>NC_091822.1:120956607-121701607 GCF_038994185.2 Dermacentor albipictus | reverse complement strand
CCAGAGTAGTAACATGGCGGCGCCTTTGCGTTTACCGATTTCAATGCACGGACGCTTTGGGGAGCTTTGCCTCTAGAGCTGGTTATATAATGTGTGTGCTCTCGTGTACCTGAAGCGCGGAAACGGATATCACGAAAAATACCATACATTAGCTTTCATTGGAAAAGTTAGGAAAAAAAACGTGCTCGGGTTGTATGGCTAGTTTTCACGTAACAAATGGTGTTACTACGGTTCACTGCGACCATATATACCACATTAACCAATGTGTAACAGTGCGTGCACCCCACTCTGGCGTTTGCATGAGGTGTAGCCACTATATATATCAAGCGTTACGTTGGGTGCTTCCTTGCAGAAGCACTCTTACTTGCTATTTCACATTCATCTCGAGACCAATAGCTTCTCCGCAGGCACGTATCAATGTGGGGGGGGTGGCAAGGGGGCCCTCCCCCCCACCAGTAATTAGGCGGCATACCCCCCTCCCCGCTCCCACGCCAACACTCCTCACACACATTCCTAAAGCGCGGCCAACTCAATGTTGAGAATGGACATTATTCGACGGTCAACATTTTGCTGCCTTTTCTACTCCTATGGGACGGCGGTAGTTATCGGTATCTCGTGGGGTGTGAACTGAACAGTCTTCTCATCGATTCGGTGCCCGAGCGATCATCTCGATATGCATTCAGTTGTCATCACCTATTAAATGGTCACGCGCATCGCTGCTCTTTCGCTAGTTCGACTTTCTTTGTTTAGACTGATGCAGAGACGAGTAAAGGGATTCGGTTCGTAGTCAGCTAGTCTATATGCTCGAGGAACGAGTTGTGGCCAAAGAAAAGGCTAGCTGTGTTTTGCTTTTACTTTTGCTTCATTATTTCTTCGAGTGACGGCTAGCCGCGACGCTAGTAGATCCTTGGAACCATATATGGTTGTGATGAGATGAAAAATAAAACAATGCGAAACAGCGTCCATCATCGAACCCTGCAATAACCCTTAAACCCCGAAGCAATATGAGTGTCAACCGTTACCTTGTCTGCTTTTTCCATAATTGTACAGCACTTTTCGTGTAAAATTGGGAAATGGAAACAAGAGTCGCAAGCGGATGACAAATTAAGTGATATACTAGGGGAGGGAGCCAAGGCAACAGCCAAACAGACAGGAAAAGCAAAAATTAACAAATTTACCCAGTGTTTATGAAAACATTTATGGATCAACATTTTTTTAATTAAAAAGGAAGTAGAGAAAACGCCACCGGAAGTGGAGAACAATTCCGTGTTTTGAATGACGCTTCTACTTATATCAATCGAGCTGCATGACGAAGCCACTTCTCTGCTGAGCTTATGTAGGAGTTTTTCTAACTTTCCGCGGTGGGCGCAGTGCGTCTAGAACCGCAGTGCCCTGCGCTCTACGCAGTTGTACATCATTTCCGGCCACACATCGTTACACAACTTCCCAAATAACAATACGAGTTAACTTTGGGACTTGGTAGAGCACTAAACGAGGTGTCCAAAAAAGTGTGATTGTTACGAATGCATATATATATATATATATACACATATATATATATATATATATATATATATATATATATATATATATATATATATATATATATTAACGACCAAACGGTCGCTACCATGACAGCAGGATGGTGCGAACCCGCCTTGCGTGTCCGTACAATTTATAACGCAGCGAAGCAAAGCAGAGCAGAAGGGTGTTGGAATTCTAGTGATATTATTTCGACAGAACAGTGTGTATCGTATACCTTTCAGTCATAATGTGCGTATGCGCGCATATCTACTGATACGTACGTATGTGTTTATAATGCTTGTAGTAAAACACGTGCTACAAGCCGAATAAACATACCTAACTAAATAACTGTACTCTACGCATCGTTCCTCTCGCTTTCCATTTTACACAGGCAAGACGTGCTGCACGTGCCGTGGTACTTCGACGGCACCAAGTGCGTCGCGTGGACTTTCCCGCAAGGCAGCTGCTTGCCCGTGGCTCACCGGGGCGTGTTTCGCAGCTCGGCAGAGTGCCGCCAGCGCTGCGTGCTGCGTACGGGGCCGGAGTGCGCCCATCCGCCCCCGGCTGAAGCGTGCTCGCCTCGGCAACTGAGGCACCCTTATTTCGCCGACATGCAGGCAGTCGGTGGTGCTCGCTGCGTCAACGCCTCCCGGCGGACGCTCCAGTCGCGCCGCTGCCTCATCGGCTCCAACCAGTTCGCTTCGCTCGCCGCCTGTCGCCAAGCTTGCGTCGGGAATTAGTGCATTCCACATTGCACGTGGCACGCCCAGATTTACTTTCAATAGGCGTACATTATGCGCATAATGATAATTAAATTGAGAGGTTATACCGAAAAGACCTGTCTCTTTCTTACTAGCATTCCCCAGACGATGAAATCCTATAGAATTAGTATAAACGTTACAAAGTGGGATAATATGCCTCAGATCTTTAACCGTACAATGGAGTAATTAAAGGTTACACCACACGACTACATCTCGCATTTGCGTTGAAAACTAAGACTACATAGATTAACTCGATCACATTAAAGAAACCCTATTGTAACAAAAACCACCCGAACATTGCCCATCAAAAAACCTACACCGAATAAACCGAACTTAAGCGAGCCGAGATCCTCAAATCCTGACCTAAGATCGCAAGAGAACGCTTCTTGCGATCCGATCCGAGGTACTCTACCAAGCATATACAATCTACTGCTACAGTAAAAAGTACAGCGTCGGTAGTCTACTGTTTAGAATATGCAGTTTGTAACAGTATATAGGTGAGAATGTAAAACAAATTCGTACATGACTCAACGGCCATCGCTCAGACACAAAACAGTTTACCTAAAACAGTAGCCAGTCGCTTCAATGAATATGATCATATATTCGATAAAGCAAGCCTCTGTATACTACAAACTTTCCGTTCACCTAACAAGAGGAAATATACAGAATCGTACTTCCCACACAAGTTTAAATGCTTCAATCCGACTTGTATAAGTTTGACACGTGCTAATTTACAATGGCTAAAACCTGTAACTTAAACCATAGATTCTTATATGATAAACAAAGGCCACCGTATAACCTCGATTCTTCATCTCGCCTATGCCTCCGTTTCCAGCTCTTTCCAGCCTTTCCCCTATCACTCAATTTAATATTCTCTCCCACACTTTTACGCATACATAAGCCATACTAATTCTATTCCACACGTACATTTGCCCCGTGCCACTTTTTCTGTTGTCACGCTCCTATTTCTTCCGTTTTTTTTCTTTTCTTCAGAACTGAAAGTTATAAGTCACATGTTCCAAAGAACATCCGCACAGAAGACCTTATTTGGGCTGCCTACGGGGCTTCACGCTAGACTTTAAGAAGGCCGCCACCGCTATGCAGTGTACGTGGTTTGTTTGCGATCGTCGCGGTTTCTCTCTCTCCCCCTTCCGCTCTCTTCTGTTTTTATCCCTCTACTACTGCTCCACATACATGGTAGTCAAATACAGCTACTTACAGTTAACCTCCCTGCCTTTCTTTGCATACTATTTCTATACCCCTCTCTTCTTTCCCTCATACCTTTCTTTTTCTGTCTTTGTTTTTTCTATGTCCAAAATATTCTCACCGACACATTCGAAAGTCCAAAGCGCCAGATTTCGGCTGCTCGACCACACAGGATCGCGCAACTCCTGTATACCGCCGTGGTGACGCCTATGTCGAACTACTGAGGCTAACAACCCTTGAAAGAGCTTCCAATGGCGCCAACCATTGCCCTCAGGCTGCGCGTCGCCATTTTAACGCCTTCAACATTATCCCACGCAATGCTTCTCCACTACTCAAGTAGTTCTTTCAAGTCTTTTTATTGCTCACGCACTGACCAGCTGTTCGGCTCTTCAAAAACTGCAGACGAACGCCGCCTACAACACGTACGGCTTCTGTTATATTCTCTGACGGTTCCCTAACCCCGCCTTACCCCAACACCCTCTTTTTTTTCCTTTTTCTTTTCCTTTTTTTTTCAACGCCTTCCCACTCTACCGTTCTTGGCCCCTCGTCTTAGAAACCACGCCTAGTAACGTCAAGCGACAGCGCTCATTTTCTTTTCAGTCTCTCCCTTTACAGCCAGCCGCCACCGACACCAACAGCACGTGACGCCGCTATACTAACCTGGTATAACTAACCTGCCGAGGTTCACAAGACTGACTTTGGGGAAGATAGGTCCTCATATAGAGACGTTCGCCATCCTTTATAAGGCACCTTATGCCTATTTATAACATCTATACCACAGTCGGGTACTTCATCTGCCGCCCCCTTTCTTAATTTTGGACAGTATGAGTCAGGATGTGGACTTGCCTGAGAAAGAGAGGAATATATTGGCGGGCTTTAGTTGGTTGACAGTGAATAATGCATGCAACTCTCTCTGTCTGTATATCACTTTGTGCCATTGTCGTGCCCTGCAAATCATTCATCAGAGAGAAGCAGGACGAATATACTTCCAACATTCCTTGCTCCTCCTTGGCATCCGAATACGGAGGAGCGGATGTGACAGTATGTAGAACGCTCTGCACTGATTGCAGGGGCAGGATTCACCTATTTTAGAAATGCTCAACAGCCACGAAGTTTCTTCAGTGTGCCTAACGCAGAACTAAAGTTAAAGTTATCTTATTTTGTTGTTTTACCTTCCAGTGCATTTCGGTTACTAAATAATCTAGTTGGTATTGCCCACACGAGACTGCAAAGAAATCGAACAAAAACTGTCATATGCCGTTTTCAAACCGTCTACCAATTCTTCTTTCTCAGCTAGTTGCCCTTTCAATGGACATCATGTCATTGCGGCATTATTGTAAACGATGATGCAGATGAGGCAGCCCGGACGTCAAACCAAGAAGACCGCTGCGTCCTCATTCCCCTCTCAAGGACCGAGGCTGGCAGACAACTTCGCATTCTAGCACACACGATCGCCTTAGGATATTGGAATACCGCACATACAAAGCGCACAAGACTGCAGAGACTAAACCCTTCAGTGCAACTCAGACCACCGGCTGGACTGCATCGACGCGAAGCGCCTTTCTGTGTCGATTGTGGCTCGGAGTTTCCTTAACGAATGCATACTCAGCACTAATTGGAATTGTTGATAGTCTTGCATGTCATGTTTTCGGATGCAAAGAGAACACTGACCCCTTATTGTGCCACTCTCCTCAATTTTAAGCACAAAGAAAATTTTTGTGCAACACATTGAGGAAACTAGATGATCGCCTTCTGAGTGACAATATAGTACTATACCGTCCCCACTGATCATCGGCTCAGAAGACAGTGAAGGCACTTTTGTGCTTTCTAAGAACGTCTGGTTTGCGTGAGCGGCTTTAACTCAAGTACTGTCCGTGCACGTCTCTATACCTTCTCTCTCCCTTCTCTCTTTTCCTTTGCTCTCTTCCCCTTTTCCCTTCCCCCGGCTTAGAGTAGCCGACCAGACTCTCGACTGGTTAGCATACATGCCTTCCTCATATTCCTCTCTCTCCCTCTAGTTGCCCCGCGCTCAAAGCAAATGAATTGGTAGGTGACTGCATGGAAAGCTGCTCAAGAACACTCTCTCACCGACATGTACATGCGGCACAAAATACGGTTTTCGGTCACAAAAATGCATTCCACTATAGAATAAGAAAAAAGGTGGTGGTTCTGCATTTATTAATGAATTTTCATCGGTGTTTAATAGCTGTTTAAAAGGATGAACCCCTCTCTCTTAGTATATTTCTCTATCTTTTTTTCGTGAGAGAACGAAAATCAAAGCTCCGAGAAGTGTGCAACAGTGCGTGTACTTTTAGCATGGCTACGATGGTTTAAGTATGCGATGGCAGCCTTGCCTGCAAAGGAGAAGTGCGGCGCAGTTTCTACACAGAGATCAGACAGCTAGAGACAGCAGCAGAACCGGACCGCGGCTGGCTGCGAGATGGAGCGTAGTCATCAAATGGCCGAAACTGGCTGCACCACGCATGATGTGGCAACAGCCTGGATGGTCTCCTAGTCGCTAAGTGTTTACATGTATGCTTGCGGTGAACACATTCTCTAAAGACTTACTTCCGGCTTTGCAGCGCAGTCGTAAACGTTGATATGCATTTTTTGATGATGTATAGGAGTATCTGTTGTTGCGCTGCAGTTTAAGACTACTGAGTTCACTTGATGAACGCTCAACAGAAATCGTCGTACCTTCAGCACACTATAATCACTTAATTTCGTGGTCACTTAGTGTTTCAAGCATAGCATAACAAGCATTCTGTGTCGATGCAAACAAATGAAGTGTTCGCCGCGAAACGCAAGCGTAGCGCTTTAGCTACATTTTGCTGCAATGTGTTAGTGATTCCGCAAATCTTATGACTAGAAACATGAAGCGGCGTGAAGATCGGTCACCAGTCAAAAAAAAAAAGAAATTTAAAAAACAGTACCTTAAACAGTCATACCGTATTTCAGAATACAGGTGATCCAAGGCGCATAAGTGCACGAGTAACGCTTAGTTAATGCTACGAGATCAGCTTCAGCTGTTTGTAGGGTTTTCTCCTATATTGACTTCTGATCCTGCTATACGAAGGAGGTCTGGCGCGGGAATGTGGCCTACGATGTGGCCTCGCAAGGGAATCGTGGCACTTTCATAGCTTTATTCTCTGTTAGAAAAGGAAAGAAGTGTGATATGGTGGTTGGTAAACGCAGCACGTCGTAACACTTATATGTCGGCGTCCATTACCCTGCGCTGTTTTGTGTGACGTTGTTAGATGGAAAGTAGTAGCTGTTATTTGCTTAAATACTGGCAACAAGAGAATTTGAACTTTCTTTTCGCATCACTGTGTTGCACAAAACAATGCCAAGACAGTTTTCCGCCTATATGCAATAACTTTACTGTTACTGCGATGAAAGTAACAGCTTCTGAAGCAGCATGGCTTCATGTTGCTTGAGACGGCATGTGAAGACGGCGTCAAAAATGGGAATCTGAGCAACGCGCTGTCATAGCTTGTTTACTGAACTTAGCAACTGTTTTGGATCCACACAAAAAAAAAACAAGATTTATGGTGCGCGAATCGAGATACAAAATATACAGCCAATACCTTTGGCATTCTGCGCGGAAGAACTGTAGGAACACATGGCTCTGAACTGGCTAGCACTATACCTGCACGAATTAAACGGTTATCGCTCTGATACCATGTTCCGGTTCCACCTGCACCTATCAACGCAAGATGTATTGCTGCAGCTAAGAGAAGAGTTCATCGACCAGCTTCAAACATGCAGAAAGAGAGCCATCCTTGTCATGGATGTAAAAGGAGCATGTTACAACATAGCTCACTGCACATTCTTCGTTCTCCAAATATAATCAAAGTGCAGAGAACGCATTCGCAACTATACCGCGGAATTCCTTATGGATAGGGCTGCTACGGTATGGGTGGGCGACCTACGATCGGGCAAACTTAACGCGCGATATAAGCATACTCCGCAAGGCTCCCTACTGCCGCCAATGCTATTTGTCCTCGCCATGAGATGATTAGCCAAGAAACTTCCAAACAGTGAAGGAATACGCCATGCCAGATGTGCGCGGATGACCTGACCATCTGGACAAAAGGAGGATCGGCAGGGCAGCAAGAGGAAGCACTGCAGGAAGTCATCGGTACAATAGCAGAATACTTCTTGCGCACCTACTATTGTGCGACCAACCGGACTATGTTGCGCAAAGGATAAATCTGAGCTCTTGGCACTACGCAAGCGTGCGAATACACGGCTGCAAAAAATACTAAAGACCATGACTCAACTGACCTACATCGTGCATTTCAAAAGTGGCGAAGAAGCGGCATGGCCTCTGAGAAGGCTATCAGAATGCCGGAAATGGACAAAGATAAAGTGCGTACGTGCGCATGTGCGTGGACGCGCGCGCATGTGTGTGTGTGTGTTTGTGTTTGTGTGTGCGTGTGCGTGTGCGTGCGCGTGCGCGTGCGCGTGTGCGTGTGCGTGTGTGTGTGTGTGTGTGTGTGTGTGTGTGTGTGCGTGCGTGCGTGCGTGCGTGTGCGTGCGTGCGTGTGCGTGTGCATGCGTGCGTGTGCGTGTGCGTTCCGTTGAGCAACCGCCCCGGAAAGGCGTTGGTAGCGGATTCTGAGAAACACACACACACACACACACACTCACACACGCAATCAGATTATGGGGAAGAGTGGCAAACGCCATGTGACGGCCTCAAAACCGAAGCAAGCGGAGGCACCCTTGTGGCCTTCTCAGCCACCTCTATCCCCGTTCTGGTCGTGCAGAAAAATAGAAAAAAAGCCAAGCCACGAGCACTACTGGCTGTCAGTAATGAGCTTAGGGTTGTCGTAAAAAGGAAACAAGGGAAAGAGGAGAACAAGACACGGGCTCTCTGTGCGCCATATAAGGCCTGCAGAAACATGTCAGAAGGGTGTGGTAATAACGAGCGTTTGCCAGACGTCGAGGCGCAAGTTTCGCGGGAAAGAAACCAGGGCGAGGTATTAGGCGAGGCAATATCCTCTCTTCTCCAGTACGGCCTCTCTTGGCCTCATTAGTTGCTGCTATCCAACGTGCTTTTCGGGTGCACTTCTTTTCCGTTTAGGCTCAGAAAAAGACATTGAGCATGGCATTCATGGCTTTCGCAATCATTAAAGTAGTTTCTATGTGATAGTGTAAGTTGCTTCGACACAAGCCGCAAAAATCAAATTAACGATTGATGGTGCGCAAAAGTTGGTGCAGTGTATGTATTTGTGCAGATACTGTCATGAGAGGTATAGACAGCACGGTTGAGAGTACTAAGGCGAGTTTTATACACGAAGTTAAGGAGGCCACGATGCCTGCTGCATGACACGTTAGACGGCGAATGAAGAGAATAACAGTACTTCATTAGAGCAGCAGTGTATAATTATTGCAGTCGGAAACAGGCACAATGCCGTTGGTTATCGAGTCAGTCTGAATGGTGAAAGCAGACATTGCGGGGGCACAGGGCTAGGCCATAAAATAGTTATTGCCGGACCTTCGGATGTGTCTTTTTATTGAGGTGCACCTAACTACGTTGATCACTGTGGCATTACCACGTAGGAGAGTACATTTGGGAAGCGCTAGTACTTGTACAAGAGCGGCCCTGCGAAACAAGGAAAGACGGCATTCAATGCGAAACATGTACACGTGAGCAAAATAATATGAGCACAGAAACATCATATAAAGTTAGTCGCAATGAGCAAGCGCCACAATAACTATAGTTCGCTTGCAACAGATACACAGATGGCTGAAGGAGGAATTTCAAGACCTAACGAAATAATAACGAAGCCCTAAAGATATATTAAGGGATTTTGTTGTTGTACTAACATGAACAACGTCAACGGAGGCCAGGCGCTGTTGTCGCTTATCTCTTTACTGTCTATCTAGATACTGGTAGTGCGAATGAAGGGCCTTAAAATGATTGATCAACATAATGAAATGAAGGAAATGAGGTAACGTTTCTAGGGAAAGGGGAAAAATCACGATAGCTCTTACTTGAGTGCCTAGAACTTTGTGCGTGTGTCTCCGTCATTGTTTGCCCGTGAGTGCGCCCATAACGCGAGCTTGCTATAAAGGATGACACTTACGTATCGGTTGTGCTCTTACACATTATGTAATCTCGTTAGTTTAAATTATGTAACACATCCGTTCGGGCTCAACGAAGAGACGACCGTTTGGGTGCACACTAATGTCCGCTGATTACTGGACGTCGGAAAACAGCTAGGCTAGGAGCATCGTTGCGTCAGAGTTATCTTATTCCAGTTGTATTTATCTCATTTAATTCATCCGGTGAGTGACTGATCCTGGTGACATATTCCAAGTGCTGGCTCGCGTGAGCCAAAGATATAGGACAGAACGTATGGAAAACAAATAAAAAAACAAAAGTCTTGCACTTTACGCGCAGGAGGTTACAATTTGCTATATCAAAATGCTTCCTTTGCTCTTTAAAACTCGCTGAAGAAGCCGTTCTTTGTTTCTGACTGGCCAAGAAGCGCAAAAGTAGTTTTCACATCTCAGCGTCCTTTTTGTGTATAGTGTCCTGAAAACAACTGTGAAGGACTGAGGGCGGGAAAATATGGTCATCGCCTGTTAGGACGACAAGTGCAGCAATATTCTTGCGTAATATTCGCCAGTAAAAAATTTTATGCCTGCCTTCCTGTAACCAAGAATGTCGTATTACTCTCCTTTGTTCCGTGTATCTTGCAAGGTTGCCTTAATACGTGTATCATTTATGCAAACAATCAGCATACAACCAGATGCGCCTGTGATAACAACACCAATACGGGTAAGTGTTATACAGTTTAGTATTATTCGCAGTTAAGGATTTCCAAGGTAAAATAAAGATGAACGCCTCTTAACTCTCTCTGAAATTTTCGTATGGACACGTGGGTCCATCCAACAAGAAACACAATCGCACTGGCGAAGACGACGTGCCAGATATCAGCTCAAATGGTCAGCGTTGCAATACCTTTTGTTAGTATAACTTTAAATAGCCCCCTGTCAAGGGCTTTATTCAAGCAACTATATTGATAAAGGCGCTATTGAAGTTTGAACGCTTGAGTAGACTATTAGTGAGAATGTGATAATCCCAGACGTCCCCCATCTGCTCCTTTCCGTTTTTCTTGCGCGTTTGCTTTTTTTTCTCCTCTATTCCTTCCGTATATTTTTCCCTCCATTACCCTCCTCCAATGTAGGGCAGTAAACTGGAAGCGTTAGGCCTGGATAGGGTGTCTTTCTTTCTTGTCTCATCTCTCTCTCTCTCCCTTATCACTTTACGAGCTGTCTCTAAATATTTGCGGATGACATTTCTGTGCAACACAGCGCGTTCGACCTCTTGAAAGTCCGAACTAACACAAGTGCCTGAATAATTTTTGTTTCAGAGAATGGGGGCGAAAGCGGCTGCCACGTTCCGCGGCCTGAAGTGCTATGGGTGAAACTGCGCGCTAACTTGGACAAGAATAAACAAGATATGTAGATAGACAGAGTGATTTGCGTAACTGCTTCGCTCGTTCCTTCTTGTCCTAGTTAACACGCTTGTTCACTCGGAATGCTTCACCAACAAGCCCAAATTTCAACGCTTGAGTGCTCGTCGACTTCCATGGCTTCAACTTGCTTCTCCGCACAAATAGTTTAAAAATATTTTGGAAGCTGTTTCACATAGGAAACATGCAGGCGCAAGCCAAAGCCAGCAATGTGCCTGCGAGTCTCTAAATAGAGTTTCCATTACGGTGGAAAAAAGAAACAAAGGAAAAGCAGGCAGGCTAGCTAAAGAAAGTTCGGTTTGCTGCCTTGCTCTTGCATGACTGGTGTGCTGAGAAGTGCTATGAGCTAGATCGATGGGAAAGAATCTAGATGAGACACGGCTAGAGTTCTATGGGTTATGAATTAAGAGGCCGTAAACGAAGTCATTAATAACTCATTCACACATTTTCCCCGATTCCGGGTTAAGAAGCGGCACCGACTCGAAAATCCTCTCCCGCTTTGAGTTTAATAAACAGTCGTATTAGTGAGTTCCGGCATTAATATATTTAGCTACATTGGAGCATTGTGTCATTCTGCCTCACTTCCGTATCCTCGCAAAATGGTAACACCAAATGTCCGCCATTGAAAACTGGCGTACTGTTCCGCGATAAATCATTATAAATTATTATAGATTGAGGCTCAAGTCACATAAGCTGCCCTATATATTTTCAGTATTGTTTTTAGTTTCCTCTATGTAGAACTAAGCCGGTCTGCCTGATTACCTTCTCTAACCCGACTGAGCCGCTTTGTCACGGAAAAAGAAACCGGCTGATCTTTTTTCGGTGTTTTGATCTATTTATTTTTTAAAAGTATTTTATTCTAAAGATTTCGCTAGGGCACTGTAGGTAGAAGGCACTTATTGCTACATTCTTCTTCCTGACCTTCTCGTCTGTTTCCCTTCTTTGTGCCATCACTATTTTTGTGGCATCACTATTGGACGGCGGCAGCATGCTTTTCTTTCAGGCTCAAATCACCGTAGTGCCTCTTGCCCACTGTAGGTTTACCATACAGACGTGTTACATCAATCAAATGTCGTTGCATTGCGACTGGCGCGTCCCTGCTGACGAGAGAAAGAGAGAGAGAGAGAGAAACAACTTTATTTAGTCTCCTGCAGAACGACACGATGACTAAAATGCGCTGCGACACGAATTTCTGAAGAAGCGCACTTGTTCAACAGAACATTAATGAATATTCTAATAATACTTATTCCTTATATCGCCTAAGCCTTTCTTTAATTTCTTGAAAATCGTTGCCCCGCATACGAAAATGTTTCACTAAGATATCATACCTATTTTTGGGATTTGTTTAAAACTTGGAAACTTCATTTCAAAACTAGTTAATTAATGCGAATGTATTGAAGCGAATAATGCAATTTTGGTTTAGCACATGCAGCTGCAAGGTATAAACTTTTTTTATTGAAAAGGTCTGAGTAAGGGTTCATTTCCTGCAGAGAAAATGCTGTTCACCTTCGATAAAGCGGAATTTTTTTTTTCTTGTGAAGCAATAATCACTTGTTCTGTAGATTAACAAAGACGCTAAAATGCTACTGCTGCCTAGTTCAGCTGCGCAGTCCCTTACATTGCCTCGAGAATCCCCTTCTGGTGCGCTGCCATTTACTGTTTTTTCCAGTTATTTAGGGAAAGCAGAGAGCGTCAAGCATTGTTAAACGTTTCCTGTCGGTCCTGCTCAGAGCGATGCGAATATACACAAGTGGTGTGAAATTTAAGGATGCAAGGACCACTTCTTTCGCACTTTTTTTTTCCTCGTGACTGTCCATCACTGAAGAAAACATTCGTTTGAAACATGCTATTACTCGTGTAATTACATGGGATTAGCCGCGATATTTCTCGTGATATATTCACTAACCGATTAGCTCTCATGGTGGGTTCACCCGCTGAAAGGTAATTACTGAAGAGCCTGATTATACCCATTTCACGTTATCATAATAAATAAAAACAATCATTTTTGTGCGTTTGACGGGCAACAAAAAGGCATTGCCTACCCCAGTCAACACTCCTCAAAAGGACGTTGTCGGCACCATTTTTCTATGATTTGTGGCATCCGCCCGAGCACGCCTCTTCCTAGCCGATCTACAGTGTTCGACACGGAAATCAGAAAGAACAGATCAGTCATGGCCTAACTTATCCTCTATAGGAGCTCAAACGTGGAGGAGGTTTTCTCAAGAGTTGCAGTGCATGAAAAAAAATGAAAAGACCTGGTGCCACGTACTTCTCGCACAATGTCTTTGCAATGCGCAGGGACTGAAGTCACTTTTCGCACTTTTTTTATGAATGATCGCTATGCAAGCAACATATTTTCGAAGATCACTGCTACGTTTACTTCTCTCCCTCTTTTGCTCTTGTCGCTTCTCTTTCTCTCTTTAGGTACGGGACATATACATATGAAAGGGCGAAGGCTAAAAACAGCGTTCGTAAGACAGAAAAGAAATATTGGCACGAAAGCAATTCTATTTATTTTTACTATTTGACTGCCTGCAGAAATCGTATTACCACTAATAAATTTATGGGGTGCCTTTTCGTAAAGGAGTTCTGTAAATGGGCTACGACCAAGCACTTAAAACCGTGTCAATTGCACGCAATGTTTTTTTTCCTTTTTTTTGTTGACCGCACGGACAAACATACAACAAAGTATAGGTAAATGAATGTGGGCAGGTTTTAATCGTAATGAAGCTTCATAAGTTTCCCGTAAAACTTATTGTACATTGACTGTTCGCAGTCTCTGGGCTACTGTGTGCGTGTTATGGCATCCGTATGAGCTTTCTTTCTTGTTGCTTTGCCATAACCTGCAATGTTCCATGACTGCATCTCACGCTTCCCTGCAACTGCAGCTTATGTAACCGTAATGTTTACCAGGAAACGCTGGCGGCGAACACTGAGCCCGAAGGCCTGCTTTCTGGTGGAAACACGGCAACTTGCGCGGGCTGATCCCCGAGGTAGTGCACAGCCGTGCGAAAAAAAATATGTTTTTAGGTTTCTCTTATTGTTTCGGAATTTTAATATTTGAGTCTGAAAAGATAGAGCATTAAAGGCATGCGCTGTCGGTGTTTTATTTCATGACATTTGTTTGTGGGCTGTTATTCTTGAAATTCCGAGGAATAAATTTGCCAAGAATTTGAGACAAGGATTGAGGAACTTTAGTGATAGAATGGTGTGGCAATTTAACCCGCATATACCGCACGTCATATAGCATGCCGTGGCATGCACATATAGCTAAATATATACGGCAACTTTCGTTCACGGACAACTCCGCTGAGAGCCGACACGGGATTTTCGGCGATACGGTGGCTTCAATACTCTCGCTTTAAAATTTTGTGGCAACTTAATTTTACTTTATTATCTGCGTCAACTCGTCTTCCGCTACATAAGCGTATACATAGTTCAGAAATAAGCTTTCCTGGCAACTAATATATGAAGGCAACGTAAAAAAAAAACGCGCTGAAGAATACAATACTCTCTCATGCGAAATTTCAGCGCAGCTCTATACGTGTTTTTATTTCATGATATAGTGAGGCAAAGAATTTGAGAGAGTCATGCAGCACAGTCAGTGAGTACGGGAAATCTGATCTGCGGATCAAGCGCGTCGGATTTTATACATGACTCATCGAATGTTCCAGCGTAATCGCTAGTGCCGCGTGGCTCCCAGAAAGTACTACACTATTTGCGCTGCCCATGGAATCAGATTGCGAAACAATCCCAAACCATGATAATCGAAAAGGGACCAAACCAAACTAAGCGAATAAGCGGGAGCGAGAGCTGACGTCAGTAGACAATAGGCAGTTTTAGTTACACGTACGTAGAGGCTTCACGTACGCAAACGTGAAAAGCCTACGTACCTTACGTGCACGCCATCTGAAACGCTTTTAGCTACACGTACGCGACGCACGTCAAGAGGGACCCCGTAGCCCCATCTATCGGGAAATGTGAACACGGCGGTAGCCAATTCAATCCTGTCGCCGTGTTTCAATGCAAGCCGTCTGCGCGCGCGCGGCCCGCTATCGCTTGTTCGTGATCTCGCGGAACTCCCACGCGAAGCTGTCTACGTGCGCAAGAAACGCACGCAAAGAGATGAATCTCACGTACGTCCGTGAGACCAGCGCGCGGCCGCTACGTTCTACGCATGCGCACTGCTGACACGTAGAAGCTCTACGTACGCAAAGTCTCTACGTACGTGTAACTAAAACTGTCTAATAGTACGAAACAAGCGGCCCGGCTGGAACCACATAGGAGCAGGCGTCGAGTGGTCGAGTAGGTCCGCATGACACCAACTTCTCGCGGCAACGTCATTGGAGGGGCCACTCTCATTTGTCTCTGCCGTCCGTGGATCGCGTCTTTCACCTCCGGCTTCGCGTTAGCTCTTCCATCGTTCGCTGTGCTCGTTCACCCGGTTACGCCGCCGGCGCCGCTGACGCCGACGCTCACCGCTGACGCCGACGCTCGCCGCGGGAACGGGCGCATAAGAGCTGCGCTCCCAAAGATAAAAAAAAAACGTTTCTCCTAAAGTCTTAGGGCGTTGTATTTTGTCTAACATCAGTTTAACGAAAACTGGACCGTGAATTCAAACAGCGAACCAGAAATGCGCGAAAGGCTGGCAGCATGTGTGCAGTCGTGCACATATACCGTGTCCATTTCTCGGTTTGAAATATTATCCGCTTCTTTCTTTCCTTCATCAACCTTCACATTTCAATCATTTGCATTTATCTGTATGTTACGTTCTCTTGGCTCATTTATTCTTACTAACTTCATTTTCTGTTCACTGTAGCCTCGGGTTTGCGGAACTACCTGAAAGTTCTACTCCCATAACGTGCCACTATATATGTGACCTTGCCCGCGCAACGTGCTAAAGAGGCGAATGCATCTTTGATATCGCCGCAGAGCTTTCGCTTCCCGTTTTCGTCCTGGGGTCGTCGAGAATTCAGTATTTGCTTCAACTATTCTTTTGCAGAATTTTTTTTTTCTTTTTCCTCGCCTTAGGGCTTGTATTTTCCCTTCGGGGAATACGTGTGTTCTGAAATGAACGTTGGTAGTTCGCGAATTTTTCTGCCGAGTGATGCAGCCCAACCATCGCCCAAACAACGTTGTTCTGTTCTCGCTTTACTCCCAATGAAGACAAAGACTGAAAGCAGTGCGACCTTTCCTGAGAGAAACATACAAGTGACACAGCCGTAGGGAATGAGTCTTTTCGGTTTCTTCACTTCTCTTTCTCTGTTTTCTTCGTTTTATGTTTTTCACGCACCTGCATTTTTGCACCAGGGGAAAACACTTTCATACATAATAACAAAGCAACGGAAGAAAAATAAAAATAAACGCAAACGAGAGAAAGGCAGGGCAGTTTTGTTGCTGCTGCGGCAAATGCGTCGACTGTATCTTTTTATAAATGTGTATCGCCGCAACAGTCCCTTGAGGTGCAGTCCGTGGGAAAAAGCGGCAACTGTTTATTTCTTCTTTCAGGATATTTTTCCTGCTTCTTTACTGCCTTTCTTTCACGCTTGCCATCCTCTCTTCCGCTGCCACGTCCGTTTCCTTTGTGAAAGTGAAACGCGAAGAAAATGTTTCAGACGAGCCAGCTCGCTTTTCCATTTCGAACACTATTTTTTCTCGATATGTTGTCATCGGTTTCAGCACTTCCCGGTACTTCGCTCCGAAAAGCTGCGCATTTCTTACTTTCCCTAGCTTTCTTTTAATGCTTATCATCGTTTATCTATACGGACAATAATATCTTGCCCGTGTACATCTTTCGGGATGCATCGATGCCGCTCAAGCTTCGATGGCGCTAGGGCTTCTGCATTGCTGTAGTACTCATGGGGTTTTTACCGCGCGGAATTCTCCGCGACTTCCAGCTTTCTGCTTTTCGGTGTGTTTTTTGCTATTGCATTTCCATGGCGTCGAGAACACCGCACTGAAAGTGAAGTGAAAAGGTGATGCAGAGAGCTCAATGTGATGTAGAAAACAACGGCACATATGAAGAGCATTCCAATCAGAGGAAGGTGTAACTATTGAGATAGAGATACAAGCCTTAATGAAATGCTAGTTTTAACTAGAACACTGAAGTTATGAAATTTGGGCCTTCACTGGCGAAATGAGTTTCTTCTCACTGATATGAAAGAAAAGTTACGGCCTGCAGGTTGCTGTTTTACCAATACTTGGTCGCCCCACAGCCATATCCTCAGATGTGACTACAAAGAAAATTAAAAAATAGTGCTAGGGCATCACAATACTTCTTATGAGTTGTGAATATGAAAGACTAAAGTCCATTTGAACGCCGTTCAGGGATCGTTCAAGTTTTCAGCTGCGAATAATGTTTTCTAGTTCCACTGCAGGGTACGTTATCGAGTTTTGCGATTAAATTAGTGCCGTGGGTTGTTTTTTCTTGCACAGTTTCTAGGTTAGCATGCTGGCTGTAGACCGCAATCATTTGGACAATATTTCTGAGAAATCGAGGACACCACATGACACCGACGTCCTGCGGGACGAGAGACCTAGGAAGCTCCAGCGTCACCGTATCTGCTCCGTCCAGGCGCGTTGGTGACGTGGCGTTACGACGATGCCCTGTCCTCTCACGCAATACCAGGCATGTTGATGCCACAGCAGGGGTTTCGACTCGGCCGCTGTGCTGCATCGAGGTGCGTTCGTGGCGTAGCGTCACAACCACTTGGGAATTTAGGTGCCGTTTCGCTACTACAGATGCCGCCGGCTTTTTCGCTCAACGGGCCGTTTGATGCTCTCTCATCAGAACGTGGCAGGACGACTCAAAACGTCTACCACATTGCGCGCGTATAGTGGAACTGCCATCCGTCACCTGTATACTTTGCGTCATCATATCGATGGGCCAAAAAAAATGTAGATTATGATTCGAACTACCTGCACTGTATTTATATACTTGAAAGTCTGAGCTGTGATTCTGAGCTGTGAAAACCTGAGCTGCGTATACTTTACTTGTCAAGGAAACAAAAAGAAGGAAGTATAATGCAGGGGAATATGGGCTATCTGGCGCCAAGAATAGAGAAGCCGAAATGTGATAGGATTGCTTGTCTTCGTCCTGAGGAGATCCTAGGTAATTTCCGTCAGAAAAAGCAGCTTCTAATAAGTAGTACAAGCGAAGTATATTGAGCACGTTTATTACCAGCTTAAATGGTCGTGGCTAAATGGTGTCGCCATTGCGTACAGTTGCACTCCAGGCAAGTTCTACTTCACTTTAAATATTTATCACATTAGGTGGCATATGGTTATCATATTTGACACGACGGTGAGTTCAGTTCACTAGACTTTGTAATATCGGGATTGTCTCTACACGTGATTTGCCTTTAAACATGCCTAAGATCCCAATAATTTCTACAATGCGTTTACCGTGGATGCTGGCTGGCAGCGCTTTTCTATTGGGTGTGACGCCGACACTATAATAGAGTCCCCGCGTGAGTCTGCCTTTTTGGTGTTTATTTTTTTTGCAACAGAAGCTTACGCGTTGCTTTTTGAATGCATTCTAATCTCCAACTATCCCACGTGTAGCCAGAAAAACTACATCCAAGAGTATTGTTCTAGTTCAGCAAAAGTTCCAGTGCACGACTGCTATGAGAATGACAGAAGCGTAGCATAAGAAGACAAGAAACAACGAAACCATATAATGCATAGGTTAAATTAGCTCTCTTTGCTAAAATTGATTTCAGCAAAATATATTAAGGAGGGCTAAGCTCGTGATAGTCTAGTATTTTAGGAAAAGTGGTATCACTTTTTTATTTGTTATATGAAGCAAATGCAGCTTATCGAAGTTCAGCTTGATTCAGAGACATTTCTACAGTGCAGTTAGGAACATAACCTTTTTTTCTTTGCTTTCCTTTATTTAAACGTCTCCTAGCTAGACATGGTTGCACTGCATGCTTTTGTAACTGAGCAAAACTGAGGTCAGGCAAGCAAGCTGTCTTCTTGATTTTCTCGAATCCACACATGACGCAGGGCCACCACGGCCATTTTCTCTGAATCTTAGCGGGGTGGTCAGTCAAGCCGACAAAAGACGCTCTTTGAACATTTTCTCTGCAGCCTCATTGTGCCGAGCTGATGTGGTGAGGTCGATGCTAATGCTTCTTTCACTGCAAGGTGTAGCGGATGCAGCGCGCGATTACACTGTCGTCCTTCACTGTTGGCTGAACTGGGTCGCAGTGTTTGCTGTAGACAGGCGGTATTAGCATACCGCGCTGACCCCTGCCTCTTCTTTGCGCTGTTATGTCCAGTTAAGTGCACAGGTAGTCCGTCTTAGAGCTCATCTCTGCTCTTCCGCGTCCTCCCTGTGTCTAAACTGTCCCTGGTGCGTGCAGAGGCCCTTTCTTCTTTTTTATCCGCACCGGCACCCAAGCAGAAGAGGCTGTGTGAAACTTCGCGGGATGTCGGCAGGACATGAGCAGCTGCCAGTTAAGCTCTTGTATAGTGCCCGCTAAAAGCTTCAATATACAATATGTAAGGTTTACAATATACAATCTGTAGGATTATGCTTTATAACATTCTGCGAGCTTAGTTTTGTGGACTGGTTAGTAAGAAACCTGCTGTCCTTCATGTACCCATATTGAGGGTTTGTATACACCTGCTAAAGTTTATAGAGATGGACAACCCACTTTTCAATATTGTGTAAACTTGCCTGAATTTTATCTTACATTCAGCTTGCGTTTCAATTTCCAACGAGAAATCGGACCTATATAAATCAGCGTCACACATGAGACCTCAATATAGTCAGAATGGTCAGTACGCAATGGCGTGCTTGTAATCTGCTCTTTGTTCAACGGCAGACGTTCATAGGCTATGGGTTTACTGTGCGCTGAATTTTTGCGTAGAGTATGGGCCTGTTTAAATTTGGACGATGGGTTACACGCCAGTTATTTGACTACTTGATGTTTGATAGCTTTCGACTTCTTTATTTATGAGGTCATCAAAAGCATTTTAATATATTTGTAGTCGCTAGAATTTACTGTCGATGGGTTTGAGAAAGCCTAAAGCGTAAGCTATTAAGCAAATCTGTTAGGAGCAATGAATTCGGCTGATGCAGATGCTATGAATTACCGAAACCAGTACCACCTATTCTGCGCAAGGACAAGATTAGGTGTCGTTAAAGCTTGGAAAGTGCTGCGACCTAATATTGACAAGCTATGAGAAAAAGTGACGTCAGTACCTTGAGTCAGCCTTTAAGGCATCTTAGCATTAATTCGGAAAATGTATACCAGGTATTTACACAAATTAGAATTGACGTAATAGTTCTGCGGATGCCCGCAAGGTGGAGGGAAGTAATTAATAAACAGAAGATGAGACATCCACCCAATGGTAACAATTGCTACGAAGGAAATCCATATGGGTTCCTCGGAAGGAAAGCCTGGCAGTTGAAAATCGTCCCGGACCAGGGGTGCTATGCAGGATGCCCCGAGTTTCTCGTTCACCCGAGTTTTGCCCGAGTTTGCTCGACGGCAGTCAGTGAACGGAGATAGCGCGCAACGGGCCGAAGGTGCAGGCAAAAAATATGTAGACAGAAAGTCGCGTATGACAACATGAGCGCACCCTGCGCGGCACGCTGCTTCCACGTTTCAAGCGCAGAAGGCTGCACAACGAAACGCGCCAGCGCCGCGTATTGTTATCAACGGATTATCGCAACTTAGCGATACAGTGACTGCCCCGCTGTCTGTCAGCACACTTGCCGTGAGCCGTTTGCCACGCCTTTCCCGGGCGCGTCAAGGGCGTGCCTCATCTTTCGGGCGCTATCTATCTATCCTCCATCGAATGCGAACGGGGTACATGCGGCGCATTCTTGCACCTACACTTTCACTCAAACGAATACGTTAAAATGCGACAAATAAAATAACGCACATTTTTTATTTCTTTAGGTATCTGTTTTTCGTTTTCAATGCTAGAAATTTGTGATGATAAACGGAGATCGAGCAAATTATTAAATTTTGCACATCTTGCCGTGAGTGGCGACAGGGAGGCGAAAGCTTAGAAGCGGTACATTGAAACGGGTCGCACGCACGAGGGCGTTCATACGGTGATAAGTCGCCTAGGGGCGCTGCAGTGCTATTCTCAATAAAGTCGGTCATGATCCATGGAGGGTCATGGCCACTCTTTCTCTATTAGGGGAATAGAAACGCAGCGCCGCGGTACGGCTGTTCATCGCAGGCGCTTCACTAGGCTATTAAGGCCCCCGCTTTACCAACTAAAAACGACACAACAGCTGTCGCTGTAAAATGGCGGTATGTTATTTTAGAGTGCGTAGTGTCGCAGTTCAGTGAAAATGTACCAGTTTATCTTTGTGCGCGAAGCCTTTGCGATACATTGCGAAACGTGCGTGCTTCCCCAGCGACAGAATTCATCGCTTGTCATCGCTTGCCCAGTGAAGGCGCCTCTGAGCGCACGTACGCAGTATATGAGTGTGTTGTGCAGTCGAAGGTGCTTGCGGATTACCTCTGCTGGAGCCAGCAGCGATCGCAGATGGATATCGTAACGACACCGCAGCACTCGCATTTTGGCAGGTGGGGACTCTTGTGTGCAGTTATGAAATCAGATTTCGAACGGAGAGATGTGTTGGAACTGTTGAGTGCGCAGTGCTTGTGATGAAGAAATGTCATTGCACTGGGCCTAGAAGAGCGAGCGATTCTCGGACGCTGATCGTGTTTACGACGTTGTGGCTCCGTTTCATCACCGATGACAGAGCAGCTATCTGAAACGACTGCTGCAATAAGCCCTCCTCAGCATCGTCGTCCCCCTCGACGCCTTGCAAGCACCTACAGTGACGTGCCGATAATTATTTACTGTGCGCTACGCGCCGCAATGCAGGCAATGAAACCGTGTTGTGCGGCCATCTCAGCCCGAGAAGATGTGTGCCAGCGACAGTCAACGCTTTGTTTTCGATAGTGGTGCTCAGTACATCACCGATGACAGTGCGTTGTGCGTGTTTTATGTCGGCGGTCAAGATTGTTGATGCCTCTCAGCTCGACACCGCGTCGCTGTTGCCGGCAGATAAGTTGGGCGTGGCCCAACTGTAGTGGGTGCGCGCGCAATAGTTACATGCCTCGCGCGGGGCGTGACCTCTGGTTTTGATTGACAGGCGAACTCGTGCTAAACTCGTACATCGCGAAACCCCCTCCGAGTTCAACTCGGGAACATGGCGGCGGCAGCAGCAGCGGCAGCGGCATTGCATCCAGCGGCAGCAAGCGTCAGTATGACCGTCCGGACCCGTTCACCTGCATGACCGGCGGGGAGTTTCAGCGTCATTTTCGCCTGTCGAAGACATCAGTGTGCTGGCTGTGTGACGAGCGAGGCGAAGACTCTCGTCTGCGGTGACAGCGTGGCGGGCTTCATTCGCTCACCGTCTTAGAGCAAGTCATCTGTGCCCTCCGTTTCTACGGGACTGGGAGTTTTCAGGGAAGCGTCGGCGCCGAGCGTTACATCGGACGCCATCAAACTACTGTTAGCCACTGTGTCAGAGATGTGTCTGACGCGCTTATCGATGCGGCAGTGCGTAAGCGGTGGCTAGCTTTCCAGAATACTGCGGCGGAGCGGGCATATATAAAAGAATGCTTCCCACTTCGTGGGAACATTACGAACGTAGTCGGGTGTGTCGAAGGAACGTACGTAGGAATTAAGGCGCCTTCAATGTCAGCGTTACTGTGATTAACAGACTTTTTCGCTGGTTGATCACTTTTTGTCGATTGTTCTATTTATCTGTCAGGGTGCCTTCCAAATGGCTCACTTTCTTGGGAAAGGGGTTAAGTATAAATAGATAAATGGGTATCACTAATTGTGTGAAGTAACCTATGAATCCTAATCTCATAAAGAACTTGGGGTTCTTCATTGGTGAAGTTACTAAGTATGCACAATGCTGAATTTTGGTCATGCGTAATCTATCGGCCGCACTATGAAACAGCGAGGCATTGCACAATTTGTTGCAGCGCGAGATGTGGATGTTGCGCCAAGCCGGTTGTGCCTATGCATTTGTGGCGAAATGAAAATGCATTGAGAATCTTAGTGTGTTGGCTTGCATGAAGAAAATACTTCAGATTGTTTGCTCTGTTCACTGTCGATGCATGTGCCAGAGGTTCAGTGCATCTTCTTTTTTTTTTGGGGGGGGGGGGGCGGCGTTATTTTGGATGGATAAATTGTATATTTTCGTCTCATAATGGGGCTCTAATTCTTAAGCATTAGAACAATGCACATCCGATACTCTGCAGAACTCTCTGTACGTGAAGATGTCATGAACCACCAAGGCATTATTACATATCGGGAGAAATGTGGTGCAGATGCCAATGAAAAGTGGGTCTTTAACCTACCATGATAAAAATAAAACTTGCAGAGCAAATAGACCATTTGTACAGCTTTAGAGCAATAACTACACAAAACGTGATATGCCCAAACGAGTAAACACTTGCCGCATTGCCAAAGTAGGCTGAGCGACATGCAGCATATGTTGGCATTGAACATGTCTCGTAACTGTTATTTTTATTGTAAGCCCTCGCTGTCACACCTTTCCCTCCAGCACTCCCTTTACTGAAACGTGGCACTGTCTTTCCATTGGTGTCATGATGATAATGGTAACGGCGGCAGCAAGGCTCGTTAATGCTTGCCTCTTTGATTCCTGTGAGTTTAGTGGTAAAGAATATGGCACGTTCATACATACAGCTGTGCTGCAAAATTTAACATTTGTGATTTTTTGGAGAACTAATTTGTGTTGGGAAATTTCAAAGATGTGCACCATTGTGGCCTAATAACTAGAGCATTGGTGAGGTTGAAGACGGTGTATTGGTATAGAAGCTTGAAGTTTAATTGCACAACAATTCGACGGGGCACAAAGAGAAATACACACAGCAGAATGCTTTGCTGTGTGTGTTACACTCCTTTGTGTGCCGTTGAATTGTTGTGCGATCCAACTTAAAATAGAGCATTGGGCTTCTTTGGTGCAGGACCGAGGAAGTGTGAGCTATTCGACAACATGCCAGTGCCTTGCCACACACTTATGGAAGTCGGAAGGTTTGCAAACAAAGCTTTGCTTTCAAATCCACCTGCTCATGTAATACAAGCGCTGATTGAAAGAACCATCACACAAAAATAATGGTGAAATCAATGGCCTGTGAAAAGTGTAATTTGTATATAGATACTGTTGACATAATAGGTGCCATACCGGTGCCATAATAGGTGCCATACCGGCCTCAAAATTGTACTGGACAGAGCACTTTGTTTCCTATGTGAAGCTCGACCTCCCATTACATGCTGTGCAAATAACCAAGCTCAGTTTGTTTTGACGTGCTACACAACATTCAGCGTAATCTGTTTTTGATTCTAAAGAAGTGCCAAACACCACCTCTTTTTCAAGGACGTCATGGGAATATTTGGCGAGACCTTTTTCAGCCCCTCATAATGGAAGTGTGGCCAGCCAGCTTTGCTTGGATGCCTTTATAGATTTCTGCTCCTGATCATTGTGTGCTATCAAATTGCAGAAGCCTATGCAACTGGTGCAAGGCATTACGTGTTTCTATAGTCGGATACAACTTCAGGAGGCTGCGGAATCTGCACTTTAAGGCAGGTGAACACAAGCCTGCACCAATGGGCACGCACTCGAGACTGATATCGTGCCGCCAGACAGACTAATATTGCTCGTTGGAGAGGGACTATTTCTTTAGACGTGTAGGCAATCGGCTGCTGCGCTTTGGTCATCTGGGTGGGGCCTCTCCTGTCTTCTGAAGTTTTATCCGACTGTAAAGGATGCTGCTTTTCATACAACACAAAAGGACAAAGTGTACAATTATTTGGCCTATGAAATGGATACATCAGAAGTGTGCTATGCAAGGGCTTAAGATGTGTGAAATATGGTACATGCAATTATAAGACAATGTTAAAGAATATGTGGTATCGAACATGCATGTAATTTGTAAATGCATGGCACATTTGAATTGGGGAGTGTTGCAGTCATATGCACAGTCTATAGGTGATAGCATTATTAAGCTCCTGCTGTTTCCTTTCTTCATTGTGAATTACACACACCGTTCATCTTGTGGCTAGTGAACACGCACTGTATTCTTGCACATAGAAAGAACAAACAGCATGATGACGTGTATGCTGCATTAGTGTATTTTTTATTTACATGGTCCAAGAGTGGCACAGGTTGTCTTACGTTTTTGCCTATTTTGAAGGGACACAAAGTGCATGTTATAAGTCTCCTAATATGCACAGCACAATGTTTACTGCAATAATTTTATTCATGTTCCTGAATAATAAACAAAATATTAAACTGAAAGCTCCTTTATAAGGTGCCTTCTGTGGGCTCGACAGGAGAGCAGTGAGGGCACCGATACTACTGTTGCGGAGCAGCCCTCTGGACCTTTGCCACACTCTCAAGAGCACGTGCCTGGCGCTCGCCTACTGCCACCAGGCGGTTGAGTGGCTCCAGCAGCAGAATGTTTTGCTGCAAAAAAGTGTATTGGAATGAATCAGCCACGTACAAACCATTATTTACAAAGAAAAATGCTCGTTGCACTATTAGTACCAAGTGCCCTTAAATGTGGAAGCCTCTAGTGTAGTATGCATAGTAAAACAATGCGTTGGGACAACATTGCTTTATTTTTCAAAACTGGGGTTTTCTTTTTCAGAGCCAATTGTCATGTTGATTAGTGTGCCAGCAGCTGAGGTGGCCCTGCACCTTCACGAGTCTCTACTGTCAGCACCACAAACCTATTTTTGTTCGCTGCAAAACAAATGCCTCACCCTACAATCCCGTCTTATACGAGCTGATTGCATCCTATGCCTACAAACATCATATTCTTGTCCCATTACGCAATTTTCTACCATCCTTGGCTGTAGTTCTCTCTCCTTGACATTCATTCTGTAATGCTTATGTAATCACCTGATATGAATTGGCAACAAGTGATCGAATACGTGCATGGCCTGCCTGCCGATTCCTTTCTTTTTTAATCTCAACTAGCATATCAGTTGCCACGGTTTACTACGCCACTGTCTTCCTGCCTTAATGCTATCTGCAACAATTTTTGTTACTTCGCTTTCTACACAGTCCTTGACATCTCAAGTTTCTTTGTTAACCTCCAGGTTTATGTCCCATATTGCATAACCGGTGGAATGCAATGATTCTAGACTTTTTTCAAGGATATCGGTAACGTGGCGATCACGATTCGGTAATGCCTTCCATGTGCTGTTCAACCCATGAAATTTTTGTATAAGTTTCCTGCTTTATATCAGTACTTGCTATTGATATTTCACTTGGATAAAGATACTCTTCCATAAATTTTCTAGCTTAATGTCACTCATGAATTTCTGTTGCCTTACCAAGTTAGTGGAGGTTACCTTCATCTATTCCATATTTTCGCGGGCCCACTTGCACGTAAAAGCACGAACACTCATTGGTTCTCACTGCCTTCTTTAAACTGCTGGACATTCAGTTCGTTACTACGAAAGTGACTTAATCCGTGCACTCTTATTATGCTAAATATGAAACAGTAGAAATATACTTATCTGCAGTTTGTCGAAGTCTCCTTCACTGTGTTGGTAGCGAGATCCATCGTCGGTACCACCTCGTCGCTTCGTAGCTATATAGGATGTCTACCTTTTGCCCACACAATGTAATGTTCGTGACGCTCGCAGTCACGCAGAGTGGAGGAACTCGGCGCACTCGCAGAAGCAGCACCGGACAAGTTGTTTCTTCAGCACTTCGCCGTGAACAGTAGGTGCGCGTTGCGATCTGTAAAATCGCCGAAGCTATTGGCAGTCTTACCGGGTGCACGGGAAGATTGCCCACGGAGGAACAGAACTATCCAAGAAATAGTGGCCTTCGTCGAGCCTGATCACTACGTCGCGCACTGCAAGCTCGTTGTACGGGTTTGTTTACACTGGGCCTCCCTGATGCTTAGCCGCCATGCTTGCCCGGTGAATGGATGTGATGACGCCACTACAGCGCTCCCTCGTGGTATAATGCGAAGCGTACTAAATTACAAATTAGTCTAAGACGCATTCAGTGCACATCTCGTAAGCTTCAACATGCTTCTAAACCACGTTAAAGTAACTAATAATATTGTACTAAATGCATTTGTTTTACAACTTGCTTCTGCATGTAATGCACTCGGTGGAACGACAAACAAGTGAAAGAAGGCACGACCATGCACCGACGGTATGATCACGTGAGCCCCAGTTTGTCGACCGCCCAGAAGGCAACGCCCAAGAAATGATAGCCAGCCAGAGTGAATCTAGATAAACCAATGAAACTGGAGGCTTGTCGAAAGATAAACTGTGTCTCGGTACCATTCGTGCTTTCATTTTGGGGTGTCGCCAGAGCTCGTGAAGATCCCGAGTTTCGCCAAACTCGGCGCATCCTGCATAGCGCCCCAGGATGAACTTTTCTTCCACTGAGATGCTTTTCTTTTTAGGAACCCATATGGGTTTCCTTTGTAGCAATAGCTACGATTAGGTGGATGCCTCACTAATTAATTATGATTATTCCGAGTCATCTCAATTCCAAGAAGTTACTCTTTTGTCATCTCACACACGCGGGTACTCGGCCCTATTGTTGCTGGAACACCTTCAAGGAACGGATGAGCGCGCACCTCTCGGATGAGTACGAATGCGTACTTCTAGTGTTGCAAGCTTTGGGAGGGTTGCCGTTCCACGATCTGAGGGAACTGCTATCCCAGATATAAGAAAGGCAGTAGAGGTGAACTGGAGTAACGTAAAAAATACCGCATCCAATCGTCCCTGCGAAAGTGGGTGTAAAGCGCATATGTTACCGACGCTATATGCAAGCATAACCGACGTTACACAAGTACCACAACTCCAAATGACATTAGACGACGTTCGACGAACACCACCACCATAAGCGATGTTATACAACAACGACTGCTGTTTCTGCCGTTTGTTTTCCCTCTGTCGTTGTTTATGCTTACGCTGCTCTTCGGAAGACCTACCGTTTACGTGACCTAACGATAGCGCAGCCGTAACGACGCTGAGATCCATTTCTAGGCTAATTCTTGAAAAGGCCTCTTCCACCTGCCATTGGGTTGCGCCGATCGGCGTCAATCCATATGCCGCCAATTGCAGGTGTGCTCTGTCTAGTGGAGTCGGCCCATACGTCCCCTTTTCCAAGTGCCGTTTTTAGGCTGCCTGAGTGGCCGCGGTCACCAGGTGGCGGTACTGGTTCTAGACAGAGGCGACAGCGCCAAGTCTGCCGAATAGCCGTTGGATGTCAAGGAACTGTGGCTAACGAGGCCGTCCAGGGCGACTTAGGTTGGTCTAGTTTTGCTGCACGGGAGGCCTCAAGCAAGCTGGCCTTCTACAACCACCTGCTACACATTCGTCACGACAGGTGGGTGAGGAGAGTCTTCGACTATTTGCCGGCAATCTGTCTCCGCACGTAGTGGACGCTGTGGGCATACCAGTTGGATCAATAGCGCAGCTTCATACGAGACTCTACACTGGCGGAATCGGTCCGAGCTATACACCAAGACAGTGCGACAAAAAGTCCGGGTCGTGAAGAACGTGGCTTGGCAACAGGCATTCGTCCATAAAGAGACTCTCTCTTTCTACCGCCCACACAAGCGCTCCATCAAAGCTGTCTACCTATACGACAATAGCGTCGGGAGCGCCCTGTTTTTCGAGGCTAGAGCAGGGGCGCCGTGCACTCTGACGCGGCAACGTGCGTTTGATAGAACAATGACGTTCGTGTTGTACCACTCCTGTGGGCACTCTGATGAAACAAGTGAGCATATAGTGTTTAAATGTGACGGGCCTCACGAGTCTGTGTCTAAGACAGCTCTAGCAGTAGCACTTAGCTTCTATGTATCCGATGGAGATGTGCAGGTTGTGGAAGCGGCCAGAACTACGCGACGCCTTGAACAGGGGAGGGCAGCAACCCTGCAAAGCAGATGGTTACCAACAGCGTCACTGGAAGACCAGGGGAGAAGTATCGGTGGCAATGTGGGTTTGCGTTGAGGGCACCAAGTCGGCCACTCTTCGTGTAACATACCTTCGCAGTTTTTTTCTTATTTGTTGCTGTTGTTTTCTTTCATTTTGCCCGGACGTTATTGTAACGATCGCGCGTTTTAAAGAGAAAGACACCATTTCATCATCATCAATTGTCAGTGTTTGCCAATGTTGATTACGCTCGCAGGACAGCCTGTGCGACATACGCAGCGGGCAAAGCGCGCACGCATAAGGGGCCGTTGACAGATGGGAAGAAGACTCGGCACCCGGAGGTGCCGCGTCCAGAGCTTATGTGTACTCATCAACCCAACATCATCCGCTACATTGACCCCGGCACTCCCATACAGCGTGTGCACGTGCACGTGTGCTGAAGTGCAGCCAAGATCGTTCTTCTAGGCTCTCTGACAAGCGCGAGTGTCTTACTGAACCAAATGAATTTTTTAAAGTAAATTACCTGAGAAAATTTGTAAAATACATTTTACACACAAGCTGCTGACATGATAGCTACAGATTGTAATCCTTATATAGGAGAAAACATGATTCTGTTAGGCGGAAACTCAGGCAAAGCCCTTTTCCAGCTGCTGTTTAAGGTCTGTCTCAGTGGCCGCAGCCGCTAAGTGGTGATACTGTTTTTGATTGAACACGAGCCGACTAAAAATCCCTACCAACTAGACGCTAACCGTTTCGCTGTAGAATGTCACCAGATGGCTACGACTGTGTAGCGCAAGGTTTAGGCATTAAGGGGCGGTAGTGCCGGGGTGGCGTTTTCACTCGATATCGCCGAAACGTTTGGGATTATATAGGTCTTGCTTCTTCCACATCATTTCAGTGTAAATGATGTTTTATAGCGTCGATTAAACTCCCAAGCTCCACTCCGATGTTCATATGCTCGCCGGACTTGCAAGCGTACATACGCTGTCGCTGCTGGGCTTGCAGCTGCGCGTCGAGCGAGGCGCCGCTGGCGTCGCTTCCGACGCTGTGATGCCGGACACCATCTGGTGAACGCGACGCGGCGACAAACCGCCGCCGGTTCGCTGCAGGCTCACGAAGGGAAAAGGTGAGGCATGACCATGGCATGGCCAAACTTACACGATTCCGCGGTGGGTTTCAGCGCCTGTGATGCGTGACGGGCTGCACCGCTTTGTGGTGTTACGGGGACCTCGGCTTCGCGCCACGTCACCGCACACTACTCTCTCGCACCAGGCGCTCTTCCACGAATGAAAGCCCTCTCTGGCACCTCTCTCGCCACTCTCCTGGTTGACGGTGCAAACGGTGCGAAACGAAAGAAGGAGCTCAGAAATGATGTCGCTTTAAAATCCGATTAGCTACCGTTCACTTGCAGAGGCCCAATAAAGGGAATGTAGGAACATCTGAAAGCATTTAAGAAGCTGCGTGCACACACGCACGTGTACAAGCGTGAGCATATGTTAACATCCATCAGCACCAGAGCCATTCGTAGAAGGCTGTTGTCACTAGGGAGTGTGACATAAGCTTTTGCTTTGACTAGCAACGTCTGCATTTCGTAGTGGTCCGTCCCGAATCTGGCCGTTCCTCAATACGAGGTAGCAGTTTCGCGAGCAATCGCATGTGTCAGTCATACCGAGGACAGCTGAACTAAATCTACTCAAGGATGTAGTTATGGCCGAAACAGCTGTCACACAAACTCCTCACTATGATGCCGATACAGAATGCAGAACAGTTTCGGTAAGGCTAAATGCCACCACAGACGACAAGGCAAGCTCAACTCGAGTGCAGAGTTGGAATGCAATTTTAAGGAGAGCGAATTTAGGTGCTATATCGGCTGCGTTTGAAAAATGACGTCCTGCAGAAGGAAACATGTGATGTTTCGCGCAAATAATGAGTTTTCTAACAGTGTCTGTCCCGAAGAAAGCGATCAATTCATGCGTTCCGTCTTCATCAATTGATCGAGCTGCGTCATTTGCATACTTGTTAGGGATGACACCGCTGTGGCCTGGAAGCCAATGAAAAGCGACGTTACATCATTGTTCGGCAAAGATTCGGAGTTGTGCTCCCTTCTTTAAGCGTTGTTCATATGGCCCGGCCGGTTAGATTGATAGTTGTGGCGGCGCCATGATCCTTATGTCAACTACATCTGACGCTGGCATACATCAGCTTCATTCGGCGACATACATGGATTTTACCCTGCATACGCGTGAGATAAAGGTATGGTACCGGCTATGAAAAGAAATACAGTGAAACAGCGACGACCAAATATCTATCCACTAGTAGCAAAGACAGCTTTGTATACCATTGAGAAACTGAGTACGTGCCATTTTCGGTGTGACGATTCATTGGTTTGATGGAATGGCGCCCGACGAGCTTATATATCCGCAATTTTCGATGCCAACGGGTGGGTCTTCGTCAACATGATTGTGGTGGCTCAGCTAGGAAGACGCTGGCCACGGTGGAGCAGCTCAAAACCAGCTTAACTATCACTATAAATATTCAAGTCCTGGCTGTCCAGTACGCCCGTGATAGGGCTAGGAGGCTTGACCTCCCGGTCCCAACATGGGACTAGTCAGGCAGGTGGCAACACCTTGTACAGGACAAGAATAAAGTTTTCTCTCTTCTAATTCACCTGAATTAGAAGAGAGAAAGAGCTAAATTTGTCAAGAAGAAAGAGGTCAACTTAGAGGCAGTAAGGGTAAAAGCAGACCTATTAAGGGTTGTACTTGCAAACAACAATGCGGCCTTAGAACAGAGAGATGATGATGACATAAAACTAATGAATGAAACCGTAACTAGGACGGCTTCACAGCCAGTAATTGAAGTGCAGGGAAGGCACCAAAGCAACCAATTGGCAAACTCTCCCATGCAACAACGGACCTAATAAAGAAACGACAAAAAATGAAAGTGCCCAACTGAAGAGATAGGATAAAATTCGCGGAACTGTCAAGACTGATCAACAAGGCGAAAATAAGGGATATTCGAAACTATAACATGAGAAAGACTGAATGAGCCGTAAAAAATGGACACAGCCTGAAATAGTTGAAAAAGAAACTTGGCATAGGACAAACCAAGATGTATGCGCTGTAAGATAATCAGGGTAATGTCATCAGCAATCCCGAAGGTACAGTAAGAGCAGCGGAAGAATTCTATACTGACCGGTGCAGTACCCAGAGGAGTCTGGATATCTCAATTAGAAACAGATACAGGAACTCCTTGTATAGCTAGCGATGAGGTCAGAAGGGCCTTGCAATACATGAAACGAGGAAGAGCGGCAGGAGAAGAAGGAATAACAGTCGATTTAATCAAAGATGGAGGAGACATAATGCTTGAAAAACTGGCGGCTCTATATACGAAGTGTCTATCGACTGCAAGGGTCCCAGAAAACTACAAGAATGCAAACGTTACACTAATACACAAAAAGGAAGATGTAAAAGAATTGAAAAATTATGGGACCATTAGCTTACTCCGAGTATTATATAAAATATTTACCAAAATAATCTACAATAGAATAAGGGCAACACTGAACTTTAGTAAGCGAAGGGAACAGGCGGGCTTCAGGAAGGGATACTCTACAATAGATAGCATTCATGTCATTAATCAGGTTATCGAGAAATCCGAAGAGTATAATAAGCTTCTGTATATGGCTTTCATAGATTACGAAAAAGCATTTGATTCAGTAGAGATACCAACAGTCATAGCGGCATTACGTAATCAAGGAGTACAGAACGCTTACGTAAATACCTTGGAAAATATCGACAGAGGTTCTACAGCTACCTTAATTTTACACAAGAAAACCATTAAAATAGTTGTAAAGAATGGGGTCAGACAGGGAGACACAATCTCTCAAAGGCTATTCACTGCGTGCTTACAATAAGTATTTAAGCTATTAAACTGGGAAAGCTTAGGCGTAAAGATCGACGGCGAATATCTCAGCAACCTTCGGTTTGCCGATGACATAGTTCTATTCAGCAACAATGCAGACGAGTTACAACAAATGATTGAGGTCATTAACAGAGAAAGTGTAAGGGTGGGATTGAAGATGAATATGCAGAAGACAAAGATAATGATAAAGAGCCAAGCAAAGGAACAACAGATAAGGATCACCAGTTGGCCTCTAGAGTTTGTGATGGAGTACGTTTACCTAGGTCAATTAATCACACGGAACCCTGATCATGAGAAAGAAATTCACAGAAGAATAAAAATTGGTTGGATTGCATACGGCAGACATTGCCAGCTCCTGACTGAAAGCTTACCATTATTATTGAAAGGAAGGTGTACAATCAGTGCATTTTACCAGTGCTGACATACGGAGCACAGACTTAGAGACTGACAAAGAAGCTCGAGAACAAGTTAAGCACCACGTAAAGAGCGATCGAACGAAGATTGCTAGGCATAACGTTAAGAGACAGAAAGAGAGCTGTTTGGATCAGAGAGCAAACGGGTATAGAGGATATTCTAATTGACATCAAGAGGAAAAAATGGAGCTTGGCAGGTCATGTAATGCGCCGGTTAGATAACCGTTGGACCAGTAGGGTTACGAAATGGGTACCAAGAGAAGGAAAACGCAATCGGGGATGACAGAAGACTAGGTGGAGCGATGAAATGAGTAAATTGGCGGGCGCTAGTTGAAATCAGTTGGCGCAGGACAAGGGTAATTTGAGATCGCAGGGTTAGGCCTTCGTCCTGCAGTGGACTAAAACAAGATGATGATGACGAAGATGATGAAGAAGAAGAAGATGATGATGATGATGATTATGGCCTATATATATTCAATGTATCCTGCTACAAAAAAATCCCAGAGAGTTCTTAGGAGCGAAAGATGGCAACTCTTTTTCTTCACTTTCTTGACATGACATGGTGACACCCTAAAATTTGTGACTGTACCACTTGTGTGCCTCAGACAGAGCGATAAAATAATATATTCAAATGATGCCCCTAGGCCTACTTCAAAAAGTGGATAATGGGAAGCGAGTTCAGTGTGATTCACTATGGAAGTTTTCCACGCAGAACTCCATATTAAGGTAGGTGTCTCTTCAAGGTTAGTCTATGTTAGCACTCATTTGTCTTCAAGTGTATATATATCGCTTTCCGTGGTCAGTGCATAGGCAAAAGCTATCTCTTTAGCAACCAGACATCCTCACTTCTTCTTTTTGTTTGCGAAAGTGTCAAAGCTATAAATACAGACTTAGGCTTTGTTTATGACAGCGGCGAAGATCGGGAGGCAACAGTTTATGGCACCGACTGGACAAAGCCGGTTTCTGGAGACACCGTGAGAGCTTCGTTTCGCTTTGTTATACTCGCGCCAACATTTCGTACGTAATTTGTAGGCGAAGCCAAAGGCGACCGCCATCATTTGTTTACGGCGTCTTTTATACGCTGCAGCCCGGATGCACAAAAAAAGGAAAAGAAAAGGCTAGTGGTGTTTTATGGCGCCTAGTACTCGAGGCAAACGAGTACAGGTGGCACGAACTGATCACGCGACTTGACGTAAACCAGCCCTGCTAGAATAGGCTACCGTGAAAAACACAACAAAGGAAGCCACTACGCGGTGCTATATTAGAGACGCCGTCTCTCTGCGAATAAAACGCGCGCTTTTATGTCCTTTGTGCTTGCCCTCTGAAGCCAAGCGCAATAAGAACCCATTGCGCGTGGTGCGAGTTACGCTCATGCACGCGGGGGGCATACGAACGCTGACAACGGTTGAGAGAGAGAGAGAGAGCAGAATAAAAGCACCCGATGAAACTGTACAAGAATAAGAGCGCATACAAGAATGAAGAGAGAAAAAAAGTAAACCATTTTTCTGCCTCAAGGAGTTTGTGGGAGGATATGGAGCGAACGTTCTCCCCGTGACTTTTCTGCCGGCTTCTTCGCGCGAAGACCCCGCCCCCTCCGTGGCACGGTGGCATCCATAATGTTGCCGGAATCGCGAGCATGTTGACCGCCTGCTTCCCTCCTCGTCCCGGTTGCTCTATACTTGCTGCGGCAAGCGGTGAGGGGGAGCAAGTTACCACCGACGGCAAATGGTGCTCCTCATATTTCTCGCAACAGCTGGGCAGCTACTTGCCGAGCAATTTAGAGCTGGCTCTAGCCTAGCCGAGAATGAAAGCGAGCTCTCGCCCTATTGGCTCTGCTCTCCTTTCCGGTCGGCGGCTCCGCTTGCTTATTCTATGCGTCCGTTCATTCACTCCTGCATGCATGTCAGCTCTCTTTATCTGTCTCTTTCAAATGAGACTCTTTTTCCTCGGTTCGCTGCCCTTCTGACATGTGTCGCTCAAGGCTTGGCCGCCCCTTTTTATTTGCTCTCCCCAAAGCTATATACACAGAATCTTGGGCGAGAACGCGGAAGTCTTGATGTTGACGGATTATGCTTTGTTAGCAGTGAGGCAGTATACCTAATATAGAAAGGTCGAACTTCAGCTAAAGTTTGGGCATGTGGGTAAATGTGAGGGAATGACGGAGTGAGCGTAGGAAAGCGTGAGCACGAGCGAGTGCATTTTGGTTGATGAGTGCGCAGGTCAGAATAATGATACTGATATACAAGCGCTAATACTCCGCTCTCATAGATCACGAAATATGGCCGCGGGTATACGGTTATGAGAATGATGTGTTGCTGGTTTGATCTTTTTACACGTCACACCCTGGCATCGCAAAATTGCAATAACAGATAGACAGACGCACTTTTTTACCCCAGTGGTTGTCAGCCTCCTCGTGATTGCGGATAACTAAAGCAGTTCATGAGGACTAGCGATGGAACAAAACCTTCCTGTCGTAGAAGATCGATGTGAACGTGTAGCATCTAAATTCTGACAAGGAGCTCTCAGCGTTCAAGCAACGGTGTGCCTGATAACACGCGATTAAATACATCACCTGGGAAGATTACGGATTCGTGGAACACGCGTACGGTTTCCGTATTCATGTTATCGATGGTTTGCATTGATGCCATGGTGGCTCACATATTCGACTATCAGCACGTAGAGAAGCTGCGCAAACAAGAAAGGTTGAAGCATTAGAGGCGCGTCTTGTGCCAAGTAGCAATTCGATAGCAGTGACCATTCGTTGAAAAACTGTTGCCGTCAAAAAGCAAAACATACGCGCGATGATATGCTACACTGTCATTGTCGAGGCCACCGTGTGGGCGTACTATCAGGGTGAGAAAGCTGCATCTCTGACGTCACGGGAAAACTGTATATAGCCGGGATGGAATCAAAAGCATTATGGTCAAGTGTTCCAGAACTTCCATACGCGAGAAAAGAAAAACATGTGTTACTTCTTTCACAGCAGCCACAAGAGTACAAATTTAGGTTTGGCTATATTTCATCAAACTGCAATATTCATATGCAGAAAACATTTGCGTACTAGCCATGACACGTCGCTGTAATGGTACCAGTGATACCGCAAGTCATTGTCATCACACCGTGCACCTGAAATAATAGGTCACTACCACACCATAACCCATCTAATTTACTTTTTGCACATCTGCCTTAATAAAGCCTAAAATTAAGCCCACCTTATTTTTTTTCATCCCGCGTTTCTTCCATTGGCTTGAAGCAGCTCACTCTATCTCATGTATTTACATTTTGCAGAAAATGGCTGTCCGTTTTATCAGAGTTCAGGAGCCACAAAGTGGGCACTGTTCTGTTGTGCCAAATAAACGTTGCCGGCGCTAAAATGTGTTCCGAAAAAAAAAAAAGCTTTCCTGTATGTTCATGCTTGAAATAGCAGAACTTCATTAGAGTGGTCAATAAAGTGGCCATTTTCTCCCTTTTCAATGGATGCCTGGTCGTTGTGGTGCGAGTGGACATATGCAGTGCGCATTGCCTCTTCTTGACCTGACAATAACTCACTGATTAAGGCACTGATTCAGGACATTGCAAAGACATACAGAGCATGTGCAAACAATTTCCACACACCTGCATGTAATCGACCCGCATGGAAAATTCTGTTTGCCCCCAAAGGTTGCCCGTACGCCAAACGTAATTGCTACGCGGGAACCGACTGTGGTATTTGAACCTCACTGATGGCACCGGTTATTGGAATCTCAGCGCTGCCACCAGCTGTTGGAACCTCAGTGCTGACACCCGTTGTTGCAACCGGACCGTTGGCGCCCGTTGTTGCAAAGGGGTCGCAAGCCCCAAGGGTAGCGTTGGCCTGGCGGCCTGGGGCACACTGGAAGCATCCGAAGGTCCCAGCAAAGCATGAATCGACTGCTAACAGAACAACTTGTTTATTCTAGCATCGCAAAGAGCGGGCGGTCAGGTCGACCGAAGTAGAGAGACGGGAGAGCACGTTACTCAACGGAAGAATTCGGAGCCTCTCTCCTGGCGTCCGGGGGCAGCTGCTCTTATACTCTTGGCGTCGCGGGCAAGAAGGAAGGTCACGGGACGACACCACGTGCCAGCGAGGCACGGACGGACTGAGACATGTAGAGACGAGTGTAGTGACGCATCAGCCGGGCCGGCGCCGGTCAGTCCTCCTCGCTTCACACTTGGGGAGCTTCTCTCCCCGGCTGCCGCGCTTTAACAAGCGTGGGCACACACACACACACGCACACACAAAGACACGTGGCACTGAACATGCCGGGACGCGCTCGGCGGGGATGCGTCGCGGCCGCTCCGAACGGGCCAAAATGTCCGCCGCTTTGAATGAAGCCCCGGCGTCCGCTGCATCCGCGCAGGCTACACCGCGCGTCGTAGGCGAAACGTAACAGTGGCGGTGCTTTCACACGTCACCGCGCCCACCTAATCGGCCGTTAGAATAGCGTCACAGTGAACACTGTCATACTCTTGAAGCGCTGGAACAAATATTATGTTATTGACCAGCACGTATGCTGTAGCGACGGAATCCGTCGGACCCCTAGGCACCGTAGCCATGCAACCACTGTCGAAGGATGCTATTCTAGGCTTATGGCTTTATTCTAGAACTGCTAGGCCTACAGCGAAGGCACTGTTGAAATTCCTGCATGACACAAAACTATATGCGCGGCTATGGTAGGCTCGCGGTAGATAAGCATTCACTCCTTCTCTTCTCCGCATCGCTAATCATCCCAATACTTTCACTCCCCTTCCCTCTCACCGAGTGTGGATACGCAAACTAGAGCACACCACCTCAGGCCAAACTCTCTCTGCCTTTCTTGCAAATATTCTTTCTCTCTGTCTCTTTCTCTCTAGTGCGACGAGCACCCCGACAGTACTGACGCCCAACTGTGGCCTGTTCGGGCGCTTACTGAAAGTTCAACAAGATGAAACGTCTTTCGACAGATAACACAGCATGGGCCTTCAGCCCTGGTGCCTCTGAAGCCTCAGGTAAAATTATGATAAAAGTAATATTTATGAGATTCATGTACTTCCTAGAGAATTGATTTACGAAATCGTCTGATGAACTCTCACGTCTCTTTCTTCATTTATTGCTAATATTGCGTGATATAACTCGAGCAATTTGAGTTACTTACTATATTTTGGGAAGCGATCTCCACTCTAACTGAAGTTACCTCACCGTGTAGTGATAGAAATATGCAATCGAGCATACCTTTCATTCGGAATAACGCTGGGATCACTGTTGCGTAATGAAGAAACTTGCTCTGGACAATATATGTGTTTAACGTCCCGAAGTAACGATAACGGTGGGGGTGCCGGTGGAGATGAGACGTAGAGCGGTAACAATAATTTACCTACACTATATTTACCTACAGAAAAGGTTTCGCTTCTCACCTCTCTCGGAATGCACCCGGCGCATCTGACAATCGAACGCACGACCAGGTCCTCCATAGCAGGACGCCACCTCCCCTGAAAAGGATGCCTAGGCAGAGACCTTCGCTAAAAGGGCAAATCCTCAGAGTGGGGAGACCGGCCGCTAACAGTGGTGCTCAGCCGCGCGTAGGAAAGGCTTCCTTGGAAGGTGGCCTTTCTCTATGGTTGGAAAGCCCCTATACGTCGCCTCCTTTAAGCTACAGCGCATGCGTCTGTGGTTGGTTAAACATTGTTTGTACAGTTCGCGCGAGGGATGTATTGAAGTACCTTTTACCTCCGCACTTGCAATACTTGTAATTTAGCAGTTGCGAATTCGCGCTAGTGATCTTCATGAGTACAAACGAAAACCCGCGAAAACTAATATAAGGGCGAATGTAGAGGAAATAGATGGGTGCGAACTACGACATCTTTTACATCATGAAGATCTGTATTGTGAACTTTCCTACTGTTGTTGCTACATTATTGTTTCTTATGATGTGCGTGATACTGCAAGCTTTCTCATCATATTTTCTCTTCCTTTCGTACGATAATTATTTTTTTCTATGCGGAACAGGGCCCATACTACTATTCGTGTTTAGAATAATAATAGCGTGCATGATGCGCTCGCATTGATTGCAAAAAGGGGCATCTCAGTAGGTACAATTGGCAGCGGGCTTCGGAAGTTATTGCAGCTCATTCCGTAAATCTTGCATGCCTAAAAACTTCTTTAATTTATCCGCGATCGAAGTGCTTTCCTGATCGCTATGGGTAACTCCATACAGAACGATTTCTAAACGGTTCCGGCCTCGTAGTTCCGGAATCACACGTGCTCAGGGGACACGGCATAGTATTTCTCAATGGTTCTAAGAACGTGGTTTCGGAGTCACCCGTACGCATGCGGCCATGAACGCGCCTAGATATGCAATAAATGTTCGGCGAACTTGAACAATACTTAAATGTAGTGTGGAAAAAAAGAGAAAATGAGAAAAAATAAGAAGTTTCAGCGCTTACCGGGAAGTTACTAGTAGCGTGTTCAGGGCGGTACATCAAACAACTCACGGTCTTGGCTGCCTGTCTCACACATCCGAGAAGTCATTCCTAACGAGGTGGAACTGATACTGAATCGCCGCCCAAGTCTGAGGCGCCAAATGAGAGTGGTTGCAGTACAAAATGAGTGGTTGCAGTTCATGAGACAGCGACTTTTATCTGCTGTACGTATAGTGTCGCAATTCTATTTACCAAAGTGTGCGTTCGAGCTAGATGGTAACTCATGGATATTAAGAGCATGCGAGAAAAAGTACAATGTACAAAGAAGACCAGAAAAACTCTAACTTGCGTGATCAGCATTTTGCTACAAGAACCTCGCGTTCGGCAGGGGTGAAGTTACGATGGAAAGTGAACATATGGATAGTCTGGAAGATTAAATCGTCAGTTTTACTCTTAGCTTGTAACAAATAGCGGCGAGAGACCATTGCCTTTCTTGAACATTGCATGACCATCCGAAAATAATGTGTCACACGCATTTCTTTTTCTCTCCACTATTGTACATGCCTCTTGTTATGTTTCTGCCTTGGGATTTGCCTGACGGGAGGCCAGTGCTGTGGTGTGTCGACCGTGGAGGCAGCGTTAATCCCCACATGGTGCCCGCTTCGGGCACGTGACGACGTGGGTGTCCTCGCGGCTGCACGGCGTCAACGACGGAAGCGGCCGTCGGCCCACCGACTGCTTTTCGGCCCCTCCTCGTGCGGACAGCAGTGCACCCCACCCTTCCTTCGTGCGGCGGCGCCAGGGGCAACCCTTTTGCCGACCACCCAAGGACTATGTTTCGACACCTTGCCTTGCAGGTCGTTCGTTCCCTTTGTCGTATGCCGGGCCATTGAACTTGCCCGGCGCCCCATACCGACCGACCGCCAGATTAGCCTGACGGCGCAGCGCAGTGCCCGGAGGCGCCGGCCACTGAAAGCGGCGTTGGGACCACGGAGGCTGCCCGGACCCTCTCTCTCTCGAACTTGTTCGTCCTTAGGGACTATCTGGGGAATCTGGGGACGGGAAGTGTTATTTAAGCAGCTTGGAGCTGCTCGGTTGGTCTCTCCTCATAACCACGCAAACTTGTACATACTGCATAAAGAATTCTTCGCCGAGAAAGCTCTCCTCGTCTCTGACTCTGCGTGAAGTGGGGTCCTGACCTCCTGCCGGCCACGCATACCTCGGCACACGCAACAACTGGATGGCGAGCGGTGGGATCGAGCCTGAAGTATGACGGACGACAGCACACCGAGATCACGGGGACGGACAGCTTAAGGCTGGTGAGTGTTGGCTTTGCTCTTTTGAGTGGCCAGGCTGACTGGATAGAGGTGTAATCCTAGTCGCTGGTAGGGACCTGCCGCAGAAGCGTGTGTTTTGGTACTTCTGGGTAGAGGTCGAGGCATTGTCACACCAGTGTTTCGTGATGGATCTCAAACGGTTGCTTAGAACTCAGCTCATATCCCTTTGCGAGGAGCTAGGCGTTGAAGTTCAGCTTCAAATGACGAAAGCAAGTATCATTGAAGCGATTGAGAGCACGGATCTTGCGAAAGAGGAAATCGTAGAAATGTGGAACGAAATCCTAAGGCGCAAGGCGGACGAGCAGAAGCTAACAGAGCTTCAGATAGAGAAACTTCGACTTGAAGTCGAGTTGAGAAAAACAAGTGTGGTTCCGGAGTCAGAGGGAGCAGGTAGACATGACCTTTATGATCTATCTAAACTTATGCAGCCCTTCAAGGTTGGGCAAGATATAGGCCTGTATCTAGTAAATTTCGAGAGAACTTGCGAAAAGTCAAAATTTGTTCGCAGCACTTGGGCGCGGCGCTTGCTTAGTTTGTTGCCCTGCGAGGTAGCAGATGTGCTTGCGAGGTTGCCTGCGAGTGATTCTGACAACTATGATCAGGTAAAAGAGAGCCTATTGAAGCGGTTTCATTTGTCAGCAGAGGCATTCAGGCAGAGATTTCGAAGTCTGAACAAAAGGCAGGGCGCCACTTTTGCTGAGTTTGCTTATGAGTTAAAGGTAAATTTGGCCGAGTGGTTAAAGGGCGCCAAAGCTTTTGGCAGCTTCGAAAAGGCGTTAGAAGTGTTTGCCTTGGAGCAGTTTTATTCAAAGGTGCCGGAGGCAATGAAACTTTGGATCCAAGATAGAGATCGTGTCGAGTCGGTGCAGTCAGCCGCTGACCTGGCGGATCAGTATGCCTCACGCAGAGGAATTAAAGAGGAGGCTATGATCGCCGGTGCGGTGGAAAAGAGAGGCTGGGAGGGTACAGCTAGGCCCAGTAATGGGAAAGATGCTGCGAAAGAAGTGGAGCCGAGGGTTCATGAGCAGCCGATAGGGGAACAAGAGAGAGAGATTCGTGAGAAACGGTCACAGAAGAGCTTGTTCGAAAAACGAAGGCCGGTGACGTGCTTTAACTGCAACGAAACCGGTCACATAGCTGTCGGCTGCCGCAAACCAAGGGTTGTGTTCGCGTACGTTTCTGACTCGCAGACTAATGATGAGCTGCTCAAACCGCACCTGTCTAAACTGCAGGTGAATGGGAAAAGCTGCAACGTATTGCGAGACAGTGGAGCAACCATTGACTTGGTGCACCCAGATTATGTGAAGCAGGAGCAGTACAATGGCAAATGCGCTTGGATAAAGCCTGTGTTAGAGGACACGAGTGTCTGCCTTCCGGTCGCAGATGTGGTGCTCAGCGGGCCGTTCGGTGAAGTGTGTACTGAGGCAGCTGTTTCTAACAAGCTGCCGCCGCAGTACACTTACTTGTTCTCTAACCGCACCGATCGCCTACTGAGGGACCACGGTAAAGATTGGGTAGAGGGTAGCGTTCCGGCTCTAACGACAACTAAAGCGCATGCCTTGGCTGCTAAGCTGGAAATGAAAGAACGGGATACCGACGTGGAAGTAAGCAATCCACTCGGCAATGAGTGCGAAATTGAGCAAGAGAACCCTTCAGTATCTGTGAGTAGTGAGGGAGAGACTGTTAAGCATGAGAGAGAGATTGCAGAATATGCAGCGGTGAAGGCTCTTGGGCAATCAGGCAGACAAACCAAGTTCGAGAGCTCATTGATGAAGGACGTCGAATGTGTCGACGGGTTGTTTGTCCTGCCAGGCTCTAGTTCACTAGATAGCATGCTAGCAAAAGTGACGAGAGAGGTTCTCATGAAGGAGCAAACAGTTAATTTGGCTCTCAACATGACGGAGGAAGTGGCGACAGAAATTCCGTGTCTAAGCGAAATGAAGGAAATTACGGGTGCGAAAGATGCGATGAGGGTCGCTGCGTCTCGGGAAGCTTTGACAAACCTGCGATTGACTGATCCAAATAACTTGGTAGAAGAGAACATGGATTTGTTTTCTCAAAATCTAGGAAAGACGGAACTGATGGCTCACGACATACAACTCGCATCCGAGACTCCAGTGAAGTCACGAGCTTACAGGACGGCACCGAGACAGCAGGAAATGTTAAAAAGAGAAGTGGAGCGGATGCTGGAACTTAGAATAATCGAGCCTTGCGAGAGCTTCTATGCTTCTCCGCTCATTCTTGTAGAGGTCCCGGGTAAAGACCCACCGCCTAGCATTGAATATAGGAAGCTGAATGCGACAACCAAAGATCAGATGTGTCCCATTCCCAAATCTTCAGAACAAGCGGCTCCACTGACCGATGCCCTAAGAAAATCGGCTCTTGAAAGAGTAATTTGGGATGACGCCAAGGGGGACGCGTTTCAGGGGATAAAAGCGGCTCTCTCGGCTTCTCCCGTGCTGCGTGCACCGAACTACGACCGACCCTCCATTGTACAGTGCGATGCAGGCAATCGTGGGTTGGGGGTTGTGTTGTGTCAGGAGGGTGACAATGGTGAAGAGTACCCAGTATTATGCGCCAGCCGAAAGCTCACGGTGCGAGAGGAGGCCTATAGCGCATCGGAAAAAGAATGTGCATGCCTTGTTTGGGCATCTCAAAAACTAGCCTGCTACCTTTACGGAACGACATTTGTCTTTGTGACCGATCATTGCCCGCTAAAGTGGCTGGCTCAAATGTCAGGCAAGAATCCCCGATTGTTAAGGTGGAGTCTAGCACTTCAGGAGCTGAATTTCAGCGTGCGCTATCGAAAGGGAGCGGCCAACGCCAATGCTGATGGTTTAAGCCGCGCCTTTTAGTTTATCTTGCCAGCTTGTACTAGATTTCTTTTGTCTGCAACTGTATAGTTTTGTTTATTTGCATTGTGAAGAAGCGAGAACACTTGTGTGACTGCCAGAAGTTAACGAAGTACATGTATAGGAGTTCTCACTGTCAATGTCAGCTTGGTCGCTTGGCGAGTACGGCTTGCACTGCCGAGCCAGTGGTTTCGTCCTTCGTGATTTAGGAGAAAATCAAGAGACAGGAGGCGAAGCAGATCTCTCCCGTCGAGCAGCTGAGACTTCTCACCGTACGAGATCTTCCCCGTCGGCGGAGGAGCTGTTATGTTTGTGCCTTGGGATTTGCCTGACGGGAGGCCAGTGCTGTGGTGTGTCGACCGTGGAGGCAGCGTTAATCCGCACATGGTGCCCGCTTCGGGCACGTGACGACGTGGGTGTCCTCGCGGCTGCACGGCGTCAACGACGGAAGCGGCCGTTGGCCCACCGACTGCTTTTCGGCCCCTCCTCGTGCGGACAGCAGTGCACCCCACCCTTCCTTCGTGCGGCGGCGCCAGGGGCAACCCTTTTACCGACCACCCAAGGACTATGTTTCGACACCTTGCCTTGCAGGTCGTTCGTTCCCTTTGTCGTATGCCGGGCCATTGAACTTGCCCGGCGCCCCATACCGACCGACCGCCAGATTAGCCTGACGGCGCAGCGCAGTGCCCGGAGGCGCCGGCCACTGAAAGCGGCGTTGGGACCACGGAGGCTGCCCGGACCCTCTCTCTCTCGAACTTGTTCGTCCTTAGGGACTATCTGGGGAATCTGGGGACGGGAAGTGTTATTTAAGCAGCTTGGAGCTGCTCGGTTGGTCTCTCCTCATAACCACGCAAACTTGTACATACTGTATAAAGAATTCTTCGCCGAGAAAGCTCTCCTCGTCTCTGACTCTGCGTGAAGTGGGGTCCTCACCTCCTGCCGGCCACGCATACCTCGGCACACGCAACACTCTTTGGAGATATCCGCACAAAATACAAGTAATGAAACTAATATTTAAAGAGTGCGAGCAAGTTCATTAAGAATCACTCATTATAAGACGCCGCTCACGCTGCTACAGTGTTATTCCGCGACTGCAAGTGTATCATGATGTACACTCTTCGCTACTTGAATTAGCCCGTGCGCTAAGCTGGTAAATAATCAGTATCGCGCTCACTTATCACTACTACCAGCTTATCCAGCAATAGCTAATTGAAATGATCAATATTGGTAGCACGAGGGACGTCCGTAATGTGCACGTTTACACAAAGGCACTTGTCCCCTCGCCTTAACGTTTGCTCAAAAACATTCGTTGTTACTCTATTGCAAAGATGTCCTAGAATGGGACCCTTAAAGACAATCGTAACTACAAAGCCAAAATTTTTCATAAAATTATTATACTGTAGTTACCCAAATCCCTGCAAGACTCAGCCCCCTGTACAGATTGCCTTTGCATTGCACTAGAAAACAACATCAACAACGACGACGATGACGACGATGACAACAACATCATCAACAACAACAAATGTGCCACAAGCATTAGTCGCCGGTGCGTATAGCATACGCTGCACAATTTTGACGACAGTCATTCAGCGCTAATCAGCATTAAACACTATCGAATCTTTCTCTTCTTTTAACAAGAAACCCTTATCAGCCTCAATCTCGGCAACAGCAGAGTGGCAAAGACACGCTTGCAGAGGAAATACACCCCAGAGGCAGCCGTAAGCCATACACAATCGTGGCACTTCTGGTCTGTACCACACCATGTTAAATGCTGTAATTGTCTGTTCGAGCTACCGTGCAAAATGGCTATTTGTCGAGGAATAGCAGTTTGGTTCCCAACGGGAGTACCTGAGCTGTGCGACTACGCTGGTACTGCCGCTATTCGCGCCAGGCACAATCGCTTATCTGCAACGCCTGGCGACCGGTAATGACAGCAGTCGGGGAAAGCGGCGTGGTGATTGATGACATCTATCCCGAGGAAACTTCGCAATTTGGCTAAGTGTATTTTACTCTTCTCTATCACGTGCTCTCTACTCACTAGAGAAAGTGAGTAAGTACAAACGAACCTCATCAGTAACACGACAACTGCAAGCAAGAAGAAGCGCGGCTCTCTTACGTTGCGCACCGCGGTCACTAATCATGCATCACAGTTATTACGGCGCCCGTATGAGTGATTACATTGAAGCATGACAAGAAATAAAGCGTCAATAAATGTTGATGCTTAAGAAGACGAGGTCGGCGTACAGGACAGTTCTAATGATCCCATGATTTAATGGAAATTATGTATTTCGATACAGTCTTTATCTGACTTTTCTTTCTTCATTGTTCACAATTCCTTATTTATTCGTATTGTATTTCACGCGCAATTACGTCGACCTTGCCTTCTCTGCGTCGACATTTGGTTGACTCTTCAATGCGATTGGAACTATTTGCCTACATCAACCGTTTTGAGCCTGCCTGCCTTCCGGCCTTCCTGCTATCTATCTGTCTACATGGAGGAAGGAAGACGTAAGAGAGATCCCGGCCAGCACGGACGTGTTGCACAAAGTGTGGCGGAACTCACGTGTTGTTTTTCGAAAAGGAGCACTGGGACAGGTACTCCAAACGTCAACGTTGCCATAGCAAACGCGCTCCTTCACCTATGGCTGCTGCTTTAGATTCTCTGAAAAGTGGTATTAGTTTTTTTCGGTCGGGGCCTTTCTCGCAGCACGTGCTCTTCGCGAGACAAGCTGACTTTGGAGCGTGGCGTGAAGTTTGGAAGTTGTGTTTTCGGGCTGTGAGTGCGAGTGTCAGCCAGCCAAATATACCCTCAAGTCATCATGGTGCGAGGCTTCGTCGTCTTTTTCAAGGTGCAGCAGAAAAACCCATGAACACGTCTGCTTCACTAAAACTCTTACAGAAATTTCGTAGCGTTCTTCTGACACGCGTCGGCAGCACGCAGTTCCGCTTGCTCGTAGCAGTACAATATCGGTGTTCTGTAATGCAAGTTCAAAGCTCGCGCCTATCTGTTTCGGCGAGCTGATTGGAGGCGTAAAGGCAGATGGCACACCACCAACATGGCTACATTTATGGCTTCACAAACGTTACGTCAGGGCCTCTCCTATTTTGTTTCTTTCCTCTATGTCTGTCTGTGTACGCAGACCCAGTAGCCAAATTTGTCGCACACCTTGAGCCAAAAGGTATGTGCTCGAGGTAATGATGCCGTCGTGGATGTTCCATCGTCATCATTTCAACTTCGAGATCTTACTCTTGTCATACCGCCGTCGACACGACTTCAACATCGACTCAGTGACCCAAGTTGGCTTATAGCTTGATCCACACGGCATGCGCTTCTGGTCGTGATGACATCGCAATAGTTGCACCACTGTCATTGTAGCTTCGTCTTCCAACTCTTCACATGCCGTCGTCGTCAGGCCATTGTTCTCGTGATCTCGTGGTCCTTCTCATCATAATCACACAGTCGTCGTCTTATCATTCTCGCCTTGCCGCCGTCCTCACGCTGTGCTTTTACCATTGAGATTACTCCAGTTACGACATCCCATTATCGTCATGCGTTCATCGATACAGTGACGTCATCCATATTTTCTCATCCTGTCGTAATTATGCTGTTCTCATTTAATTATGATTATGCCGCCGAGGTGATGACATTGTCGTCATTGCGTCATCGTCAAATAGTTGCTCTCATGCATCCGTTGTGATTCCGCCATTATCATGCCTTCGTGACAGTGCTGTTGTCGTCATACACTCGTGACCACCATATTTTCTTCATGTCGTCATCTTCCTGCTGTCTGTCTTCCTGCTGTCCTGTTATATATACCATCGCAAGCCTTTAAGGATCTTCATCGCATTGGCGTCATGCCATCGTCGTCCTACCGCCTTTGTCATTGCATCAACTTCATTCCTTTTTCGTGACTCCATTGTTGTCATTGTGACTACCGCAACAAAGTGGAACTTTACCAGAGTATGTCCCGTAAAGCCTAAGTAACCGATGTTTCATATTGGTTAAAACAATATTGATAAGCGTAACTTCATAAAGACGGTTCGTCGCTGTTGCTTGAACGATAATCGCATTACTATCTACAGTCCTCGTAAGATAAGTTCTTCGGTAATATTTTTTTCTGTAACTGGTTACAAGGTTCCTAGATCGAAGATACGCCAACCCATGTGAAGTCTTCAAAAAAGACCTAGACTTCAAAAGCCCGCAAACTCGAAGCGGACGCCGGAAGTGTGAGACATGCGGGAACACCCGGGATATCCCACGCACTCGTGTAAGTTTGCGCATGCTTGACAGATGACGCTAGTAGTAAAATACGGCGCAATTTACGAGTGCTTAGGCATAATTACGCTCATTTCATTACATGTTTAGTTACGATTATTGCCACGTGTTTCCATCATAGCCAGGTATCTTGACATTGTGATGGTGAAGAACGGAGTAGCAAAACGTTCAGTCACGAAACTGATTTTTTTTATTGAGCCAACTTGTGCTCAGAAAAAGTAACTGAAACCAAAACACAACGAAAGCGCCAAGCACAGTGAGCGGTGGTCGAAATCTTATCTGCAAGTCAGACGAGTCGGCTATTTAAGCTTGACTTATGGATGGTTCCTTTACAATCGCTAGTGCGCTACCCGAGTTGTACAATGCACAACACCATTTGCGTCACGAATACGACGTGATTACAAAAGGTTCAGCGACAACACAGACAAAAGATAGAATCTGCTCTAAACAATCGAGTATGTTCATATAGGTGCAGGCGTGACCTACGCCCAGCATTAACGTTTGACATTTGTTAGCCGATGAAAAGTGGCAGCCGGGAAAAGATAAGTACATTTGTTAATACCAATTTCATGTTCTCACGACATTTTAATTCACGGCATCTACAAACGGCGCACATTGAAGGGAGCGCAAGCACGGGGTGTCCGGCTTTGTGACAAGAACGAGCGCTACACCTTGCTGCCGGCCCTCGATTTCTCAAGGCTGTAGCCGCGAGTGCTCGCAGTCATCGAGCGAACTCTCATCACGTGTCTCGTTGGGCGCGTGACCCTAGGCTTGTTTGGTTTGTAAGCGATTGCTTAGTGCAACTTATGCTGCCCATAAAACTGCGAGCCTTACTTTATAGAATAGTCTAATGCTTTGCCATTGCTGTCTCCATGAATCGCTTACAAACTCTTTTAGGCATGACTTCTTTTGAAGCATGGCATAAGCTGGAAACGTCAGCCTTAGTCAGTGTAGCTGGAGGTAGAATGCCTCACTTTTTTCTTCGCTTGTCAGCACAATCCATACTAAAGTGGCAAGCGGCAGCCTTTTGAAGGTTGCCATGGCCCTTGTTGTTTTGCCTATTGACGAAACGCTCGAGATGGCCACGACCAGCTTTTGTGATCAGAGCAGAAGCCCGAAGCTAATGTCGGTTGCCGCTGTATCGTTTTTTCGTTTGCCTACACTGGAAGTCTTGCTCTATCAGACTCATTTTTCTCGTCTATCATCAGTTTCAAAATACGAGGCACAGCTATTCTACTCTGTGGCTTTACCCCGCAGTGTCCCCCGCCTAAGGAAGGGAGACGAAGCACAGTACACTATGGCCTGTGCCGCCAAACCTTCCTTTCCTTTTTTTTTCCTTGGTCTATATATAAATGACCACTGTCTCGCTAAGGGCACCTCCGCGACCTACATCTATCTTCGAAGACCTGGGCTGCCCGTACATAGATGGAGCATCCATCAATCCGCCCCCGGCTGTCCTCGACAGAGGTTGAGAGCGAGGACAAGCACAAAGATGGCTCTGCCAGTGAGCGTATTGCAGTGTCGCATGAAGTATGGACCCCGCACCCCCTATCCCACCTCTCGGCAACTCTGCGCCCCCCGATCGTGATCGATCTTGGCCTTTCCCAAGTCGCTGAATGGAATGCATAAACGTCGCCGCTGATTGAGCCTATAGGAAATGCTTACTCTTGCGGCGTTTCTTTCGGCAGCTAGGCATCTTTCAAACAGCTGTATTTCCCCTTTTCTCCCTCCCTTTATGCACCCTGCTTTTCCGTAAAGTTTTTTTAATAAAAAAAGAAGGCGGGTCTTTATCGTTATTTTACCTCCTGTATCCCGCTGAATATCGAGAGGGTTCATTCCAGTACGACAAGCTGTGTGATCGTCATCAGTGATAAAAACGCTGCATTTCACACAGGTACATCACCTTTACTATGTCATTTTTGTTCATAAGAAAGTGAGATATCCAAATGAACTCTGAAGTATTTGCGTTTTCCAGCACCTATAGGTGGTGCGGCGGAAGCTCAACAAGGCGAGTATGAAGGTGAAAGAGTGGTCAAGCAAACGCGTGGTCTCGATAAGCAGGCTGTTCACGACTCCTTTAGTATCACCTGGCAGATTCCTTAACCTTTCAAAAGAAAAGCGAATTTGTCTCGGTAAACACCAGTCACGTTTTATATGTCATAGAACTAAGTATACCATGACCACTAGTTGCTTGCAAATAATAAGTGCTCTAAAAAGTTCGTCGCGTACGATAAAGGTCTGTTGGAGGAAATGACCAAATTTTTTTGTATTTGAAGATATATATTTTTGCAATGCTCGACAGTAGGCACCCAGCATTTAGTCGGACGCTGAGCATGGTATCGCTGAGAGATGTCATAGAAGAGATGTTATGCAATGTCATGCTGCTACCTAAAACAAGCATCGCGACCCTTCAGGTTGACAGGCGTCTCTCACTGCGCCGCTTTATTTGTGCAATGCAATTTAAGAGTTCTAAAAGTGCAAGCAAACAGCAACTGAAATCACAATACTTTTTTCTTCGTAAATGCTGATTAGTAACGAACGGCAGCCTTTGCTAAGGCCACGTTCGACATCACTACTGCTTGTAATCTTGTCTGAGCGTTGTGCATTCCAGATAGTCCATAATGAACTCTGGGTGTACTGAAGGAAAAATAAAAAAGACACGGGCACCCGTAGGCATACTGTGCTTGGGATGAGATTCGTAAATACGCTGTAAAGACCACGCTAACGACTAGTGCGCGCGGAACGTCATGGAATATGCACGGGTTTATAAGTAGGCGATCAGAAAAGAAAGTTAAGCATTATAAGCGACGGCATATATTCCCGTCTGTAGCGTGCGTCTTTTAGCCTTATTAGCCTCTGCTAGACTTTCGCTTATTGATTTTCTAAGAAAGACTTCCGCTTCCTTTAGTTCCATGCCCCACTAATGAGGGTGGCATGCTGCCTTGTTGCAAGTTTTTTGGTCAATAACTTTTTTTGGGTTCTTTTGTCTCGAATGCGTGATCTTTTTAGAGCCGCTCCAGAGCAAGCTTGGTATCTTTTTGATTGGCGCAATAATAGGCAGATGGCACTCGAACAATCTTCAGCTCCTTGGCTTACCTTAAAGAGCATCCGTGCTTTAACGAGTCGTTTACAAATGGCATGATTATCGAGGTAGAAAGATTAATAATTAAATCAAATTTTGGGGTTTAACGTGTTAGAATCACGATATTACTATGAGACACGCTGTAGTGGGGACTACGCATTAACCTTGACCGCCTGGGTTTCCCTAAATACAAGAGAGGAAGCAGAAATTAATTAAATGTGAGTTAATCAAATTGAATCTATGCGTGATATAAAGTAAATAATTTGCTTGTAAACACTGATGGGCCCTATACAAAATTAGTAGGCTATTCGAAACACAAAATATTTACTAAGGATAGGTAAATGTAACCCGATGCGTCAGGAAATTGGGATTCACTGATTAGATTTAAACTAAACCATAGGAGAATGAATGTAGACCTGTAGACCTGTGACCTGTGAGCTGTCAGAAAGCCCTGGAAAGACATGATCTCATGGCGGCATACATTTGCGGAAGAATAGAAAAGTACATATTTTTTTTGCTAAAATACAAGGGAATCACGAGCAGTACAATTGCAAAAGTTGAGCATGCGGTAAAAGCATATATATTTTAACTGAAACGTTTAACGAAAAGGCTGTTACCATTTCTGTTTTGCTGTCATGTTGAGAGCATTGCCTAGGAGCCGCCGTCGTTACACTAGCCACAATACCGCCCACAGCCTGCAACGCTATATGCAAAAGTGCATAAGGTAATTCTCAGAACACTTCATAGTATAGTATTCTGCGCACGTGAATTTCCATTGCGCTATTTTAAAACGTATACGCTAGGGCGTACATAACGTGCGTTGTGTCACTGAAACTGCCCAACGTGATTTACCGGCTGAGCGTAGGTAATGCGAATACGCACCCCATACTTTCTTTACATTGGGTCTGCAATGCGCGATATCCGAATATTTCTTTATTTGAATCAACCAAAGGGAGCTTTCCCCGACGCACCTCAAAGACACCAAACGCTGCTTGGTAATACGCGTAGCGCATTCTGTCCTAGAGGTGCGCACCATGGGCTAGTGAAGGAGAGTTACGGGGATGACGTCACCGTACGACCGGACACGTTACGCACTCGTTCGCCAGTTTCAGTCCTGCACTGTCGGTGTGTGAAGGACAAAGGAACATGCGCCACCACGCGGCATATTTCCGCAAATGAACTTAAATTACAGTATTCCAGGCATAGTGAATCCCACCTGTGGTGTGCTCCCAATAACTTAGTTAGTTTGGGTTTAGTGGCACAAAGGCAACTAAGGCCATGCTGGGCCAGTCACAAGACAAAATAAAACGCAACGTTAGGGTGCTCCCAATAGGGTATAGAGTATGCGATGTTTCGATGTAACTAGTGTCACTGCCTGCCGTGGTTGTTTAATGGCTCTGGTGTTAGGCTGCTGAGCACAAGGTTGCGGGATCGAATCCCGGCCACGGCGGCCGCATTTCGATGGAGGCGACATGCGAAAACACCCGTATACTTAGATTTAGGTGCACGTTAAGAACCCCAGGAGGTCGAAATTTGCGGAGTCCTCGGTGTGCCTCATAATCAGAAAGTGATTTTGGCGCGTAAAACGCCATGTTTCTGTGGCATCCTGTCGTTGACACTCCAGCCACGTTATTTTTACCTTATTTGTGAAACTAGCCACAACCGATCCCACCAAGAAGAAGTTACAAAGTATGCCCTTAAGTAACAAGCCAGTTTTAAAAAAAAATGAAAAATAAAGATGACAGGTCATGGTTGGGGTAATCTCTCAACAGAAGCCCATGTGTGCTTCTTCACAGGCGCTGGAACTGTGGTCTGTAATTTAGTCCATCCTCAAAACGCCAGAGCAGGTATGTAAGACAAACAGGAAAAAGATGTAATAGCGGTATCGCATGAAGTAGCAGCAGCGCATGTATTTGCCACCTGCTTTCCTCGGAACGGAGCAATTTAGGCCCATTTGCTTCAATTTTCTTACGCGTTGCGCTCGGTTTCGCGTACGATTCCGACGAGAACGTTAGTATGCAGCGGACTATGACTGTGCGGACCTGGCCATAGAAGAGCTCTTTTTGGGGATAAAATAGCTGGTTTTAGGCAAAAGAAAAATTCCACACGAGAGTAGACGCACGAGGGCACCTCTGCACACTCGGAATGCCACCCATTATCCCTTCATACGCAGAGCAAATGTGTCTCCTGTATTCTGTTCTCTATTCTTTTCGCACTTTGGCATTTAGGACCAAGTTTAAACAGAACGGGACAGGTTTCTTTATCATTGAGAGCACGGTTGGGCGAAATCCTTGGCCTGAAACGGAATATTATCTTACCGCGCCAGGCGTTGTCAAGTCTTGCACCATCGCAGCCCTCTCGAGAAGTACGCGGTCATGCGAGAGCTCTAAAACTCGCGTTGTAATGCGACGATGTGAGAGATACGAAACGGCAAAGCGAGTAACGCAGCCCAACGCAACTCGTCACGAAACGAAAACAAGGCCAGCTAGAAACGAGTCCAAGCGTTAACGACGCTGAATTTCCTTAGCTAAGATTGCCGTTGCATTTTCGTTTCCTGTGCGAAGAGCGCTGCTCGGCACGTTTATGGTTCGCATTCCTTTTTTTAACACTTCTACTAAGCGCCTCTACTTGGCGAAGCCCTCTGCCTTGATTGTCACCGCTGGGAGCGAGGAAAAGCAGGGAAGCGCAGCAAGCGCCATCTGGGGGATTTTGTGCACGCAAGGCTCGTCCTTTGTACGAAGTCCTGTGCCGCGGGCTGCGCGCCCCGACGTTAGACACCCTTTGTTCAGCAGCGTTCTTCAACATAGAGTGCAATGCCGACAAGCATTTAGGAGGGAAAAGAAACAACGCATAAAGGCTGCCGATGGTTCGTCAGTAAAAGAAGCAATATTGAGTGCGAGCACATTTCCCGTTGTTTCGCACATTTGAAAGAAAGTCACAAGAATATAGCGCCAAAAATGTGCGCTTCTTCGTAGACGTACCATGTGCGAGGCACTCTGATGAGAACTGAAAAAGTTGGTAAAGCCTGTTAATCCTACTTCACATGACGCGCTAGTGACGCTTCCGGCGCGTTATCAGGGAGAATGTTTAGTGAGATATTTTTATGCTTGAATACATGCTAGACTGAATGAAGGCTCCTTTAGTAACGCGGCCCAGTGTGGCGCGCAGAGTCCACATATTGTGACGAACACTGATCGTTGTAGCATTGAGCAGAGACATAGTGATGTTATAAATCGGACACAACGCCGCCCTCCTGAATGAAGGCGCATGTGACAAAACACACGGTTAGTGCCAATAGAGCTTCATGTGATGAGGACGGAATGCAAGTTGGGGGCGGAAGACGAAAACGCTCGGGTACTGTGCTTCGGGCGCGAGTTAGAAAATCAACTTAACCAAAGAGAGAGAGAGAGAGAGAAGGGAAGACGGAAAGGCAGGGAGGTTAACCAGACTGAGTCCAGTTTGCTACCCTACATGTGGGGAGGGGAAGGGGGAGTGAAAACTCCCCCTTAATAATCCTCATTCTTACGCTGTGGCCTCCATAGTAATGCACTGTGCAGTTTCTGGACATTACACCGCATACTTTAAAAGCCAAATGCAACGAATTTTCATTTTAGATAAATTGACTATAAACGCCTAGCTTATACTCTCAAAGTAATCTTGTCAAAGCCACAGGGCTGGTGATCACCTAACTTTGTTATTAGCAGCTATTGAAAAGCACCTATTGAAAAGCTTTGCCGCGTGCACCTCGCGGCAAAGCGGTAGCGATGCGGATATGGCGCACACTGATGAACCGTACGCAACTGTTCATCTCTCAGTTGCGCCAGGTTGCGCCTAGGCAGTCAGGCGCATTGCTCGCTCGTGATTTGCGAGTTGACGGGCATCTCTCTCGGCGTGCGTTGTCCCTGTTGCGCTTGTGCTTTGAGTTGTTGCCAGAATGCCGATTCGTTGCGTGCCCGTCGGGTGCTCGAATACGTACTCGAGTGCGAGCAATGGCTGTGCAGTACACAAGGCTGAGTAGAGGAAGGGCAAATACATATTTCCTGTCCTAGCTTTCCGAGCGCAAGCATTCTTTTCTTTTTACTTTTTTGCAGCGCGACAGGCCAGTGCGACACGGACCAGCCAACGCGCACAAAGCATGTAAACTGCCGTAGACGAAGCTGCACTTCAACAGCACGGTCTTTTACCCATCAATACCTGCTTGGCAAACGCTTTCTCGAGTTGAATATAAGTACTACATGCCGCGATGGTGCCCGAGAACAAAAGTAACGTTCAGAGGTCAGTCATTGAAGGGCGATATCCTCGAGCGATCAATTGCAGTAGCGCATCATGTTCAAGATGTTTCGCGCGTCTCAACATCGGACGCGTCGAAGTAGACGAAGGAAATCGTTCCTGACACAGTTCCAAAAACGAGCAGGAACCGCATGCTGCATTTGTCACGAAGGAAAACGCGACGCGGCGGTGGTGGTGTACATGCGACGACAGGCCATGCAGGAATGCAATGCCGCCACAGCGAAATGGGCGAATATTTATCACGGCCGCAGTCTGGCCTGTCTGGCCGTGAGTTTATGCATACTTAGCACCGAGCCCCTCTAGCCCGGTCGCGCCAAGCCTCAGCTAATTATCACCTTTCACTACAGATGGCAGCAGTTGTCTGGTCGATCTGAGCGGTCGTCGACTCCAGCGCTTCTGACGCTTCCAGCGTGCTAGGCAGCGGCCAGTGAAGTTGGGTGCGTCATGCCAGAGACGTTAAAATCGCTGAAATTTTATCCTGCGATTTAAACGCCACCGGCAGCAGCACGGCGATCAGGTGTTGCCGCAGCGCTAGCGGAAAAGCGCACCGCGAGCGAGCGGTTATTTGTTTGTTGAAGGCCAAACGCAACAGGCTGCTTCAGTAAATCCGAACAGCATGCTGACGGTTAGCCAACAAAGCGCGCGATGCACCCTGTTCTGATTGCTGCGGCGTGTGACAGGACATGTTCTATTCCTGCGCCAGCCACATAAGACTGTACAGCGTCGAATTTTTCGCTGAATCGGCGTAACAGCACCACGCCTGGGTCGCGCCCTCGTTATGCCAGACTATACCACACTTTTAGCTTGGCTACCACAATATGCTCTTCTTCGAGCGGAGGCAGAACGCATCGAGGTCCTGCTGTTGAAAGCAGAAAACCAGATAGAGAAAACCGACTGGACCCGGACGCGCGGGCGCGCAATAGCCTCGTCACAGCGCACAAAGCACCTGAGAAAGCATACCAACTCTGTGTCTAGCAGAGGTGCAGGACCTGTTCACTGATACACCGGAACATAATACAAGCAAGAAAAGCGGACAGCACGGGCGCTGGTTCTCCACGTTCTTCACTGTACGTCACTTCCGCCAGGTGATAAGGGCGTCGTTTTTCTTCCTGTTTCGGTATGAAAAACATCGATTTTTTGCGGTCTCTTTGCGATGGATTGAGCTGCATTCCAAGAGGAAGATTCTGCACGGAAGCTACTGCATGTCTAAACTTTTTGAAACTAGGCTGTTTACGCGGTCGAAAATTTCTTTGTGGTTGGCCTTTAATCAACATTTCACGCTTAGGTTACGCTAGAGAACCTCAAAAAACAACCAGATAAGAGGGAGAAATGCAAACCTCATAGATGATGAGGTAGGCAGTATGCTATCCAGCAGTAGCGATTAGAGACAGCGCTTTGTTCTTTTTGTTTTGTTCTTTTACTTCCAAAGAGCTAAATTGCTCAGGCATCCGAGCCTATCCACCGCTTTCCGTGTTCACGTGTCTTTTTTTCTTCTTTTTCTTGAAGTGCGTGCCTTCGTTTTGTGATGTGGATGGTACGCCGTCCCATGCACGTGTGTGCTGAAGTAGTTGAGTACAGCCCATGGCTTTTGTGACTGCATTCCCAGCAGATCCCGCCGCCGATGATGTCTTAATTTCACTTGGCACGTAACCTAACGTGCACGTTAGCATTATGCTTCGCCCAGCACCTCTCACTGTGACCTTTTTCAGAGACACCGATGAGTATGCTGATTATTGACTATGTACAAAAATAAAACCGCTTGGAAGGCACAGGAGAAGAAAGTTGCGACGCCACGCAACCATCTTGGCAGCTGACTTGCTTCGACTGGGATCGCCAATGTCAGTTGAACTCAACTGCCCTTCAGGTGTCATTCGAGCAGCCGTGTCGCATTAATGAAATCTGATTGACCTATGGACCGCTGAATTCGACGGCAGTTGACATTGCCGGCTAACAGGGCTTCAAGATGTTCGCAGAGGCCAGCTGTTAGAAGGAAGCCGCTACTTCTGTGCTGATTACTGTAGCGACGTCGTATTGGTGATTGGTGGCTTTGTTTCGGAAATATTCGTTGCCTGTAGAAATGAGATTTGCTCTATAGGGTCGACAGCAGTGTACAGAGTAGGCCCAGTACAAGTGTAGCAATTTGAGCCGACGTAAAGCTTTATTTGTTGATGTTTTAATTATTGATCGTCGCACCTGCATGATTTGCCAATCTGGAAACAGCCCCTCATAAGCTGGAGTCTTCTGAGAGTAGCGCTAAAAAAGCAGGTATCATGGCAAAAACAGAGGTGTACATCATAGCAGTCGTAGACAAACGGAAAGACTGTTGGTGTTGATGTATTCGACGATGGAACTGCCATCACCTTAATTTAAGCGCAACTACCCTGGTAAAATGCATAGCTTTGGCTGGGTCAATTCAGGCACATTAGTTTAGGTCGGTAAGTTCCTGTGTCACGTTATGTTGACCCTCTACAAAAAAAAAATACAAATGAGGTCTTTGATGGCGGAAGCGAAAAGCTCATACTTGGTATATTCCTGTCATATATAATATTGGCTGTGAGGGCATTGTGCTTGTACATCAGGCGTCTAATATTTATGTTGACCAGCTGCATGCCTTTGTAAAGAATACTCAGTGTATTATGTTGATGATGCCAACGACCATGATGTTCCGTATCGTGTTAAGTTTTGAATCATTAATGTTATTACCCGCCATATTATTCAAAGAAAAAAAAAGAGACATCACCTACTGGTTACATGGTCGTCGCTGGCGGAAATGTTGGGCGGAAATGTCGCAGTCAGCATTCACGCATTGGCTTCAATGTAGAGCAATCCACGTGGAAAGTGTGCTCGAAAATGATTTTCTGGTCTCGAGGTTGACCATAGCTGAGTTTATCGTTCTAATAACCATCACCTGAGAGAAGCGAAACTAAGCGTCCTCGCAGTGACAAGAAACGTTGCCCCGGTTTAACGAGATGGCCACCGCAAAGGGCTTCCTCTAGGCAGGGCCACTAAAGATTGCGAATTCATCGCTACACGAAACCGAACTCTACTCCTCACATCTGCAGTTAAAAACAAAAATAAAACAAAAAAAAACCATAAGAGCTGACAGACCAAGACGTGCCCAGCGAACAAAGCACTTCATCGTCTTGCCAATGGCTACCTATAACTCAAGATTTAGCACAAGCAATCCCAGTCGCTGCCTGCTTTGGTACCGCCAAGTTCTGCTCCCTCACAAAAAAATTATTTTGGTCATGTGCAGAATTTATAAAAGAGATCTTTCTGTTATTGCTATAGATTGTTACGCCTGCCTGGGTACGTATGACCTCACATTTCTTATAGACTATTGCCTGTAGATTTTCTGCCAAAGAACAGCTTAAAAATCTATCGACGGCTATAAACCAAACGAATCAACTTAACTTTAGTTTAGGGAATATATATAGGGTGCAAGTCAAAACAACGGGCCTAACGCAATGCAATATGTTCCACAAGAATGCCACTAATTATCCAGTAAATGAGAAAATTCGCCTTTATAAAGGCTGTACATCTCATTACAACACAAGTACACCGGTTCTGACCATCCCTTGCCTGCCAAGCCTATGATAAGCTGAATTTTTTGAAACGTAAGCTGGCAGAAGGTAGAACGTTCAATGACCTCACTGATATTTTGCGGATATGTAAAGTGCTTGAAGAAGTCAAGCAAAACAGAACAATGTGTTCGCCAGCAAATACAGTACGAATAAAGCAAGTTTTAGCAGAAGCAAACGCTTACAAATACCTCCAAGTGAAAGAAAAAAAAAGGGCCCTTCATTATACTCGTCAAGTAGAAAGCGAACATTAAAAACAGTTGTTTTTATTATCTGCATATGAGCCTCACTAATCTATCACACGTTTTCCAAACCCTCCTATTCTATTTTTTTTTCTGCAGAAACACAATTTAAAGATAACGGCACCTTTTGAGCGTGCGTCTGTGTAACTTGTAAGTGCCATTAGTGTGAGCCCTCGGCCGAGCTTTGCTTTGCTTTTGATATTCTTGAGGCTAAAGAACAATCTTCCTGGAAAAGACAAAAACAGCACGCCGCCTGTCGTGAGTGAGCAGCTGGAAGGAATATATTTTTCAAATATAGGTTGATTTTTTTACGGCTTCTCTTTCTTGTCGCACGTTATGGAACATGGGGACCATTTCCTTCTTTCTGATTTCCATGTTTGATATGCGCGAGAAAAATAATCTTTACGTGACAGCACAAAGCTTAGAAAGCGGAGGATGTCCACCACCTGAAACACTTTACTTTCGGAACACAGCAAAAAGGAAAGTCTCGTAGTTTTGCACTGCTACTCACCATTGATTTAATATTTAATTCTTTTACTTGATGGTGTTGGTATTCATGGATTTTTTTCGTGTAGTATCGTGAACTAATGTGCAACGTACTAGATAAACAATGAGTGCACGCTCTTCTGCGAGAAAGCATTTCCATGCTTATCGCATGGACGAAGTGGACTGCCTTGTCTTACCGCGTAAATGTTCTCTAAAGGACGCGTCTTTCGTAGTGCGTTTCTTCTTCTTTTTCTTATCTTACTGCTCATACAAAGAAAAAAGTACAATTGACAATAGGCGGGGCTGCTCGCCCCACTTGATTAAAGTTGTGCAAACATCGCGTTAGCCTAATTTTTCGCAACGCTTTTTACTGTTTTGATTCTGTTGTCTCTTTTAAACCCCTATCAATAATACTTGGTCGCCGGCTCACTACGACTTCGGTGATCGACCATCGTTCATCACCGATTTTTTTTTTTTGCGTGTTTGTGTGTGATACGTCCTGCATCTTAGTCAAATTCAAGTAAAATTGTTTTCTACATTCTTTTTTCTCGATGGAAAATTCTCATAAGACAATGTTCACCACCTGTTATATGTGAGCTAGAAGGCTTTTGATGTGCATGAATTCAACGAGCGTGTTGTTGTATTTCTGCTGGCGCACCATTGCAGTAGTTATAACTACGTATGGTACTCCAGGGGTGGCCGATTAGCAGAAGGAGGCGGAATAGTTGAGCATGTCGCTGAGAGAACAGCGTATACTACAAAAAAATTAGACCAAACATTTGTTTTTCTTTTGGTAACATGGAGCGTCTCCCTGCAGGATACCATTTCGTGACGATCTCATGGTAGAGACGAGTAAACTGGGGGCGCTTTGTGTAGTTTAGTCGGCGCTTCACGTGCACTCTTCCAGTTTTTTGGCACAGGTTGAGTAATTCGGCGACCTCTGAAGGGAGCCAGTGCGGATCGTTTTCGCAATGCAGTTTTGATCACCAAAGCGTTCGCTTTAGAGCACCTCGGTTGTCGCATTCGCGGCCTCGTCCGAATATCCGTCGAACTTATTTTAAGGTTTCCTTCACCATGCGCTTCCTCTTCAACGGAATACTTTTATTTACCGCTCTAATTCTTCTCTTTTTATTTCCATCGCAGTTTATCGTCGAATGCCTATTATTAGAGCGACTCTTCAAACCGCACTCGGCGACGACCAAGAGCCGAGACAGCCAAAATAAAAGGATCCAAAGAGGGCGAATCAAATGGCACTCAGGCTGCCCCAAAGACACTAGTGCTTTTATGTCAGTGGTCTGGCCGGCAATGTTTTTGGTGTCGTTGGGTTAGTAGAGCCCGGAGCAGATTCTTGTAAAAAAAAAAAAGAAACCACGAGTGAACCCAAGCAAGTGCCGTACTGGAACAGTCGTTATTCGCCCAGTTTCCTGACAGTGGTGTCTCACGATATTTTTTAAAATTTATTTTACTCGTGAATCTCTATCTGCCCTTGCTTGTTCATCTTCGTTCATCGCGTTAGTGAAATATGGTCATCTGACGAAAGCTATGAAGCACAGGAACGTTGAACGCGCTCTCCACCTCTCATTTCTTTTGTTAAGTCTTCTGAGTCTCTTCAGGAACTTTTGTAGTTTCCTTAGCACGGGTCCTTTATGGAGCACTCACTTTATGAGAACCACCTTAAAACCAAGGCCACGAGCAGCTTCAATGGAAGGCGTACTAAATGCATGTGATAATTTTAAGTTTGCCGCACTTTTGTGGTACACATTATGTTCAAGTACAATGTCTTTTTATTTTCATGTTAAGCGATTGTCAACCTAGTCGCTAAAATCAGCGTACGTATTTCTTAAATTGCAAAATACAATAGCAAAACCTTCCAACTTGCATTCAACATTTACGAAAGTCATATTAAGCATTCTAGTAAGTTGAATTCCTTACTTGGGGTGAAGCCAGCTTCAAGATTTTTCTCAACACAACGCATCCTTCCTTGTTACCTTACGTGATACACTGTTATGCGCACATTCATTTTAGTCACAAGAAATATGGTGGCCCCCTACTTCTGTAATGTATGTGGAAACTGCTAAACAAATTTTTATAATTGGGTTGGAAATGGGGGCCACGTGTACCAATTATGTGCTTCCGTATAGGCTTTGCAATGTCAGCCAGTAAGAAACTGACAATACCCAGAACGCGTTTCGCTTTGATTAACCTGTAACTTACACCTCTATATTTGGTTCTATGAAAACCATACGATATTATCTTTATGCCAAACATTCTGAAAAAAAGTATTACAGGAACAGAGGATTAGGTGCGCTTAGAACAGCGCAAAGAGTTTAAATTCTACCATTAGCGGCATCGGAACATCGACGGCATCACTTCTAGTACAGCCATCGAACACAATTAAAAGAAACTTCTGAAGGTATAAATTTGTAATTCTTGTGATTACCAAGTAATTATGCTTGCTAGAATGCTTACGCAAAACTACAACCCCGTGTTTGTAAAACAAGTCGTGCTTAAAGACAGAATAAAATTAAAACGCGAGAATTCACGCGTACGGCTCAGCCATTGTGTCAGTTCGCCCTTGTTACATGCAAGTTTTAACGCAGAATTCCTCTTCCGTTCATCCTAGAACATGACTGGTGAATTAGGCCGATTTTCGTTATAAGCAATTTTGCTCGGGAGAAATCCCGCTCGTGCTAAAAAGCGTAAACGACCAGCTTGATGATGACCAATAGGATTGGGCATCCCTTTTCTGTCCATTGTCACTTAGCGCCATAGATATCTGGCTAACTAATTCAAATCTGGCTAACTCCTTAAGCACTTTTCTTCTTTGCGTGTAGAAGATCCCTTTTTTATTCCTCGTTCTGGCCATGTAACTGATCACCTACTTTGTCAAGCCTTAATTATTATTCCGTAGTACAATTCGACGTAGAAGTCCTGTTTTATTGAGTTAGCATTCTTAGGGTACTTCACGCACTTTTCGAGAGCTATGTATGTATGTATGTATGTATGTATGTATGTATGTATGTATGTATGTATGTATGTATGTATGTATGTATGTATGTATGTATGTATGTATGTATGTATGTATGTATGTATGTATGTATGTATGTATGTATGTATGTATGTATGTATGTATGTATGTATGTATGTATGTATGTATGTATGTATGTATGTATGTGTATGTACGTATGTATGTATGTGTATGTACGTATGTATGCATGTGTATGTACGTATGTATGCATGTGTATGTACGTATGTATGCATGTGTATGTACGTATGTATGCATGTATGTACGTATGTATGCATGTATGTATGTATGTATGTATGTATGTATGTATGTATGTATGTATGTATGTATGTATGTATGTATGTATGTATGTATCTATGTATGTATGTATGTGTGTATGTACGTATGTATGCATGTATGTATGTATGTACGTATGTGTTCCCGCCTACCTGGGCCACGGGTACTCCCTGGTTGAAGGGGTAGCAAATCAGGCTACTGTACTGAGAGAAGAGGGAGAAGAAGGTGTTCTGGTCTTCAATGAACAGCTTTGACGCCAACTTTGGTGCCTTGGTCCTCACAATCAGCATCATCAGCCTGGTTACGCCCACTGCAGGGCAAGGGCCTCTCCCATACTTCTCCAACTACCCCGGTCATGTACTAAGTGTTGCCATGTTGTCCCTGCAAAGTTTTGATTTTCATCCACCCACCTAACTTTCTGCTGCCCCCTGCTACCTGGTGCCTAGGTATGAACCTTTAAATTCCTTTAAATTTAACGGGCGCTGAGCAGTATTGAACCAAAATGTCACAATGCTTCGCGAGGACAGCAACCCGATGCATAAGTAAGCTGCTGCACAAATGTACTGGATATGTACCACTTTTATTGAATGCGTTTTACACCGAAGCTCTGGGGAGATGAGCAATGAATGCGCTTGGTATGTGCCGCTCTTCAATGAGCCTCTCGCCAACTTGGGTAACTGAGAATGTACCATTGAGTGTGCGGCACGCGAGGGAACACTTCTCGGCATTCGCACGTACCGCCGCGCAGTGCTTATCGTCTCAGAAACGAAGCGCGGACTCCTCGGCAGTGTGACCAGATGACGCAGCGTTTGCAGAAAGAAGCGCGAGAGAGGATCCCGATTTCCACAAGAGGCGTTTCTCAGCGTTCGCACGCACCGGCGCTCCATGCAATTCTGAGGACACGCGCAAGCTTCGTGGCGGCGGCACTAGATGGCGCCAACTGTACTTAGGCATTGGCAAAAGTGGAATCTCGTTGCACTAGACGCCTCATACATAACGCGTTTCAACGATGGCAATACGTTGTGCACGCTACGTTGTGCATAATAAGTTGTACGTCGACCATGATGCGTTAAGCATTAAAGTCTACAAGCCCCGTGAGATGCGTTCCACCTCGGTTTTATTTTTTGTGACATTATAAGTTTATAATGTCTGCAAAATAGCACGTAACCGAATGTAACGATGTAACGATTCCTTTAGGAACACGTGTGGGGCCACAGTTGAGGCCTTCTTGGAACTACTATGTTTATGCCTAAGGGCCACATTGGTTAGCTAGGACCACTTAAGTTTGAATAGCCGAAGGATGGATCGACACGGTGTTTGAATTTACTTTTGTTTTCGAGACGGAACATGTTCGTTTGTGCTTTTCTCCGAGGTCGAAGAAATCGCTTTTGATCTACTGCTCAGGGCATTCCAATATAATTGAGAGTGGTATTGCATACGACTCCCTAAATTCTGCCTTAGCATAGTTTTGCTGGCATAAAACGGGGGAACAGTTTTCAAGATGGGCTGTCTCGCCTAAAGGAGGGCAGCTTCACTGATTACCATTTATCGTGCTTTTCTATCAGACGGCACAAAACATTCTAGCTCCACACCTAAATATCTCCGCAGGGCTCAAGTAACAACCCACATAGCCGGCAAAACAAGTAGCAGTAATACCATATGTTCGCTAGTTGTCGCACTGGTTTAAAGATATTGCGAAGGGTTTTGATCTGGACGTTGTTTTTTTTTTCAGTTCGCAGTAAAGTCGGCCGGGTCTGCGCCATTGTTGTGTTCCCATTGTTTGTGGCATATAGTGTGCAACATTCTCTTTTCATGTGGAAAACTGACCATCGCTCATACTGGCGCATGCCTCAATGAGAGGTTGAACCAGCACAATAGAAATTTAAATGGAACTACTAGAACTACTTCATCGCAACTGCCATTGCACTTAGGCCACGTAGTCGTAATCGTTGTTTTGAGGGAACACACGTCATAATCAGGCACACAGGCCAAAAACAAGTGAAATTATTGATACTCTGCCGCATAAAAAAGTCATGAAGCTTGCATTTACATTGCTTTTATGAACTTGCTGGAATGCAAAATCATCTTTCTTTCAATATATGGTCAATACCATAGTATGAGGGCAAACATGAAGATGGGCTTATTTAGTACTTGTTATTTTCAAGGGGCAATAAACGGTTAATTGTTAGTTGAGCGCTTGTTCCGTATGTTTCTGTTCTCCGTATTACCGTCCCATTTGCTCTGCCTTTTTTCTGAACCCCAACCAACTCGGACAGTTTTACATCGTAATGCAATTTTGCGCTTCAATGGGTAACAGATTGAAGATAATGGGTTTCTACATCTGTTGTACCAGTTACCCTGCGGAATTCACTTGCATTTAGTAAAAAAAAATGAAGGAAGAGATGAGTCTTATAACATATAAGGGTTTCTATGCGAAGAGTCCACTTAACAGAATGTACAATTGGCCATAAAAAATTGGAAACATTTCGACTACTTCAAGTTGTGGCCAGTTGCCTTAACACGCTGCGCAATCCATCCGCAGGGAAGTGCGGAATTTCTCAGGGGACAAGTGAGAGCCCGGAGGAAACTTTCGGGATAAGAAAGGCCAAGGCCGAAATCGAATGTGACGTAGAAGTTGGATGGGTACGATGTTAACAACAAAGTTAAAGGGAGTGCTTTCTTGGACAAAAGAAAGGAAAGTTATCGCTGGATTGAATTGTTTAATAAAAGTAGAAGAAGGCACCGCACGTGCCCCAGCGAAAGGGTCCCTTTGCCTTGCTGGCTTGCAGACGCGGAGATATATTTGATTATTTGGAACCTCGTAGTTGCTCCAGCACAGTTAAATAATTAATTTGGCCCTGTGCGTTGCATGTTTTCATTCATTATTTGTGTTTTGTTCTTGACGATATGCTTTTAAAAAGCATTAGGTCGGAAACTTAGCGCCACTTGAGATGCCACCTGTATTTCTGGAAACCAGCGTGTCTTCTGTTGAGGCGTGAGCGTAACCCACAGCTGGCACAGTTAAAAAGGATCATAAAGAAATTCTGGTAATGCGAAAGTCACTGTCAGACCGCTGTGGGATCGACCTGTGTCTCTATTTCTGAACTAAACGTAACGTGTGTGAGTGTGTGTCGTGTCTTTCTTTTTGTGGCTCGTCTTATATGTTTGTGCTGTTACGTTTAGTTCAGAAGTATGTGCCAACTAGGCCCAAATGAAGTGTTGCTGAAATTAGTCTCTATTTCACACGCGCAAGAGCGCGCAAGCGCGCACACACACACACACACACACACACACACACACACACACACACACACACACACACACACACACACACACACACACACACACACACACACACACACACACACACACACACACACACACACACACACACACACACACACACACACACACACACACACGCACACACACACACACACACACACGCGCGCGCGCGCACACACACACGCACGCACACACACGCGCACACACACACGCACACACACACACACGCGCGCACACACACACACACACGCACACACACACGCACACACACACACACACACACACTTAGTAGCTACACACATTTAGTAGCTATGATTCAATATGAAAACACATAAGTGAATAACTGTAATAACTATCAGTGCTACAGCACTGCTGACGAAACGTAACTACAGCACAGAGAGTGTTTACCGCGTCTCTCGCTTACAACTATCCTGAACACGGACGCTTCTGGAAGAGTCAGGATGGCGGAGCAGCTAATTTAATGACATCAATTGAACTGCCACGTAGAAAAGCAGTAGACCCCCCATTTGTATACCATCGGGCTGGCCTCTCTCGCAAGCACCAAAGTGAACGAAAATCATGGATCACCATGGTCTCTCGATCTAATTGAATGCATGGCTGGACGAGCAGTCTCAGCGCCTTGTGGTCTTGGATACAAGACATTAAACGTCGTATTTTTCTCGGCCTCTGTTTTTCTGGCAGTAAATATAAGTGCACGAAGAGAAACAAAGCAGAAGCCTACATCAATTCTTATCGGCTGCTTGTAATTAGTTTTGGCGATCGTGAAACAAAAGAGAAGTATCCACGAAAGATCTCACCTAATCAGACAAGAAAGAACGCAGTCTCCCAATGTTCCCGCAATCACCTTGAGAGTGCACACCAATACTGACGTTGGCTAGGCATGTGGGCGTCAAAGAAGAAAGCTGGAAGGGAAACAGAACACACGTGCGGCATTGTATTAGGTTTCCCGTCCTCCAAGAGGCCATTCGCACTTTCTCTCCCCACTGTTCTATACTTACGGATAGTTCCGACTCTCGCGATCCTCGTATGCATGCTTTGGTGTTATATTTTCGCCTGGAAACCATCAAAGGCATAGTCGATGCACCGCTTCCACAACCTGCCAGATTTTCAACCTCAGCCTTGCATTCAATCTTCATGCACACATTAGCATGAGTTGTTCAATTCATTTGTGGAGAATGATGCACAACTTCTCCTACCAGGTAGTCTGTTTCTGCCTGTATTACCACTAACGTGTCTAGTAAATTGTGCATTGCACTCAAAGACGGCGCCAGTATATTTTACAGTGAAGCTGTCTGTGGCTGCCTTGCGGAAAAGTGGTGGAGGCGAACAGAAAGGTCTTGCGGGAAAGCCAACCTTCTCGCGAATGCTCTGTAGCTCTTAATCTAACGCAGGCATCTTGTAAAAAATCATGCAGCAATTGGCCGCTAAGAGGACTATATCATTACGCCGAGTTATTTTGGCTAATCAATAATCAAGTTCATTAGTCAGTTCAGCGTGAAGTTCGCATCACGCCCGTGAGGCATGAACAGTTTCGGTTTCTTTTTTTTTTACCAAGCTTTATTCTGTGGCTCCTTCATAACGATGTATGATGAACTTTCGGGCTCTCTATGTATGTGCAAAAAAAATATGTATCTCGAGAATGTTACCTGCCCTATTTTTAGATGTTTTTAATTTAAAAAGAAAAAAATATGTGTCCAAGGAGAACATTGCATCCCCATCGACAACTCCCGCCTTGTGATCGCGCTTTTCTGAGATGGTCGCCTGCTCTTTGCTGCGTGCTGCTGCTTTATGAGGCAAACGTAAACCAAGTTAACTTCGCCGCTGCAATGTGTGCAACTACCTCAGTGCTGATACAGCCCTCGCTCAAGTGTGTTCTCTTGCGGATGACAGGCCACCGAGCCAGCAAGAAAAGAAAGTCGGAAGAAGTTTTCTCGGCGGTGCTACACAAGACTGCCGCCGTCGACAGCTCGGTGCAAGTCATGCGAACGTGCTCATCAAACGCCTACGGGAACAACGACTACTCTTCGAATTCAAGTCACATGAAACAGCACCCTTGAACGACGCCGAAAACGCGCCGTTAAAGTATCAACGGACACTGGGGACGTACTTCAGAAGAGACAGCAGCCATTCTCGCAGAAGAAAGAAAACGCATTTCACCAGAAAGTGGCAGAAAAGGATGCTTTAGATCTTCTCCCTTACAGCTTGCAGAAAACTGGGAGTTCAAAGAACTCATAAAAGCAGCTGCACCGTGCTCAAGTCTGCTATCTCGAACAAACTTGTCGCGTGTGCTCGTCCCGTGCCTACACTACGACATAAGAGCAAATGTACGATGCGAGCTGTGAAAAGCACTTGAATACGGAAGAACTCTCGCTTTTACGAGCGATATCTGGACGTCGCGTGCCAAATGGGGGCTTTATAAGCCTCACGTGTCATTTCCGTATACGCTGAATCCTTGTGTGGGGTGGCAGTCCATTGGCAGCTTCAAGTACTTGCTTCAAGTACCCAGAAGTACTTGGCCATTCCTGCCACCTCAGTTCCTAGTAAAAGAGTCTTTTCTACCGGCGAACGACTTAGTTTGGATTCGACGCAGGATTGAGGCTTGCGCTCGGGTGAGGATTGCGTTTGGACGCGGGTAGATTCACCTTTTTGTTGTAGTAGTAGTCGTCGGTGCCGCATGTATGGGATCCGAGTCTGATCCATGGATCCGATCCATGGTCCGAGCCCACATTCGCTGGCCATAATTACTAACGGGCAATGGAACCCAATATGTCAAAACTGCACAAATCAAACATTGGCTGCCCAAAATCACATTCTTTGGGAATGCGAGGGCTTACCCTCTCCCAGGTCGCTCCTGTCAGCTCCCTCACAACAGACGTGGGAGGAGCTGCTCAGAACGCCGGATGAAAAAAATTGGAGGACGCTTAAGCTTCGCCTTCAAGAGTGGGACGCGACAGCGTTCCCGTGGACCCGCCAAGGGGTATAAGACAATGCGCTACGGCACAGCGATCACTTACGATGCGCCCCGCATCGGACTTAGCGCCCACCTATCACGCGGTGAGCGTCGAGCAACGCAGCGTTCGGCGCGGCAACGAAACGTGCGCCTGAGCGAACGGAACGAACCAAAGAACTCGGTGTCTCGGAGGGGAAACGATCTACGCCAGCCAAACGTCGCGATCGGCACGGGCAGAGAGATAGATAGTAATCTAAAGAAAGGACCGGGAGCACGGCGAAGCGTCGTCAGGGGAGAGGGAGTCCCGCGACGCGCCTGGCAGCGGTCCCAATGCGCGCGCGGTGCGCCTCCTGTCGGGGCAGCGCCGTACATTGAGAGGAGGGGGTCTTCTGTGTTTGCCGCAAGATGGCTCTGCGTGTGCGGAAAGCGCAGAAGAAATGCAGCGGAAACGCACTTCGCAACTCGTGTAATTGTGACTTCTGTACGTTACATGTTCATAATTACCGATATACACCGCAGTATAACTTTCCACGGCTCGTTTCGAAGGCAACACCGCATTCACTAGAGGCGCGTTTGCACCGCTTGGAAGCATCGAACTCGTGGCCGAGTGGTAGCGTCTCCGTCTCACACTCCGGAGACCCTGGTTCGATTCCCACCGGGCCAATCTTGGAAGTTGCTTTTTATTTATGAAGCGCCTGCCGTGATTTATCGCTCACGGTCAACGCCGCAAACGCCGACACCGACGCCGACGACACCGACTTTTCTGCGACACGAGCTCCTTAACGCTATCGCGTTAAAACTACAAAAAGCCCTCGTTGCCTGGGCCGAAAGGGTCGCTCCTCGTGAGAGGCGATCCTAGGACTCGGGCCTGTCGGATAACTGAGCAGAATCTCAATAAAGTTGTTACCACCACCTTTTCTACCGGCGGAAATGTTGTAACACTGCATATATATATATATATATATATATATATATATATATATATATATATATATATATATATATAGAGAGAGAGAGAGAGAGAGAGAGATGTAGCGTTCCTACTTAAAGGACACAGTAAACGTAAAGCATTGCTGTGGAACTGGCGTCCATCTTGTCTACATTTTATTCTCACTTCCTTCTTCTCTTCTCCTGAACCCAGACTCCTGCGCTTCTTCATCTTCTATTCCAAGGCTCATACCGCTTCACCCTTCCAGGTTTCTTTTGCTAACCCCTCCTGGGGTAATACTTGAAAACGTTTCCAATCGAAGCACATTCAACTGAGCCACGTTCGCCAATGTACCACACAGTCTTCAATATTCCTTTCTGAGTGGCCGTCTTTGTCACAGAGTAAGGACCATAAAATTTGGCATTGGATTCTCTTACTCCTTTCCTAACTAGAATGAGGTCGGTAACTTGAATGTCTGGAATATCTGAGCAATGTCTCTTGTCAAAATTTTTTTTCATTCGTTTACGGTACCTCTCCTCCTGCGATTTCTGTTTCCTTTCCTCGACGATCTGGAGATTTTCTAACAGCCCAAGTTCACGGTCCGCCTGAAGAATAGGGGCTTCTCCTGAAGAAGCGAATTGCGGGCTGCATCCCAAGCCGCTGGTGTAGGAGCGATTGTGATGTCTTACAGCTGCTTCTAAAGAGCATTTCCAACCACCAGGGAAACTATCGTACATCCTGATGTATTGTTTAACATCTCGTATAGCACGCTCTGCAAGCCCATTCGCTGCGGGATGGTATGGCGCACAGAACTGGATTGATATATTATGGTCTCGAGCCCATCTTGCTAGCTTTTCGCTCTTGAACGCTGGACCGTTGTCACATACAATTGTCTTGGTTGTCCTAAACATATCCCGTTCGAGAAGGGCGATGACACTATTCGCATCTTCTTTTCCTGCCCGTGCCGCGACCATCCTGGTGCATTCATCTATGGCCAGAAGAAAAGCTTGCGTTTTTCGGACTCCTTCTCGTTTCTTATTTAGCTCGGCGAAATCCAGGTGTATAACTTCAAAAGGCACGTTTGAGTGGCAAGGTATTATCGTGGCGTCCGTAGGCTGCTTATATTTCACTTTGTTGATTTGACAAATGTGGCATGAACGAACGTATCGATTGACGTCGTCTTTCATGTGAGGCCACGTAAATCTCTTGACTAGCTTGTTGTAGGTGCGCCAAAATCCGTCGTGTCCTCCAGATTCTGGGCTATCGCGGTACAAATAAAGCACCCTGGAAACCAGCGTTGGCGGGACTTGATAGCGACCTTCCCTAAAAATCAATTGTTCAGTGCCTTCCCACAATTTAATTTCATTGATTTCTGCCGATTGTTCGTTGTTGGCCTGTATCATCAGTCTAGACAATGCATCTGCATCAGTCAAAAGGGATCCAGGTCTGTGGGAGATGGTGAAATCGAACTGCTGCAAATAGTTCACCCATCTGGCGATACGTCCCTTAGGTTGGGTCATATTCAAGAGATGAGTGAGGGCTTGGTGATCGGTGAACAAAGTAAACTTCGCACCTTCTAGGTACGTACGGAAGTACTGAATTGCTTTGAGGACTGCAAGAGCTTCCTTTTCAGTAGTGGTGTAGTTGACTTCAGGTGGCTTGAGGGTGTAGCTGTAGTAACCTACTACGTGTCGCTTTTCTCGGCCGGATGCCTCTGGACATTTCTGGTACAAGACTGCACCTGTCCCATAGTGTGAGGCATCGGTATTCAGTTCAAAGGGTAAAGTGAAATCTGGTATGCGTAGAATAGGGTCAGCAGATATTCTGTGCACCAGATCACGGTAGACTCTCTCACATTCCTCATTCCACTCAAATGGAACTTCTTTCTGTGTTAGGCGCGTGAGGCATCTTGTTTTGATGGCAAAGTCTTTTATGAAGGGCCTGAAATGTCCTGCTAATCCCAAAAATACACGCAATGAGTGTACGTCATATGGTTTTACCAGTTGAGATATCCTCTCGACGGACTCTTGTTTCGTGCTTTTGGTAGTCCCATCAAAGACTCTTCCAAGAAACACCACTTTTCTTTGAAAGAACGCACTTTTCTTAAAATTAACCTTGAGGTGTGCCAAGCTCAAGGCATTTAATACCTGGGACAGGTGTGCCTGATGCTCCGTCTCTGTTTTGGAGAAGACGATAATATCGTCTATGTACACGTTACAAAAGACACCTAGGAAAGGCTTCAGGACTTCGTTCATAATCTTCTGGAACCATGCTGGTGAGTTTTTCCAGCCGAAAGAAAGCCGGTTATACTCGTACAGGTCGAAGGGCGTGATAAAAGCAGTGTACATTTTTGTTTCTTCGGTTAGCGGGATCTGCCAGAAACCTTTGCACAAGTCAATACGTGAAAAACATCGGCAACCACCTGTCTCATCTATAATCGTGTCTATCTTCGGCATGGGAAATGGTATAAGTTCTGTCTGTCGATTGAGAACCCTGTAATCTGTGCACAGTCTGAAAGTTCCATCTTCTTTCGGCGCAATAGTTATGGGAGAGGCGAAGGGTGACACCGAAGGCCGGATTATATTGGCGTCTAGCATCTCCTGCAATTCCTTCTTCAACCATATCTTGCGCTCTCTTGACATGTTGTAAGGTGATTTTCGGATGACGGTCTTGTCGGTGAGTTCGAAAGGCACCTTGTGTGACGTCATCGCCGGTGGATAGCTTCCTATGCATACTAGTTCAGGAGAGGTCGTTGCAATATCCTCCGCGCAATTGACAACTCGCAGGTTATCCTTTCTATCCGGCTGTGTCTCTTGCCTTGATAGTCCTTCCACTAAAACCGCATCGTCCCAGTATACGTTGATTTTTAGTTTCTTTATATCTGGTCTGGATAGCAGAAAGTCATACGTCACCCCCTCAATCACCAGTACTTCACTCGCTATTTCATGACCTTGGAACTCGATGTTTACTGAGGCCCACTGATTATGCATTGTCACTTGTCCATCATAGCCTTGCACCCGTAGTACTCTTCCACTATGCAGGTGACTTGCATCTACCAGCTTGGCATTTATTATAGACACAGAAGCACCGCTGTCAACCAAAGCCATCATGTGTCTGTTTCCCACTTTCACAGGGATGTGAAGTACGCTAGAGCAAGTTAAATAAACAGTCTCAGTTGTGGTCATCGGGTCGGACTGATCACCCTTGTTTATCAGTTTTTTGTCGTCGGAGCCTCTTCAGCGTCCGAAAGTAGGGGAACAGGGTCGCTGTCGATGTTATGCACCCGAGCTCTGGGAGCGCGCCAACCCAAGCTCTCTGTGCCGCCTGCAAGGCGGCGCGGTTCTCGCTGATTACGGCTTGACCAATCCGTGCCGGACCGTGTGAAGTGACCGCTTGAGCTAGCGTTTATATTTTCTTCTGAAGTAAATGATATGTCGTGAAGGCACTCCAGGAGCCCGTCCATAGTTTTAGGTGACCGTAGTTGCACTTGCTTCAGGACTTGCGCGTGCAGTCCGTGCATTATTAGTGCTACTACGGCAGACGGAGGAAGCATAGGCTCGGCCAGCTTTAAAAGGCGGCATTTGTCAAAGAAATACTCTACGAGGGAGCCTTGCTTGAATTTGAAATTAAGCGCGGCGTCCCACCTTTGCACTGGGTTGCTTCGGAATGTCGTCAAGAATTTTTCTTTCCACTGATTCCAAGAGTTGCCAGCCTCTTCAATAATGTGCAAATCATACCACTTCCGTGCAACACCGCTTAAGTAACTACGCATGTTAGTAATCTTGTCCTCATTAGAGTGCCAGTTGTTCTTTCCAGCGGCATATTCATAGAATTCAAGCCAACCTTCTGGACTTGATGACATGCCGTCGAATGCATCAGGTTCTACAAATTTAGTCACTGGCTTCTCAGCGTTTAAAGAGCTTATAAGCGATGTCACCAGCTGGTTTTGTTGCGAAATCTGTTCTTGTTGTAGCCGAAGTGCTTTCCAAACGATGCTCACCACTTCCGTCGACGACTGTGATCCAGAGTCCTTCCGACGCATCGGTTGAAGAACTAATTCGTCGAAGATCACCAGAGGCAAGTTCACGTTCACAGCACCGTTCCGACGTAGTTCATCAGGGTCCATGGAAGCCTTCTCTAAAACCAGGTTCATGAGTTCTGCCGAGTTGAGTTCGCGAGGTAGTTCCACCGCTGGTTCATCTTCAGCTTGGTATCTCGAAAAGATGATCTTGTCCGCGGAGGTCTCCTCAAGGAAAAATCTCACCCACATGTTGGAGTTCGCTGTCGGCTGCGCCAAAATAATGTAGCGTTCCTACTTAAAGGACACAGTAAACGTAAAGCATTGCTGTGGAACTGGCGTCCATCTTGTTGTTGTTGTTGTCCTTAGTGGCCGTGGCACATACCCACAGTGGGGGATTGGCCAAGAATCGGGCGGTTTAATTAGGTGCCTAAAAATAATAATGGAAACAAGGGAGTTAACAATTTGGGCGTGTGAGTTTAAAAGTAAACGTTTTGTGTTTGGAGAAAAAAGGAAATAATCAGATGAAAACCGGGTATAAGATAATAATAATAATAATAACAATAATAATTAATAAAAGATAAGAAAAAAAAGCTATGGTTGGGAGGGAGAACGATCAATCTAACATGGAAATCGATTGGTTTCAATGAGGTAATTTTGCATCGCCAAGCAAACATTTCTGTTGCTGAACCCAACAATGGAGGCTCCAAAAGATAGGATCACAGGCACTGATAAAGTTAGACCAATAGAGCGAAGCGGGATTTCGAGTAGTCGTTTTCTTATAATAGAAAAACGTCTGCAAGACAACAAGAAATGGTCGATTGTCTCCGCTTCGCCACAGAATGAGCATAATGGTGAGGGGACCAGACCAGACCTGTGGAGGTAGAAGTTCAATGCAGGTATACGGCAGCGCAGCTTCGTGATGGCCACTTCAATTTTCCGTGTTCGGCAAAAATCTCTGTTCCAAGGGTGCAGGAGATGTCCGTAATCCGCAGAGTTAGTAATTGCGGAGCCTGATACTGACTGTATAATGATACTCCTGCGAAATCTAGCTGCAGTAACATAAGCAGTCAAAGGGCAGCAAGGAAGAATCGGGCCACTTATCGATGCCTTGGCTAGAGAGTCTGCAATTTCATTAATGATTAGTCCTATATGGCCAGGCACCCAAATCAAACGCACGCTTCTCAAGTAACCAGGTACCAATGATTGAAATGTCCTCATCACGCGAGAATCACTAGAATCAGTAAGGGATGAGCACAATGATAAAGAATCAGTGACTATCACGGCTGACGTAATTGTTGGTCCTAATTTGCGTAATGCCAGCACCACGGCCATAAATTCGGCTAAAAAAATCGGTATGAAATCTGGCAGCCGAAGAGAAAATGTCCAATCGAGAATCGGGGAAAAAATTCCTACACCTGACTTTTCTTCACATTGTGAAGCATCTGTAGCAATTATAACGTTTGTTTGAAGGTTTTTCAGGTGATCTTGTAATATACCGTCTAGAATACGGTGTGGAAGTAATTTTGCATTATTAGGAAAGATGTCATCAAATTGAATATCCGTGGCAACAGCTCTGTCGGTAATAGGAAGAACATCGCATATGCGCACGCCCAAAGAGTCAAGTAATTTTTGCACAAATATAATTTGCGGATTATGTAGTCGCGGCCAGATGACACCGAAAAACAACGCAGGTTGTGAAATAAAGACTATTTGGGGATGGCGCAGTGGTGATTCGTAAATCCTTAAGAACGTCTGCACCGTCAAAAGCCGGAACCTGCACGAAAGTGGCGGAACACGGGATTCTAGATAAAGAATAGAATTTGCAACAAATTTAGGAAGACCTAAACACAGACGTAATGCTTCTCTTTCTAAGAGGATTAGAGGATGGGACATGTAGGCTGGAGCTCCAGAGAAGAGCACGCAACCAAATTCTAATACAGGGCGAACGTACATGCGATATATCATTAGGAGTGTATCTCTTCTCAATCCTATTCGACGACTGCTCAGCCTACGCAATATGCCAATTGCACGGGTACCTTTCCCAGTCAAATGAGCTATGTGTGAGCGCCAGTTGAGAGAGGCGTTATAAATAATTCCGAGGTATTTAACAGATTCCACCTGTGGTATGTCTTGAAGGTGGTAGGACAATGAAATGTGCACTATGTCACGTATCGGAAATACGAGAACAGCACATTTGCTGGCATTAGGGTGAAGTGACTAGCATCTAACCACCTCTCCAGATCATAAAGGTAAGTTTGCAGTCGTTGGTATAGCGTGTGGATGTCGTTTGCAGATGCAAAAAACGCAATATCATCTGCATAAACATAAGTAGTTATTTCTTGATGACAAGGTAGTGTGCTCATGAGAATATTAAAAAGTACCGGGGAAAGAACTGAGCCTTGCGGTACGCCTCTCGTTTGTTTGTGTCTAGAAGAAGAAACGCCGCTTTCGTAGCAATAGAATTCTCTTTCACCTAAGAATGACCGAATCCACGCTACTATATACCCAGGAACACCACAGGAAGTTAACCGATTGATCAATATTGTGTGCTCCACAGTGTCGTATGCTTTAGCAATATCGAGCGTCACTAAGGCAGCGTATTGCTTATGACGTCGAGCGAGTTGTATTCGGCTTTCTAAGTCGACGTGGGCATGCCAGATGGAGCAGCCAGCCCTGAAACCAATCTGACAGGGACTAAGAAGGGAATTATCATTAATAAATTTCATGATGCGACGGTGAAGAAGCCTCTCAATGAATTTTACTACGTTTGATGTAAGCGCAATGGGCCTAATGTTCTCTAATACATACCTTCCTTCTTGTTTCTTAAGCATCAATATTACCTTGGCAAGCTTCCAGTGCAACGGAATCCATGCATATTTAATTGAATAATTCACCAGGTCTAAAAGAACGCTAGGCGATTCCTGTAACAGTATTTTTAACATTGTATTTGTGACGCCATCAGGGCCAGGGGCTGAATTCGGTAAACGTAGTGAAGTCTCATGTAGTTCAGCTAAGGAAATTGGAGTAAAGTCATCCCAAGGACCAAATGTAGAATGAATAGCCGGAAGCCTGGCCGTAAATCGATTTTCTAAGCCTTCGGCAATCCCTTCTAGGGAGGCGCTCAGTTCCTGCGGGGTCAAAACAATTGAATCTAATGTTAAGGGTGTTGGTAGCACCTTTCTAGCACGAAGGAATGAAAATAAAGCACGCTTATTTTTTGAATTAGATAGATAATCGTAATGTCTAATATCGTATTCCTCTTTGGCTCGATTAACAGTACGCTTAAATACACCAGCATAAAACTGATAATTTTTCCAATTGGTCGGGCACTGATTATGCAGAAGGATTTTCCAAGCGGCCTTTCTTTTTCTATAGTCCCGCGTGCACTCATTATTCCACCAGCGACAAGCTGTGCCTTTAGCCGAAGGGATGACAAATTCAGCTTGCTTCCGGGAATCCTCTAGAATTGAGCAAATGGTTGAAGCGATTTCCTTATCATTGGCATTGGCAAGTTTCGAAACGGCAGAACGCAAGAAAGTCTTAAATTTTGTATGGTCCATAAATGTGCATGCCTGGTAATCTAAAGATTGTATTTGACAATTGATTTCAAATGACACAGGAAGATGATCGCTGTTGGTTGCTGATTCAACCGCTACCCACGACAAAACCTTGATGCCAGCGCTACAAAATGTCAAATCTAACACTGAACGGAAGGGTCCTCTAACAAACGTTACCTGTCCTGTGTTCTGACATGAAAGGTGACTATCAATGGTCCACTCCCAAAGTCGCTTACCACACAAATCTGTTTTTTGTCCCCACGACACGTGATGTGAATTAAAATCCCCTACAAACAAAATTTCTTTTCTACATGCAGCCACAGCCCTATCAAGTTGACGCGTACTTTGCACACCGCTGGGGAAATAAGCATTTATAATTGAAAATGGATGGTATCCTGGGAGACATAAATCTATGGCCAAAATTTCACAGTCACAGTCCATGATTTGAAAAGAAATTTTTGCCTTGTGACAAATCTTGCTGGAAACAAGTATCATTAATCCTCCACCTCGCGAGTCTCTATCTAATCGGAAGGACCGAAAACCTTTTAAATGAAAATTTTTCTCTGGTGAAAGCCACGTTTCTTGAAGAAGTAAGATATCTGGATTGAATTGAATAGATAGGCAATATAAATCTGTTGAAGCTGAAAATATAGAACGACAGTTCCACTGCAGCACTTTCAACTGTCCAATGGTGTTGAACGCACAGCAGCGGCAACTGCCGCCTTTAGAATACTTTCTGTAAGCACAGGAGTTGGTTGACTCTTTTTTGATTTTGGTTTCATCGTTTTTGAAATTGGGGACCCCATACGTTTGGGAGCTCGAGTGTCAAGTTCCATGTCTGTGACAATAACAGTGTCTGAATAAGAGGGCTCATCCTCACGTGTTTGGACTAGCGAAGTAGTGTCTGTGGAATAATCTGCAACTGTGGAAGGCGTCTCTACCTCGTTGCTAGGCGTTCGAGGTGTGGCTTTAGATACTGGGCACTGCATTGGTGTCCTAGTTGGCTGCATTATTTGCATCATTTGACTGGAAATGATTTGCGCTAAGCAATCAGAAAGACTTGATATCAATTTATCCATAGCTTTAGCCATTGCTTTTTCCACAGCAGAGTCAATTGCTTCTGAGAGGTTGAGATCCATGCTCGGAGTGTTGCGCGCTGTAACACCAGAGTATCCGAAGGCCCTGTCTTTGATAACTGAAATTGCATCTCTTCGGGAGCAACGACGGCGGTCGATTATTTCAAGAATTTGTATTTCTTGAGCGCGAGCTGAGCAGTTCGAATAGTCTGCTGGGTGTTCTCCCCCACAGAGGCAGCACTTTTGAGATTGAGTAGAGCAGTCACTTGAAGAATGACCATCCCCACAGGTGCGGCAACGCAAGCTAGACTTACATCCTCCTGCACTGTGCCCGAATCTCCAACAATTCTTACACTGGATTGGACGTGACGCAAGCGGCTCCACACGGAACACAAGAGGCCACACCTTTATTTCAGATGGACATGATGTGCCCACAAACGTTGCAATGACAGATTCTGTCGGAACCCTCTCGTTATTGGCTAGTCGATTGCAACGGTAGATGGCAATGACGCCTGCTGAGGATAGCTTGTCCAGGGTTTCAGTAGGACTTAATCGGGAGTCTACGCCCCGTACAAGACCCTTGGTGCACGCAAGGTGAGGCGGAATAAAAGCACTCACCGGGGTGGATGCGAATGAAGTGCATTTCAAGAGGTCTTCTACACAGGTCTGGTCGGGTGAACGACACACTATACCTCCCCGTCCGAACGCTCGCACATCAGTGATGGTCTGGAAGTGGTTAGACGTGGCCTTCAGTGCCTTCTGGACAGCCTGTGGATTCGTGATCCTGATGGAGCCTCCATTGGTAGGCACAAGCGCCACAGGAATGGTGCTGACGCCACTGCGAAAAAATAAATCTATGGGCAATTCATTAGGTGGCAGGGATGCTGACCAGGCGGATCGCGCCTGGCCAGGAGAACTGGTCGACATCAGCTCAAGACGGCTGACGCAAGGAATGCCAATCAACCAGGAACTAAAATTGTCTACATTTAACTAAATCTTGTCTACATTTTATTCTCACTTCCTTCTTCTCTTCTCCTGAACCCAGACTCCTGCGCTTCTTCATCTTCTATTCCAAGGCTCATACCGCTTCAAGAGAGAGAGAGAGAGAGAGAGAGAGCGTTTGCTGTCTGAACATGCTAAGCAGCTGAATTTCCTTCATGATAACCTGCAATAAGTCTATTCCCTGACTGAGAGCATTACCTAACATTACCTGAGTGCATTACCGGTAATGAGTGTCTCTTTATTGATTACTTTATTTATTTATTTTATTTTGGACAACAATACACGGTGTCCGCGGGGAGAGTAAGATGTCTCCTGACAAGGCCTAACAACTGCATTACACGTCGGTGCAGATGGTGCGGAGTAACATATCAGTGAGAACAGTGGTACATCAAACACAGCGAGACAAGAATTCAACATAAGCAATTATACAAACACTGGCCCGGCAGAAAATAATACTGAAAAAGTCATCAACATTGAGCGATAGTAAGTGGTGTAGAAAGGAAAAAAGAAATACATTCGCACAGAGCAGTAGGAATAACAATGAAATGCAGCAGGTATGCATAACAAAATTTCACACGGGGGTGTTCAAAAGGTGGCTCATTTTCTTCTTGAATTGATTAATGTTGACACTCTCCTGGGCACAATCAATTATTGTTGGATATGTGTTGCATAAAATTGTTATTTGGTGTTCTGTAGTCTGGGTGCCATTATTAATGCGAGGCCTAGAACCAATCAAAGAAATTGTGTGCAAGTTATGCGTGATTTCTATATTTAAATAAGAACGAGAAAAAGATTCAAAGTCATGTTTTATTTTTTGGTAGATTAGGAGTGTTAAGTAGTGTTTGTAGCATAGAAATAAAGGTAACACCTTGCAAGAGGTAAACATGCCATTAGTACTAACAGGATATCTGCCCAAAATGCGCAAGGCTCTTTTTTGTAGAGAGAACAACCTATCCGAGTCAGTTTTATTACATGTTCCCCACACTAAGATACTATAAACAATATGAGAATGAACAAGGGAAAAATACAACTGTTTTTTACATGGAATGGAAGAAGATAACGAAGTCGTTGAAGTATCCCAATTCATCTTGATATTCGTATCCGCAGACTGTTGACGTGATCGGTGCAGCCCAAGTCACTTCGGAAACAAACTCCTAGAAACTTATGAGAATACACCTGCTCAATTTCTGTGTTATTAAAATATAGTCGGATATTATGATCAAGAGGCTTATTTTTAGCGCGGAAAAGCATATATATATAGCTTTTTTATGTTTAGTTCAAGCTTATTGGCAACAAGCCATGTCCGCAGTTCATTGAGCCAAGTATTGGATCGATATTCAAGCTAAGGTTGGGACCGGGAAAGAAGACATTGGTGTCATCAGCGTAGAGGACTATATTTGAAGTTGAGTGTATATTTACTATATCATTAATATATAAAATGAAAAGTAGAGGGCCGTGGATAGAGCCTCGCGGTACACCGAATTTTAATATACCTGTGTCGGATTTAAGTTCCTGTAGCCATGTAGACTGCCTCCGTCCTGTAAGATAACTTTCCAAGAATTTGTGTGCAATACCGCGAATTCCATATTTTTCTAGCGTCAGTGATAAAATATCGTGTTTAATTGAATCAAAAGCTTTGCGAGAGTCTAGAAATATTCCGATGGTGAAAAGCTCTTGTTCGAAGTTAGAAAGAAGGCGATCTTTTATGTCCAGTAGAGCAGTCTGTGTGGATATACCTAATCTGCAGTAGCCTTGTAAAATGCAATATTATGTATTTTAATGGTACTGAAGTTATTGTCACCTCTTTTTGCAACCTTTTAATGCTACACATACATTCCACATTGAGTTAAATATTCGAAGACAGTTTTTTCGCCTTGTTCGTATTCGATTCGCATCCGAAAATTTCAATATTCGCACAGCCCTACTCTGTATGTGTGACGTAGTGCTTGACGTAGCGCGAACTTGATATTTCTTTTGCATTTCGCATGAATGGACATATACATAATTATATGTATAGTTGCATGGACGCAACGCTCTACACCAACAATAATATTACTACTATAGCAGTTTCGCTGGTCAACCACCTTCACATGGCGGGTGGGTCCACAAATTTTTAAGGGGGTGTGCGCTATGGAGGCATAGCAAAATTTCAAAGTAGCAAGCGCAATAACATATTGATTATGACGAGATTTGAGCATTGTTAAACATTGGAGACTGATGGTTGATAGTTGCTTTCAGCCACATCACTCAGTAGATAAATAGCCATCAATACTTGATTTTTCACTGATTTTTCACTTAACTGACAACGTGCCCAGAAGTACAGCGGCTTGTTATTTTATCTACATCAAATTGGTCATTCAAATGTGCACGTGCACTTTGAGTCGCAAGGTGCGCTCGCGTTCAATGCATTCGCATGTTTTGATGCCTAGCGTCAAACTCGTGTACGATGTCACTCAGGTCCATAGATGCTGCTGCGGCTTTATTCCTCGGCGAGAGCCTCCAGGTTTTTCAGCCTTTCGTGGAACATTTTGATTCGCGAGTATTACGTCCTCAAGCGGCCTATGCACGATAATTTACTCTCGGATGGAGCATGCGATTGTATAGGCTATGACACAAAATTTGTAACACTCGTGGAACTCTTCTTAAGCTTATTGAAAAATTCCGCAAACTTTAGCATTGTAGTGACCTTGGAGTTTTCTTTTTCGTATAGTTCCATAATCTTGGGAAGAAGTTTCATCTCGGCAACCAAGTTCTCTAGCTCACGCTAGGGATTTTACTGGTGAAATATTCGTGAAATACTCATGACGAGGCAAACAGAGACAGCCGAACATATTATGCTGCACACATGGTCGTACTGCACCGCATGGACCTCTCTCCACAACCGAAAAAAGGCAACATCTACCGGAAGCACTCTGTTCTGGACCAGCGAATGGCCGACACGATGCCACTGAGTTCATTGAGTTATTCATGCGCGCCTCCTCACAGATACGTTGGTGATAGAAAAAAAAATTAGGAAAGGCACCCGGCACACACTTAACCTCCGCCGCCGCTGCAATGTCCAGCGATCAACCAAATTGCATGGAACTAAACCTCTATGCCAGCAAGAAGAAGCAATGTAAAACCGCATATGTTTGTTCTGACGAAGCCACGACTAATTGCTTACCACGAAGACAAAATGACAAACAAGAACCAGTATCAGAGTATGTACCTTCATGAAGACTAGCCAATTTCATCACCAATAAATGAGCTACATACATTTGGAGATCAAACCACTTCACCGTCCACAAGCTTCATTCTGCGTACTGTATCCGAACAAGCTGCTGTCACTGCAGAAGCATCGCCGGCACCAAGCGTCGTACACTGACGGATGACTCAAGCGCTCAATCTTTATGGTGTCACGTACAGCAGCCCCAAGAGAGTGTTCTTTGTAAACTGGCACACTTTTCTCGCTACCAGAAACGTTTGACAAAAGCAAACAGTCTATCGGCTATCCACATATCACCACGACGTTCTGCAGTGGTTAACGTGAATTGGGCAAAAGTGACCCTCTGAACTGTTTGAGTTCATTCTTGGTAGGAAATACAAAAAGACACTTTATTTGTGAATTATGTTAACCTTTACGAAACTACAAAAAATCTTGGAAGGTAAAATTTTGCCCCCAGAAACCCAGATATACATACGTCTAAATTTTTCTTAATGTGAAATATAACTGCTCCCGAAATGCTTACCCTGAACGTTTGTGCATGTTGGGAGAAGGTAACGTTGCCACTGAAAGAGTGCGCAGAATAATGACAGTTTCCATTGCGTGAACAAGACTATGAGCAGCGGGCTGCCAAAGCAGTTCACGAGAGTTGTGAGCGTGTGAGTTCTCCTCCCGAGAGCGTAGTATTCCCACAGCTTCAATACGAGAGCGTTGATGGTGGGACGCTGAGCGCGTCGTGAACATCGGCCTGCCGTTGTGTCAATTTCCCTTGGCCTTCTTTGTGGAGAAACCCGACCTGCACGTCAGAGACGTCCTGTTATTTCATTCGTACTTGCACTTGCTTTGCCGCTGACGATTGATCAACGATGACTGCTCTCAGCTGCTCTAGGCGCCGAGAGCTGTATACATCATGTCTCTGTGCAATCTTTCCGCATCCACCCCTCGCTACCCTTCCATTTAAGTAAAATCTGTATTTGTGATTCTGGAAATGGTGCGAAACTTAACTGCACTGCGGTTTTTGCCGTGTTTGTCAGGCAGTTTCTCAAGAATTTTTTTTTTATTCTACAAACGCCGTGATGCGGGCAAGTTTGGTTAGCTGCATGCAACGTAAAAATAATAGTTGAGTAATATTACGTAGATCACGGCCGTTATTGTAGGCACGTATAGAAAGTAAAAGAAATAAAAATACACAAAGCGTGAATAGAAAACTCAAGAGAGCACTGAGTGCCTGTCTCGCTGTTTCTCTTGTGCAGTCATTCAGTGTTCACATTGCTGCCGCTTCGGAAGTATAACCAGGCTGCAGGAAGCGTTATGAAAGCTTCTGCACATACTTTATTGATCACACCTTGCGACTTCCTGGGTATATAAACTAAACATTACAGTGCAACGTTGCACGTGTACCTGATGGTATACGCAGCATTTTAAAAGATTATGCTGGTCATACGCGACTTTGCCCATTCCGACTACGGCTCTTTATTACTCGTAGACCAACTCGTGCAGTTGCAACAAGCTCTGTCGCAGGTATTTCGTATTCTAAGTAATGTTTGGTGTCTACCACGCAGTGACTAAAACACCAGGTGCATTTGAATTATAGAACGAGCGCTCGAAGAGTGCAGGGTTGCATAATTCAGAGCGTAATACTTGAAATGGTTTCCGGAGATCGTAAACATTCTCTGTACTTTAGAAGCAATACGCAGAAGCTTTTTAAGGATTAAGAAACTTGTCCTTACTTTTTTATAAGTATAGTATTGACGAAACAATAATCAGTGAGAAACATGTATTGAAAAAAAGAAAAAAAAGCAATGTGTAAGGCACCTTTAGCGTAAGTATGGGCGCATGTGTGATGTGATGTTTTATTTTATTGCCATAGGCATACGCAGCTTAATCTTTCCTTCTATGTGTCCTTCTACGTGATGTCCCTATAATTTTTCGGCCTGATTATGTCCCCTTGTGTGCTTATACTATGAGTAAAAAATACAGTTTTGACTCTAATGTAGAGCAGAGACAGGTTGGCAGGATATTGTACGCCATAATTCTGGCACTGTTTTGGTGATGTTGGTTGGACCAAACATTCGCACACGTGGGCGAGCCTTCAATAAATGACAGACTTCTACTTGTCAAAAATTGCTCGACACGTCTTCGATTGTTGAAATGGCACTCCATGGCGGTCGAAAGGTGCTGAGACAAGGCTTCTGTTTTTTTTCTCTTAGCTATCTTGCCTTTCGCAGCTTACCACTGGCTTCGCAGAAATTCCTTGGAAAATGCACTGCATTATTGCGACAAGTGTGCGTTACCGCACGATGAAATTTTGAGTTTCCCGTGCTCTTTAAATGCTCCGCGACAGTAAAAATTATAAATCACTGGCGCCTCGTAGTGCGGCGTGTGAAATCCGTGCGTGCTACGAAGTTCAGTGACAACGGAGGCTGGGACGGCAAGAGGCGGCTCCGCTATACTCCCGCCAACCGAGCTTCACACACATGGGCTGTGCCCTTTTCCACAGCCTGCTGTCCCGCTGCCCGAATCAGGCACCCTCGTGACGAGTCTGTGCTGGTAGCCATGCGAAAGCTGCATTGCTCACCGCACGTGTGAACGAAGAGAGTCCGTTTATGGGCAGCCATGGACTGTGGACAACAGGCCGTGGATGACAGCGTAGAAATCTCGCCGCGGTCTTGCCATAACGGGCCTGTGGTGCCTGTGGTGCCGAACAGGGCCTGTGGTGCCGAACAGGACAAAGATGTGTATTACAATCACTGAACATGTCTTGCGCACGTGCTATGGAACAGTACTTATCGGAACAGTGACAGTGCTAGTGATAGTGACAGTGGAACAGTAATATAACAGTGCTATGGAACAGTGATAGAAATGAGTGCCAAACGTACGAACACTTCTTTTTGCATCGTGGTCACGTGTAAGTCCTGGTTTGTTAAAGTTAATTTGATTGAAATCATGTAAAAGGTAGCCTTACTCGCAAAATAATGAAACCTTTATGGTCCAGAACAGCTATCGCTGTAATTTTCATACCTTACAAGCGAGAACTGGGCATCAGATGGCGGGTAGTGGCAACTTGCGTCTCTTTTCCCGACATCGACGCAGCTCGAGGTATGATATACACGAAGTACTGACTCTCTTCAGCATGGTTAACAAAATCACAAAGCCTGACACGTACCCATTGGCGCATTGAGGGCAACGTTTGCGATTTCCTGGTCTTCCGGTAGTGTACCCCGGCTGATGCTACTCAGAAACAATGTCGATATTTTGAACAAACCAAGAGCAGTCGCTTAACACGCCAGTTCAACAGGTTGCCGAAAATATTGCGGCCGAATCGTCGTGCGTGGACACACCGTCGCTACACCAGTACTCGCTGACAGAATTCTTCATACTGCTCATTGGTCATTAATTGTCAAAAGCTGATACTTTGCGTGACGTTTCTGAAGCCGCAGAATTACTCTTGATTTTCTTGAGCTTGGCAGTCTTTCTGCATCGTCCACGCTGTTCAGCTCCTGCAAACACTACCGGTGTTTGTAGTAAACAAAAACATGGCCTTCGAGATCAGCTTCTGGTATACGCGGGCGCCGTTTCCGTGGGTGCCCACTCATTTCGTCACGACTCAGTGTCGCCAGACTGCTTTACGGGTTCAACTGCTACATTAAAAATTCCGATACAATTCCCTCCCGCACCTAATGCACCAAAATTTTGGCATATTTCTCTATTTATTTATTTATTTATTTATTTATTTATTTATTTATTTATTTATTTATTTATGTAGTTATTTCTTTGTTAAAAATACGTTCAGGGTTCAAAAGCACTACAGAAAGGAGTGCAAGGAAAATGTCAAGACATGCAGCTAAAAAAATATATTTTACAAGGCATCTTGTAAAGCGATCTTTAACTCTTGGTCATCAGTTATGTCGGTGATTGTGGAGGGAACCTGACTCCATGCGACAGTCGTTCTAGGAACAATAGAGCCATTACACAATTTTAGACGATGAGTAAAGCGAGAACTAGGTGAAAGCAGGAGCGAACATTTCCATAAGTGGACTTCTCTTCTTCAAGACAAGTCTACTTGTCGAAACGTTGGCGCCTCCTTTCACCTAGTTCTCGTTTTGCTCATCGTCTTGAATTTCTATCTCCCGACTTCCCCTTGTTTTCCCTGGATTGCACAATTTTGCTCGACAAGACGGTAGACCAACCTTGAAGCGATGATCGGTGCTTGAAGATATATAATGAGGTGAATGCAAGAGAACGTCCTTCAAATCGTTGTAACAATAATAGATTTTATGAAAAAGATTAAGGCGAGAATACTTTCAAAGCAACGAAAGGTCAGGCAAGTTCACGGGTCTCTTCATAGATGTCGCACTGGAATGACGTCAATAATTCAATAAGATGAAACGCGCAGCGCGTTTCCGAATGGCTTCAAGAGTTTGAATGAGTGTATAGTCTGAGTAGAATCCCATGTAGTGCATGCGTACTCTAATTTAGAACGTACTAAGGTTTGCCTAAGTGTTAACTTCAGGGACGATAGAGCACCAAAAAAGTTTTGACGCAGATAACCAAGCATGCGATTCGCATTGTTAGTTACATATTCAACATGCGTATTCCACGAAAGATTAGAAGAAATGTGAGCACCAAGGTACCTATAACAGTCAGTAGATGGTAATAAAATATCATTGAGGGAGTAAGTACGCCGACAACCATCAGTGCTGTGGCGAGAAACTTGCATGCTTTTACATTTATTTAAGTGTCATGAGCCATTTACTGCAACATTCTAATACCCTTTCTAGATCACAGTGCAGGTTGATATAATTGATGTTGGATTGCAGGTTATAATTGATGTGGGACACGAAAAGTTTAGCATGCAGTTCGTAATATAATCCGGAAAATGTGGCGTCGTGGCCTTTTTAAGTGCCACACCTGCGGCCTCGGACATCTCAGGCCATCACAGACTTGTTATTGTTGTGTTTCGTGCGGCTACGCGCCGCTTGTCGCCCTGAGATGGGTGCAAGATTCAGGAAATGCCGCTACTATTTAATATGCTAGGGTCTCGTTCGTGATGGGGAATTAACCAGGAAAATCGTTTCCGCGACTTACAACGGCCATACACTGCATCAAGAAAGGGCTCCCAATTTGTCGATCCTCGCAGTGTCCGGGACAGGTAACTTTCTTTATACTCTTTTTACTATAGCCATATTCGTAGGACCTGGTCCTTTCAAGTCAAGGCCATCTCACACTAAACAGAAAGGATACCATGCCCAGTTTTGCCATTTAACGAGGTCGTTGAGCTCCCCGAGAAAAAGAAACTTGGATCTGATTACGAGCGGGCGCAAGATGTGTACCCAGGTGCCTGGTGAGTCGCGGTGGCAACAGTCGCTTAGCAACCACCGTGTGGTGGTCGGCGCGGTAATGACGCCTGACGCGGAAGTAGCCACGATGATTGATTGGGCCGGTTTATTAGAAATTTCCGGTACTATCTGCCCCGTGTATTATGTCGTTTTGCCGCAGAAGTGCCAGAATGCAAGAAACTGGTGTTAGAAAGCATAAAAAAATTCGGTCTCTTCAGCAAACGCCTTAAATATGTGTCGAAGCTATCACGTCCTAACACAAGACCTAAAATTAAAGCAAATGCTTCTTCCATTTATTTTTCCACTTTTTTGTTGCTTCCATTTGAAGCTTGTACACCGGTACGCAAAACAAAACTGTACATAGTCGCACATGTTAAAGGCAAATCAAGCTTCCTTTTAACGTGCGCCTAAAATGTCATTGCTTGATGTTAATGGTAATGCTTTTCTTCGTATATACGACCTAAAAGTTAACATAAGTTAAACGTAAATAAACGAGAGTCGTGAAAGCTGAAAGCTGCACTCACAGATCGCTCGAAGTGTTAATCATATCACCTCGACATAGCGAACAGCGAAGCTTGTACGCACGCTTATGAAGAGTATAATCGTCATAAGTATTGTCGTAATTTGATCCTAATGTGAACGTTTCATATGTTTTGCTGTGTGTTCTGCAACATTTATTTTTACATTGTCAATAAGCCTACACTCTTAATCCGGTTACACATAGGTTCCATTTAAAAGTAACGTTCCACATATTTTTACTGGAACGAACCTCATATTTATGTGGATCCGGCTGTTCTCGCGATTAATATGGGTATCAGGAATTGCAACCTCTAAATTCTTTCTTTATTTTTTCTTCATCTAAGGGGAACATGCAAACGTTATGTGGATCAACGAATTGTTCCACTTACTCTGTTGCCCTTACTATTTTCCCGTTCCACTTACACCTTGTGAGCGAGATACTTCTTTTTTCTGCTGTTCCACTTGAAAACATATGCATTGCAGTGAAGCAAGTGGCGAAGAAGCTAAGTGACGACTTACGTTTTCTTCGGATCCCCCTCTTTTACTCAAGCAATCGCAGCGGGCAGTCACCATGAATAAAAGGAAAGCATAAATATTTCGAACTTAAAGACCAAATCGTCTTGCTAACCGTACTTTTTGCTTCATTAAAACGCCGACGTGAAGTTACGCTGGAGCACAAAGCTCACGACAGTTACTTGCTTAGTATGTCGATTAGCACTGTTTCGAAAAGCGGAAGGGGTATTGGGCTTATGGTTTCATCTGGAAACGCAAACCCAACAGTGCAGAGCGAGACACAAGTGGCGCAGAGTGAAACAAATTTATCCGCACAAGCTATAAGTATACGAGGGAAAGTATGAATAAAAGGGGAAAGTAGCCGAGAGAAACAAAGTCAACTAAGTTCAAGTGCCGTCTAGAAATGAAATTTCACAATTTAACAGTGATGTAGACTGTGAACTCACCATCTATATCCCTAGTTTTCGCGTCATGATTACGATGCACAACTTAAGTGTGCGGAAATTTTGAAGCGCAGCCACATTTTGCACAATGAGCAGACATATACAACCCCGGCGCAGACTTCAGCGCGCTGTGGTGTTCTCGAAGGCGCACATTCAGGCAGCTCCCATCGTACCCAATGTATACCTTGTCACAGGACAAAGAAAGGCAGTAGACAAGATTACATCTACAATTCGTCTTGCAATGGATATGAATTACACCACAACCTTTTTTTCAAAGCGCAAGTCCTTGTTTCTAATTTTTAAATCAATTTTCGTATCGTATTTGGTGCCTGCTATTGCATGAAGCGGAGAGGGTAACTCTCGACCTCGCCAAAAATAGCGCAGCAAGCAGAGAGCAATATAGTCTCTGAAAATTTTAATTTGTTCACAATGATTGCAATTATTGTTAGTGGTGTGACACGTACAGGCAATATTCGAGGACGATGCGATTGGAATAATTCGCCATGAAAGAACTGGCGAAGTTATCCCGCGATGGTGAGACAATGACGATCTGCTCAATAATTTCGAAGTACGAAAATGCTACATTATGGTGTCAAAGTTATAACTATATAGCGACCAAGCGTGGCCGCACAACTTATTCCGCGTGGCAAACTGGGAAACAAAAAACTCACCTACCCTTTTCTTCAAAAGATCCGTCGTATAATAATAAATTCGCTTATTTGTGCTTTGAGGCCGCGCATGAGCAACAATTTATGGTTTGATTTCATCTGTGCTATGTTTCGTGGCCAACTGCCCTTTAGCCTCCAAAGTGTAAAGGAATGGCACAGGGGCCGCAATTTGGATGATCCTTGCAAACGTCTACGTTTTTTTACAACACCACAAGTCTATTTGTGAAAGCGTCGTTTCCTTTTTCTACTTCTTCACATTTATTTTGTTCTAGCGCTTAAACCACGAGAAACTTGCCGAGCCCGTTCACACTAAAATCGACCTATAAAAAGAAACATCACCAGGTTCGAGCAAGAAGGAGCGAGCGACTCAAAGTGGTTAGTTCGTCAGGAAAGAACGCTTCAACACACGAGGCACACAATATTTGAAATTGTGTGGAATTGAACCGTTCAAGGCAACAACACCCATACAAGCTAGCGCCAGCGGTCCGGGTAGACTGACACTGAAAACATAGATAAATAAGGAGAATTCAATGCTCTCAGAAAAACGCGAGCGAATGACATATGTCCCTATGCCACCGTGTCGACGCTTCTAAGTGGGCGAATATGAGTATCTTGGCATAGCATTGCTACGCTGCCCGGTAGCTTTTTTCCCCCCTTTTCTTTTTTAACAATCGGAGACACATCAGTTTTACGCCGTATGCCACAAAGCGTGGCTGAAAAGAAACGCATACAAAATCGCCTTGCGCCGCGTCCATGTTTACTGAACAAAGAATTTATCGTAAGCGAAGTGTGGGATCTGAGCAGGCGAGAGGGGAAAAATGGTTTGTGCGTTGGCGGTAAATATGAAATGAATGAGACATTTGCAGCAATTTTTCGTCTGATCGCCAGCCTTCGTGGTTCTCGAGAACGAGAATGATGGCTCGGCGGCTACGCTGGTATACGACGGCATCGTTTGTTTATACCTGCAACTGTGGGTAAAAAAAAAATCAAGTCCCAAGCTAGTGAGCAATGAACGTCGTAGAATTTCAATCTTTCAAGACACAAAGTTTACGGATTGCTCAAGCAAAAATAGAATTTGTCGCTAGAGCTTTCAGCGCCACTTATGTTTTCTATCGTGAGTAGCACGCTAAATGAAAGAGAACTCTTCACACACCGCCTTCAAAGGACAAACTGTCCAAAAGTCATATGACGTGGCAGTGTCTCTGATAACTATAGTATATTCGGGGTATGACAAGTTGAAATCATCCGCAACAACCGATGTTGAATTTATCACTGTCGAACGCAGCGCCAAACTTGGGAAGCGACGAAATTGGACGCCGTCGCGCCAGCGGAGCCGCGCCAACTGCGAAGAGGCCAAGTTTTTGTTCGTTCGCATGCTGCATTGTTACTGTTTTGAAAAGTGCGGATTTTTTCTTCGGTTTGAGAAATTTCGATGTCACAGCAGACCTGGCTTTAGCATCCGTCACGGACTTCACAAAGAGGTAAGCGCTTTTACTTATTACTGTCATTGTATATGTCAATTTTGCTGCAAACCAACGGCGCTCACGTTTTCGCGCCATTGTCAAGCACACGAAATCTGCTCGCGTAACAAGTAACAAGTGAAGTTCTTACGAAACGTTACCGCACCGCCGCAGCTTCTATTGAGCTGTTAGCTGGAATGACAGCAAAGTAATTACACACATACGCTGCGTTTTCTCGCTCAAGCACGGCACTCCGTCGTGCGTGGCTTATATTCTGACTGCTGTTGTAGAAGTCGCGGGGCGCTTTTTTTTTTTCTTTTTTTGTGTGTTGCTGGGTGTACGTCGGAGAGACTTTCTCGCGTATGCTGCGCTCGTGCTGAGTCAGTCGTGACGTATTAGTTCTCGCGCCTTACGGCGCTCTACCTTCAAATAATAATATCACTGATTTTCCCGAGGGAACAGTGGGGGCCTAGTAGAGACCGGGCTTGCTCTCTTGGAGCAGTATCTTCGCGCATGCCCGGCTCTTTTGTTGTTTCCGGTGTACAATCTGTTTCGCACGTAGGGGAAAACTCGCAGCGCCTTGCATCGCGATGCGGCGAGCGCTTGAGTCAGGCGACGGCAGCAGCGCGCGCAGGCGTAGGTGCTCGAGTGGCGGGGTCTTGAGCGGCGTCGTCTGCTACGGCGACGCGCGCTGGCCGCATTGTCAGGAAGCGTGCTACTGTCAGGGGCAGTGCGCCGATGTCATCATTACTGCGTGAAATGAGCCGGTATTCTTTACTAAGCGTTATGCCACGCCCCCTGATGCGCCTCGATAGTAAGTTCATCGCTGAAAGGTGCAGGACAGTCATAGACGACGTACTGATTCCATACATTCTTGACGGCTCATTCCTGGAACGCGACTATATATTCTAACACGATGGCCGCCGATCCACACTGCTCGTGTTGTGCAAGAACTGCTGGGAGAGCGCGCCGTTACTCTCTTGGAGTGGCCGCCCCAATCTCCGGGCGCCAACATCATTTAATATGTCTGGGGCTCGTTGAAAGTATCGCTGGCGCACCATTCCCTCTATCAGTCGCCCGAGGATAGGCTTCGATCCACCATCGTCAGCGACGGAGATGTGCTGCGAATGAACACATCGCTGATCAAGTCACTCTACACTGCACTGCCTTCCAGCATGAGCGCTGTCATCGCTGCCGCTGGGGACATGACGAGGCACTAACTGAAGTTCGGAGCGTGACGTGTCCGATTCCCCGCTGGCGGGCAGGGTCTGTCTGGTGTAGTAAACGATTGTCGAGAAAAATCACTTCCAGCTCATTGTTCGTTCGCATGCTGCATCGTTACTGTTTTGAAAAGTGCGGATTTTTCGTATCGTTTCGATTTTTATTCGGATCCGTTTGGTTCATCGTGTTCGACCCTCATATTTATCATTGGATGCAGTTTATCAGCAGCTCTAAAACTCGTCATAGTAGTTGAGATTGGTAAAGATTTATTCAATGAATGCTTAGTGTGAAATATATTGTAAAAATGTCGCTTACTTTCAGACAATCAGGGACGCCATTTCAGACCCAGCAAATTTGGATGTCAGCAGAATAAAAGTCTTGCTGGAGGCAACGCTGGAAGCTCGGCGGAAAAGCCCGGAGAATGAACTTCCTGTGCACTTTCTAAACCCAGACGTGGTACGACCACCTTTAAATTCTTGACTTTTCCATTTCACACAAACGTTATGACAGTTTTCGCTTATTTAAGAAATGGTGGTGATGTTGGATCCCAAAGTAGATACACCAGATGACACTAGAGTGGTGCATGTAGTGCACACATTAGGTGTCTTGTCCACCATGTCTTCTAGTTGATTTGGTAAAATTTGTTACAGTTGGAAAAAATAGTACTATGAACATTGCTACACGGCAGGAACATTTCTTTAATGTGCACATTTCTGTCCAAAGATGCAAGCATTGTGGAATTGCAGTTTTTGTTTCTGAAATGTGATTCATGTTTTATATACAAAACTAGTGCTGTGTTAGCTTTCTGTGACACCATTTTTTTTAAACCTAAGAACACCACAATTGAAATGTGTAGTTCCAGAGATTCAGCCTTGTCACTGTGTCTTGCCTCCTAGGTATACTGAGCACTCTGTGTACATTATTGCAGCTTGCACTTAAGGCCGAACTGAGGTTTGAAGCTTCTTATGAAGACATGCTAGCCAAGCTTCAACATATTCGAAAGATGCTGGGTCGAACGAGCTTCATCGAGATTGACGAGTACCTTCGGCCAAAGAAAGCTGAATTTGCCCTGATCTCATTGGTAAGCATTCTTTATGCTCAACGTGCTAACACGCCTTCGCTCACGTGCTAGTCCATACTTTAGCACATTTGTAAAAATCAGTCATTGATCTAGTCACATTTATGCTTTGGCAAAAAATAGTTTGCAACTTAGATGCCATTTTGTTTAGTTTTGCTGAAGTTGTAGATAGCTATTTAAGGAATTGAGTAGCTACCAGTTCTGGCAAATGCTAGAGGGCATTTTGCTGCAGTGCAGTGAACCAAAGTTTCTTTTCAAGGAGACACATGAACGAGGTGTGCCTATTCCTGGCCCTTGTATCATCGCCCAAGATGGACACAAAGTCGTCTGCAAGGGCCACACCATTGATCTGGCTGCGGGATCATTACTGGAGCATGCTCTAATCATTTGCGTAACACTTTATTTTATCTTGGATATCACGTACCCAAATGCATTTGGTCAAACTTTGGGTTTGGTCCAGACAGCATTAGCTAAGAGGGAGCCTTTTCCACGCTGCTTGATGTCACACAAACTTACGCTGTGTTTAAAACAGTTGAAACATCCTGCAAGAACTCGTTAGCTGATGAGATGCTGTATGTAAGATCTCCTTTTGTCTTTGAGCACAAACAATGCAAAGAGGTAGCAGTGACTCACACAAACCTACAAAATAAAGGACAGCTTTTGGGTTTGGTAGTTCTAAAAACGCATTGCTTAAAGTTGTGGCCAGTCATAACAGCTTTGCTTTAAGCATGTACACGCATTGTCACCACATTTAGGGCAACTGTTTATTGGTCTATTTTCTTTTTTGACTTTGGGCGACAAATGATAGGTGTGATTTTTTGCAAGTGTATGCGGCATACTCAAAGCGATACTGTTGCACTTTGTAGAAAAATGCGTGTTGCTACAGTGAGGCATAACAACACTTATGAGGCTCGCATTAAATACATTACTCTTTCTAGATTAAAAAAGAAAATAGCTGTCATATCAGCAAATTTGCAGTAAGTGTCATTTTCCAAGCTCGTAGCTAAACATTGATATTCGCAGTTATTTGTTTTGCGTACGTTGTAATGGCAAAATTGCAGCCATCCACCAATTATGACTTTTCCACTTATTAGGAATTGCCAAACCCGCTGTTCTCAAACATTGGTCCTGAACATTCGAGCCCAAATTTCGACCAATAACACATTTGTTGGGTGAACTAGAATAACCAAGTCTTGTGTCACAGCTCCAGGATATTCTGATTATAAAGACTTAATATTGTGTCTACGAGAAATTGTGTTAAACTGCAGTTTTTATTAGTGTATATGTGCTACAAATATAAATGAACAAGGCAATTTGTGAATGGAGCTTATTATTAAGGTGTCAGGAAAACTGACATTAGTGAAATGCCATTTCTTTTTTTAAACTACGAAAGGCTGTTTTTAATTTCAAACCTTTTTGATATGACATCCTGCATAAAAATTAAGCATTGTCAAATGCTACATGAGGCTAGTAGGCAGTTTTTTGTTTTTTTTAGCAAGGTCTGTACCTGCCCTTCAGTTTACAAGTTGTGAATGACTTGCAAGTTGTCTTATCTGTAGTCAGAGAAATGCTTTTTGGAGGAAAAGTGTGTCCTCATATACAGGGCTTGCAACATGAGAGTAGTATTTTGTGATTGCTGAAAGTTAGTGTTTCTATAGGCTGTTTTGAATGTTTTCTTGCTGTATAACAGCTTTAGATGCAGGGGCAGCCCTTCCCTTCTAAGCATGTAATGGTTAAAAAAGAATTTTGACCTCTTAAATGAAGCATTCCTGTCAGCCTTCATTTTAGTGGCAACACATCTTGTTGTAACACATTGTTTCCTCTTTGTAGCCTTCTGAATTACTCCTTGTTCTCTGTGTTCGATGCAGTGGAATAGCTGTTTAGTGCTTGTGCTTGCTTGGCTCTGGTGAGCGGTGTTATAGCAATTTAGCAAGCTACCTTGCTTGCTTTAGTGGTTTTGATAAAATTCATGATACAGCAGGAAATGCTGAGTAGCGGTGAATTGTAATCGGTTATAACTAATAGCTAATGCCGCAAGGTTTATGCCTGCCTGCACATTTAGTTTGAAGCAATGTATGTACCTGTTTTTCAGACCACAAGCTGCCTTATAGTTTCGTCTTATCTAGCCGGGCAGAAAAGTCCTATTTGGAGGAAGCTGTGTCCTTTTAATGCTTTATGAGTTATCTATTTCTTTAGCACTACCTTGTTGTAGTAGTGGTGCTAATAGATCTAGATGTGTTTGAATGTCTTGTATTATCAGAATGTTACTTTTTGTTGGGCGTGACTTTGATTATTATATATGCTATTATCGTTTTTAATGCACAGGAAGAACTCTGCTTTTTATTATTTAGCGTTCTTTTTAATGATTCCACATTGTACTGATGGCATGCAGTAGGCTTCATTGTTTATTGCTGTGCAGTATGGGTCTCTTGATTGTTTAGTTTGCAATGATGTTTTTGCGTTGTTGCGGTTCTGAATGATTATGTAAAAGTTTTTATGTAATAAAATATCAAAAAGAGCATCTGTGTAATTATTACAGTAGTGTTTCGTACTAATGAATAAGTGTATTTCCATTTTAAAACAGCAGGACTGTTTTTGGCACCATTTTCCGGCAAGACTTCTAGCAGAATTCTTTACAGGGTTACTTCCTGCCATTTATTACTACATAGATGACCTTGCTAGCTGAAATAGTGTTGCAGATATTATATATATGTGGTATTGTTCAGGAAAAATAGCAGTCAATTTATACAAAACGGCACTCCAGGAATAAATATGTGGAACATGGTTTTACTTATACCATTCTTCACTGAAGAAGAACATTGTTCCACACATTAGTGTGTGGAACGTGGTTTCTCTTACATCATTGTAAACTTAAGAGCAACAATGTTCTTCATATTTAAAATTTATCCAGCTGCCGTGTTACTCATATATAAGGGGAACTTTTTTGCAAAAAAGTTGCCCTTACTAAGAGGAACCTATGTGTAACCAGATTAAGAGTGTAGTGAAAGTTTAGCAGCTTGAGACTTGACTGAATTAGACAAAGAATAACCTGAAGTAGCAATATGTTGTTTCCTAATTTTAATTTTTATCCATCACACGTGCGTCCTACTATAACGACAATAATAGCTGTTCGAAAAAAATGGCTGTGGCTTAGCTAAGATTAAGCCCAGGATGCGAAGCATACTAGCCTTTATTTTAAATCGACAGCGTTAAGGAGCTCGTGTCGCAGAAAAGCCGGTGTCGTCGGCGTCGGCTCAGGCGTGCGGCGCTTGCTCAGGCGCACATTTCGTTGTCGCGCCAAACGCTGCGTTGCTCGACGCTCACCGCGTCCGATGCGGGGGGCGACGCCGCGAGCGACGGCGCGAGTTGGAGCCCCGTTTCTCCTCTGTCGTGACGTCACGGTGTCACGTGGTATTGAAGGCGACACCGCCGCGCCTGAGGAGCTGGGTTGAGCTCTCGTAATATTCTTCGCATAAAAGAAAGGCAACACAAGGCTGCTTTTTAACAGGTGGTTATCATCGAATTCAAACAGCGCGAAATGAACGAAGGATGGTACTCATAAGAATGGATTATCGATTCATTGATCTGACGGAAATTCATTGGCGAACGAAAATCCGGTGGCGCCTGTCAGTTATGTCGTGGCGTATGAGAAGAGGAAATAGTGGATAGGAGGATAGAAATACGCAACGTCACAAGTGGAGAGGACAAACAAACAAATGAAGAACATGTGAATAAGGGTGTGTGAAGGAGGGAAAGGGTGGTGTGACGGCACAACTTAGCAGCCAATAGGAATACAGGTGGCACGTGACGTTACGCTTCTGCGTTCACAGCTGGCAGACTCAGACGAAAGAGAAGGGAATCACACCATAGAGAAAGGAATCCAACAAGAGCGAACACTCCCATAGAGCCCAGCGGCCGAATTGACGGCAGCGCGCACCAAGCCGTGGATGTTAAAACCTGAAGCACACTTCCGGTTTCGGTTTTGTGCGCGCGCGTTTTGAATTCTATCTGGTGCGCGTCACGCCGGCTCCGTTTTTTTTTTTTGCTTTTGCAGCAAATATTAATTTATACATATTTTTTTTATTTATTCAATACCTATTTGGAAATCATTTTATTAAGTAAAATTGATTGCGAAAGATCTTCACAACGCTCCATTGAATATGTGCCACGTGCAATTTCATAAAGACGCAAGACATTGTGAAATTGTGACATGAGGCAAAATTAACGTTTATTTTATTCTTTGTAAATGCTCGTCGCGTGCTTTTTGTGCATTCATCCAGCGTTGCGGCCCCAGGTAAGCAGCAGTAGTTTCCGCAGGAAGCTCCACCAGACGACGTGAGCGGAAAAAATTGAAAGCGTTATTTTGGTATTAACAAGTAAGAATAATGCCTGTAGAGGCGAAGCGTGCGAAAGTGGTGAGTGGGGGGGCATTACAAACAAAAGCAGTTCGTATTTATGCACACGGCGTAGAAAATACCCGACTCATCCCAAGCAATACCGTACATACCACAAGCACATTCTAATTACAAGCATTCCCCTCTTCCCAATACTTATTTCCTGCACTTTAATAGCACGAATGCGCGGGCAACGGCGCGTTTCGCGAACTTGGCTACAACTTACGCGATAGTACGCTATGAATACACTGAGGTGGCCACAACACAGGCTCTCAATCCGAGCATGCTGGACGCTCGCAGAATTCCTTCTACTGGCACTCAAGACAAAATGCGTGGGTGCCGTTCAGACGTCAGAATTTGCAAATTACTAGTTCCTGGCGTTTGAGCTCCTTGGCTTATCTCTTGCGCGTTCTGCAGGCGCAAGCAACGCACTCCCGTGTTATCAGTCTTGACGATTGCTCGTCGCGTTTTCGACAAGCGTGGGTACCGAAAGAAGGCTTAAATTGTTGCGGGGACATAAAAATTGCGACAAATTTGTCGGAATAAGATTCAGTACGCGCCAAACTAACTTTGTCACCACGGCCGAGCTGCTTTTCGCTGCCTCACAACAGGCGGGGCGAGCGGGCCTCATAACATAAAAGTATCGAAAATAATTTTCAACAATGTTGGGCGTCAGAGAAAGAAAAGCGCCATGAACTTGCCAGTGCATTAAAGCGCGAAACCGCGCACCACGGCCGAGCTGATTTTCGCTAACCGAGTCACAGCACCAGGCGCACCCACTGCGCTCGAAAGGTAGCCCAAAAAGTAATGAAATTAGTTTCAGTAATGTTGGCAGTCAGAGAAAGCGCGAAAACTTGTCGCAGTAAAATTCAGTACACGCGAAACTGCGTCACAGCACCCTGTGCGACTAGCGGGCCCAAAAACTACCGAAATTAGTTGAAATAGTATTGGGGCTTATAGGAAGCATCGTAAACTTCTCCGAGTGCGATTCTTTATTTCAAATTAACTGCTGCACGACGGCCACGCTGTTTTTCGTTAACTGCGTCACAGGTCTAGCCTGGGTGCGGGGCAGTAAGCCTAATCGCTTGAAGTGCGTCGCAGACTATCGAACAAAGTTTCTCACCTTGCCGTAGTCCAATAGTGCAGTGCTGCCATGTCGAAGTTCCGAATGAACGCAATAATTCGCCGGGAGGCAACCAAACAAGGCTAAATCCCAAAATAGAAAAACAGGCAGACGGGTGCCCGAAGAGTCCAACGCTCAGATGCGCGGCCGGTCTCCCTCGCTTCGGCGGTGTGTCTGACGAATGACGCAAACATCTGGCTCGTCATTCGCCGGTTCGCCTGTCACGAGGCAACGGAAGTAAGCCGCAATGTTTAATTTAATTTATACGCAGATATTTTTAATTTTTTCGGGAAAGAATAAAAATAAGAGAATTTCTGTTAATTTCATTTCTCATTCTTCATATTTTCGAAGTTCGCGGCCCCAATTCGTCGATGTTAATACTATAGCATGACGTGTTTCCTGTTTTCAATTTTTGCCGAGTGTCTGCTCTTGTTCTATTCCTTTCTCTATGATCACACTGTGGCACGCTGCCATGCACTTTGTAGATTGATTGTAGCGTTTGAAAAGTTCAGACATGTCTTGTGGCGGTACCATCAGCGTCAAATGAAACTTGAACAGCGGAGTGCGTGGCCCAAGCATAAGTGAAGATATTGTGCACACCATCCAGTCATCACCATTGAAAGGCGCGCATATCGTGTTTGGCCGCACTGCGCGATCCCCCTCTAGTGAGATCATTTTGCTTCTGGTTCTTACAATTGAAAGTGAGAAAATGAAAAACAAGAATGAAGCTAAAATATTGCAGTTTACGGCGAGTCTTGTCGCACAGATCGCCGATACCACAAGTGCTGTCGGCGCGAAACAGCGGTGCGCGTGGTGCAGTTCGCATCATCATCGCAAGGTAGATTCGCCAGCGCGGCACGGGCGATGACGATGCAAACTGCACCCAACGCATTGCTGTTCGCGCCGACAGCACTTGCGGTTTCGGCGATCTGTGCGACAAGACTCGCCATACACTGCAATATTTTAGCTTCATTCTTGTTTTTCATTTTCTCACTTTCAATTGTAAGAACCAGAAGCAAAATGATCTCACTAGAGGGGGATCGCGCAGTGCGGCCAAACCGGATGTGCGCGCCTGTCAATTGTGAGGACTGGACGGCGCGCACTATATCGTCACTTATGCTTGGGCCACGCACTCCGCTGTTCAAGTTTCATTTGACGCTGATAGTACGTGTACTCGAGTTCAGGAGCGCTGAGCGAAATTCACCAGAATTTTGGCATCTCAGTGAAGGAGACAAACAACATACTGTGTCACGTATGGCTGAAATTCCTCAGCTATGCCACGAGTATTGCCGAAGGCACTCTGATAAGCTCAAACTAATTCAATTGGAGATGCAAGTTTTCAAGCCATGCTTTCAGGCAAAGGATTACTGCCGACCTAAGAGGATACTTCCGCCTCCCCGCTCTATCGGTGCTGTCTCGTAACAAGAGTGACAGGTGCTGTTCTTTCCAAAAGGGTCTGGCGATTCTCTCGAGCCTGCCGACTACCCTTCCTAGCCAACCACGAGTCCCTTTGTGATTGCAACAAAAGGACAAGGACCCGGGCTTTCGTTTATCGTTTTTTTCTTTCTGCCGGCCCCTGGCCCTAAGCGTCATAATTCATTAATCTTCCTTCGTGCGTCTCTCAAGATAGCGAAAGGGGACTTTTTATCATCGTTCATCTCCTTCATCTCGGGACACTGTTCCCCCGTTCCTGCAGCCGACGGACGGAGTGTCGCCGGATCCTCCAACGGGCAACTATGCCCTATGCCGCCAATGAAGCTCAGCTCTGCTTCATTTCCTGTACATAACCGAACGCGTTCTCACTTCGCTTCGCCTGGCGGACACGACGTCAGCTATCCCACTGAATTATCATCATGCTGACGCGCACGGAGCATTTATTACGTAATCCAGACATCCAACGCACAATGCAGGTATCAGAGTTATATAGGAAGAAAAGACATTAAAAATTGGAAGCAGTATTACCAGTAGGGGCAGAGCAGGGATCGGTCTGACATGGCTTCGTGTTCGTGCCGCGCGCCCTTATGAAAATGAACCATGAGTTTCTGTAGAGGACGTGATGTGTTCCTAAGGTGACATCAGACATGCATAAGAAATGCATCGTCTAATGTTTTTTGGCATCACAACTACATCAGAGACTCAAATGACAATGCACCTTAAGATTTCTGATGAGAGGAGTATACAGCTTTTTTGTGTTATTGCTAATGTCAAAGTACATCACGTATGAATGTGTACGATGCCAAGTCGTGAAAAATTCTTTGTAATGCGATAGCATTAAATGGCTCATGAGCCGGAAAATCCGGCATTGTCGGCCTGAGCACTCGATGTACAAAGAGGTTACAAACTCTCAACCTTTCATGGGAGTTAAACCAACTACCTTTAGCGGTAATTAAGGCTACGAACCCACGACCTTTGGTGTTGATTAAGATACCGTTAATTAAGACAGTTATTGAAGATATAGTTAATTAATGCACTCGATCACACGTACCACCCTTAGTGGAAGTCGAAGCATGTTAATTAATATGTTAATTAATGTGCACCTGATTATTATGTCGTTAATTAAGACAATCGTACCCACGACCTTTGGTGTTAATGAAGGCGCTGTTAATTAAGGCGTAGTTAAGATACAGTTATTTGAGGCACTCGAACCCACGACCTTGGTTAATGATGACGATGCTAATTAAGGCGCAGTTAATTACGACCTAGGAATTAAGTCACTCGAACTCATTACCTTGTGTGGGAATCGAACCCACGAACATTGTTGTTAATGAAGGCGATATTAATTGAGGTAATGTTAATTAATATATAGTCAATTAAGACACTCGAACCCACGATCTTCGGTGTTAATGAAGGCGGTGTTAATTGAGCACAGTTAAGATACAGTTTTTGAGGCACTCGAACCCACGACTTTTGTTAATGATGATGGTGCTAATTAATGCACTGTTAATTAAGATCTAACAGTCAAGTCACTCGCACCCAGTACCTTGGGTGGGAATTGAACCCACGACCTTTGTTGTTAATGAAGGCGATGTTAATTAAGGTACTGTTAATTAATATAGTCACTTAAGGCACTCGATCCCACGGCCTTAGTTGGTAAAGTTTATGTTAATTAAGGCATGTTTAATTAATATATAGTTAATGAAAACACTCGAACCCATGATCTTGTGTAGGAGTTGTGCCCACTAACGTTGTCGTTAATGAAGGCGATGCTAATTAATGTACAGCTAATTAAGATATAGTTGATGAAAGCACTCGGACCCATGACTATTGGTGGGAGTCGAACTCATGACCATTGGTGTTAATGAAGACGATGTTAAGTAAGGTACCGTTAATTAGGATACAGTTAATTAAGACACTCGGACCCTTGGCCTTTGCTGGGGGTGGTTTTGATTCATCGTTGGGGGCAGTCTAAGAGACAAAAATGAAGAAAACGATATAACACAGCGTGAGCGCCGCGTACTCTGGAAACGCTTCCGATATATCAGGGCTAGGCACAAAACAACGACGTCATTTTCTTTCCTTTTTAAAGAGCACTGTAAGATTGTGTTACCCCGTTATCACATTTGGTAAACAGTGCCAAACTATAGCGTATGCCTTGTTCTGGGCAGTTTGATTACTCGGATGTGTTACTAGTCTTTAAGTAGCAAACCGACAATTCTGCAGATTGACATGATCATGACATGGAAAACTGCGCGTAAAAAATTATGGGGTTTTACGTGCCAAAATCACTTTCTGATTATGAGGCACGCCGTAGTGGAGGACTCCAGAAATTTCGACCACCTGGGGTTCTTAACGTGCACCTAAATCTAAGTACACGGGTGTTTTCGCATTTCGCCCCCATTGAAATGCGGCCGCCGAAGCCGGGATTCGATCCCGCGACCTCGTGCTCAGCAGCCCAACACCACCATAGCCACTGAGCAACCACGACGGGGAAAAAAAGAAAAGAAAAAGAAACTGCGCGTAAGCGGCAGCGTCTATTTGCTGGAACGCACTGTAGTACTTGGTTGCACGCACATCGTACGCCAGCGCACACTTCTGGCATATACCACATAGGACAAATGCACGCTGCCGAGACATGTGGGTTTTTCGAGGAATCTTCGTGGGTAGCACGATCAACACAGAAGGCACGAGCGACAGGAGTGCAACCCGCGCACGTTAAACACGCCAACACGAAAGCAAGATACGGACGACAGGGGTGTAAGATGCGCCACACGAGCAGATTTGATGATTTCCGACTGACACTGTTGCAACGGGCACTAAAACATCGCACACTGCACATGTGTCGCTCGGAGATCGCGTCAACGATGTCTGAGGCTATATAGTTGATGTGAACGACAGCAGGAAGTTATTTAAATTGAAGTGACGGCGCAGGTAGCACGGGGAGCAGCGAAATGCGTAATTCACGGTTTTTATGAGAGGTAACTGAAGTGAAAATCGTTCGAATAGCGTCACCGCAACGGCTTTCTATAGGGTTAACATTTTCAGATCTCGAAGGCCATGCTTTTGCTGGCTGCAGATAGCCGAAGCGATTCAAATTGTAAATGCGTTATAGAATTTCTTTCTATGCCAAGCTATAGCTTACAATATAGACTTATCTTTGGTTCTCTTTGTCTTGCAACAGCTATGCGCAATTAGGCAGCCGCACAAATCCTCAGATGACGCTAGACGAGACATTGGCTGGCCCCAACCGACCTGTTCGTGGCGCCACCTACCGTCCCGTTTCCTATCCAGTCCAATCCAATCAGCCTGTCGCTCTGTTTTCGAGTCGGTCGGGTGTGCGAGCTGCAACGATGTGCTTGTTAGAACGTGTGTTTTTGTGTTTGCTGTAACCAAATGTGACTTAGTTCGCGTGCGCATAAGCGCCACAGACAGCTTGTGTCTCGCTGCAAACTCGCCGTGTGCGTGGCGCGCCAGCGAAATGTGGACCAACGATGTTCATGCTGTGGAGTGCGTTCCCTTTGTCTCTGGTTGTCGTGGAAAGTTGGGTGGACGTCGCGAAGAAATAATGCGTGTTGTTAGCGTGCCACTGCTCGTCCACTATGCACCGGTATGTCTGCTGGGAGTAGCATCGAAGCACTGGCAACTTGGAGGGCGCTTTTCGACCGCGTCGGGCCGTTCAAAAGGTGAGTAACCGTGCTTGCTAACTACACACGTGTTATGCGTGCTTCTCGTATGGGCATAGGGTGCCTTGCGAACGTAGGAAAGAGAACTCCCACGACAACAGTGAAACCTATGCCGATGCTTGCTGGCTGTCAGAGTTTAGTTGCGCGAATTAATTGCCATAATGCAGAATTGAAAATCTTGATAAGCGTTTTCTTCTGATGAGAAAGATTACGTTCAGAAATAATCGTGTTCATCATGCGCGCTTGTGCGTGAGCTCCCGTTTTTCTGCTGAAGTCGCATGATAACGACTCATCTACCTCTTGACCGATTCTTACTGCTATGACGTTTCCTCGCTTATAAATGATTCGACGTTGTAGATAATCTCTGCTTACAAGGTTTTCGATTTACGAGCAGTATAGGGGGAAAAAAAATGTAAGCAATCACAGCGTGCTACTAGTACAGGTTTGTTTTGAAGGGGTGTTGCCATAACTTCGACGTAAGTAAACATTACAAGGGATAGTTACTTAAAGTTATGAAAGAAACTCTAGAATCGTTATGTAAACAAACATTCATGTAATGCGCTGCTGCTCCTGCGTGTGAAATTTTGCCTTGTTGAAGGGGTCCCTGTTATCGTGACATTCATCAGTAACTTTGACTTTGTGCTCTGTTGCCACCCTGCACCAGTGCAGGCCTTGTTTTCATGACTGTTTTTACATGCTCCTTGCATGTGTTCACTATGTGATATTCTTACTGTGCCACAGCTATAAGTTAACACAGAATTCTCTTTGTAGTGGTGAAGCCGTGACCCACAACAGTGTCCACATAACCCGTGGCCATGGCTGCAGCAACACGGCGTGTAATCTGGATGGATATGTCAGGTATGCTTTAAGTGTACGTGTTCACAAAAGTAGGATCTCGGTATCATTAGTGGATAAGTGTATCGACATATTACTTAATGCATCTTGCTAAATAGGCTAAATATTTCTGCAACATCATTCCACTTGCTGCTTATTTGTGTTTGTAGATATTATGCACACATTATCTTGTTCTGTTAAAACTACACGTCGCATGTCCTGACGTTTAGTATTTTTCTCGCATCAATTGCTTGGCTGCAAGTCCATTTTATTTTTGCCTATTACACAGTATGTTTCTTTTTATCTTGGTTTTATTTGTTTGGAACTGTTTCTTATGCTGTAGCCCATATTTCCCTGTTTTCCTTTCTGCTTATGATACACACATGTGCTGTTTTTGTCCATGTAAGAATTCGAAGTGTAGTGTGCCATATATGTCACAGGTCTAAGCACGCAGTGTGCCTACCATTGTTTAACATTGATATTTACAATCATGTCTGTCTTGTTCTCAGAATAACTGTCACTGGCAAATACACATTTGATGAACTAGAATTTCTTGAAATGAAATAGGAAGGCCAGTATTCATTGTGCTGCAGTTACTTAAGTAGTGAGGTGTTTTCTGGTAAGCTTTCTATTTTTTCTCTCACTTTCTTCGTATTCTTTTCTTTGCAAGCTGCCCTTATTCATGCTGGTAGGCATTGTAGCAGTTGTGAGTGTGTTTACAGCAGCAATGGCACAGCTAGTTTGCACACACTACAGGATGCCAACAGATACCCATCACTGTTTTTGTGCATTTCTGAGAACCAGCTGTGTCCACTCGGCGAAACTTGTAGTGTCCATTTGAATTTACCAATCAGTTCATGTAACATTTCAGGACAAAATTTACGCAGTGAGAGAAGGGAGACTATGCAACATGACCTTGGCTAACAACTGACTGTTGAAGTTGTTGGAAGGACTAACAAAAATAGCACTGGATGTGCACTTGTGTTGTGCACCAGTTAATTTGAGAGGGATGGCAGAAGTTATAATTCAAAGGCATAAAATCATGGTAAATGGTGTCTGCATAAAAAGAAGTAAATAGGCACAGACTAATTTCTATCCCTTGTAATCTACAAAGGATGCCTTTCTTCATGCATTGATAATGGGGGCTGGCTCACACTTATTGTTATTTATGTGGTGCGCCTGACTGATTTCTCTTGCCAATTTTCAGCCAAGGGTGAAAACAGATAAACAATCCTAATCTGGCCTGAAGCCCCATTGCAGATATGTGTGGCCAAGTCGGACGAGCATACTGGTCTTTTGAATGAAATATGGTGATCTCACAGGTACATATTTAGGCACCAGCCAGTCTGCGCTATGTACATTTGACCACATGTGAAAGGAATACAGCACAGTGCCTCTGACACGCACTGGACAAATTTGGTGCTACCTTTAACCAAGCAAGCCTCGCTTGCCTCCTTGCGTTTCTCGATTCAATTTTCAATTCAATCAGTTCATGTAACTTTTCAGGACAAAATTTGCGCAGCGAGGGAAGGGAGACCATACAACATGACTGTTGTGCATATGCTGCCTAATTTATTTTTGCTGAAAATATACGTGCATTGCAGTCCACAAGTGAATTGACAAAGGCACCCAGGCATTGGAGGCTTGCTTAGTTAAAAATACCCAAAATTTGTCTCGTATCTTTCAGGGTTAATGTAGGCTACTCTTTTGATCACGTGCATATTTGGTCCAATGTACATCGGGCACGCTGACTAGCCGGTGCCTCAGCATGCGCCTAGGAGAGCACCATAATTCACTCAAAGGACCAGTGTGCTCATCTTATTTGACCATGCATTGACACGACAAGCTGTGCACTGGATTTAGCTTGTTTATCTGTTTCGTTCGCCTATGGCAACCGACTGATACAACAAAATCAGTGAAGAATACCACAGCCAAAAATGGGACGTGTGTCAGTCTACGCTCATTATGATTGCATGACAAAGAGGAATACTCTCTAATGACGTGGCATAGCAACCACCATGCTTATTTATTAAATTATTTTTATGCAAGTTTGTTTGTCATGCTTCTACGCATTTGTTTTTCAACTTGTGCCCTCCCTCTGAAAGCAGTGCTCGGGTGTAAATGATAAAAAACCCCAGACATGGTGTGGTGTGTTTCTTGAATGGGATATATGCCATCATTCAGGAGGCCAACACATGCATGACATAGTAGGCTTGGAATGTATGAGAACTGTGCCCGTAGCTGATGCAAATATTCTATAACGACTGGCACTTGGATGTCTCTGGGATGCATTGGGTTGCCCATACACAAACACTCCTACGCTCATTTCCATGCCAAGTAATTAGTGAGAATTTCTCATTCACGCTAGCAATCCACAGACACTGCTGTCCTTTGTCAAGTGGAAACCGATATAGCTGAAGTAGTTCACGACATGTACACACGCCACAGCTGATCCATGTTGCACATTTGTTCAGCCAAGAGCAATTTCTGCTTACTGTAGTAACTGCTGCACCCAAAGGCCACACAGTGGTTCCTCAACTTTGTGTGAACCGACACCACATAAATTTTTCGCAGAACTAGCTATAACGTCTCCAGACCGTTCTGCAGCAAGTGATACAGCGTGTATTTCTGTGGTTCATTGCCAAGTTTTGTTAATTATCTGTCCTTTCTACCATGCAGGGTACACATGCACTTACTTCAAGATGACGACACTCCACCTCAAGAACAGCCTCTCCTCAGTGATAAGTAGCGAGATTAAATGAAAGGGAGATATCACATCCGTAACCAGGCTGATACTGTGTTTTCCTTTCATTTAACCTCCTTCTGCATTTAAGGAAGCATTGATATGCCCAATAAATGTTTTTGTTAAATTTCTTTCGTTGAGTAATGTCTAACATGCAGCATATGTAGGGCCCATGTACATGTCAGAAGTGCTGCATCTTCACTGGACATACATGCATACAGGCTGCATATATATAGCACCAAAGATAGTCACGCACAGGTAACATATTTAAATAAGGTCTGACTGCCATTGGGACACATGAGAAAATGTTACCACACGTGGTGGCCAATTTTGTTATAGGAGTAATACGAGCACCGGCAGTCTAATGTATAAGCTCATTAGAGATTCGCTAGGAAGACGTGAGAAAGTCACAAGAAAACTGCTTTGGAGCGCACATTAGGAAGACATTTCATGCTCACAAGAAAAGCACTTGTCAAGAGTTCTACAGAAAGACGGTGGCCAATATGTTATAGAATGACATTAGGAATACATCAGAAAATTCCAAAGAAACTCATCAGAAAGTCTAATGGCTGTGATGTCAAAACTCGTCAGACTTTCATGTGAAACTCATCTCATATTTTCATAAGGGCGGGTTACATAAACTATGATCCGTCCAGGCTCTCACAGCTCGGTTCCCTCGGAAGCAGAAACCGACTTAAATAGGAACCGGTTGGCACTGCTCGGTAAGCCACCATTGTCTCTTCCTCCACCTTTGCAGCACGAATCTGAACTTGAGAAAACTTGGTTCTTTCACGCGTGCTTTCAATACAGCAGATCACCCGTGCTCAAGAAGAAATAAAGAAAGCCTGTCGTGCTCCGTGTATAGCCTTGATAAGTCACCTCGTAACCGACATCACAAATCCGTTGCAGCTGCTAGCAAATGCGCAAAAGGTGCAAAGAAAACCGACTAGTTTGGTTCGTAGTAATTTATTTTGTTCTTATTCGGCGCAAAAGCGGCGCAAACCAGTCTGCGAGCTATTAAAAACTCTGTGCGAAAAAGCCTTTCGAAGTGCTTGAAAACATCAGAAGGGTAGATAAAGAAGGGAAAGTGTGAATGCGAACTCCAAATAGCGGCTGACTGATAAACAAAAAAAACCTTGTAGAACAACAATTTGACAGATGTTATTCTTTATCTGTCAAATTGTTTTTCGCGACCATCCATGATGGATGGTCGCGAAGAATGGCAGCGAAGAAACCTATTATAGAAGACGGTCTTCAATTAATGCTCTTGAGCTTGTAGATTCGCAATATTGGCGCATTTACCTTGCCTTTCGCTACATGCAGATGGAGTACATGATCTAGTTGTAATACTCATTGCAAGTTAATATTTCATCTCTACAAGATCCCGACTGTGTTTCCGATAACACAGATTGAGTTGCCGGAAACGTGTTGGTCGTGCTGGCAAATACCTTTGACAGATTCCCTCTTTGAGTAGACTGGACCCATAAGACATGCACTCATAAGTCATTCACGACAATTTATTTGGCAATTCATGTACAGTAACCGTAGAGACCTAGTGAACAATACAAATGAAACAGCAGGCACTTCAGATCTGAACGAATAAATTGTACAATGCGCAAAGTAGGATATTCAAACTACAATGCTTCAGTTGTATGACTCTCTCTCCTTATGGATTAGTAGAATGTTGGCATTCTTCCAACTATGAGGTTCACCTGAAGTCATGAGGCATTGCGTACAAAGCATCGCAAGCTTTTCAAGCATAATCTCCAATGTATGCTTGACTAAATTAACTGTCATTCTGTGTTCGTTTGCAACTTTTCATCGTAAGATGCCTTGCAAAGCCCTTCTAAACTCATCCCTAGCTACATATGGAAGTCCTGCATCCTGTTCATCACTACTGCCCATCAATTTAGCGTGGGGGCCCAGAGTGGTACAGAGATTGGAATAGAAATCCTATGCTGGTTTTACTGACGTTACCTGGCTTATATTTGACTGCATACATCTTGCTTTTTCTTATGCCACGTTTTCTTCTCACTCATTACATGCTGCCCCAATATTTTACTGCTTCCTGAATATTTCCGATGTTACAGCTGCAAATATCAGTCATATTCTTCTCATTGATCAGCTTCGACAGTTTAGTTAATTACGTCTTGTGTTACATCATAAGAAGCTAACAAACGCTAACACCAAAGACAATATAGGAGAAATTACTTGTGCCGAATAAATGAAGTAAATGCGAAGGTTGTGGGATCGTTCCCTTCCTGCGGCAAGTTGTTTTTTCATCCACTATCATTTACGATATTGTGATTCCCCCTATGTTGCCCTTGGTGTCAGTGTTTCTTGGCTTCTTAATATATGAATAATAAAAATCGGGCCCCTCAGTTATCTCATTTATCTTATCTGTTGAGCCACGCCATTTTTTCTCGTTTTCTTATTAGACGCTTTAGTACTTGGGAAAGCTTACCTATTTGCTGCCTTGGTGCCGTAACTCCCGCTTCAACTGCTCCTCCTGGAATCAGCCTTGTAATGGTTTCGTTGCTGATATTCATGTTCTAAAGCTCGATCTTTGTTGACGAGCTCAACCCTATACTTGTCTCATTTTACCCTGACTGCGTCTATGTTGGCCTGTTTCCTCTTTATTAATTTGGTACTTTCTCTCTTCCAATCTAGACTCATCCTGTATACTGAGTACGCAGCTTTCTCGCTGCTAATTCAACATTCTCGCAGAACTGTTTTATTTTCTCCTCATCATGACTGGACGTTTGAGCTCAATCTTGGACTACACTTATTCTATATCTCCCATTTAGCTTTATTACGAAGGCTTATACGCTTTCATTGCTGCTGTAGAATTCATCGACGTTGTCCGCTATGTCCTGACGAATTCTCTCACCGTGTGTGTCCCCGTATGTCCGCGTATTCTCTCTTACCCGGAAGACCTCTGCAACACAAGACGTGGTCATTAGCAAGCACTGTGTAAGCCTCAACAGTTCTGCTAACCTTATTAAGGCCAAGAATATCTCACGTAGAGCCTGATAATTTCTCGAAATTCCTCTCTCAATGTCTGGGAGCACGCGTTGTTACAATGCTGGCTTGATGAGGAGCGCTTGTAGTGGGGAGCCAACCGCTCCTGCAATTCCTCGCTTCGCCACGGCTGCAGAACATGTGGTTCGCATATTCGGGCGACCAGTTCGCGGCCCCCGCTGAGAATGGTCATCCAAGAGCTCAACAAGTAGGTATTTCACCGCTTTCCCTTCTCTCAGACTACTTTCATATTTTATGTCAGTCATAGACATTCTTCCATCCGCTCACGTGCAAGAAAATAACATGCGAGCTCCTCTCCTCGCTATATTGAGCCATGGACAGTGAGCGCATGTGTAAAAAACCACCAACAATTTTACGGACGCATACAACATGGACCTGCCTTTCGCAAAATGTCAAGTCGAAGCTATAAGGATGATATGCGTCTGAATTTTGTATGCGTTGCTAGTGCACAACTATACTTGAGCTCACTCGCTTTCGAGTGGGTCGCAGCTCAGTGCTCGTCGTTCTAATTTTTTTTTACTCCGCGGTCTATATAGCCACCCTAAAAATTGTGGCCGAGTCGAGGCTTGCGCTTCCTTCATGGCCCTGCAGGAAGGACACTCCACCGTCACAACGTAGTCCTTTGTTCTTGGTCCTCAGGCCAATGTTTCAGTGGCTGACGTGAGACTCTATCGTATTCACTGCTGCTACGTTCTCACATAATTTATTTTTATCCGTTTCATGTCCCATAGCTCGTCCCACTCTTTTATTTGACCGTTTTCTCAATACGAGATAGTGGGCATCCATTATTTATAGAAAGATGTATATAGGGCACACTAAGAAAGAAAGCAAGACAACTGAAACGCTAGCACCACTTTAGAATTGATCAGATGGTGGCAATGGGTTTGCTTGTTTTAAGCATCTCCCTAGTTACTCAAAAGTCAAAAAGCGCCACCCTTTCTTTTTTGCGACATTCAGCTAGTTACCGTGACTTACCGTACTAAACTTCTTAGTGTTACACCTTTCTTAGACCTCATTCTTTTGAGGTGGTGAAGCAGAAACTGGTTTTCTATATTCCTTTCGCTTCTTCTCATTGGCCATTCGTGTACAGCGCTAAACATGTTCCTTTGTATCGGGTGAAACTAAAGCTCGTCGTTCTATACTTTTCCTAGGTCTCTTCTCATGAGTGGAGGCTTTCAGCACAAAAAAGAGACGACTATCGCTAATGCTGGAACTTCTTAAAAAGAATTCGAGACACTTATAGTTCTTAGTGGTACGTTTCTTTAGCATTCAACAGATGTAACAGTTTGCCTTGCGATCGCCATTATTATTGAACAATATTTTTAACGTTGCATTTATTTAGCTCAGCCAATTCTTTTAACGTTACGTCCTCCCACGACTGAACGAATGCGTGACGAACTAGCTTATAAAAAAACGAGCGGATGCACACGATCTGCTAATTTCCATGCGTATTTCGCAGTAATGTTTGGTTTGATATCCACAGCTTCCAGAAAATACATGGTTATAGCCAACAGCTGTCAATACCGCTTACCTATTCTCACCTTAGTGCAGGTTTAGTGATAATTTGGTCTACGACAGTACAGAAAACAACGATGGCTCAGTGAATTCAACATAATACTTGTTTCTTCCTTTCAGTGGAGAAGGCTACGCGTGTCCCTCGCAGAGACTGAATGGAGAGGTGGGCATGGGTGGGCGCTGTTTGAAGGCGCGAGGGGAAAGCCGGAATAGCACCAATAAGGCACTATAAAGACAGCTGTTCTCTCGACATGTTAAGCGTAAACATATATTACCCGACATTTGTGTGCCTTTTTAAGTTTAGTTTACTTCCAGTTTGTTTTTACTTATACCATACGCTCGAGCTGCCTATGTCCTGTAATTCCATTTATTCTGGCACAAACCTTGCCTTTGCTTAAATAGTGTTTTCTCTGTTTTTCGTGTATGTAAGCTTTATTCCTTGTGCTCAGGGTAAGCGTGTTTCAGCCAAAGACCAAGACGGGGTGCACATATCATTTCCGGGAAAGATGTAATACTAATACCGTACAATAAATATCACAAATAATCGGAGCAAGATACGAGACAGAAAGAGAGAAAAGCGGAGAGATAGGAATGCGAGGTAAGGCTGCCGAAATAGTGTCTATTCGTCTCCGCCGCCACAATCCTGGCCCCGCCCCCTGAAAGAAAAAAAAAATAACTAAAAAAACTGGTAATTACGTGATACAGTCAGCGCATTATAGGGAGCTACGAGGCACGCGAACGAAAACAGAGCGCGTCAAGAGTGTCAGGAAGGAGTTGGGTGCCGGTAGCGCTGACAACAAAGCGTTCTCGCGGAAACTCGAGCTTCAAGTCAGAAAGTGCACGGAGGGGTGAAATTTTGTGAAGAGGTCGTCGCACGCCCGAGGGATTCTCTTGGAACGCCGCCACGACACCTCAGCACTTCACTCAACTCCTCGCAATAGAACGCAAGAAGCGTAAAGTGAAGGAGCAGGAGAATGAAGTGGAAGCGGTGCTTGTATGAAAAAAAAAAAAACACGCGAGGGCCAAAGTGAACGCACAGTCTACAGCACTTCTTCGAGCTCTTCCGTTCAGTGCAGTGTTCCCGAGTTTCTGGTAGCTTTTCCCTGAATATTCAAGTAAATGGCGTTCCTCTTCAACAGAAACTTCAAGCATGCTGCGAAGGAATTTAAGCATGGTTGATAAGCGTTCGTGACGGGATCTCGGTTTTCAACTTCTCAAACACGTATTTTATGCACATTACATGGCAGCCCTAATAGAATCAATTAAAAAACTGCGGAAGGACTCATTTACCACTGACGGTCAACGGTAATGCGGACAGCAGCAGGAAGCATTCCTGACGTCGCGCTTACTCAACACGCGTAGTAACAATTCTGCAATTTTCGTTGCTTGAGCTGTGTGTCCCATAATTCGATATTTTTCTACCTTGATATGGCACTCGTTTGTCAAGGTCGCCCATGAAGATGGAGGCATGACGACGACTGTATAATGCCGACACAGTGACGATGAAATGACAAAGATGGAATGATATCGAAGGAACAACATAAGCGTATACAATGACGACGACATGAAGACAAATAAATGTCGATTGTTAAATTAGGATGGTGCTATAACGCCAGAAACGTCACAGCGATGACATGAAGACAATGAGATCAAGGCGACTGCACGAAGACGACGCTGCGACGACGACACCATGGGAACAGCTGGATGAAAAAGAGGGAATGGCGATGATGGCACGACCAAGACGGATTAAATAAGTCGGTATAAGAATGGATGCATGATAGCGTCTCTTTGACAACAGCGCAATGACTACGATGTCATTACAATGGTGGCATACCCACGACTGCACGGCGATCACATGGTTACCATAGAACCAAGAACAAGTAATGCCGTACATTGATTAAATAAGCTGATATGACGACGGATGGGTTTGTGGGTGGATGAGTGGGCTTGTGAGTGGGTAGGTAGGTGGGTGGTGAGAGGATGGCTGGATGGCTGGATGGATGGATGGATGGATGGATGGATGGATGGATGGATGGATGGATGGATGGATGGATGGATGGATGGATGGACAGTCTGACGGACGGGCGAAGAGACGTGCGGACAGACGGATGATAGATAGATAGATAGATAGATAGATAGATAGATAGATAGATAGATAGATAGATAGATAGATAGATAGATAGATAGATAGATAGATAGATAGATAGATAGATAGATAGATAGATAGATAGATAGATAGATAGATAGATAGATAGATAGATTCACGACGTTGATTATGACTGTCGTCGTTATAGAGCGTGTGCTTACGTTGTACATTAAAACTTCATGTCCATGTTTGGGTAGGGCCTTGTCGAAATATCTGATACGGTAATAACCTAAACAAAAAATACCAGCAAGCAAACACTGTGTTTTGCCATTTGCCCATATAATGCTCAAGATCTCGACAATGTTTTGCATGCTTTAGGTTCCCTCCTTCTGGAGCCCTTTGTGCCATATATGTGCAAGAGCCTCGAGGAATGTTTATGGCACCGTTTCCTTCTCCAACTTATTGAGCTGTGTCAGTTACAGTGCATCTGTTTCTTAGAAGCTGGTCTCCTTCATTCACCTTAACATTTACCTAAGTATCTTTTTACGCACAGGAGCATCAGCCAAATCGATATTACGTCATCCAATGAACAAACTAGGATCCTTGGAACACATATTTTCAACTTCAAGAGCCCCACGCATTGTACTCGCGTGCTGAAAGCGAAAACGGAGACCGCTGTGGCACATGGTTCAACGAGTATCGAATTGGTATGTTGGAGCGTGTCAGAAAGCGTGCCAAATGTTCGCAAAAAGCAGTCGCGGTTTGAAGGATACCTTACGAGCACCGGCGTACGATATCTTTGAATGAGGCCTCGGCAAGATCGAAAAGTTACACGGGGAACTGTTCGCATGGTGACCGAAGCACAAGAGAAATGAGGACGTGCTCATACCACATAATAAAATAAGCATGGATTTGAATGCGATCACGCTTCGAAAACATGACTCATTGAAAACAGATCATGGCAGGGGATAAACAAGTCCTCGCTAGGCCGCTACCCGCGGAAGCCACCACAACGCCACCAAGCGAAGCATCACTGGTCATACGGAGGCAACGAACGTCCTATCGCCGCATGAAATACGGAAGCTTGAAAAGTATTTGGAAGGAGATTCGAACTACGAAGGCGCTGCACACCATGGACCTCTACAAGTATTCTGCAATCAGGAACAAAATATCTAGTATGGCCTGGGTTTGCACAACTTCGCCCCACCACAATAGCTATCACACATATCCGCTTCCCGGAGGTGCAACCTTACCCGTTGCATCCCATTAGCCATATGGGGAGTGGTGAAATCCATTCCCATTTCCGTGGGAAACATTGCAGAGCAGAGTATGCGAAATATATATCGGATTCTTACTTACCAGTACGAAGCAATAGCCCAATTAACGGCGCCTATGACAGTTGATATTGTGGCCAACGACACTAGAAGAAAGCTAAAGAGAATACAGGACAATGGGACAAACGTTGACATGTTATTGACACCAGGGCACACCGGCATGGATGAGGGAAACGCAGCCGCTCACGCAGTTGCTACGCAAGCCGGTGGGCGTGATTAGACGCACGGCAGCCCACCCCCCATTTCCTCGCCGAACCCCACCGAAAAGATCCCTGCCTAAAGGTATGGGCTTAAGGCTTTACCAGAAGAGCACTTATGCATTGCATTCGCACCAAAATAAACGCGAACAGTGAGCGCAGGCAATTAGAAGCTACACCAGTGCTCGTGTTTGACAACAAGGACGGGCTTACTCATGCGCAAGAGTTTTTTTTAACAATATCATGACCAACGTTGCATGCCCACCACACATGCTTGACAAGTGACACCAGCTGACCAGACAAGCTACGGCTGCGAACACATACATATTGAGAGGAGTCGTGCAGCAAAGACTTGCAACACCTCATTTGTATTGGCGCAGGTTTTTCGCAAGGGAGGTTCAAAGTTGAACACTTAGAGCACGGACAATCCAGAACCACAGGGAATACAAACTAACCGTGAAACAGAGAAACTCATCGTCTAATAGCGCAGACAAAGTGGCTTGTTCCGAGTGGTGTAGGAGAGGTTGGCACGCTCGTGCTGGAGCGACAGAACTGACCATACCCCTAGAAATACCAAAGTCTGCATAACGCGGAAGACCAAAGATTTATATGAAGATGAAGCTCAGCCAACAATACAGGAACCTAGATTCCTTTCCCTACTAATCCCCAAAAGCGGCTGAGCGCCGTTCCCTTCCTGAAAGTATAGATTTCATTAATTCACAGAAGGACCATAAATTACCTCTGTAGTTCGATGAGTTAATATCGTGATTTCTGCCTCTCTACCTGATTACCTCGCTAAATCTATGTGTCCCTAGCATTCTTCATGTTATTCACGCTTTGGCTATCTTGGTGTGAAATCAAGTGCGCACGAGTTCTAAGCTTTGACTATCGGTGAGCCTATAAGTCTACGGGGTGGCATACGGAAGATGAATAGACTGATCACGTGAACAAAAAAGATGTGCTCCTTCTTTGCACGAGACAGCCTGCCAATGTAAAGACGCAGCTTATAAGAGAGCCACTTGTGCGACGGAAAATTTATTTTAATAAGCACAGTCTCAGTGCTTTTCACATTGTTACCGCCAATTATTTTTGTACTCTATAATATTTTCTTTATAAATGGTTTTTCAACCACCGCTGTACCTCACTGATAATGGCTTAGCGCTGCTTAGCTCGAGGTCGTGAGTTTGATCATAGGCATGTCTGCTTGCATTTCGATAGGACGAAACCGAACCGCTCGCGTACTTAGATTCCGGTGCGCATAAAAGCACTGCAGGTGATCAATATTCTTCCGCAAGTCCCCACTATGGTGTGGCTCATAATGCAGATGGCAAAATAGATCTTCTTTATTGCGGTGACCACGGGTCATTTTCAAGGCCAGCGCACAACGTGCGGAAGGCTTTTGTGTTTCCACTCCTTCAGTTTCAACGTCATTGAGCGATTGAAAAAAAGAAAAAAAAACTACATTATAAAACACTCAGATTTTCAAGTTTCCTCGCCACACTAAGTCATACACTTTGTTTCTTAAATTTTTTTTTTCATTTTGTGGCAGCGCAGTTGGAGGACCTTGAGCTGTTCAAGCTTGCTTGAAAGAGGAGAATGAGCGTTTGCCGAGGCTCAAGCATTCATCTTCTATGTTTTTCTTAAAACTAGAGTGGGCACCCACTATTAGAAGCAACCTGCGGCGGACGGGTGGCGTCAAAATGAATGCCAGTGAACTGATAAATTCGTTGCAGTGCATTTAAAGTCAGTGCATTCAGGTACTAAAGCAACTATACTTTTCTGAGCAATTATTACATCGTAGTTGGCGTGACTAAGGCCGACAGCCTAATAATCGCTGCTACAACAGGATGCTACACGCTAGGCAACGTAAAGAAAAGAAGTAATCGGAGAAGCGCTAACTCAGCAACCTACAATAGTGAATACAAACGAACGCAATTGAAATGGTCAGGACCATCACGACGTATCATTAATTACACCGAAGCGGTAATTTCGTTTGGAGTTTTTGTTTTCGCTGTCGTTGGTGTCGCGAGCAGATCCGTTCTTTATGCGTGATGGAAAAACAATTGGCAAAGTACCAATGGCAAAGTACCAATGGTATCAAGTCGTTTGCTTTCCGCATTGGATGGGAGGATAGTGCTGCGTGTGACCAATACGGCGATGAAGAAGCCATCGAACACTACCTTTGTCACTGTACCCGATACAGCGCACGTAGGCAGTCACATGCGAGCATGCTGGCACGTCTTGACGACAGGCCGCTTTCGAAGCAGACAGCCTTGGAACGCTGACCTATAGAGTCGTACCACCACCAGACAGTGAAGGTACTTTTCAAGTTTTTATGTTCTAGTGACATATTAGAGAGAATTCAGTTCTCATGGACGTTCATGATCTTCCTCATCCTCTTTTATTTATTTTATTTCGTTTCTTTGCTTTTTCTCTCCACAGTTCTTTCCGTCTTACGTTTCCTCGCAGCCTTCCCCCAGTGCAGGGTATAATAAACAAGGATTTTATCAAATGAACCTCTCAGCCTTTCACATCGCGTTTATCTCTCGACAAAAAACACGCAAGAGGAGAGTAAGCACGTCTTTTTTTACTTCGAAATAGAGGCTCACTTCAGTGGCTTTGCCTCCAGTTAGGTTGCCCTCTAGAACCGATTCACCGCGAACTTTGACACCTGGTGTGCCCTTGATCCACCGCACTAGTCATTGTCAAGTGCCTCTCTCCGAGGAGTTGCTTGTTTTGAGGGAAGACCTTGCACTACAGTGCATGCTGTAACGCTCTTTGTAATGTTCGCGTCCTTGCGCGCCTCATCGCTGGGAACCTAGCAGGAGTCTAACGTTCCAAATTCCATATATATATATATATATATATATATATATATATATATATATATATATATATATATATAAACGAGGAGAAAGGGGGTTAACCGAGGGACCCGATAATTATTAGTCATATAATGAGATGCCAACCAACACTGACACCAAGTACAACATAGGGGAAATTGCATGTGCTTAATAAATGAAATAAATTAATGATAAATAAATGGAAATTAAAGTGGATGAAAAAACAACTTGCCGCAGGTGGGAACCGAACCCACAACCTTCGCATGTCGCGTGCGATGCTCTACCAATTGAGCTACCGCGGCGGCGTTTCCCCATCCACTTTATTGGGTATTTATGTGTACTAGCAGAACCCTGGGAGTGTTAGCCAGCGCCCCCACTCACAGACCTTGGCGGCGGACGTGGAAGGTCTGTGAGTGGGGGCGCTGGCTAACACTCCCAGGGTTCTGCTAGTACACATAAATACCCAAGAAAGTGGATGGGGAAGCGCCGCCGCGGTAGCTCAATTGGTAGAGCATCGCACGCGACATGCGAAGGTTGTGGGTTCGGTTCCCACCTGCGGCAAGTTGTTTTTTCATCCACTTTAATTTCCATTAATTTATCATTACTTTATTTCATTTATTAAGCACATGCAATTTCCCCTATGTTGTACTTGGTGTCAGTGTTTGTTGGCATCTCATTATATGACTAATAATTATCGGGTCCCTCGGTTAACCCCCTTTCTACTCGTTTATTACATAACGAGGGTCTCGAATCCGGTAACATTGACGCCTTCAGGTAGCATATGTGGGTTTATTGACCAGTTGCCTTCACCCGAAAAGATCACGTTCTCGTGACGCCTGCGGCAAAAAAGACGTTCCACGTCCGCCGCCAAGGTCTGTGAGTGGGGGCGCTGGCTAACACTCCCAGGGTTCTGCTAGTACACATAAATACCCAAGAAAGTGGATGGGGAAACGCCGCCGCGGTAGCTCAATTGGTAGAGCATCGCACGCGACATGCGAAGGTTGTGGGTTCGGTTCCCACCTGCGGCAAGTTGTTTTTTCATCCACTTTAATTTGCATTTATTTATCATTACTTTATTTCATTTATTAAGCACATGCAATTTCCCCTATGTTGTACTTGGTGTCAGTGTTGGTTGGCATCTCATTATATGACTAATAATTATCGGGTCCCTCGGTTAACCCCCTTTCTTCTCGTTTATATATATATATATATATGACTAATATGACTAATATATAATAAATGACTAATATATATATATATATATACATATATATATATATATATATATATATATATATATATGGAATTTGGAACGTTAGACTCCTGCTAGGTTCCCAGCGATGAGGCGCGCAAGGAGAGAGAGAGAGAATAAACATTTTTATTAGGTGAAGCAGCTAGGGAGAGGCGTCCTCAGTCCAGAATGCCTTGAGCTCGGGCCGCGTCCTGGGCCCTCGCAATCAGCCGTTGCTGATCCTCGAGGTCGGAGCTGGCCAAGGCTCTCTCCCAAAGCTCGTTAGTGGGGTAAGGGTTCGGATGATTTAATGGTGCCGCTCTGCAACCTCCTACTATGTGCCTGAGGGACCCGGGCTCTGCGCAGAAGCGACATTGCGGAGAGAATTTTGTAGGGTCTATGAGGTGATTCCTGGTTGGGTGGGGGAATGTATTGACCTGTAGAGCCCGGAGGAATCGCTCCTGCTCTCTAGGTAGTGACTTGTGTGGGGGTGCATATGTTCTGCGGGTTAGCTTGTAGTGTTGTGTGATGTCTTGGTAAGAGACTAGAGCGTGCATGCGCTCGGGTTCAGATTCCTCGGCGTCGGCTAGGTGGGTCAGATCTCGAGCCACGTGGTTGGCGACCTCGTTGCCAGGAATGCCTTGATGAGCTGGCGCCCAGATGATCATGACTGATCTCGTTGGCGGCTTTTGATTGATGATCCGGAGTGTAGTGGCATGAATTCTGCCGCTAGCAAAGTTGCGGCACGCCTGTTGGGAGTCGGTCACTATGACTTCAACCTCTGTTTGGGAGAGAGCGAGGGCTATGGCCGCTTCCTCGGCCTGGAGGGGATTGTTTCGTGTGAGCGAAATGCTGCTCCGATGTTCTGTGTTGACGACTACGGTGGCTGTTGTGGCTGCGCGTCTGGAGTAAGAAGCCGCGTCAGTGTAGGCTGTAGAGGGTAAAGTTCCGTATCGCTTGTGTATGGCCAGGGCGCGGGCATCCCTTCGCTCTGCGTGGTGCACTGGGTGCATGTTGCGAGGCAGAGGACGTACGGTGATTTTTCTCCGGATGGCATGGGGTAAGCTCACAGTCTGAGGCGTCGGATGGCTCATAGGGGCAGAGAGCCCCAGGCGTAAGAGAATGGACCTCCCTGCTTCCGTAATCGCCAGCCTTGTTCGCTGACTGGATAAATGTGCCTCGATCAGCTCCTCGGCCGTGTTGTGCACACCTAGTCGTAGTAGGCGTTCTGTGGACGTACTGATTGGCAGACCCATCGCCTGCTTATATGCCTTTCTGATCATTGTGTTGATTTTCTTGAGTTCCGTCTCGTTGAGTAGTGCGTACGGAATAGCGTAAGTTATTCGAGACACGATGAAGGCTTGGACAAGCCGAAGCGTGTCCGCCTCCCCCATGCCTCTTGTCTTGGTTGTTATTCGCCGGATCATGTGCGTAACTTGGGCTGTTGTAGTCTTAAGCTTTTGAATTAATATTGTATTGGTGCGATCCGACTTGAAAACCATTCCCAATATCTTTACGCTCCGAGACGGAACGATGGTGCGTCCCTCCAGCTGTATGTTGATAGTGGGCGAGTCGCATCTGTGCTTCTTTCGCGGTGAGACCAGGAGTAGCTCCGACTTTTGGGGGGCGCAGCTGAGCCCGCATGACTTAGCATAGTCGCTCACCACGTCTGCAGCTTCCTGCAAGCGGTTCTCCATTTCCCCGATGGACCCTGTGGACGACCAGATGGTAATGTCGTCAGCATATAGGCCATGCCGGATCCCTGGGATGTTATCGAGGAGCGGCGGTAGGCCTATTAGGGCGATATTGAAAAGGAGAGGGGATAACACTGCGCCCTGTGGTGTGCCGCGCCCGCCCAGTAGGAAGGGGTTTGTGGCTTTGTCCCCGACCTTTAGGATGGCTTTTCTATCTGAGAGGAAATCTCTGATATAGGAGTACGTCCTGGCCCCACAGCCCAGCGCGTTTAGCCTCTGTAAGATTGCTGTGTGCTTGACGTTATCGAACGCCCCTTTAAGATCTAAGGCGAGGATAGCCGTGGGGGAGTTGCGTGTCGCTGGTACAATCACCTCCTCTTTCAGCTGAAGTAGGATGTCTTGAGTTGAGAGGTGTGGACGGAATCCTATCATCGTTGTTGGAAGTTTCCCCGAGTCCTCCAGGAATGGTTGTAACCGATTGAGAACGATGTGCTCTAGGAGCTTTCCTACACACGAAGTGAGGGAGATCGGTCGTAGGTTCTCAATGGCTGGTGGCTTGCCGGGCTTCGGTATCAGACGAACCTCGGCTATTTTCCAGTCCTCGGGAAGGTTTCCTTTCCTCCATACTTCATTAAGATGAGCGGTAAGCTCTAGTAGCGAGGGGCTGTCAAGATTTACGAGTGCCTTATTGGTAATTTGGTCCATTCCCGGGGCTGTGTGGCGTCTCAAGCCCATTATCGCCGCTGTTACCTCATGTAGATGAATGTCCTCATCTAGGAGCTCGTTAGGGGTGCCGGTGTAGGGTGGCAGAGGCTCCGATGACTGTGTGGGGAAGTACTGGGCTTTGAGAGCCAAAAGGAGGTCCGCCTCATTTCCAGGAAATTGGTGAATTACTCGGGCCATATTGTGGTGGGATTCCGTTTTGCTGCTGGCCGGGTTGATTAAATACCTCAATAACTTCCACGTCTTGGAAGTACTCAGTCTTCCTCTCAAGCTGTCGCAGAGGGATAGCCAATTCTCTCGGCATAGTGTGGTAGCGTATTCTGCAGCCTCTTGTGTGAGTAGTGCTATTCGCCTCTTGAGCTTGCGATTTAATCTTTGCCTTTTCCAACGCTTCAGCAGGCTACGCCGGGCTTCCCACATGTGGAGCAAGAGAGCGTCGATGCTTGGAGTGGTGGTGGATGTTTCAAGCATTTTGGTGTGCGCCTTCACATCCTTCTGAAGCTGAGTGATCCAGTCCTTAATTGACTGAAGCTGTTGGCTCTGTTCGTTCGCAGCTCTTTCTTCTCTTATCTCCCGCAGCTTGGTCCAATCCGTGAGGTGAGCCGTGCCTATCCTGGCTTTGTATTCGAGCCCATGGAGAGTGGTGGCTAGCAGCGCGTGGTCGCTGCCTAGGCACTCCTCCAGATTGGTCCAGCAAGCTTGGGGGATATTTCTGGTGAGGGTTAAGTCGGGGTTCGTGTCTCTTTGAACACTTGTGCCGAGCCTCGTGCTATTCTTTGGATCGGTGACGAGTGTGAGATCCATGTCCTCAATAACTTTGTGAAGCATGTTTCCCCTGGGGTTGGTGTACGTATAACCCCAGAGGGGGTGGGCTGCATTGAAGTCGCCCACAATTAGAAGCGGATGGTTGCGTGCTGCGTGCGTGGCTTGCTCCAAAACCAGTTTGAGGACCGATGGCGCGCTTTTCGGCCGACAGTAGACGTTTAGAACAAACATGGGACTCTTCTTCTTTGTTGCCTGTGGGATAATTTCGAGCAGAATGGCAAGCGGGTCGGATTGCTGGAGATGGTGTTGAACGGCCACTAGCTTCTTACTGACCAGGGTGTGAAGGCTGCTGCCTGTATCGGTGCCATAAGTGACGTATCCGGGTAGGCGGACGTGTGTGTTCGTTTCTTGCAGTGCGATGATTTCGGGTGGTCTTGTTGATGTAGCGATGTATTGTATCAGTGATCCATACTTGTTCTTGTAGCCCCGGCAATTCCACTGCCACACCGTGGTTTCGCCTGAGGAGCCCCCGCGCTTACTGCATATATGTTGAGGCGGAGCCATCTTGGTTATCAAGGGGTGGTGATGCGTGTACAAGATGGGGTTCTGGGGAGCCCAGAGAATCTGGCAATTCTGGTAGGGTCTGATGAGCTGTTTTCTTGGGGCGCCGGCTCTGACGAGCTTCCAGTGCTAGTATGCGTTCCTCTAGCCTCATGATGCGTTCCGCCAACTGAGTGTTAGAGTGTTGTTGTTGAGTTGCGTATTGTTGTTGTTGTGCCGCTGACTGTTGTATAGCTGTGAGTTGTTGCTGCATGGTAGCTTGTAGGGATGTCTGAAGGCTCTGAATAGCTTTTGCTACTACCTCTTCTACCTTCTGGAGAGTGGCATATTGGACGGGTATGACTCCCTGCGGTGCAGTGGGCTGCGCGGTTGCTCGTTGCGGTGTCGGATTTGAAGTGACTTTTTGAGCTGGCTGTTCTTCCCGTTTCCGCTTCTCCGGGGGTGGGGTTGAAGTGTTTTGTGTATGGGTAGTGCTATTTCTTCCAAGTAATTCATCTTTAAGTGCTACGAATTCTGCGTGTACGCTAGTGATTTCTGATTTGAGTTTTGCGTTTTCTTCAGTGAGACGCCTAATCTGGGCATGTGCCTGTGCCAGCTCTGTGTCAACAGGGGGGGGTACGAGCTTTGGGAGAAACAACCTGTGCCCAGCTCACCTGCTGCGTGACCTGCGCTGCTCCCTTGCTTCCCCTCCTGCCACTTGCGGAACGACCACGGCTCGAGGTCCTGCCATGGGATGGCGTCCGTCGTCGCGATGAGGTCCTACGCCTGGAACCGGAACGCGGCCTGGAACTGCTCCTCCCCTGGACAGCTCCGCGTCGTTTCGGGGACCGCGACTTGCGGGATGCTGAGTGCTCGCCACGCGGCCTCGGAGACGAGGAGCCTGCTCTCGGGGTCTGCTGCGGTTTCCGGCGGTTGACGGGCGGCAGGAACCTGTTGGGGCAGGCTTTCGCTGCTGTCGGGTGATCCCCGCCGCACAGAGAGCACCGAGGGTGGCACTCGTGCTGCTCCGTTGCTAGCGAAGTGCCGCACTCTCTGCACTTGGGTGTGGCGGGGGGCCGCGGGCAGACGTCCTCTCTGTGGCCTGTCTCGTTGCAGGTTCGGCAATGTGGCACGGTTCTCTTGTAGAGGTAGCACCGCAGAAGAAGGCCGGAAAATTCGATGTAATATGGCACTGTTTTTCCCAAGAATGTGATCACCATGGTGGTTGTGTTTCCCAGTCTTCTACATGTTAGAGCCTCGTATCCGGGAGATTCAATGCGTTTAAGTAACATTTCGGGCGTGGTGTCGTGATCGATGTTGTGTATTACCCCTTTGCAAGAGTTATCGGGGGAAATTCCGTATGATGCAATATCATATGTTGTTGCATCAATTGTAATTTTTTGCATCTTGCTTAGTGCCGAGGCCGTAGCTTCTGAGGCAGTGCTCAGAACAAGGATGTTTTGGTCTTCGTCGATGCGTACTTTGAATCCGGTGGAGCCGATTTGCAGCTTTGCGGCATTTGTGATGGCGTCCACCAACTTCCCTGGGCTCACCTTGTTGAGCTGCAGGCCGTTCCGTGGACGAACCGCCAACTTGTAATCATCGGCAGGAAGGGGGGGTTGTCGGGGCTTGCGCATCGCCGGTCGGCTGTGGCAGAGAACGGGCTTCGGTGGCGTTCGGGAAAGTTGGGGCGTGGTCGAGCGTGTCTGCAGCCGGCGGCGACGGGCACGACTGGTAACATTGATCCAAGGCTCATTGTCTTCTTTGTTCTCCTCAGCGGCCGGAAGAAGTCCTTGGGATTGGCGAATTTCCATGTCCTCGTCCTCCGGGGCCCCGGTAGACGATTGGTGGGCTTTGTCGGCGTCGGCATTGAGCAGCGCGTTCGCCATCTGCAGCGGTGCGGCTGCCGAAGCCTTTGCTAGGCCTCGCCACTAGCGAAGTAGGTTTAGCGGGGCGGCCCCGCTTCGAAACTTGATGTGGCCGTAAAATGCAAAATATAGCACTTACACCCTCAAGTTTGGTGTTGACGTGCTCGGGCTGACTTCAGGCACACGATGATTACGTAGAATCTGGATGCGGAGGTGATTTCGCCGAAAATGTAGCTTCTCTGCGGAGCAGATGTGGAGCCCATCCGACCCGTCGCCACACTTCGTCGTCCACACTTCGGCGCGCAAGGACGCGAACATTACAAAGAGCGTTACAGCATGCACTGTAGTGCAAGGTCTTCCCTCAAAACAAGCAACTCCTCGGAGAGAGGCACTTGACAATGACTAGTGGGGTGGATCAAGGGCACACCAGGTGTCAAAGTTCGCGGTGAATCGGTTCTAGAGGGCAACCTAACTGGAGGCAAAGCCACTGAAGTGAGCCTCTATTTCGAAGTAAAAAAAGACGTGCTTACTCTCCTCTTGCGTGTTTTTGTCGAGAGATAAACGCGATGTGAAAGGCTGAGAGGTTCATTTGATAAAATCCTTGTTTATTATACCCTGCACTGGGGGAAGGCTGCGAGGAAACGTAAGACGGAAAGAACTGTGGAGAGAAAAAGCAAAGAAACGAAAAAAAATAAATAAAAGAGGATGAGGAAGATCATGAACGTCCATGAGAACTGAATTCTCTCTAATATGTCACTAGAACATAAAAACTTGAAAAGTACCTTCACTTTCTGGTGGTGGTACGACTCTATAGGTCAGCGTTCCAAGGCTGTCTGCTTCGAAAGCGGCCTGTCGTCAAGACGTGCCAGCATGCTCGCATGTGACTGCCTACGTGCGCTGTATCGGGTACAGTGACAAAGGTAGTGTTCGATGGCTTCTTCATCGCCGTATTGGTCACACGCAGCACTATCCTCCCATCCAATGCGGAAAGCAAACGACTTGATACCATTGGTACTTTGCCATTGGTACTTTGCCAATTGTTTTTCCATCACGCATAAAGAACGGATCTGCTCGCGACACCAACGACAGCGAAAACAAAAACTCCAAACGAAATTACCGCTTCGGTGTAATTAATGATACGTCGTGATGGTCCTGACCATTTCAATTGCGTTCGTTTGTATTCACTATTGTAGGTTGCTGAGTTAGCGCTTCTCCGATTACTTCTTTTCTTTACGTTGCCTAGAGTGTAGCATCCTGTTGTAGCAGCGATTATTAGGCTGTCGGCCTTAGTCACGCCAACTACGATGTAATAATTGCTCAGAAAAGCATAGTTGCTTTAGTACCTGAATGCACTGACTTTAAATGCACTGCAACGAATTTATCAGTTGACTGGCATTCATTTTGACGCCACCCATCCGCCGCAGGTTGCTTCTAATAGTGAGTGCCCACTCTAGTTTTCAGAAAAACTTAGAAGATGAATGCTTGAGCCTCGGCAAACGCTCATTCTCCTCTTTCAAGCAAGCTTGAACAGCTCAAGGTCCTCCAACTGCGCTGCCACAAAATGAAAAAAAAATGTAAGAAACAAAGTGTATGACTTAGTGTGGCGAGGAAACTTGAAAATCTGAGTGTTTTATAATGTAGTTTTTTTTTCTTTTTTTCAATCGCTCAATGACGTTGAAACTGAAGGAGTGGAAACACAAAAGCCTTCCGCACGTTGTGCGCTGGCCTTGAAAATGACCCGTGGTCACCGCAATAAAGAAGATCTATTTTGCCATCTGCATTATGAGCCACACCATAGTGGGGACTTGCGGAAGAATATTGATCACCTGCAGTGCTTTTATGCGCACCGGAATCTAAGTACGCGAGCGGTTCGGTTTCGTCCTATCGAAATGCAAGCAGACATGCCTATGATCAAACTCACGACCTCGAGCTAAGCAGCGCTAAGCCATTATCAGTGAGGTACAGCGGTGGTTGAAAAACCATTTATAAAGAAAAGATTATAGAGTACAAAAATAATTGGCGGTAACAATGTGAAAAGCACTGAGACTGTGCTTATTAAAATAAATTTTCCGTCGCACAAGTGGCTCTCTTATAAGCTGCGTCTTTACATTGGCAGGCTGTCTCGTGCAAAGAAGGAGCACATCTTTTTTTGTTCACGTGATCAGTCTATTCATCTTCCGTATGCCACCCCGTAGACTTATAGGCTCACCGATAGTCAAAGCTTAGAACTCGTGCGCACTTGATTTCACACCAAGATAGCCAAAGCGTGAATAACATGAAGAATGCTAGGGACACATAGATTTAGCGAGGTAATCAGGTAGAGAGGCAGAAATCACGATATTAACTCATCGAACTACAGAGGTAATTTATGGTCCTTCTGTGAATGAATGAAATCTATACTTTCAGGAAGGGAACGGCGCTCAGCCGCTTTTGGGGATTAGTAGGGAAAGGAATCTAGGTTCCTGTATTGTTGGCTGAGCTTCATCTTCATATAAATCTTTGGTCTTCCGCGTTATGCAGACTTTGGTATTTCTAGGGGTATGGTCAGTTCTGTCGCTCCAGCACGAGCGTGCCAACCTCTCCTACACCACTCGGAACAAGCCACTTTGTCTGCGCTATTAGACGATGAGTTTCTCTGTTTCACGGTTAGTTTGTATTCCCTGTGGTTCTGGATTGTCCGTGCTCTAAGTGTTCAACTTTGAACCTCCCTTGCGAAAAACCTGCGCCAATACAAATGAGGTGTTGCAAGTCTTTGCTGCACGACACCTCTCAATATGTATAAGTGTTCGCAGCCGTAGCTTGTCTGGTCAGCTGGTGTCACTTGTCAAGCATGTGTGGCGGGCATGCAACGTTGGTCATGATATTGTTAAAAAAAACTCTTGCGCATGAGTAAGCCCGTCCTTGTTGTCAAACACGAGCACTGGTGTAGCTTCTAATTGCCTGCGCTCACTGTTCGCGTTTATTTTGGTGCGAATGCAATGCATAAGTGCTCTTCTGGTAAAGCCTTAAGCCCATACCTTTAGGCAGGGATTTTTTCGGTGGGGTTCGGCGAGGAAATGGGGGGTGGGCTGCCGTGCGTCTAATCACGCCCACCGGCTTGCGTAGCAACTGCGTGAGCGGCTGCGTTTCCCTCATCCATGCCGGTGTGGCCTGGTGTCAATAACATGCCAACGTTTGTCCCATTGTCCTGTATTCTCTTTAGCTTTCTTCTAGTGTCGTTGGCCACAATATCAACTGTCATAGGCGCCGTTAATTGGGCTATTGCTTCGTACTGGTAAGTAAGAATCCGATATATATTTCGCATACTCTGCTCTGCAATGTTTCCCACGGAAATGGGAATGGATTTCACCACCCCCCATATGGCTAATGGGATGCAACGGGTAAGGTTGCACCTCCGGGAAGCGGATATGTGTGATAGCTATTGTGGTGGGGCGAAGTTGTGCAAACCCAGGCCATACTAGATATTTTGTTCCTGATTGCAGAATACTTGTAGAGGTCAATGGTGTGCAGCGCCTTCGTAGTTCGAATGTCCTTTCAAATACTTTTCAAGCTTCCGTATTTCATGCGGCGATAGGACGTTCGTTGCCTCCGTATGACCAGTGATGCTTCGCTTGGTGGCGTTGTGGTGGCTTCCGCGGGTAGCGGCCTAGCGAGGACTTGTTTATCCCCTGCCATGATCTGTTTTCAATGAGTCATGTTTTCGAAGCGTGATCGCATTCAAATCCATGCTTATTTTATTATGTGGTATGAGCACGTCCTCATTTCTCTTGTGCTTCGGTAGCCGTGCGAACAGTTCCCCGTGTAACTTTTCGATCTTGCCGAGGCCTCATTCAAAGATATCGTGCGTGCGTGCCCGTAAGGAGTCCTTCAAACCGCGACTGCTTTTTGCAAACATTTGGCATGCTTTCTGACACGCTCCAACATACCAGTTTGATACTCGTTGAACCATGTGCAACAGCGGTCTCCGTTTTCGCTTTCAGCATGCGAGTACAATGCGTGGGGCTCTTGAAGTTAGAAATATGTGCTCCAAGGATCCTAGTTTGTTCATTGGTCGACGTAATATCGATTTGGCTGATGCTCCTGTGCGTAAAAAGATAGTTAGGGAAATGTTAAGGTGAATGAAGGAGACCAGCTTCTAAGAAACAGCATGCACTGTAATTGACACAGCTCAATAAGTTGGAGAAGGAAACGGTGCCATAAAAATTCCTCGAGGCTCTTGCACATATACGGCATAAAGGGCTCCAGAAGGAGGGAACCTAAAGCATGCAAAACATTGTCGAGATCTTAAGCATTATATGGGCAAATGGCAAAACACAGCATTTGCTTGCTGGTATTTTTTGTTTAGGTTACTACCGTATCAGATATTTCGACAAGGCCCTATCCAAAGATGGACATGAAGTTTTAATGTACAACGTAACCAGACGCTCTATAACGACGAAAGGCATAATCAACGTCATGACTATATCTATCTATCTATCTATCTATCTATCTATCTATCTATCTATCTATCTATCTATCTATCTATCTATCTATCTATCTATCTATCTATCCATCTATCCATCTATCCATCTATCCATCTATCTATCTATCTATCTATCTATCTATCTATCTATCTATCTATCTATCTATCTATCTATCTATCTATCTATCGTCCGTCCGCCCGTCCGTCCGTCCGTCCGTCCGCCCGTCCGTCCGTCCGTCCGTCCGTCCGTCCGTCCGTCCGTCCGTCCGTCCGTCCGTCCGTCCATCCATCCATCCATCCATCCGTCCATCCGTCCATCCATCCATCCATCCATCCATCCATCCATCCATCCATCCATCCATCCATCCATCCATCCATCCATCCATCCATCCATCCATCCATCCATCCATCCATCCATCCATCCATCAATCCATCCATCCATCCATCCATCCATCCTCTAGCCACCCACCTACCTACCCACTCACAAGCACACTTATCCACCCACAAACCCATCCGTCGTCATATCAGCTTATTTATTCAATGTACGGCATTATTTGTTCTTGATTCTATCGTAACCATGTGATCGCCATGCAGTCGTGATTATGTCACCGTTGTAATGACATCGTCGTCATTGCGTTGTCGTCAAACAGACGCTGTCATGCATCCATTCTTATACCGACTTAGTTAATCCATCTTGGTCGTGCCATCATCGTCATTCCCTCTTTTTCATCCAGCTGTCCCCATGGTGTCGTCGTCGCAGCGTCATCGTCGTGCAGTCGCCTTGATCTCATTGTCTTCATGTCATCGTTGTGACGTTTCTGGCGTTATAGCACCATCCTAATTTAACAATCGACATTTATTTGTCTTCATGTCGTCGTCATTGTATACGCTTATGTTGTTCCTTCGATATCATTCCATCTTTGTCATTTCATCGTCACTGTGTCGGCATTATACAGTCGTCGTCATGCCTCCATCTTCATGGGCGACCTTGACAAACGAGTGCCATATCAAGGTAGAAAAATATCGGATTATGGGACACACAGCTCAAGCAACGAAAATTGCAGAATTGTGACTACGCGTGTTGAGTAAGCGCGACGTCAGGAATACTTCCAGCTGCTGTCCGCATTGCCGTTGACCGTCAGTGGGAAATGAGTCCTTCCACAGTTTTTTAATTGATTCTATTAGGGCTGCCATGCAATGTGCATAAAATATGTGTTTGAGAAGATGAAAACAGAAATTGCGTCACGAACGCTTATCAACCGTGCTTTAATTCCTTCGCAGCATGCTTGAAGTTTCTCTTGGAGAGGAACGCCATTTACTTGAATATTCAGGGACAAGCTACTAGACACCCGGGAACACTGCACTGAACAGAAGAGCTCGAAGAAGTGCTGTAGACTGTGCGTTCACTTTGGCCCTCGCGTGTTTTTTTTTTTTTTTCATACAAGCACCGCTTCCACTTCATTCTCCTGCTCCTTCACTTTACGCTTCTTGCGTTCTATTGCGAGGAGTTGAGTGAAGTGCTGAGGTGTCGTGGCGGCGTTCGAAGAGAAAACACGAGAAACTTCGAACACGAGAAAAAAACACGAGAAACTTCGAACATGGCATAACGTTATTTACCGTAAGCTCGGCTACTAAATCTGGCTAGTCGGCGCCACAAGTTGTCTCCTCATCAGAATTACTATAGAAGCTTCCACGGCACCCCAAAACAACTGAGCCCGTGTTGTTCCTTGTTGATGTATAGTGCATTGTGCAGGCACCATGTCTTAAAGTCAATCTAGATAATCTCCAGATTGACATTACGGTGTGCGCGACCAAGGAACTCTGTTAGCTCCGTAGTATTGCTAAGTTCGTTCACGAATATATGTCGACATTTTTTGATAGTGAATATAGGTCGATAAGTTTTTTTCGGTAGCATTTTCAAAAAAGGAAAGGGGGGGGGGGTAGGGGGCAGACGTACATACGAATAAGTACGGTACGTCGCCATTTCTATAAATGTGAAACGAAATTAAACCAAAATTTCTCGCTAGTGCTTAACATCTTCGCGTGCCTAAGTGCTGCCATGCAAGCCCTCAAGTGGAGTGTATTATAATACATTCAATAGGAAGGGCCTGTACGGTAATTAGGCGCGCTCTGCCCGAAACGCGCAAACCAGAGTGCAGGAGACCTTCCTCAAAGGTTTCTTTCAAGGGGAACCTTGAAATTTCCACTTTAAAGCGCATTTCACGTCCTGAAAGCACGTGGGTGCAAAGAGGGAAAATGGGCTGTAAACAAAGCGCGCAATACCGGAAGGTCATCGATCACTAAACCTTGTGAATACCATCTTTCCGAGAAATAAGGGAATAGGAAAAGTGAGAACAAAATGTGAAAGTATGCACGAAGGTGAAAGACAAAAAACGAAAACATGAATGTGAGAGCGGGCGGTCGAAAAATTGCAGGAGCTGAGCGTAAGCACTAAAGCTGCATCTTTCCATCACTCTATCTCACTTCGGCCTTCTGTATCATACTTTTATTTGAGACACGGGAAGGCCATGACACTTCCTCAGGGAAACTTAAAGCTCAAGTTTTCTCTTGCAAGAATACGAAACTCAATCGCATTCTTTTTGTGTGTGTGTGTCCCATGTCTTGGCTCTTGCCTGTCACCGTGTGCTGTTTCGTGGAGATCCTGTCTTAATTAGCTCCCCTGAATTAACAGATAGAAGATACAAAAATAAAATTACGGTCAACATGACATCGGAGGGGTAAGCTTGCATACGCTTTGCCCAGCTAACACGAAAACGAGTTCTGAGGGTGAGGCCACACTCCAGCTAGAAGCGCGCGCACATACCCTGCAGTCGAGAGCTTACTTAGAATTTTTTTTTCTGGCGTCGTCATAGACAAACAAGGGTGAATAAAAGCACAACTGTTGCGTTTAATTTATGCTCCAGGGACAAGTTAAATATGCATGCAAACCCGGCGACAAAAGCTTACGGACCACGGGATGTCAGAAAACGTGCAATTCCCGAGCCGCCTGTACCCAGAAAAACCGTATACGACAATGTTCTTAGCACATTCTAGTCGAGGCCCGAAATGCAAATCGAAGTCTGTATTGTGAGGTTGCGGAGATATCGAGTTTTTCTCAGATTTTATGGCCCGTAATATTTAGCGGCCGGATGTACGAATTTTTGAAGATTTCGTATAGGATGGACAGACATATCCTTACACTCTTTATACCCGGGCATCTCGCAAAACGACGTCGAGTGATTGGCTCTGAAGTTATGTTTGCACCGTTGCCACCACATCTGACATATTTGGAAAGGTGTCATAAGCCATATATCCAAGCTGGAGAGCACTTTTCTCTGCTTCATCGGGTATCAGATATTTGGGTTTTCCCTGCTTGCTTGCTCTCTACTGCGTTTGCCAAGCACGTTCCAATGGACTCGTTCTAGGCTACAGATATAAGCAGATTTAGGGAGTGAATTTATCAGAACAATAACGCCAAGGATATTTCACTCGTTTATTACGCAGGCCAGTAGAATTCATGACTCTTTTTTTTACGGCAGCTCGGCAGTGCTTTAATATTTGCGAGAAACTCATCGCGTTCGTTAGCAACGTAGCCACAGCACAGGCCTGTTGAAGCCTTCGCGCCGCGTCTACGTCTGGAAATACACTAAAAGAAGCCACGCAATCAGTGGCGTAGATAAACAGCGCACTTCTCTTCAAGCAGCGTTCAGGCAATGTACTAATATTCCGATGTACGAAACAGCGTCTATGATCGATCCTGCGTGATAGAGTTCTGACATTGAGGCCATTACAAACTTCCATAATGGAGCACGCCTACGCGCAAACATGTCTCTAAATGCTTACGCCATGGTTTCCATACACAGGGTGTCCCAACTATAATGAAGCAGGATTTAAAAATATGCAAACGCCACGTAGCTGGACAGAACCAAGGTAATGTCGTTTGCTGTCACCTGGAGATACACAGATGATTTTTTGCACTCCGCCTAATTACATATTTAGGCCTAATTATTTATTCAGTTTTTGAAATATTGTAAGTAGACGAAACCATTTATGAGAAAATTGTAGAGCAGCATGAAAACAAAATCGCGATGCCGCTTCCTGTTTCTCAATACGTGCTACATAAAAGAGTTTTTCAAAGCATGAAAGGATCCTGCAAACACAATCAAGACGAACAATGACATCTTACGAGGATTGCTTGCTGGCTCTTTAAGCATTGAATAAATGAGGGTCATTCAATATTTTCCTCGCTTGAATATTTTACAATCACACGTATTGAGCCCTTTACAGGGACAAGAATATACCATCCACTGACAGCACAGTAATTTGCAGGTAGCGTCTAACAAGCGCTTTATGATGCAAACCATTCGGCCTTCTTGTTAAGCAAACAGACCGTCCTACGAGAAGATGCGTAGCTGGCAGAGATAATAGTCCCTACCCAAGGAAGTTCAAAACTAAATTTTCCTACCGCACATGAGTGACCAACCTAAAACAAAAAGAGTCAACTAAGGCTTATTCACTTTTAGCTGTCAGCTTCATCCAGTTTACTAATCCAAAGTTGTTTTGTTCTCCTTCATGGCTCAGTGCTGATTCCATTCTGCTCATAAGCAAATAGGGCCCGGTTCACAATTCCTCCCCTAGGGCAGCCTATTATTGCCGTATATTAGGATGGTAAACACCATCAATAAATGAACGCGCGTAAGTGTTAATTTCGACTGAAAGCGATAATTCTTTTTGTGGAAGCTATGAATACGTAGTTTGGAGAGAACACGCGCTATTTACATGTCACTCCCTACTTATGCAAAGGTAGATCAATCTTCGGGTTATTTGGCTTTCACCTCTATGGAACGCACTATATTAAAGGTAAACTTGGGAAGAAAGGTGCGGCGGACTGGTATCGCATGGCAAGGCTTACCGGAACTTTTTGATCGAGCAGTGCAACTCGGTGGACCAAGTCTGTGGCATAACGACGTGGCCTACAAATTAAGGACAAATACAGCGCACTTTAAATTATTTTGCATAAGGTTTGCTTTGCATGTTGAGTCAGCAAAAACGCTGAAATAAACGTCGGTAAGGTAACTTTCCTGGTGAAAGATTCGCGTGAACGCGCAGTCCGGCCATCAAAGCGTGGCAGCTTGGCGCCCTTGCATATACACCTACGCCATTACTTCTCGTGCGATCTTGTGTCCTTTTGAGAAACATGTATGAATGTTTCGTGGCCAAAATAAAAGTACTGAAGGAACCTTGGGAAATGCTTGAAGGATAGTCGCAGTAACGATAAATGTAAGCGTTGTTGTTAATAAACTGCTTAATGTTCCAGCGTGCGAATGGAGAAAATGAAAGTTTGACAGACCAAAACCCATTTCGCTACGATATTGTTTATAAAGAATGCGTACCGCAGCAGGATTCCGTGAAGGATGCTGCAATTTCAGCGACCTCATCTTGGGTGCAACACAATGTACGCAAGACGAAAAAGAAAAGACGCAGTAATTAAGAAAGCCTTGCCATGACCGGAGCCACAAAATGCAAGATGTGAAGGTATGCACTCGTACTATGCAGAATAGCCTAGTGAGCTAGCTTCTTTATCATACTATATTTCTCTTTCCAATATATATTCTAAATATGGACCTTAAAATGTTTAATGACTGTATTTTTTTATCGAATCTTCATTTAAAATTTTGTTGCGTTGATATATAAGCCACTTCCCTGTGTATTCTTCTAGTTTGACGTTAAGAAATAGAAATTGAAGTTGTGACTATCTTATATACAAGGATGGGCAGGCACAGCAGCTAGGACTCAGGTGAGCAGTACCACGGAGTGGCAACTGTTCCGTTGTCTTCATTTTTATTGTCGTGCAAATTGGCCATCGGCCGAAGCGTCGTCGCCGTGCATCTCAAGGAGGACATTAAACAGCGAAATAACAGAGCTCCAGACGAGAAACATATTGACCATCAATTCAAAAGCACATTAAGTCACGTTGCGTAAATGAGAAAGTGTGCCGTGTTTTTTCGCTCACATGCTGTTACTCTTTGTCCTGATTGCCATTCTGGTCCCTATTAACCACTCTTTTTATGACGCCCATGGGCCTCAAAGTGCGTAAATAAATATAATAACTAAGTTCACAATTTTCCTCGCACGTTGAGTAGAGAATCACTAGTCAGTTATGGAACACACAGCCGATATATTCTACTGATTACATTCAAATGAAATTATTCGAATAATTATTTCCGTTATTTCCCGTTAATTTCCCGTTATTTCCGGAATTGTCTGGACGTAAGCGCTGGTTGATAAGAAGGGAGTGGGTTCGAGTGAAAAGCATCTTTAGGTTGTACCGCTAAAGCCTATGTAACATCTGCGGCTTGGCACCAACTGGGCAATGGACCATGGCACGGACGAGAGGAGCTTTCGGCACACGTAGGCAGACAATGTAAATGTGCTTAGTACAAGACGGAATATTGAGGCGTACATTGGGAATCCCGCTGGCGGTGGTCGTAACTGGCCTTCTGAGAAACTTCGCAAGCCCTCGCAAGATCTGGGGCAATCATTCAAGGGGCGTCAGCACAGGCTACTCAGTGTACAGACACTACTCGAAACACCACTAGGAGAGAGGATAAATGAGAGTTAGCAGTCCACCGAGGGAATTATTCATTTATTTATTTAATTATTATGTACAATGTTTGGAAAATTGCTGACAGTGGTATAGGCCACGAGGTGTTGCTGGTGAACGTAACGAACGGAGATGCAGAGTCCCGTTTCCTATCATTATTAAAGACGTACATGAAAAGCATTTGTACGAGCACACGTTTGAGACGTTCTTAGACAAATTCGGTATGTTGAGGATGACAAGCTGGGTTGAACGTTTCAAATCATTGTTCATTCATCATCTAAGTGCATCACATTACCATATAAGAGTGAACGGTCTGTGTGTCGTTGCATACAGTGTAGGAGCGAATACCTAATAAAGCGTGAACGCTGCCCTAATCCGTAAATCAGACGCAATAGCGCATTCCACCTATGCACTTCCAACTAAATATTGCCCGCTATTGTCGCGAAAGCGAACACAAAGAAAGAACGTACATTATCTCACCGTGCAATAACACATTATGGTGCGTGACGAGCATTTGCTCAAGTATACGGGAATGCTGGCCCAGAATGGCACTACGAAATTTCGTCGTCGCAAATAGCTTGGTCAAATAAGAAAGCTCATCATGTAGGACGCTGGCAACCTTGCAGTATCGGCATGAAGCAGGCGCGATTTGCCAACACTTGCGCAAACTGCGGAGGTAACGAATTGCCCATTCAAACGTCCTCTGAGCCCCCAAGACGCGCTGCATGGAGTAACAGAGGGAGCTCTTAACAGAGGGCGATCTTAACAGAGCAACAGAGGGAGCACGTTAAGGTGCCTTAATCCCTCGCGCTGCTGCATGGTGCCTAAATTTCGCTACAGTTCGCGATTGCAGTCTTAATCGCCTCTGACTTCTGGCGAATAAGGAGACAGTGAGCTCGGCAGGTGGCCCGACGGCGAGGCGTGGCGTTTTTTTAAGTACCCGCTTACGGAGAGAGAACGTCGTCTATTTTGGGCACACATTCGCGAACGCCGAGAACGGAAGTTCTGGGGCACTGCTTCAGTGCGTAAACGCAAATGGCCTGCGAACACAGCCGTGGTGTTGCGTAGTTGCATGGCTATTTGACCATTTTGCTTTAACCAGTAGCGATTGCTCAGTGATAAAGGCCGTTATAGAATGCAGCTGATGTTCTTTCTCTCGCGACCTATAGGCGCCAGCCGAATTCCATAGGTGGCTGCCGCTACTTGCAAGCCACCGCCCTCTCATAGGGGAAGATCAATTGTTGCATAATTGCTTGCAGTTTTGTTTAGGCGAAAAAAAATTATTGCAATTGAGCACTGCCGCTCAAAGAAGAAAGAGGGCGCCAGTATTTTCCACTTTAAAACAGAATGTATGCTAACCGAAATTTCTGCTCTACTGAAATCGGCTTCACTATAACCACTCTCCTTTGCCTATGTGGCTCGTGCGATTCTAATTCCGTAGGAATGGCTACCTGCTGGAAAGTGCAGCGCTACTCCACAGTTGGAACTTGTAAGACGTGCAAATTGCGATGTGTTACGATGGCAGGTGACAAACTCACAACGAGGGACATCGCATTGGGAGGCTTTATTTATAAACTTTCAATGCAGGGTTCGGTAAAGTTCTATGGAAAAAGCGATTCATCGTACAATGTTCAACAATTCTTAAGCGACACTTTTTCGCAAAAGTTGAATATCTGATCTTAGACAACGTGATAAAATATGAGGAAGCAACATAACAAACCGTTGAGACAAGCTGTAAGGGCATTTTGTTATTTATCACAATTTTGCAGGTAGCATCTAAAATACATACACTATGAAGAAGATGCAAAGATTTTAACACGAAGTTTTGAAATTATGCATAAGCCAATACATACATGCAAATAATAATGATAAATTCAAGGGAAATAGCTCTCAAGCAAAAACTCAATTCGAGGAACGAAAAAAATTAGTATGCTATTCATTTGGTGTCGTTTAGCAAATCGAGGACGGCTTCGTAAACTTACCTATGACTAAAACCGAGAGTGGCAGTTTTAACATGTCCACCGGAGGAGTCATTTTAAGGCCAAGTAAAGTTCATGGTGAATCAATGTCGCTCCTAATCTTTTTACTTTGGCTTAAAAGCTTTTGGTACAAAGAAACATTAGCAGTCGCTTAAGCATGTTTACGTGATTCGAACGCGGAAACATAATGAGTAGTATAAGTTATCACCTTAAATAAAAGCTACCTTTACCCACTGTAATCCACCTTGCTCTAATTTGTACCCAACCCTGACTTACTCTAATCCACCTTAATTCATCCTAATTCACCTTAATCTACCTCGTTCCACCTGAGTTCCATTTTGGAAGTGGGCCAGGCTGGTTTCTTTAGGTTTGGGCCACGGCGTCAGTCCGACGCCATGGCTTTTCGTAGTAGGGTTTCCCAGTGCGAGCCGCAGAAAGTCTAGCGCCGGAAAACTGAAGTTTTCACTTGCTCACCTCGGTTTTCGTAACATACGATATTAATTCCGGACGCCAGACGGGCGCCGGATTTTCTGCTTCGTGAGGAATCTAATGCTTTCGCATTAAAATGCTCTGTTCTATCTGCTACACAATATAGGGGCTACTGAATGCTTTAGCTAGTGGTATTACGTAACATTCTGTAGTCAGGTTCATAGTAAAGTCCGTAGAGTGCGGAGTAATTCCTTTGGTAATTCTTTCTTTATGGCGATATAAAATATCAAATGAGCTATGGATACTACTCAACGCTGCAAATAATAATCACGAGCACTTGAAAGCTGCATAATAGGATAAATCGTATGCTATACGTAACCACTACGAAATTTCATAGTGGTTACGTAAACAGATTATTCTGTAAAAGGACATAGGCTCACAAGTGTCTTTGCAATCTTCCCCAATGGAGTACGACTGGTGGTATCGAAGCCGCGACTCAGCAGGAAAATATCGCGGCCAATGAGCCGGCTTGGCAGGTAGGAAATACATTCTTTTAACACGCCATTCCTGGTATCATGCATAAGCTTATCATGAGAGCCAGTAGCTGTAGGGTTTCGAGAACAGATGTAGCAATTAGTTACTGCCATAAAATTGCGCGTATGACGAATGAAGTATGAAACGAAAATATTTTGAAGCATGAATTTAATTCTCATTAGGACTTCTATTGTAAAGCGTGCACCACTGTCATAAATGCCTATCTGTGGCAAAACAAACTCAATGATTTCAAAGAGCTCGGTGACTGGCCTTAAGACATTCGTTTAGCAAAGAGGAGGGTTGTGGTGGGAAGACATACAGAGAAATATTAAGGAATAAAGAAAGCCCAATGGCAGAAGAGTATAAAAATTTGTTGAACCTGAAGAAAGTAATACATGACAAGGATGCCAACAGTAACATTCGGACAACGATAAAGTATGACGGTCAGGTTAAAGGAATTGTGGAGTAATAATAAAAAAAATCTACAGTACTGGATTCATTGAAACTATGAAAACGCTTCTAGAACAAAACAGGGCGCATCCTTTTACCGTTGATGTATTTAGGTCTTCAATAATACTAATTTACACAATTGAGGACAACTCTTGCAAGTGAGATATGAGTGGCATCACGAAAAGTGCCCTCAAACCACCACAAATTGCGATAATTTCGACGAGTATCTTTTGGAAAAATTACGCCACCTAAATTTTCAACACACTTAGAGCATCGAATGTGGTTTGTTTTTCCCTGGCAGTAAATGTCTTCAGCGGTAGCGCTTCGTAGCCGTAATCAGCCAAATCCCCGGAGAAGCTTGCTACTGCTGGACGCTAAATTCTGTAGGAAAACAAGAAAATAAGTCGTTGGCCTCTGCCCGCCTTTGAAAAGTTAGTCGACGAGTCAGATCTGGCAGAAAAATAATGTCAGAAAGCAATAAGAAAGGAAAACACTGCTCCGCCAGGGCATATCTTTTCTGTACAGGATTTCTGGAGGGACGCAGGAAAAGAGCAGCTACAGTAATGGCACGATGTGCGTCTGGCTTGTTAGAGATCGGAGTGGCTTTCGTCTGGAAGTTTTTCTAGTTCCCTATTTCCTTTTGTTGTAACCGCGACAGCAAGAAAAGAAGAAAGAAGTGCGATGGGAACATTGCGGTGAAACCAGTGCGGATCCGCTCAACCACAGCGGCTACCAGTTTCTGCATTTTCGCTCTCTATCTTTTATTATGCGATAGAAAAAAATAAAAAATAATAAACATCTAAGGCCGGAGTCTTGGAGGGCTCGATTGTTAGGAACTCTCTACGATTTCCTTAGAGAACTCACAGCAGCTGTTCTGGCATTCGCTACAAATGAGCGCAAGTATGAGGGGAAGCGTGAAAAAAAAATGAGAGAGAACCACTCAGTGTAGTTATTTTTTAATCAGATCCTTGACACGTCCTGCTGACGGCAGGATTGCTGTACCTATCAATTCATTGTGGGTTTATGCTTGTTTTCGTCTTTTGTTGTGTCAGACGAGTATTTGTGCGGTGTTTTCGTTGCTACATTTGCTGCTTGGTCTGGAAGTCGGGATGGCACCCAATCTCATAATGGGGCCGTTGTAATTCGCGTTTTCAGTGCGACGATGACAAATAAGAGTGAACCTAACCAAATGAGGTTTATTACGAGTGCGAGTGCATGTAAGCATAAACTGGCATTCATCCGGCCAATTGCATGCCGGGGAGAGATTTGTGTCAGCATTGCCAAAACGGAAACTTATCAGGCCTTTTTTTTTCTCCTTCAGGTGATGGAATGATCTGCTGGCACGCAAATATGGCATCATCTATTCCTTTTATCTTAAAAAGGTGCCATATTTACGTCTATTGTTTTGTAAAGTGTTCCACATAGAGTTCAAGGAGGAACAGCTAATTCGCACACAACGACATTGTTTCATAGCAGTCACGAGAACACCGGTACATTGTAAACCGACTCTCGAAGCGATAAATTCTAACAACAATATCACATAACACAGCAACATCCAAATCAACTCGCAAACTAATGAGAAGAACAACAGGACATATCGTACACAGTGATAGTACAAATGAACGCTCCACGGTGAAAAAATTACTTGCTCTAATTATTCCGAGCAATGCTGCTGTCTTCAAGACATTTTCTTATACTATCAAAGTGTACTTTTGCGTGCATATCACAGGTGCACAAGCACAAAGCAAAAGTATTATTTGTCTACAAAAACAACGCCACATTCATAGCGTGAAATTTCAGGGCCTGTTCGGGAAGTGTTCTCTATTTCCATAAAGATGCGCGTTTCTATTTTTCTATCTGAAGTTAGCAAAGCACAGTATTTATTTAGTGGACTAATATAAAACAGGTGGGAAGCCTTTCAATTCTGGTTAAACAATGTTTCTCTAGATATTTGAAATATTGTGGCGTTTCGAGCCCACGGTATTCCACTTCCTTATAGTGCGAGGAAAATCATGTAACCTATGCCATGTACTTGTGCTGCCGAATCGGCTACAGTATTGCCTGAAATAATACATTGTCTCAGAATCTACTCAATAACCACTGCGTGCTGCACTTGGTTTGCCTTTAAGACCTGTTTCAGTGTCTCATAGGCTCTTACAACATTAATCGCTGTCATATTCTTGCTACAAAAAAGATGTGAGTACCTCCTGGGAGTAAAAATTACCCACTTTTGGCGACTATAGCGCGCAAGTTAAGAAGGTAATTCCACATACAATAGTGAGCAGTTCAGCCTTCTTTTTTTGGCAATGTGGCATTAGATAACTGACACGCTTATTGTTTGTTTAGTTGTGATACATTAAAGCCAGAAGTGGAATAGTTGGCGAAATCGGATTTAGAGTTGAAGAGAAAGACGTCGCAATCTGGTGATTCGACTAGCCGTAGTTGCCTATTGGGGGGTCGCTCTATTGTGCGAGCTGACCACCAGGAGAGGTGATGATATTGTGATGCCGAATCGCCTAGCAACGTGAAGCGCTAGAAGCTTGAAAGAAATGATATATTCTGTAGAAACACACAAACTGTGGGGTGGAAAGTCGTCACAATTAGGTGGTTCTAAATATTACGCTTCTATTGCGAAACATTGCCCAGCTTGAGGTTTTTATGAATGAATAAAGCACTTGTAGAAACTGTAGGTATAGTGCGCATGAATGACTGATACACTGAGTCCTCACATGATATTTTGGCTGTGATATACATAAGGGTGCCAGTGCAAGCAGGAGCCACGTGCTACGCAGGCGAGTATAGAGTAACCGCAACCTCTGTTGAACATTGCGCACGGCAAAGGCTAGCGCTTCGTCAAAATACTACCGTGGTAAACTGGTTAACACCGAGCGCTTGCGTGTTCCCCTTAAACTCGGGGCTCCTATATGAATTGATTAGAACAGAGAAAAAAAAAGGAGAAATCAAATCATACGCTTAAGGTGGAGTGGATAACCAGAACATAAATATCCAGTTTGCGAAGTATAGACTGTTAAGTGAGAGAGATATAGTGAGAGAACTAAAATAAATTATGAGGTTTTACGTGCGAAAAACACTTTCTGATTATGAGGCAGGCCGTAGTGGGGGGACTCCGTACATTTGGACCACCTAGGATTCTTTAACGTGCACCTAAATCTAAGTACACGGGTGTTTTAGCATTTCGCCCCCATCGAAATGCGACCGCGATAGTAAGCGAGAAATATATAAATAAAGAAAAACAAAAGAGAGAAAACTAGCTTTAATCGGTGCCTCCTTCACCAATTTCGAAGCTGCATATCGTATTTCGTATTTCGCATAAAGTACGAACTGTATAAACGAGCTTTTTTGTCTAGGCCATGAAGGTTTTACAGTGCAAGCTGGTGTGGGCTCTTTCCAATCCCCGTTTCGGCTGGTGATTGTGTCCGCCATCGTCGCCGCCGCCGCCTCCGCCGGTTGTGTCTGGTGGCTGTGGCAGCTATCACCGGGAATGAGAAAAAGAAATGCCTAGTTCACCGCCGTGATCGAGTCCATGCCTGATGCATGGGTGTCAGCTATCATTTAACTGAGTCACGCAAGCGCTTGCTAGCACGCAGTGGGAAAATAACCAATGAGCGCGTCATTGAATGCAAGAAGACACGCGATGTGACATGTGTGCCGCGTAGCGTCGATACGTGCACATTTTGCGTTGCAGTTGCTTATTATTGCATTAGGTCGAATGCCATCTAGCAGATGCACAGGTAGCTAGCTGTGCAACGCAGTTCAAGAATGTTTGAGAAAGAAAAAGAAGTTTAAGGAGATTTATAAAACAATGCTAAAAAAATGTATATTGCGTAACTGAATAAATCAAGCAGGCATCGTGACTCACTTCACCACCGGGTTTCAAAGGGGACGCCAGTAAGTCATATTCGTAGCCATAGTTAGTATCGTATCATGCCACTTGTCAAATCAAGCTGGCTAGGTGAGTATGTGAGTATGTGACCGCCGCGTTTCAAAGGGAGCGCCAATAAATAATCATCACCACTAGCATCGTACCATGCCACTTGCCTTACGATGTGAGATACCGATTAGATACAAATGCGAAGATTTGCTGCGACGCAGGGGAATTGAGTTTAGTGGGGGAATAGTACAAGCCCTAACTCGTTCCAAGGCAAGGGAGCTCGCGGCCAAGATAAACATTCTACACAAGCAGCGGCTCATGAAATTTCCCGGGACTCTTGCTAGAAACAAAATATTTGCGCACTATAAGCAGTCGCAAATTGTGATTCAGTTTAAACGCAGATGGTGAACCTTTCTTTCGGGAATCGGCAAAGGCTGCGGTGGAACAAAGTTGCCTGCAGAGACATGCTTTGACTTAGCGTTGGGAAGCTTGGCACAAAACGACCGACCAAAGAGAACAGTGGGTGAAAAAAAATAATGTATACAAAAAGAGTGGATTAGCAACACTTATGGACGCGATGAGACATGCCTGAGAGCACCGGAAGCATCTCGATGAGAAATCGGCCCACGAAATTGCATACTCAAAGCGCTTAAGAACCGGAAGCTTCAGTGAAGTAGTGAAGCAAAAAAGGCATTTGCTGCGCTTACACGGGCATCTCAAAAGAGAGATGGGGGCACGCTAAAATACCAAACGCCAAAAAAGCTTACTTAGTACTCGACAAAAACATAGATAGTAAATGCAAAACTCAAATACAGAAGAAGGAAGATGCCTGGTGGAGGGTGTAATCGCCCTTTAACACTGCCTAAGTGATTGACACCATCCTCACATTTGCCTAATTTATTTACTATTTCATTGATATCGCGTGAATTTTCTTTAAGCGGTAAGACGAGCTGAAGACTGCACAGACGGCCGTTCAATGCCGGCGAGAAGTGGAGGGGGTGAAAGTGGGATGGTGGAGGAGGAGAGGGTGGGCTGAAACGCGGATGAATAAAAGAGAATCAGCAGAGAATTTGAAGCCACTTTCGAATCAGCCTAGAGGCCGCCTCTACCGTATGCGCAGCTTTCGTCTTCCCTTTTTGTAGTAAAGAGAATCGTCTTGCGGCAAGTCTGCAAAAGAGTGCAACGCATGGCGTGGCGGACGTGCATCGTGCATGTGGCGTCATGGCAAGCGCCCTGCCCGCTCTCGAAAGTCATAAAATGCAACGCTGGAACCGACGAGACACGGGTACATCGGAGAAGCGTAGGTAGCTACGAAAGGTATCGCGAATGTTTCCTTCCCAAATAATGAATAAACCGCCGCCACCACAAAAGAAAAAAAAGCATAATTCGAAAAGTCCATCAATAGAAATGGCACGGAAAGAAAAAATCAGCAGACATTGCAATACAACCAGAAAGACTTCATCCTATGAACCACCAACACATGAAATGCACTGTCAGTGTACTCTGTGTTTGCGTTTTTCTTGCGGAATCGATTCCCCAGCGTAGCACTCAATAGCGCAAACAGAAGTTATCATAAAATATGATTCTGTGTGCGAACAATTGTGCTATGTACAGAGAGATTGTAAAAAAAAATGTGAGACGTGAAGCAGCGTGCTAAGAAAACCGAAAGGTAACGCCGACGAAAAAGAAGAAGCAGTAACGCGCATCATCTGGCCCGGAATATTGAAGGAAAACGCACCGTCGTGCAAAAGCAAACCCACCATTGTCCCATTTCCGCCCCGCGAAACCTATACAGAAGGGGTCCACTGGTGGCGTGAATCTCTCCGCCGTCTTTTCTTTGTTGTCCATTTCTTCAGTGTACCCTGGTTTTGCTCACAGGTGTTCATTCCAACGCCGATGCAATTTCACTGCCTCGCTTCTGTCTGTTGGCGTTTCAGTGTGTGGGCCAATTTTCTCTTTCCAGCACTTTTATTTCGGCGCAACCTTTTAATGTCAAACACGGGAGCAAGAAAGAACAACGACACTTCTGAAAGAGCCCAGAAAGGACGACCGTGCAGCCATGATATTGTATAGGTGAACACGCTGTTTTCCCCTCCGTCATAATCTGAAGTTGCAGGATGAAGTTTATGACGTGTATGCGTCTTTCGGACACGTTGGCCACGTAGCGACTGGCAAATAACAATCATTTTTGTGCGCCCCGACGCCCTTCCATAAGGACGTGCAAAGGAATGAAGCTGTGACCGTCTGTAGTAGGCGAGACTAGATCGGGTATCTTGCTAGAGGTGTGTATAGAGCTAGCACTGTCTTGGATCGCATAGGTTATATTGGGTTCCGCTGGCCGGGCAAGTCTGCGGCAAGTCAGCAGCACTCTACAAGGCCATGTAAATGGAGATGTGTTTGCTATAGTGTGTGTTAGCGATTCAAGGGCAACTTTATGCCATGAGAATGAAAACGATGGCGCGGAATCGGAATAGAATGCTGCATTGTATTTGATATTTTCATTCCTTCAATTGTGTTTTTGAGTTATAAGTAAATCAGTTCTATTAATATTAAATTAGTAGCTCATCTTATCGCTCGCCCGTTATCACATGTTATCAATTTAATCTTTAAGACTGGAGTATTTCCTAGTCAACTGAAAAAAGCAAAAAATATTCCAGTATTTAAAAAGGGTGACCGCTCCTACATTTCTAATTATCGCCCTATTGCAATTCTTCCTTTCTGTAGCAAGATTATCGAAAAAGGTCTTGAAAAACGCTTAACTAAGTACTTCTCAAAATTTAACATTCTTTCGCCAAATCAATTCGGCTTCAGGGTAGGATCCTCGACTGATTGTGCTATACTTTCTTTCACGGATAAAATAAAAGGCGCTATAGATGCCGGTTTCTACGCAGGATCAATTTTTATCGACTTATCCAAAGCATTTGAATCAATAAACCACGTCATCTTACTTACTAAACTACGAGCAGTAGGCATCGATGGCCCAGCATTAGCACTTATAAAAAGTTACCTAACAGATAGACAACAAGCTGTGTATTTTAGTTCCTCACTTTCTCATTTCAGAATAACCAATAAAGGGGTTCCGCAGGGGTCTGTACTTGGCCCGCTACTATTCCTGCTTTATATAAATGATTTACCCGGTTGTTTAACAAAAACTGAGGCCTTTCTTTACGCCGATGACACTACATTACTTGCTACCGATCGTTCACTAACTTCCCTGACTACTAAGCTAAACACTGATCTGAAAAATATTTTAACGTGGTGCCAGCTTAACTCGCTAAGCAAAAATCCTACCAAAACGTCTTTTATGCTTTTTCATTCGAATCACAGGACACCAGAATTCATTCCCACTGTCAACCTAAACTCTCTTAACATCAGTGCAGTTAATGAATGCTCATTTCTTGGAATAATTCTTGACTCAAACTTAAAATTTACGAAGCATATCGCCTATTTAAAGCGCAAAATTTCTCCCGGTATTAGAATTTTACTTAAATCTAGATATTATTTTAGCAAACCAACATTGCTGACCTTGTATTATTCTTTTATTCACAGCCATCTTAATTATTGCATTACAGCATGGGGTAACACATATCCAACTCATATAGCACCACTACAGCATTTGCAGAATCAAGCCATCCGGATATTGTCATTCAGCTCATTCAACTGCAGTGCTTCTGATATGCTTTTCAACCACAGAATACTTTCAGTGAAACATATTGTTAAATATAAATTAGCCATAACGTTATTTAAGGTAATACGTAATCCTTCTCCAGTAAATATATTTTCTACGGCTACTTTGGTTAACTTGAACCGCACAAGGTTTGCAGCTAACAACAATTTCTTATTACCACTAATACATACTAATTATGGAAAACAATCTGGATACTTCGCAGCAGTATCCACTTGGAACAGCCTCCCATTAAATGTCAAGGACTCTTCTTCTTTGAGTGCCTTCAAGAAAACATTATTCACTTTCCTACTAGATAGCCAAAATAATCCACATATCTAAGCTATTCACCTCACTCCTGCTCATTTCCTTGCCGTTTTTTTTCTTTTTTCTTTAGTTTTCTTATTCTCTCATTTATAGCCTTTATAAGTATTTTGGTTTGTTATGTTGCGAATGCCCTAAACTACTGTTTTATTTGTAGGACTAGCTATTGACTTCATATTACTTTACAGTTTGTACTTATACTTTGAATATTCTTCATCATTGTGACTACTGTATTGCTGTTTTATGCCTTGTATTTTCTTTAATGTATATATTTTCTGTCAGGAGGTCCCCTTTCAGCCACATGCTCTGGGACCTCCTTCTGTATACTTATGTAAACATGTATGTCTCCTCCTTATTAAAGAAATAAACTGAACTGAACTGAACTGAAGTTAGAGAGAGAGATAGAGATAGATAGAGAGAAAGCGAGGGCAAGGACGTCAAAGGCAGGGAGGTCAAGCAGACAAGCACCCGGTTTGCTACTCTACACTGGGGAACAGAAAGAGGAAAAAAGGGAGAGAGTAAGCGCTGAGTGCGTGCGGAAGGATATAGGTCACAGAAACTTTCACTAAAGTGAGTGACGGGAGCACAACACGTGTTTAGGGGTGGCCCAATGATGAAGCAGAACGCTCGTTTGAAACCGTATTTTCGAACAACTCTTTTGATTTGAGCTCTGACGCTACCTCCAAAACGACCCGTGCTGCACATCGCGCAACACCGCATATCTAGAAGATCCACTATGGCGCCGATGAATGGCGTCGCGAATGCTAGATGCCCACGCGACGTCCGCGGGCAAAGCGAAATTGCGCTCGAGCTAGAGACGGAATTCACGAAGCTTTCCGTTCGTGAGGCTTTATTTCAAAGGCCGCCTGTCTTTGCTAATAAATGGTCTAGTATCAGGATTGGCCGGAATCTCTGTTACGAAAAATTCTAACCTCAGTGTGCGTGTGTGTGTGTGTGCGCGCGTTTGTGTGTTGCTGACGGTAGAGACTGTTTGTGAGACAAGGGAATTCTTATCTACGTAAAAACGTGAAAAATACTCTTGGTAACATTATTTCCATCACAAATAATCGAATATCTGCCTTCCAGCTGCTTCGAGAGGCAAAGAGGCAAGCCCAAAACCGTGCTTTTTTCGTCATTCAATACAAAAAAGCTTTTTCTGCAATACTCATCTGCAACATTTCAAAACGTTGACGACATATGGTAAGCTAATTCACTGCATAGTTTAAGCAGCCTACAAAATTCCTGGTGAGCAGGTAGGTCTCATTCACTATGCCAAGCATGGCATGTCATTCACGTCATGTAATCCATCAGTGTCATGTCATGGCATTTTGCGATTCTTGTAATATCATGTCTGGCATGTCTCATCGGTTATGCAATTCATGTGATGATATCACATACATGTAATTGCTTATCATGTCATGTCATTCATGTCATGGCCATTCTGATATATGTCCATTTGAAGAAGCGACTACAACGCCATTACGATGGCGCAGGAGGATAGACAGGTAAATAGATTTACAGATGACTAAATGGATAAATGGATAGAGTGATTCATAATGCCTTTACTAGACAAGGAATCATAATCACAATCATAAAATGCGTGGCAAATTTTTTCCCGCCAATCAAAGAAACTCAATTGTTTTTGTCACAATCTGTAACCGGTGCACTTAACCGACATGGTATCTACTAAATGGGATAACAGACACCGAGGAGCACCGCCAGCGATTCCTGAAAAAAAATATCTAGCCATTTCTTTGATGTGTATAGCCACGTTTTGCAGATACATATTTCCACTTCACGGAGCAAAAATCGTGCCCCAATGTAGGCTAAATCAGGCGGCGCTTGCATCATGGAAGTGTGAGTCTTCATGGCATGACTCACGGAACATCTCCATGAGAAATCACTTCTCCCTTTTTATTTTTATTTTTTTGCAAGCTTTAATACGTTCATCCAGTTTCGTATTCTTTACTCTATACACACAATATGAACGTTTTCAGTGCGCCTTACATGCTGCGAGCACCACTTCATTTTTCATCTTCTCTCAAACTACTTTGCGCGTTATTGAGACGAAAATGATATGGATTGGCTCGAGAGAATGTAAAGCAAGTCTCATTTATATTTCTCGGTGTTTTATTACATATTCCTTTTTTCTGCTTGAGCAGGATCTGCCGCACTCTATCATTACGGAGGAGCCATTACCGGTTGCAGGCTTCATAAGTCGAGGGGAACTACGCGAAGACATCAGCTTGTCTTGGTATCTACGAGAGCAAAACATAATCGCTAGTGCGTCGCAGTGCCGTGGCCGTTGCAAAAGCGACATCGCGACTGAGTGTGCAGGCTGATCGTTGGTTTCGCCACTAGATACTTACGACTTCTCTTCGTTTTTTTTTCTTCTTTCTCTTACTGTGACACGTTCACTGATATATTGCTTTTTCTAAAATTTCAAACTTACCATATCTGTTTTAAACGTAAACGGAGTGTTGTGAGCCCCGAGGCAAATTACCAGCTTAAAAAAAAATAGATGTCGGATATTGATGGGTGAGAATTGTCACAACTCATTTAACGGCCTACTGTTCAAGAATAATTATGCTAATCCTTGTCCTATTATTCGTTTCTGTATAGACTTGCCGCGTCCAAGGACCCGATAACGTAAAACTGCTCCAACATGTTCTTATTCCGATCTCCTGACGCCAAATTGGCGGAACCGCCGGCGCAAGCATCGGGCGCTCATCCGCAGGTTTGTCTGAACGGGCCAATCAAACGCTCTCCTCGTTCATGCGAGGTCACTTTTGTTTGCTTGAAAAAAGAATAAAATTGCCTACACTGAGCGGCTTGTCTTATCTAATTGGTTGACGAGAGACGAGGAGCACGCTCTAGTGGAGAGGGATTCGGTGGGGCCGAGCCACTGCACTGAAAATTGATAACCGGATAAAGAGGCTGGTGTCGGCGTCTGAGATTCGTCCACTTTCCTTTACTTAGCTTGCGTGGCTGGTTAAAAATCGCGGCGGTATGCAACGGAAGCTTTAAGAGTGACGCTAAAATGGATGCTCAGCAAAGAATAGTTGGCAGAGCGAGGTCATAAACGTGCCGAAAATGGTCGAAAACTTACACGGCCACGCAAAAAGTTTTATTATATGCAAACAAACCCATGCTTTCCGGCCCGTGCGAGTAGCCAGTGCCTGAGTGATCGGCGGCAACCATCTTTTATTCCTTTCGGAACGGGCAGCCTGCAGTTATTCCGAAAAAATTTACTTTTGTTCCGCATATTATTGCGTCTTTAACGCGTACACGTAACCTCGACGCGGTGAGTTATTACGGTTTTGTGACTTCGTGTAACCGATAGGCGAAGTGGGTGCAGCCCGAAAACTTTTGACCTATAGCCGAGTGCCAACGGCGTAAAGGCGTTGAGTCAGTAAGAAGTATTTTTCTCTTCTTTGTTCAAATCACACATAATGAGGGTGTAAACGTCATGTCACATGGGGAGCTATCGCCGTTTTATGACTTCGCGTGACGCACAGGTGAAGGGGGGGGGGGGGTGGTCTAATAAACTCTTTGACCCATTGCGGAGGGCTGATTGCAGCATTGCAGTAGGAAAGTGTGGAATATTTGTACGTTATAGCGCTCCTATTCACCAATTAGTATGGATGTACGCGAAAGACTTGATCACCGATTCGATGCGCAAAGGCGCGTATCGTGGATAAGCTACACCGATGTAGGACTCGGTATCGTTTATTCGCATCGTTCTCGTCCACAGAGCGAATATGGTACATGATCAATTCGCTTAGTCCAACTTTAAAGTCAGCTCATGTAAGGCCTGACAGTGGCCAGTTTGATGGTACTCAGGGAATGAAGCTTTCATGTGTATTAACATGAAGGAATACCCGCCGTGGTTGCTCAGTGGCTATGGTGTTGGGCTGCTGAGCACGAGGTCGCGGAATCGAATCCCGGCCACGGCGGCCGCATTTCGGTAGGGGCGAAATGCGAAAACACCCGTGTACTTAGAATTACTTAATTAATTAATAATTGGCCATGTCAAAGGCGCCTGTGACAACCTCTTCCTCGACGCTATAGGCTTGATGGTGCTGACACTTCGGACGTCGGCAGCTACCTTCAGATGTGGATTGTACCTTACATCACCAGCTAAATAGACCCAATATCTGCGGTGGATGGCTACATTGTTTCTGGTGTTCCTTACGGTGGCGTTCATAGCCCTAACTTTTTTATGGTCGTCCTGGAAACTATGAGTGACGAGCCTCATGCTGCAATGGAAATAAGCATGTGTGAGGATGGCATCGGCTGCTTCTTTGAGGTCTAACGCATCCATTTATACGTGCAACGTTGAAAGGAGTTGTTTCCTGAACATTTTATTACCTACGCCTTCATTGCCGGCAAATGGCCACTGCACAATGCGCTAAAATTTCATTTCATTTACCCAGAGCTTCGGACAAAAGAAGGCAGCACAAGAAATAAACACAGCCGGCTGATTGCTAGCGATAGTATTGAGGACAGCAAAGAATAAATATAAAGAGCATGGATTCACGTTCGTAGAAGTAAAACAGAAGAACTTACGAGCAAACGAATCTCTATCTGTAATAAACAACAGAAATATAAGAAATAAATTATAAAGGTTTTTTTGGAAATATGGAACGCCCACGGAATCGCAAGTGCTGTTTTGGTGCAACTTCTTGCAATCACACATGAAAGAAACAAATTGCAATTTCTAGCAATTAATATAAAGCATTTACACTCGTATGCTATCTGTCGTATATGGCCCAATTGTTAATGGTAGCGACTGATATGCATCACAGTAGCTCTGGGGTAGTTAGCTATCTGCGAACGCGGATATAACAAAATACTTCAAGAAACGAATAGTATGACAGAACCACCAGCAATGAACTGCTAAGTAAACAGATCTTACCAGTGCAGCAATCATGTTCAACCAAGGTATGTACGCAGATCACAGATACTGAGCCTCATAGACTTTATTTTGTGAACCGAGATGAATGAGATTCCGTATGGTTACAGTTTGATGGACAGTCTCCTTTGAGGACGCATATGCCGTTTGAGGTGCGACAATAGCCGTTGATGCACCAGCACCTCTGTTCTAAATCATGGCTACACCGGTTGGGAATACCACTGTCCCGAATTCTTAAGACGGAGCAGAGGCACTCGCCACAGTTGATGTGTTTTAATTTAAGTTCTTCGTGTTCCGGACACTTTTCTTCGCTTTCAGAACCTGAGAAAAAAAAGGAACGTGTTGTATAACCGGTTTCTAGAAAATTTATTCGCTTATCAGTAAGCCTACTCGGCAAGCGAACGCTAGAATAAGTGCTCCCAAACGTAGTTGATTGAAGCCTTAGTTGAACCTAGCCACGACGCTGACGAAGTAAACATGTTTATTTTCCTGATGAATTTCAAGGTCTTCTCCCTTTATCGTCTATTTTTTTTTTGTCAATAACGGGAATAGCGTAATCGCATTCCATAGAAAGTTCGAGAAGAAACCCGCTAAATACATATTTATGGAATCAATCAATCAATTAATCAATCGTTCATTTAGGATTTCCAAGAAGAATCCTAAGGTCTAAATACTGAAATGCACGTGCAGTAACGTAAAAATGAGGCATAAGCACCACTAACAGACTGTAAATAAAAACAAACGAAAAAAAACAGAATCAGACAAATAACATAACTTTTTGGCATAATACAATGCAATCATAATAAAAAGTCGACCATTATCAGACGCAACATTTAACATTGTAACAAAAGGGAAATACGTTTCCAATAAAAATAAAGAAAAAAAGCTTCCTACAATGTATGAATATAAGGCAAGGAAGAAAATGCGAGACCTGCAACAAAACTATAACAAAGAAATTTGAGCAATTTCACGAGAAACAAAATCAAAGGTTATAAATATTTTGTATCTTATGCAGACCTGAGTGTTGGCTATATGACAGGCAAGAACGCAAAATTTTCCGGGCTAGCCGGTGCTTTGAATCGGAACCCAAATCACGACACCACAGAGTTGTTCGAGGAGGGAAAATTACCTTGAAGGAGCTTGAATAGAAACACTAAACACCATTACCCCAGCAAAGAAGTCACCATAGCGACAATATATTAAGAGTGCTAGGAAGAAGTATAGTTGCACTGTCAGCGAGGCGGTCATTGTATAATACCAGGTAGCGTCTAGTTGGTCGGGATTTCTCGCGGCGCGTCCTCACGGAAAAAAAAAATATATATTAAGCGATTACAAAACACCTTCCGCGATCGAGGCGAAAAAGGTATACATATTTTGTTACCACGCATACAACATACAACATAGCATTCGTTTCAATAAAGAGCAAGCACAAAACAAGCATCCAAACCAAATCAATGATGACAAGGTGCTCCTGCTAACAATACGAAAACATAGCGCTCCCCGCATACGTTTCGTGCCAAATATGCATAAGCTGGTGCGGTGATGAATGTATAAAAGAATCAAATCAGCAACTGATTTCATGGTTGTTGCAGTACCGCTATGTGTAGGTGACGCATTGTTAGGACTCCGTAGGAGCAGCGCGTGATACGAGGAGCGGGAAAGGGAAAAGAAAAGGCAATACGATAAGGGGGTGACATGCTATCAAAATTACCATTAGTCCAATTACTCTAAATTACCATGACTACCAGTACTCTACAGCAATCAAGCATTGCATAACCCCTCTGCAGTTGTAGTGGTGGCTTCCACTAGCTTAAGTGGACGTCCACTTACACCTGGTGGGGATACGTGGAAATGGTATTTTTTTTTTTAGGCGCCCCAAATATTTAAAACTTACATACGGCAGATAGAATAGTTCTAACCATTGAGCTAAATTACAAGATGAAACTGGCATTACTTAATTCTTACTTAATTAATAATTAATTAATTATTAAAAGAGCTAATCATACAGTAAAGTTATTTGCACCTAACAGAACACACGGAATGAAGTCAAGAATATCTCAGTACAAGCACAATACTTATTAAATATTCTCTGGTATCGGTAGCAACAGGAGCATCTAAGGCAACAAGGCCTTGCAGACGACGTGGAATGTTGCTTGGTATAGATTTGTGATACGCAAAGTTGTACACGATCAACGAGCTTTAGGCAATGTATCGTACCTTGAACAAACTTACAGAAGGAGAAAAGGTCTAATTAATTACGTCTTAACTTTACAGGTGCGAGTTGAGGTACATCTTTCTATAGGGGCTTAACTATGGCCATGAGAACGGAAAAAGCGTTGCTGGACGATTGTTTTAAATTCATTCTGTACGAGCTCAATAAGCTTCTTTGATTATGCCGTCCCAGAGTGTCAGCAAACAGTCCCCGGCTTTCGCTTTGACCAGCTCCCACAGATGGACCCGTCGCAGTTATGTGATCCAGCTGCGGGGGACTGTCCGAGGTATTCCGAGGTTTCACCTAAAATCACCATGGTCGGAACTCATTCTCCTGACTGCCGCCGTATGCTCGTAGCCACTCGCGGCCACCCAATCACAACTCAGCAAATCCATTGGGGCAGCCTACGAGGTAGCGAATTCTCGAAGGACATAAGGATGGATAGTTGGGCGTGTTGGTTGAGCAAGATAGGAACTGAAGGCGCTAAAATGACGGCGGACAAAGAAGAAACACACACACACACAGGGCGTTACTTCCAACAATGTTTAATCAGGAAAAAAACGCCACTGATTTATACTAGGAGCGCAATCACAGTTTCTCAGGGCGCATTCGCGTTCAAACATTGTTGGAAGTGGCGCCCTGTGTGTGTGTGTGTTTCCTCTTTGTCCTCCGTCATTTTAGCGCCTTCACTTCAGATCATGCTCGAAGGACACGTCGCCATCCCAACCACAAAGCTTGCATAGTGGAATGGTGGCCTGTGTCCATAGTATGTATTCGCAAAGCGAAGTTTACGTCCCGCTCTCCCTCTTTGTGCCACTTGACTGCTGTAATTAGGCTTGCTCATTGTCTGCAATATTTACGCAGGATTCCTGCATGCCGCAAATGAAATTGCGATCGTAGCCCATTGCCGTTCACGACAGATATCACACTCATTAGACTAAGAAAGCGCTTAAGTTGTGCATGTAAATCAAAGCTAGTGAGAGCCATCTACCAAAGACTGGATGGTATTATTATTTGTGCGACACGCGCATCAGACAAAGCGCATATATGCCATCTACTAATCGTTCAGATTAAAAAGCAAAGACATCAGAAGGGATAAGCACATGAACAGTATTCAGCGAAGCTTGAGCTGTATGCCATAGGCAAAAAACAGCTGCAGGTGATGTTATGCTTCATCGAACATCAGTTTCACAAACCTGAAAGGCGACATCCACCTGCTACCCCCAGCATTTACTGCATCCACCAGCCAACACGTACTCGTCACGAGTACGTCACGAGTACGTCACGAGTACGGCTGCGACAGAAAGGATGTTTCATATCCGCCGCTAAGGATTCAGTTATGGGGCTGGCTAGTACCCCCAAGGTTAGTTCTAGTAGTAAAACATAATTACCCAAGAAAGTGAATAAAAATACGGCCCCGTGGTAGCTAAATTGGTTAGAGCATCGCACGCGTAATGCGAAGACGTGGGATCATTCCCCACCTGCAGAAAGTTGTTTTTTCATCCACTTTCATTGCCAAATTTATCATTTGCTTAATTCACTTAGCAAGTACCAGTAATTTCCCCTATGTTGCCCTTGGTGTTTTTGTTGGTTTCTCATGATATGAGTAATAAAAATCAGGCCCCTTGGTTAACCCCCTTTCTTCTCGCTCTTACATAACGAGGGTGTCGAATCCGGCAACATAGATGGCTTCAGGTAGCAATTGTGGGTTTATTGAACGATAACGTACTCAAGACGCCGGTGGCAGAAAGGATATTCCACATCCGCCACCAAGGTTTTTGAGTGGTGGCGCTGGGGAACACTACCAAGGTTAGTATTCATACATATATATATATATATAATGGAAAAACACCAAGGCGGAAACAAAAAGAAACATGGCATACACAGGTGAGAAAAACAACACGCATTGAGGAAATAATGCTGCAAGAACCAGCAAGTAAATTAAACAAAATTTAAGAACTGGAATGTCGACTTGGTTGTTATTATTGTTTTGTATAATTTTAAAGTGCAGTATCAGATCTTGCCAGTACTTAATATATTACGGCTGCCATTTACACTATATGTTTAGGTTTATCTCTGCGGTTCAGCCCCTTGAAACGTAGGTACTGACAGTAGGCCATTCTCCTTGCGTATTACTGACAATACTTACACCGCAGAAGACAGTATACAAACAAATAGCACATACCACTCCAGAGGCCTAATTAGGAGAAGGACAAAATAGAGTGCATTGTGCTACAGCGAGCACAGCAATGCTAATAGAACACGTTACTCGTTGGCGAGCGGGCATGAATGCTTCTGTTCATCAAAAACTTGCATTTTAGGAACCTTATGCAGCAGCTTAAATTTTTTTAATTATCAGCAAATTCCACAATAATATACTCACTTCTTTCGGCAACCACCATTGCCACAAAGAGTGTTGTGGCAGAAATAATTAAAAATGTCCTTTGCTTCTGCATTTCCACAAGAAATCAAAAGGTAGGCAGCTTCTTTTAAACAGAAATAATCGCACAAAAATGATGTCAATTTGCAAAACCAGACGATCTATACTTTAGGATTTTATCTAAGCAACTGAGATCTTCCTTGCGCTTTCAAGAAGCCTGAAATGAAACTTGTTGGCGAGCACAGCTGTAGTTATTGTGTAAGTATTGTCAATTCTTTACACGTTGAGCTGCAATGAGACCCTGAAATATGCATATTATTATGCCAACTCAATTTGCAGCTTTCTGTATAGCGCCGGACGCTCGTCCCTAAAAGCTATTGTGAATGTTCTGTGTCTGCTGCGTTCTTTCTACAATCCTCCTTTAGTGACACTTTTAGTGACACTTTCCCGTCAAAAGTAACAAAAAAATAATTTTGCTTCGGGCCTGAAACATTATTCATAAAAGTTCATGAAACACGTTTTAAACACGGTGGGAAATACTGCTGCATATAGCATCGCGTGCCAAACATTACTGGACTGTATGCAGATGTATTCTACAATTTAGCCAAATAGATTATAGAGAGAAAAAAAGCACGAAAAGATTAACCAGGCTGATCCCGTTGGGCAACCCTGGACTGTGAAAAAGGGAAATGAAGCACGAGAAGAACACAAAAGTTCACAATAGATTGCAGACTCGCTCCGGTAGCTTACGAGGCACATGCACCTGATAATGTATGTGGCGTCATCGATGACGTTAAAATAGCGGCAACGGCCTGTACACCTGGTATTGCGCGATTGTTTCTGGCAATGAATTACGGGCCATCTTGCTCTCGCGCAGATGTATGCCTTGCCGGAATATAAATAGAGGGAAGGGATGATTGTCCATGAGTCTAGCCGATTCTCTCACCGCTTTTTTGTCGCTGCCCGATGCCTCCGGTCTATGTAACCTCAAAACGTCAGCCCGCCGTTAACCTATAAGCAAAATCCTAACGGGTAAAGTGGAGAACTAGAGATACGCTAGACATTTGTGCATTTAGCTATTTGTGCATCACCAGTTGAGAGGAACTGATGAGCTATGTGGGAGTGAATATTACCATCTTTATATGTTGGCTAATGCTATGGACATTTAGAAATAAATTTGAAAACATACTCCTTGAAAGGCATCTCACTTGTTCAAGCCTGTTGATGAGGTTTACAGAAAAGGTGTTTCGGGCCTATTTTAGGGAGGTAGCTTTTTTGAGTTATGAACAATCCCGGAACACGACAAAAAATTGAATTATTGGGTTCTATGTGCCGAAACCACGATCTGATTATGAAGCACGCCGCAGGACTCCATAAATTTTGACCACTTGTGGCGCTTTAACGTGCGTCTAAATTTAGGTACATGGGTGTTATTGCCCCCATCTAAATGAGGCCGCCGTGGCCGGGTTTCGATGCCGCGACCTTGTGCTTAGCAGCTCAACACCACACCCGCTAAGTAACCACAGTGGGTATCTCGAATTCGAGATTTGCTAAAGATCGACGCATTCTTTAGGAAACTTTTAAGTCAGTTCTAATAAAAAGACTCGACTATTCGTGAAGAGTGTTTGCTTTCATGTTTTTAGGCATTATTGTTACTTGGTGGCCTCATGCTTAACTAGAATTATTGAAGGAGGCTATAGTGTACAGTAAGTTGAGCACTTTTTTGTCAAAAATTGTTCAGTAGCCTTTGGATGATTGTCAATGTGAGCGGATAGCCCGAACGAAAAATGATGAGCGAATGAACCAAAATGAGCAACCGAGAGCAAAGGAGTGAGAGAATGAACGTTTTCCTTGCCGAGTACGACAGCCGAGCACTAGCCATCGACCAATCGACGGACCCGCCATTCAGGAAAACAACCGAAACGGCAAACATAAAACAATCATGGAAAGTCGGGCAAGCAGGTTCGAATTCATGTTATAAGTGTGCCGTGAAAAACGCAGACAAGGGAGGGAACTTCTTGCCACCTGGGTGCAGGCTCCTGAAAGTTTTGTTCCGCACGTGCAGGTGGATGCTAAAGGCAGCACACTTATTCCAATGTTCCTTGTAATGCAGGAATTGTTGACCAGATACCATTGTCGTGCGTAAAATAATAAGTGGAACACACTTGAAGGTGCGTCAGCGCATGCCTTCAGGAACACGAACTGTCACTATAAAACTCAGCCCTTTCGTGCCTGGCTATTCATTGACCAGAGTTCAAACGCACCGCAGCGTTTTCAAGTGCACAGACCCTCACAAGGGGAAGCTAACAATTAAACCTCGATATACTGCAAGTGTGTTATATTACAAAACTAGAAAACGAATGCATAAGCCATCCATCAATAGCCCTCACAGATCACGAGTTTTTCTATTTGTGTAACATGGTACGTTGAATGCTGAAACACGGAATACAGTGTTTTGTAACCTTTACTTATTGTTTCCCCGTTCACTCCACGTTATATTCGATGATAACTGTACCTCGGTCAGCTATTTCCTTGTAGCATCTGTCATGTTAAACCAGTTAGGAATATGAGCATGTGTTGTGGACTGCCTCCATTGTCCCCGTTTTTCTTGGCACAATAATAACATGAACAAAAGAAAGCTATTCGTTTAATAACATGCAATTACAACATGACAATATTTCCCACTAAGATTTTTTTTTATTTTCTGCTGAGCTTTCTCCTCTTAAAAACATTTCCCAGTGCTTCATCACCTATAGAAAAGACACATGCATTCCTATGCAATGAGTATTCTCCACGTCCCACAATATAAAAAGCAACATGCCCAGCCCTAGGCATCAAATGTAAAAGCGTTTTAAACCGTGCACATGATGAGCCATCCACAAATGACACGGGGAAAGGAAGGAGGGGCCTGCGCATCTTATCACTAAAGCCAGCAAAGAAGGAACCAGAATTTTACGTCAGGAAATCTGATGTCAGATTTTACAGAAGAAAGTCTTAATGACATCACATTTGGGCGCGTCGCTTAGTTATAACGCAACATTTGTAGTTTTATTCACAAACAAAAAAAGTAAAAACTGACTGCTGTTTTCAAACGGGAGATCCTGAATTTATTAAGGTTTAATCATAAGCAGCTTAATATTATCATGTCTAATTTAGGCCGGCTTGCTGCCACTACAAGCAATGTCGACGTTTTAGTGAAGGCATGTCGAGACTGCTTGTACTCCAGGTTGTCCTAGGAAACAACAAAATATTTCAATAAATATTTGAATGTGAACGCATGAAGAAAACTAGAGCACGTGCACAGCATCTGTGAACAATTGTTTGCCCGTGCAACTTATACATCACAGCGCACTGTCTCTTTTCGAGCAGGAGCTCTATTGTCTGAACGCTCTCCGCCAATTTCCATGACTGAACGAGCTCGAATGTGCAGTGTACAAATGTTCTAGAAAAAGAAACGAAAGAATGGCAATCGCATTGTTGAGTGCTCGGCAATATTTCTCCCTGGTAGCCATTCCTACTTTTTTACGCAGCGTTCACGACTTTTTACTGTGATTCAGGCTATTATTTTAGTGGGCATTCTCTTAGGACGACGAAGTGTCTTTCAGGCAGAACGCCGGCTCTTCCAGCTCTGCTCATTTTGTGAATTTTCTAGACTTTGCTAGTGGACTGCTATTTCCTCCTTAACTGCGATGGAGATGGAGCCTCACGCGCGTCCGCCGGACTCGGCAGTGCCCGCGGCGGCACTGCCGACAAGGAAGCGCAACGGCACCGAGAGCGACACGGACAGCGACGACACCATGCAGTCCTATATCAGCGGTGAAGATTCTTGTGACGACGCCTTCGAGCTGGTGCGAAGTCGTAAAGCAAAGCGAAGATTTCTCAGCGCATCATCGAATTCGAGTGAGTCCACCGTGAGATCTTCGCGGGACACCGAGGAGCTCACCATCCTGTTCTCGCCAGTTCTCGCCACTGACAACCTGAGACGCCTCAACAGGCAAGCCGTGTCTTCTCATCTAGAGGCGCTGGTTCCAAACGAAATCAAAGACATCAGAGTGAACACCCGTAAGAACGTGCTAGCGATTGACGTAGAACACGCGGCTGCGTTGGATTCCTTGCGCAAGATCACGGAACTTGGCGGGATGAAAGTCCGCCCTTATATTCCGCTGGGCAAACAAGTCCGTACTGGCGTAATTTACGATGTTGACGAGACCATTGTCGACTCCGATCTGTCAATCTTAATCAAGCCAGCGACAGAGAACACCATCATCACAAACGCGTTTCGTCTCGGCACGTCACGGTGTGTGAAGGTCATATTTAAGGGCGAATCCCTCCCATCGCATGTAAAAGTGGGCCACTTCCGACACGCAGTTCGCCCCTTTACACGAAAACCACTGCAGTGCTGGAAGTGCATGAAGCTTGGCCATGTCAGTAGTGTGTGCAATAACACTACCGTCTGTTCTCGCTGCACTGGGCCCCACACCACAAACACGTGCGAGGCCAGTGTGCTGAAGTGTACAAACTGCAGCGGCCCTCACGATGCATCTTCGAAGGAATGCCGTTTGATTCGAAAGGAAATGCAAATATTGAAGAAAATGGTTAGAGACCACTCGTCTCACCGAGAAGCAGCAGCATCTATTAAGCGACGACGATCACGTCGCCGACGTCGATCAAGAGCCTCCAAAGCCTCTGCAGAACGCCACACACGTATATCACCACCCACTCTTCCGCCCAGGCCAAACGCCGTCAGCTCAAAGGACAAGGGTGCATCGAACAGCACGGCTGCTGACGCGTGGCCTGCACTCCCGAAGCTACATGTTCCTACTGAGCGAAGTGATACTTCTACAGCAGGGGACACTTCGTCTGTTCCTGATAAATTGGCGGACCAAGATCAACAAATTGTTGTTATGATCAGCTCTCTGGTCAGTGCTATTCGTGTTCTTCTGGACAAGCTACAGACACCAACAGCTCGAAGTGCATTGCAAGTGCTGGATGCCATCAGTCCGGTTCTGGCGAGCCTTCAGAAGTCCAGTGCTTGAGAACATCTACAGCAGAAACATGGCTCATCGACAACAAAAACGATCGTTCCGGGATGATGTGAGAAGTGCCTCCATATTCCAATGGAATGCGAGAGGCCTGAGGTCCCGTATTTCGGATTTTCGACAGTTCGTATTTGCAAACCATTTCCCTATACTGGTCATCTGTGAACCGAACTTATCAGCCTCCATAAGACTATCGGGATATGAATCTTTTGTTTCCAACACGTGTGTCCGTAGCAGTAAGGTTCTGGTCTGCATTCGCAAGGACCTTACGTACTTTTCCCAACAAGTAGCGCCACACGATGGTAACCAATACGTCTGTGTTACTGTGAAAAAATTACCGACGATTACGTTACTTCCTAATGCGAAATTTGAGCGCAGCAAATAAGCTGTTTCACCTTTTCGATAGATTGAGGCAAAGAAATAGAGCAACACATGTATGCGCTATCACAGAATTTTTTTTTATTTTTCACACGTATTCCTTTAACAAAGACTCCACTAAAAGTTCTTGACAGTCATGAAGGAAGCTTTGTGGTCGGAGAAATAGACTGATATATGTTCGACTTGGTACACCAATGCTTGATTCTCAAAGACGAGATCTATACAAGTGCCTCGCGAGGTTGTCACAGCCGTGGGACGCGTTACGAGTGAGAGGAACGGGATGTTCTCCCGCATAAGTGTTAGGAAATTGCTGTTTGTCTTTATGTCAACATTAAAGTCCCCCACTACTAACATCGGTGTGGATCGATGGACGGTTAATGCGAGTTGCAGGAAGCGCACGACGTCTTTCGTGAGTGCGGTAGCGGACTCACGAAAGCGGTATCAGTCGGTCGCTGCTAGCGCTGGGGGGATGAAAGGGGGGCGGAGCTGGTTACGAGGCCGACGATAACGCCAACGACGACGCGAAACCCAGGAACGGACGCCAAAGAGCCATTTGTGTAGCCAGCCCACCTCCACAGTCTCTCCTTCTCCCTTCCATCATCCTCCCTCGCCCGGAGAGCCGACAGCGCGCATGCGCGGCGGCGAAGCAGATTCGTCGGCGAGCTGGTTACGAGGCCGACGACGACGCGAAACCCAGGAACGGTCGCCAAAGAGCCATTTGTGTAGCCAGTCCTCCTCGACAGTCTCTCCTCCTCCCTTCCATCATCCTCGAATGTCATCATCCTCAGCTCGCCATCATCATCATCCTCAGCTCGCCGACGAATCTGCTGCTCCGCCGCCGCGCATGCGCGGCGGCGGAGCAGCAGATTCGTCGGCGAGCTGGTTACGAGGTCGACGCCGACGACGACGACGACAACGCCGACGACGACGCCGACGACGACGACGACGCGAAACCCAGGAACGGATGCCAAAGAGCTGCGCTCTAAAAGAAGAAGCTGTCTTTTACTCTTATTGGCGTCTACCTTTCCCCAACAAGTCAGTTTGATAGAAAAAGACTGGAATATATTTTGGCTGCTACTCCCGGTCCTTGGATAATAACAGGGGACTTCAACGCTCACCACCATATATGGGGAAGCTCCAGGATAAATTCGAGGGGCAGGTCACTAGTATCCTTTGCATCAGGCCACAACCTGTGTCTTCTAAATGACGGAAGCCCGACTTTTCTGCGAGGAACTACGTACAGTAGCTGCCTTGACCTGACTTTGGTGTCACGTTGCCTGACTTTGAGCGTGCAGTGGTTTACTGATATTGAAACCCATGGAAGTGATCATATCCCGACCTATGTGAGAATTGATGGACTAGACGCCACATTACCGGTTGTTTCTCGCCAAATCGACTGGTCAGTCTTTCAAGATCGCGTAGAAGACACATGCAAGACACATATTGCACGCAGATCAGAAGACACAATTGCGGACGCTATGCAAGATTGTACACGCTGCTTCACACATCCATCAAAGCGTACAGAGAATGACATTGAATTGGAAAGGCTTCGTGCACTACGTCGCCGAGCTGAAAGGAGATACAGGCGCACGAAGTCAATTCTTGACCTCAGAGAAGCTCGGCGCATGCAAAAGAAGATCAAACGCCGCATGGATAAGCTAGCGGATCAAAGATGGAAATGTTTTTGCGACTCACTAGACCCCCGCAAGCCATTGTCCTGTGTATGGCGTACCCTACGGGGTCTTTGCTCAAGTCCCCAGCAACGACACCCATTCAACGCCCTTGCTCTCTATCAAAACCGCTGTGAGATAGACGTCGCAGAGGAATTTTGTGCGAACGTCGCCGGCGGCACAGTTTTAGTCCCTGACATGGCTCTAGGCAACATCCCCTGTCCACGAGATGCAAGTATGGACGCTCCATTCTCTATGGAAGAGCTAGAAGCTGCTATGGCGCTCTGTAAGTGTTCGTCTTCACCAGGGCCCGATGGCATAACATATACTGCTTTGCGCCACCTAGGCAGAGAAGCACGAAGAGAACTCCTCAGCGTTTTTAATAGTTCATGGCAAGATGGTGTCGTCCCACAGGAATGGAAACGCAGCCGCCTGGTACCGCTTCTAAAAGCAGGAAAATCACCGCTCGAACTGGCATCATATCGGCCTATAGCTCTTGCCAGCTGCGTCGGGAAACTCATGGAACGTATGATCCTCATGCGTCTCGAATGGTACCTTGAACACCACAAGATATACCCTGACTCTATGGCGGGATTTCGACGGGGTCGTTCATCGATTGACAATGTCATCGATCTAGTAACATCTGTGGAACAACAAAAATATCGGAAGCGATTATCAGTAGCACTCTTTCTTGACGTGAAAGGCGCTTACGACAACGTTTTCCATCAAACCATTCTAGACGCACTTTTGACAATTGAACTAGGAGGACGAGTATATCGATGGGTCAGTAACTACTTGACACAAAGGTCCTTGTTCGTACGAACAGAAGATGGTCCAACTAGCGACCACTACACATGCCGAGGCGTTCCCCAAGGCGGTGTTCTAAGCCCTATTCTTTTCAACCTCGCGCTTCTTCATCATCATCATCTTCAGCCTGGTTACGCCCACTGCAGGGCAAAGGCCTCTCCCATATTTCTCCAACAACCCCGGTCATGTACTAATTGTGGCCACGCCGTCCCTGCAAACTTCTTAATCTCATCCGCCCACCTAACTTTCTGCCGCCCCCTGCTACGCTTCCCTTCCCTTGGGATCCAGTCCGTAACCCTTAATGACCATCGGTTATCTTCCCTCCTCATTACATGCCCTGCCCATGCCCATTTCTTTTTCTTGATTTCAACTAAGATGTCATTAACTCGCGTTTGTTCCCTGACCCAATCTGCTCTTTTCTTATCCCTTAACGTTACACCTATCATTCTTCTTTCCATAGCTCGTTGCGTCGTCCTCAATTTGAGTAGAACTCTTTTCGTAAGCCTCCAGGTTTCTGCCCCATAGGTGAGTACTGGTAAGACACAGCTATTATATACTTTTCTCTTGAGGGATAATGGCAACCTGCTGTTCATGATCTGAGAATGCCTTCCAAACGCACCCCAGCCCATTCTTATTCTCCTGATTATTTCCGTCTCATGATCCGGATCCGCCGTCACTACCTGCCCCAAGTAGGTGTATTCCCTTACGACTTCCAGTGCCTCGCTGCCTATTGTAAATTGCTGTTCTCTTCAATAGCAGCGCTTCTTGGGCTGGCCGAATCCCTACCGGAAACAGTGAGTGTTTCCATCTACGCCGACGACATCTGCATCTGGACATCAGCGGTCACTCGCCTGCAGGTTCGCGCACGGCTACAGAAAGCGGCAACACAGGCATCTGACTACCTTCACGCACAAGGCCTTACCATCTCAACAGAAAAATGTGCGTCAGTCGCTTTTACACGAAAAGCGATGACTCCTTATCCGGTATGCATCAATGGTCAGCCTATCTCCTACAAGAGAAATCACCGGTTTTTGGGCGTCATTGTAGACCGAGACCTCACTTGGAGCCCTCATGTTGCCCACTTAAAGAAGAAGCTCACATCTATTGTTCACGTCTTCAAGTTCATCGCCGGCAAAACATGGGGATCATCAGTGGGCTCCATGCTACAGTTATATGGATCGCTGTTCATCGGATTCCTACGCTACAGTTCTCCCGTGCTTGCTAAAACATGCAAGTCAAATCTTCGAGAACTTCAGAGCGTGCAGGCGCAGGCACTACGTGTTTGCCTAGGCTTTCCGCGCAGCGCCTCAACAGCTGGAACCATTATAATGGCTCAAGACCATCCGATCACGACTTACATTAGTACCGAAACGCTTAGAGCCCATGTTCGTCATGTTTCACGGATGCAGTCAAGCTCTCTTGCGTGCCTGCCGGAACGACGACCACAGGCGTCCTTCTCCAACAAGGTCAGCATCCATCGTGCCTCCTTACCATCGGGTTTCACACCCTCTGCACGTTCAACCTCAGCTTTATGGTGTTTAAAACAACCTCAAGTGCGTCTTACGGTTCCAGGAATAAGAAAGAAGACCGACCTGCCTACCTTGGCCTTGAAGCAAGCAACTCTGGATTGTTTGCAGACTTTCTACTTTGATCGAATACATATATATACGGATGGCTCTTGCACTCAGACCAGCTCCACCAGTGCAGTGGTTATACCATCACGATCACTAAGCATCCGATACAAGATTTCTCATTTGACAACATCGACTGGTTCGGAGCTTGTTGCCCTCCGAGGTGCCGTTGATTATATTAATAACCAACCGGCTAATCGGTGGGCTATATTCTGCGATTCCAAGGTGGCCTTACAATGTCTTCTGGCATCTCTTCGTCGCGGGTCATGTGAACAACTCGTGTCGGAGATACGAGAAATGCACCATCTCATGATCGCGAAAGGACGCGACGTCGTGTTTCAGTGGCTGCCTGGTCATTGCGGTATCTCCGGCAACGACCTCGCTGACGAAGCTGCTAGAAAAGCACACGAGGCAGCAACCCTTGTTTCAATACCTTTATCGCGGACCGACGCAGCCCAACACTTAGGCAAGTTAGCGCACTCTTTGACAATGGAGAAGTGGCACACATCTGAATTCACTCACCATCGCTTGCATTCCCTCGATCCCTCTATGCAACTGCGGCTGTTACCAGGTCTTCGGCGAAATGAGGAAACAGTGCTGTGCCGCTTACGTTTGGGAGTCGCATTCACAAATGCTTATGCATTTCTGATTGGAATGGCTGATAGCGCCGAGTGCAATGCCTGCGGTGTCGAGGAAACCATAGAACACCTACTGTGCTACTGCCCATCTTATGAAAACGCAAGGCAAGACCTCTGCACAGCTCTCAATCAGCTAGATGGGAAGCCGTTCACCTTGAAGAAGATCCTGGGACCATGGCCTCGCATATCGCAGCTACAAAAGGCCACAAAAGCGCTGCTGCGATATTTGAAAGCGACCGGATTGAGTGAGCGCCTGTGATTTGGACTGAGTGACCGACTGATATCTCCAGTGGACTTTCTCTTCTTTTATCTTTCCGTCCCCCTTTCCCTTTCCCCAGTGTAGGGTAGCCAACCGGGCTCAGTCCTGGTTAACCTCCCTGCCTTTCTTTTATCATTTTCTCTCTCTCTTAGGCGCTGTAATTTAGTGCAAATTGCACTACATGTGAGACTGGTAGGTGCTAGGATCCGGTGAAAGCGACCAGACCGAGTTCCACGCGACCGCAAATGCTTACTGAGGACGCCATGTGTGAATTTCTTCTTTCTCGCATAGAACAGGTTTGATGTAGTTGATTAAAGGTGTAGTTAGTGGCTCTTCGTCCCGCCGTCCCGCCCTTTCTGCCTCCCCACCGATCGTCGGCTCAGAAGGCAGCGAAGGCACTTTTGTGCTTTCTCAGAACGTCTAGTTTGGGCGAGTGGCTTTAACTGAAGTACTGTCCGTACACGTCTCCACACCTTCTCTTTCCCTGATCTCTCTTCCCTTGCTCCTTTCCCCTAGAGTAGGGTAGCCAACTAGACTCTTGAATGGTTAAAATCTCTGCCTTCCTATACTCCTCTCTCTCTCTGGTTCCGTTTGGAAAAGTTCAAGGTACTTGAAACATATACATAATTCTGAAGAAGCCTATTCAATTTAATGTGGATACAAAAGAGCTTTCATGCGAAACTACACATTCGAAATACGAGCGGCTTGTAACAATAGCCGTTTTTAACAGCACGATTGGAAAAAAAAGAGCCGCCATTTCCACTCACCAAAAGTATATCATGTCCGATGAACAATTTCTCCCATAGCGAATTAGCACTCACGTTGATATGATCGCCGCTTGTTGATAGATTATAATTTTCATACTATATGCCAGATACCCGCAACGAACAGTCGACCAAGAAGCACCCCGTAAATATAATATAAATGGGAAGAAGGGAAGTAATTCAAGGTAACATAAGATTTATTACATTGCATTGCACCGGTGAGAAATAGCTAATTGCGCGGCAGATTCCTTTACGCCAAGAGAGAGAGAGAGAAAGGACAGGGAAGGCAGGGAGGTCAACCAGACCAGCACCCGGTTACCTACCCTACACTGGGGGTGGGGGAAATGAGAAGATAAAAAAAAAGAGGAAACAAGGGAGAGAGTAAGCACTGAGTGCGTGTGGGTGGGTGCACAGCGACATTACGAGCGGTCTTTTAAGCCGGTGCACTTCAAGTATTGTACTAGTGCACGAATCGCTTTTCGTGCCAGTGACGCGTGTGGCCACGGTGCGAGTATCTTTGACTCGGACAACGGTCTTGAGTCCAGTTGGTTAAATGCTGCCCGCAGAGAGAAGCGTTGTAAATCGTAGCGAGGGCAGGTACACAAAAGGTGTTCAATGGTTTCCTCGCACCCACACCAGTCACACACCGGGCTCTCGGCCATTTGCGTACGATTAGAGTAGGCATTCGTGAACGCCACGCCTGGCCACAAGCGGCCCAAGCAAGGCTGTTTCGCCCGAAAAAGGCTAGAGTGGCAGTTGTAGCCGTATCTTGGGGTGCAGTTTATGCAACCGGCAATTGAAGGCACCTGAACTCCAGAGATCTTGTGACGTTTTGCGTGCAAGTAGGCGATGTGCCCTGGCAGCGTCCGACCTCTCGGAAGGTTTTGGACACGTCTGGGTGTCTTTGTGCCAAAATCAAAGGAACCAAAAGGGCAAATTTCGGGTGTTTTATTAACCTTTTCACGAAAGCTTCGTTTCCTGTCAATTCCAACGCGTGACTTGGATCTGCAGAATATTTCTGCACAATAAAAACATTTCGCATTAGGAAAAAAATTCGGCAGTACCCCTCTCACGATGACTATCGAAGGTAATGCGATTTACATTCAATCATTCTAGCACACGATATTGTTGAGAGAGAGATAGAGAGAGAGAGCGCGTAAACTTTATTTTCAAATCAGTAAGATTTGAGTCCGGCATCCTTTTGGTGGGTCTGGGCACCCGCCGCGTACGCGATTCCAAGACCTGTCTCGAAGCGGCTCCCTCGGCTTGCTGGACGGCCCAGAGTTGTGCTGTCAGGTTCGAGCTGAGCAGTGCGGCCTTCCAGCCCGAGCGGTGGCTGGCGGTAGAAGAGACGAATGGGTCGGCACTACCCGACTCGTTTGTTAAGTGCTGACAATCCCATAACATGTGATTAAGTGTGGCAACCTCGCCACATGATGTGCATATGTTTGTAGTGTACATGTCTGGATACATGGCGTGCATGAGTCTGGGGTTTCTGTAGGAATCCGTTCGTAATTATCTGAAGTGTACTGCTTGCGTCCTGTCTAAACTAGCGTGACGGAATAGGTATACGCATCTTTGTAACTGATAGTGTGTCGTGATGTCGTGGAACCTGTTCATACGATCTTCCCACGCCCAGACGTTCGCAGTACCCTGCGGGGGATCTTCCTCCAATGATGCTCGGTGAGTGAGGCCTCGAGCAACGCGGTGAGCCGCTTCGTTGGGGGTGCTCGATCCAGTGTGTGCCGGGATCCATAGCAAATGCCTTCGGTTATCGAAGTCGGCCTCTAAGTAATGCTTATGTATTTCTGGTTTTCTAGTAATAGTCATTCTGAGACCCACTTTTTTTTTTATTGAAGTGAATGTTAGGAGAGGTTGGCGCCTTTATGTGGTGGCACCGGCTACTACTTGTCACTTGGCTGACGAAACAAATTTAAGCAAAAAGGGAGAATAGCGACACTGAATATAACACTCAGTAGAACACCGGATCAATAAAAAATATACAGTCCATGAGTCGCAAATTACAGTACATGAGTCCCAAAGTTCTGTGCATGAGTTCAGTCCACGTACGCATATATGAAGTCCGATGTTTTGAACAGCCAAAACACAAAACAACACTTGTAATACACTCCAAGCACAGGACAGAATTATACGTATTGCGTAAAAGTTGCGATCACCACGTAAACCAACTATGCACCACGAACAACGTTTATGAAACTCATTTAGCGTATTCGGATTATCCAATACTTAATATTTACCCAAAATGTTGGTGTCCTCTAAAAACTTTTTCAGAGCAAGAAGCGCTCTTTTTTGAAGGCCCGCAGTTGGCCATGGGCCAAGTATCTTTTTTAGAGTGAATGGTCTTCTGTCTAATATAAACAAATTAGCTTGCAGTACCGTTCTTTGTGTATCGTATTTCGAGCACTCGAGAAGAAGATGGTGCACATCTTCGTCTGGATGGCCACAAGAACACTGCGGACTAGAGACACGTTTTATTCTGTACAAGAAGTGTCTCGTAAATGCAGTACCAAGACGCAGCCGGTGTACCAAAGTTTCAAATTTTCTGTTGTTTCTTAGAGTTTCCGGCATTGATAAGTTTATACATGGGTCTAATGAGTATGAGTTTTTAGTTTGCTGGTCAAACCAGGTAGTTTTGCTGAGACGACAAGAAATCTGTCGCAGGATCAGACGGACTTCACTACGCAACAGGGGAAGATTGGTGGTCTCTGCGATATTGTGCGCTCGATTCGCAGCTGCGTCCGCTGCAGTATTGCCAGGAATATTGCAGTGCCCAGGTATTTGTTCAGCTGTATACTATAAACACTTGATCCGTTATCAGTCCAGCCTACAGTGACATTCGTTTTACGAGAGGCGCCAATGAGCGTGACCAAGAGAGGAAAATTTCATGACGACTGCGCAGTTCTGACGACGGAATAACGAAAATGGAATGACGTCGATGGAAACCCAAATGTGGTATTCAATGACGACGTGATGACAACAAAACAAAGACAATTAAATGATCCCAATGGTGCAAAGAGGACAGCTTGACAACACCGGCATAAAGACAATGGTATAATGACGAATTTATGACGACAAGAGCGTGACGGCGACGGTATGATGACAACCGTATAAAAAAGTTGTTACAGCGACGGCGGCACAAGCATGGCGGAATGATATGATAACTGCACGACAACGGGTGCATGAAAGCGGCTGTCTGGTGATGACGCAATGATGTCGATGACATGAAAACTTCCACCTAGTCACGATTAAGTGACTAAAGCATGATTACGATAGAATTGCGAAGGTGTTATGACGTCAATCAAACGAAGCAGGCAGTATAATGACGACAGCATGGTGGCAATGGGTTAATGACGAAGCATGAAGACAATGGCATGACAACGACTCTGTGACGATGCTTGAGTGAAACGACGACTCGACGAGAGTTCGATTACGACGCTACAATGACACTGATGCAAAGACCATTACTGCTTCACGACGACTCTGTGAGAATGAATGCGTGACTACACTCTAAACACAGTAGTAAGCTTTGCAAAGGTGCACATTTTCACATTCTTGTGCACCTTTAACATAAAAGTTACAACAATGTAACCTTTAAGTTTTTAACCTTTGGAAAGGTTACAAATGAAAAGGTTACTTTTTTATATAGGTTACATGCTTTTTTTTTAATGTAACCTTTACGAAGGAATAAAACCTTCAGAAAAACATAGGTTACTTGCTAGAGCACCTGTAACCTTTGGACGGCGCGCAATGCTTTTGGTAAAATCCCTTATTAAAAATGTCCTTGGTTTTTGTTCAGGGTCACGAAATACAGGACTCGCGTGGACTCCGCATTTGACGTGCACGAATAATACCCATCGAAAAGAGAGGTCAACAGACAAGACAAACAAAGATATACAAAAATGCTCGCCGCCTTTAATATCACTGACAAGAGACATAAATACATAATTTACCTTAACCACAATACCAACGCATACCTCCCACAACGACGCTTACCATTAGACAATGTAGCCTGACTTCCTGAGTCTAGGCAATACTAAAAAAAACTTACGTTATACAGGTGATGTGTATGGCTATATGGTCAAGGCACTATATTTGTAAAGTAGTTTTTTTTATTTAGTGTACATGTACTATAGAGCAAATATCTATCACAATAAGTGCTGCACATAATGCACTATAAGTCTGAGCTCATATTATATAACGATTTGCAGTGCGAAAAGAGCTCTGCAAACAAGCCCGCTTTGGAAAGCAACGCATGCACTCGATTTGAGAAGCATTAAGCCAACGAAGACCTTGCACGCCGTAAATGCGGCTCTGAAACAAAGGGCACTTACCCAACTCTGTATATCTGCCATGGGCACGTGGACAGTGATTTCAATAGTCGGAACGGCTTGCGTTCTCTGCTGTGTCCTCCGACGAACACACAACGATGTGCCGCCGACAGTCGCAAAAAGGTTCGTTGCAGCTGCCGGGCAGTACATTCCACAAGTCCCTGCTGCTTAGCGCCATTACAGATTTTGTCGCGCGCACACACAAAGCAAAAGACTTCAAAATGCCGAACAAAGCAGAGAAGAAACGCCGCCAGAAAGCGGCTCGGCTCCGCCATAGAATGAAGACGGCACAGCCGAGCGGTTTGAACGGTTCAAACGACGCGTACGAAGCAGCCCGGGCGGCGCCTGCGCCGTGGCGCCTTCCCGCAGTCTAGACTTCCGTGGTTTCTTTGCGCATGCGCGTCTAGCGCGTATCGGAGCGACCGTCGTGCGATATTTTGAGCACCTCTCCTTACAGTTACCCGCTTCTCGCATGCTTGTTGTTCTCATTTTAGTTTAATTCCGACTCGCTTTGTCGACTGAAATATTCGAAGGCCCGGCGGAATGTAACAAAACAGCTCGTCGAGTTGCGCACTCGGCCTCGCACATCCGGTTACATTTTCTGCCGCCCTCTCAGGTGCTGCCCTTCTCTGTCTGTGCTATTAGAACATTAACTGCGACGGTGTTTAACGCATTTTGGCTTACATGGCGAAGAAGACACAAAAGCTGTATTGTATCATGCCTAGATATTACGTGTGTATTGAACGAATTGCGATGTTACGTCACTTAAAGTGGAGAGCTGTACGAGTTGGTGCATATTTGTAGGAATATAAACCAGCGCAGAGGATGGAGACACAGTATAGCAAAACAGAGAACGACGGTTTTTCTCGTAGTCCTATGTATCTAGTGTCTGCCCTCTGCGCTAGTTTTTCTTCCTGCAAAAATGAAATTTATTTGAGAGGTAAATCATCTCGACCCGCCGTAAGAGCGGGCTTAGAATAAATATCACATGGACCTCGTTTTGTAACTCACTTATGGACCGAATAATCAAGCTGTGCTGTAGCATACTGAGCCGCAAAATACTACCATTTCGTTGAATGTGACAGCTTCTTTCGACGCAGAAGCCAGACTTTTAATCACGCGCAAGTCTGCTTGTAACTGCCATCCAAAACGACAGTACTGAGTTCATGCGGCAGGCTTTCACAAAGTGTTTGTAGTGTTTTTATTGTAAGTGTATGTAGTTTGTAGTAATAACACTTATGTTGTGGCCAAAACCACACCCACGCTGCCTCTGAAATAAATATATTTGCGCACTTCAAGCAAGGAACGTCCTCTCTACAGTATGCGCAGCTGCTTGCTTCTAGAAACATAAGTTACCGCGCTACTCATAGGTTAGGGCGCAAAGGTTCGTGATGGTAACCTATAGATTGCTTGCATGTTGGATGTTGTAACCTTTAGAAGACACAAAAGTATAAAAAACAAGAAAACAAACTACTTGTAACCTTTTTTTCATAAGTTACTCGCGCCCAAAAGTTACATTATAGGTTACTGTGTTTAGAGTGTATGACTGTATGACGACCATGGGCTGACAACGATGGCGTCATTATGACCGAATGACGAGAGTCGAATGAAGAAGCTGGAGGGGTGACGATCGAACGACCACAATCGCATCCCGATCATGTTATGCCAACAAATACATGTACACTGTATGACAACGACGGCACGACGCGAGTCAAATAGACAAATGACAAAGCTGGAATGAAGATGACATGCGTCGACTACGACGCAATCACGACCATGAGCACAGTGCCTGTGGCCCAAGCTATTAGGCGTCTTAGACAATTGTGTAGGGGTGGAAGGTGTGATGACGGCGGCATGACAAGATTGGAATTAAAAAGCTGTTACGACGATGATGGAATGGCTACGGCGGTATCCGAACTATTATTATGATGAGAACGGTATGACGACGATGATGGCCTAATGACGACAGCTTGACGAGAGACGGATGACGAAGCTAGAATGGCGATGATGAAATGACCAGAATAGCATTACGAAGATGGTATGACAACGAACGAATGACGACAACGCAATGGCAGCGATGGTATGATGACGATGGCAGGACGATAGCCGGATAAAAAATCTGCAATGATGACCATATAACGACCATGGCGACACCCCGCCCACGAGGACATACGTAGGGACCTGAGCCATTACGAAACCTAGGTCACTTCGGCGCTGTAGGCGTGACGACGGTGGGCATGACGACAGTCAGATGACAAATCTGGAATGATGGCTATAGAACGACTACGATGGCATCCTGTGCATGATCACTTGCCCAGTCACCTTAGCGGAGAGACAGGTTTGATCTGTCTGTTAGCTTAGCCTTTTAACTGGCATGATAAGAAAGACCTGACCTTGAATGTTTTCATTGCTCTATTTCTTCTTGATATTCTTCAAATACAAACCAAATAAAATATGAAAGGGTTTGTCTGAAAAGTGAGATACAGTGGGTCGAAAATATTGTTGACCAGCTGGTTAGGCGCAAATGTATGGTCCAGAACTCGTGTTTGGTACTCGGTTTGACAGGGTAAGTGTGTGTTTGGTATGCACCTCGATGAATAACAAAGAATAGTAGCTTTCCTATACAATGGAAAAAAATGGCAGTGGCTTAGCTCGGCTATGCGAGGATATACGTAGCGAAAGCTAAGGCATAGGATGGTTAGCCTTGGTTAATCTTGGTTGCAAGTCCAGGTTGGTCTGGTTGTCTAGGTATGTTGCGGCGTTTAGCCAGTCGTTCGGTGCGCTGTTCGTCTGTTTCCTGGGCAATTCGTTTTGTCTACATCTTGTTCCGATGTCGATTCCAGGCCTCCTCCTGCTTACCAGAATTGTCGCCATCCATACTGCCGCCTCAACAGTGGTTGCGGCACACGCGAGCTCTCCTTTTCAATCATCCGACATGTTATCAGGCATGCGACGCAGTTAGCAAAGGGAGTGGAGGCGAACGCAACAACGAGGAACGTGCTGTGACGTCATGTGCCTCCTCGGAGCTCGACCACGGCGAAATCGCAAGTTTGCCGCCAGTAAAGCTTTCGCTTTAAAACATTTCGCATTAGCGATAATATGACCACCACGTCCGCTAAGACGATACTGACGAAGTTTTCGAGTTTCTTCACCAAAACATCTGCTGCTTAGCACGGTCAACATTTTTGTGACTACCAGTGTTGAACAGATACATGAATTAAGGTAAATTGAAAGGCACAGACTAAAATATGTGTTTTGTGTAGTGTTTGGAGATAATTTTGTAAGGTCAACAATATCGTTACGCTGTCAGTTAAAGGGTGAAAGATACTGAACAAAAATGGTGAAAAAATGAACGAAGCATCTAAATTCTACTCGGAAGGCGGCAATGTTCCGATACGCAGTGCGTTTTCAAATTTTTTTCAGCGCATGGCCTTATTTTTGGAGGATTGCGAGCACCCGGCGGCTGCATTCTGGTACGCTCGGGGCTGCGCGCCGACCATCGTGACGCCATTTGTGCTGGCTTGCAGCAACAGCAGCAGCAGCAGGCGTTGTTGTAACAAAGCGTTGAAGCTGTTTCGAAATTGTTCGCCCTTAAGTTTCTGAACACTATACAGTACCAGGGCGGTGCTTTGCACATTGTGTCGACAACATTCACACGCCGATACTGGCACACGACCATTGCACCACCGGGAGCGTACGCACAGAACGCCTGCGGCGTCCGTTTGTCGTCTGTTCTAGTCTACCTTCTACTTGTGCCAGCGCTATGGTGCGTTCTCTGCGGACGATATATGAAGCTCTCCCGTAGCTTTCCGCTATGACCAGATGGCTGCGCTCTTTTAGGGGCTGCAGAATCAAGCGTCTTTCCCTTCTTTATATCACCAACTATCTGACCAGATGAAAAGTATTGAAAGACAAAGCTATACTGCGATACCGCAACGTCCTTTCGCTGACACGCCGCAGCTCTGCAGCAAAGCAGGGATAGTCTGATAGCCACTGGCCTCAAAGTTTTCGGCGCATAGAAAGCCACGCTTCGATGGTACCCATGTTGGCTGCGATGGGCGCGCCGCGTGAACCCATATCCTTTATTGAAAGAAAAAATCAGACATCCACCCCTTCGTAGCCATTGCTACAAAGGAAACCCATACGAGCTCCTCGAAAGAAAAGCCTCATAGTTGAAGAAAAATTCGTCCGCGACTCTAACCCAGGGCTACCGCCTTTCCGGGGCAGCCGGCTCTACCATCTGAGCTAACCAGGCGGCTAGGAGATGGCAGGGCGAAGTCGAATTTGTAGACAACACGAAGCAAAGACAAGAGTTTCACGTAATAGTTCTACAGAAACCCACAAGGTGGAGAGAAGTAATTATTGAAGGGAAAAGTCAGACACCCACCCATTCGTAGCAATTTCTACAAAGGAAACCCATACGGGTTCCTCGAAAGAAAAGCCTCACAGTTGAAGAAAAATTCGTCCTGGTCCGGGACTCGAACCAAGGACCACCGCCTTTCCGGGGCAGCCGCTCTACCATCTCAGCCAACCAGGCGGCTAGGATATGGCAGGGCGAAGTCGAATTTGTAGACAACACGAAGCAAAGACAAGAGTTTTACGTAATAGTTCTGCGGAAACCCAGAAGGTGGAGAGAAGTAATTATTGAAGGGAAAATTCAGACACCCACCCATTTGTAACCATTTCTACAAAGGAAACCCATACGGGTTCTTCGAAAGAAAAGCCTCACAGTTGAAGAAAAATTCGTCCTGGTCCGGGACTCGAACCAAGGACCACCGCCTTTCCGGGGCAGCCGCTCTACCATCTCAGCTAACTAGGCGGCTAGGAGATGGCAGGGCGAAGTCGAATTTGTCGACAACACGAAGTAAAGGCAAGAGTTTGACCCGCAAGGTGGATGCCTGATTTTTCCCTTCAATAATTACTTCTCTCCACCTTGCGGATTTTCGCAGAACTATTATGCCATATCGTTTGAAACTTCGGCTCTGCCGGGAAGGTATGACAGGGCTTGTCTCGCCCGACGACACTTTTTTCACACCCTTGCGCACAGCAACATAGTGGCATTCTCCTGCGTTGTGTCTGGTGCTTCCCTAACTATGATACAAAGCAGCACACAATACAAACGGCTATATTGAAGACGTCGGCACAAGCTTCGGTTGCCGAAGCAATTATGCGGCCGCGAGTAACTGCGTAGTTGAGACGTCGTTCACTGCCATCCGTCCCCGTCTATGCGAGTGGACAGACGCGCGTGATGATTGGCAAGCTGGTTTCCGGCACAGAAAACGTCACAGACACGTCACATCTTCTAGTACATGGCGCGACTGATAGACGCGGTTTCTTGCCGAAAATGCGTTCCATTCATTATTTTGCGTTAGTTTCTGCCTGAAAACATGGTTTCGTCAAGCACTTTCAGCATCCAAGCAGATTTCACTATCGGCGACAAACATTCGTTCAGTATCCCTTTAAGAAGACAAGCGGGCGGGCGGGCGGGCAAGCAGGCAGGCGGCTGGCAGACTGGCAAGCGGGCGGGCGGGCGGGCGTGCGGGCGGGCAGGCAAACGGGCAGGCAGGCTGAAAACGCTTGAAGTAGGCGAAGAGGGGTAACCACATTAAAAATAGAAAAAAAATGATGGGAACTGGGTGAAACCGCGAAAATGCAATCTGCAGGTGCGTGCCGTCGCAACTGTCCCTGATTCAATAAAAAAAATTGCACTCCCCATTTCATAAGATCACTTAGGCCATAGACACCTGCAACCCCCTTGAAAATTTATTGAGGATTGATATAGTTACTTAGGTAAGTGTGTGTTTTATCTTCGCGACTACGCACGTGAGGTAAAAGGCCCACAGAAAGCCACAACCGCGACAATGAGCACCAAGGGGCCCACTAACAAGCCCTGCGACAATTTCTCTCTCTCTCTCTCTCTCTCTCTCTATATATATATATATATATATATATATATATATATATATATATATATATATATATATATATATATATATATATATATTGTAATGTTTGGCCTACACAGCGGCGCATTCTCGAACGTTGTGCAGGTGCCTCAACCTGACAGACACACTAACTTGTGCCGCGATACCTTACTAACGCAGCACATCTGCCCTATGCTCCAATTCGCAAACAAATCCTATGCGCAGAAAGCGGTTGCAGATGTCGTCGGCAGTAGTTATTCTATAGCTCACTGACTTACTACTTCGTTACGCTAACGTCACTCACATGCACGTGCAGACAGTTTTCGCACCACGCCTGCTTTATACGGAAGCATTGCTTCGCACGAGTGACTTGAATATTGTTACCGTCTCGCTTTTTCTTTTGTTCCCATGTGCGTTGGTAGAGACAACCTCCTATGGCTGGCGTATCGAATTCAAGTACGACAAAACATAGGAAAAAGAGCACAGAGCTTTGCTTATCCCCAGGGAGAAATCTATCGAGACCATAGGAAATGTTGCAAATAGTAAGAGTACTAAGCTTGGTGCCTTCTTGCGCGCTCATGCGGCAAAATAAAAATATATTACGAAAATTGAGTGCGCACCTGTTGCAGTGAGCAATAAAACTGAAAGACGGTGCAATATTACCCTGACGATGTCGCTTGCTCATAATGCTTTGCCTTTCTTCCACTCTCCTCAAGCCTTGACATCACGCCTGAACGTCTCGCTAGCCGTCGTTATTAGTGTACTCTGGCGGGATATGTCGAGGTATTATATGTCGCACGTGTGCCGGCTGTGATGACAAGTTATTTTGTGGTACTGCACTTCCGTAGTCATCTTCCCACACTCATTTCGTACTTCACGCCACAGCTCCAGCTTGAATTCCACCGACAACATTTCTCTTAGTGTTCTCGTTGCGTATTCGCGAACAACGTACAACAAGCGCCCGCGTGATATTGCGTTCTCCACGTGACTGGCCCAACAGACTATTTGCTTTACACTCCTTCCAATGTAGCACATTTGTATTCTTACCTGTTTATGACATGCTTTATTGGTACCACGCGTCAAGCCAACCTCAATTAATGTCGTACGCTTGGTACGTATTATAGAAATATGTGGCTGCGTATATGCAAACCTTTTGACGCTTTTGTCTAGAGCACTCTATAACTGCAAGGGTCATTTTTCTGAGATTGTATTTAACCGACACGGTAAATATAGTTAAATATAGCTGCAATTGGAATATTGATTATTCTTTTGTAGTACAGTGTAATATATATGTCGGAGAATACGAGCACGTCGGCATGGTTCGGTGGGTTCTCGGTGTGTCTCTGGTCGCCTCTAGCTTACTGTAGAGAACTGTGGCTGGAGGCATATTAGCTTCCATCTGCGCGTTAACTGAATAGCAGGCTAGAGCGCACCAGCTCAGGTCGAGCGCTCTGCCTTTCTTGCAAACGGAATCTCTCTATCTGTCTGGCGTCTGAAACCGTGTGTAGAATTTGCGGCATCAGAATATGACGTTATGTTCGGCGCGTGTGTAAGATGGTCGTGTTTTTCAGCGGAGAGAATATGCGTCTCCTTCACACTTTAGCCTGGAGGAGGGCATATAGAAGCGTTTAAGTACACTTTACGGCATTGAAGCAGCCAGCTCAAGCATCGCATGCAGAGTGACAGGAAAGAAGAGATGCAGCTTACGGCACGCCCTGTAACTCGACCGTTTACCACGAAATGTAATCTGCGTGCGTGTAATTGACTGATTTGCTAAAAAATGGAATTGCGACTTGAAGGGTGGTCTACCTTTTATAACAAAGTATTTTTGACGCTATTGTAACACTCGTTGTTTGTACGCCACATGCTTTGTTTTACTCTGAATAAATGATTCTGCAGTGCTACGAAGCTTTCTCGTTGCTAGCGTTAACTTCTAGCCACAAGGTAGCCATTTTAGGCTGGGAAAATAGCTTCTTCGCTTTTCCGTATTTGAGCAGTATTAGGTCGTATTGTTTTGAGCTCGTTTTTAAAGTAGGTAATAATTCACCGAGCCGGCACTGCCACTGTGGGCATAAACCTACTGCTACTGGCTTGGGACATTTACCTGCATTTTCTGTTCTTTCTTTAAGACGACGCCTTCAGAATATTATCGCATTATCATGGAGGGATGTTATGTCAGGCAAAAGCTGTTGCAGTCGGTTCAGAAGCTGTCAAATGAACTGTCGGAAGATGCGTGCCAACTACCACGATAGGACTCACTACACCCATACTGTGACATACAATTTAGGCAGCACTGTCTGCCTAAATCACTGCTGGCTTAACTGTGTCTCTGTATGTGTTTAAGCATTGTAAAAGCCTCATAGTGACTACAGAAGGAGAGCATAAAGTGATGAGGTAGATCACAGTGAACGGCCAGCCATAGCAGCAAGGTACCCGCAGCTGGTACAAAGAATTACGCTGCTACGAATGTAGTATGCATCAAACCTCGTTAATTAAGAAAAACTAAATTGTATCTTTGTCAGTAAGCGCGAGCAACCTTTTGTGCTTCAGTGCGTGCTAATCTATCCTTGCTTCCAAGAATGCGCGCCTATGATTACGAAGTGTTCAAAGAAGGCCGTAGATCGACATGGAGGCGTCTGACCTGCATACCCGCTTCAGGCAGTAACGGTAGCCGTTGCTGTTTCTAACCCCCTTTGTCCATTGAGCGTTGGGTTTCGTTACCCTCTCAGTACTTTTATCTCACTTTTCGCTATCTTCCATTCTAAGAGCTAGCATAAATGATTCATTCGTTTTGAAAAAGCTATATTTTCAAAAGTATTACACGTGCACACATGAAAAATATACGAAAAGAACCACAAACCTACCAAGTTTACACATCTACTGAAAATGTTCAATATGTGCCCCTTTCGTGACACAACACACGTTCAGGCGATAATCGATCTCGTTCCATACTTCTTGTAGCATAGTCCTGTCAATTGTCTGCACGGCAGCACTGATGCGTTCTTTGAGCTCGACTAAGGATTGCGGGGGTGGGGGCACGTACTATACAAGGTCCTTAATGCGTCCCCACTACAGCATTCCTTAGTCGAGTTCAAAGAACGCGTCAGTCCTGCAATGCGGACAATTGACTGGACTATGCTACAATATTTACGAAATGAGCACGATTATCGTCTGGACGTGTGTCGTGTAACGAAAGGGCGCATATTGAACAGTTGTAGAAGTGGGGAACGAGCAGACTAGCGCGTGAGGGGGCAGAGAGATTAATTAGGGGGCCCTTGTTCGAACTGAACAAGTTCATTGGTGATAACACATGGACTTATCTGCCTTGTTTCCTTGTATTGTGTAGCAATATATATATATATATATATATATATATATATATATATATATATATATATATATATATATCAGATGACAAATTAATGGCTATAGAAGTGGACGAAGAATCAACTTGTCTCAGGTGTGGAACGACCCCACGTCGTCACATTACGCGTGCGCTGCTATAAGCAATTGGGCTACCACGGTGGTTCTTTCCCATCCACGTACTCGTGACGCCTCAGCCGAGAGGATCCACATCCGCCGCCAAGGTTTGTGAGTTGTCGCGCTGGCTAACACGCCCAAGATTCGTTCTAGTAGTAAAACATATATACCCAAGAAAGTGGACGGGAAAACGTCGCCGCGGTAGTTCAATTGGTTAGAGTTTCGCACGCATCATGCAAAAAAAATATTAAATTATAATATGGGGTTTTACATGCCAAAACCACTTTCTAATTATGATGCACGCCGTAATGGAGGACTTAGGAAATTTGGACCACCTGGGGTTCTTTGACGTGCTCCTAAATATAAGTACACAGGTGTTTTCGCATTTCGCCCACATCGATATGTGCCGCCGTGGCCGAGATTCGATCCCGCTACCTCGTGCTCAGAAGCCCAAAACCATAGCCACTAAGCTAACACCGCGGGTCTTCATGTGAAGACGTGGGATCGTTTCACACCTGAGGCAAGTTGATTTGGCATCCACTTCCATTGCCATTATTTATCGTTTCTTTAATTCAGTTAGCAAGTACGAGTAATTTCCACTATGATGGCCTTGGTGTGTTTGTTGCCTTCCTATGATATATATATATATATATATATATATATATATATATATATATATGTCATAATATATGGTACGCGGAAGTGAAAACATAAACATACGAAGACAGTGCGCCGTGCGGGGGCGAAGAGGACAGTGAATCTTGGCAAATACCCGCAAGAGAGTCATCATCATCATCATCGACGCCGGCTTGGAAGCGTCGGCAGTGGCGCCTCAAAAAGCGTGGCGCGAGAGTGAGGCCCGTGGCGTGAGCGGTGCGCGAGGTTCGGCGGTCGACGGAAAACAGCTTCCTCGCTGGGCGTCTGGCCCATAGGAGCTATCGCCGACCGCGCCAATACGCCACACCCGAAACAACACTGTCGCCCGCTGGGAGGTCCCCTCGCCCCGCTCTTCCGCTGGGCACTGGTCCAGGAGGGCTGGCGGTCCGGAACCGGGGCGCTCGAGCGTTCGGGTGAGCGGCCACAGGGCTACCCCGCCAGCTGTGGACGCGACCCGGTGACTGCGGCCGGCTACCTGAGCGCCGCGAGGTGGTCCGACCCGGCCGTCCAACCCGGCTGTCCGACCCAGCCGACCGTCCCGGCCGTCCGACCCAGCTGCCCGACCCCGCTGGTCACGGCTGTCCGACCCGCCGGCCGGCACTGTTGTCCGACCCCGCTGGTCACGGTTGTCCGACCCGCCGGCCGACACTGTTGTCCGACCCCGCTGGCCGGTACCAGTTCAACGAGGACTCAGACACGGCGACACACGCTTACGCCGGAACTGTAGGCCAAACATAATCCACCGTTCCATAGATATAGTGCATGTCGCCTATGAGGCATTTTGGGACATTGTCACGTGTGTGTGCCGTTATCTGTGTTGTGTACGTCAATACATGTCTGATGTGTGTTTTTGCTTTGGCGTGCTGCTTCTCCCTTTTTCTGGAGTGATCCGGCCCAATAACATCACAAACTGGCGAGCTTGCCAGGATTCACTCGTAAATACAGTGAAAGGGGGCAGTTTCGCTTGAGCGCAGACACACATTAGTAGACGGCACCATGGATTTAGAGAAAATCACGGCTATAGGACTCCAAATAGGATTGTCAGGCGCAGAACTTCGCAGATGGATTGAGGCCGAACAGGCTAAACAAAGGGCCGAGAGAGCCGCGGAGCGAGAGGCAGCGAAGGAAGCTGCTGAATTAGCGCGCTTAGCTGACGAGAGGCAGCGTGAGATCCTCCAGCTAAAGCTGCAGCTTCAGGAAGGAGCTCGGAATGTGCCGGCAGCGGCTTCTGAACTTTTGACTGCTCCCAGCACCTCCTCATCATCCCTCAATCCACAGAAGTTACTTCCTTTGTTCGACGAGAAACGCGATGACTTACACGCGTATATACAGCGATTTGAGCGCGTAGCAACAGGGCAGGACTGGACACAAGAAAAATGGGCTCTTGCTTTGAGCATGTGTCTGTCTGGGGAAGCGTTAACTGTGATCGGTCGGATGACTGCCACCGATTCATTAGATTACCCAAAGGTAAAGAAAGCTTTGCTACAAAGGTTTCAATTCACGGCTCAAGGCTACCAAGAGAAGTTTCGTAAAGCACGAGCAGTAGAAGGCGAAACTGGAAGACAGTTAGCAGCAAGAATTTCAGCCTATTTTGACCATTGGATTGAGATGGCTAATGTGCCTAAAACATATGAAGATCTACGAGATCACATGATCTCTGAACAGTTTCTGCGTTGTTGTGAGCCAAAGCTAGTCATTTTCTTGAAGGAGCGAGAGTGCAAATCCCTTGACGAACTTGCTAGCTTGACGGATCGCTTTCTTGAAGCGCAGAACTGGACAAACCTAGGAAAGGGTCCCGATAACACAAAGGATTCTGGTGGAAAAAACATTGAAGCTCCCAGGAAACCGCAACTGATGTGCACCCTTTGTCATCGGTTTGGACATTTGGCTCCTGACTGCCGTGCCCCACCTAAGCGTATGCTGAAGTGTGAGTTATGCGACAGAACGGGACACACAGCTGAAAATTGCCGAACTCGGTACGGGGACAACAAACCAAGTTCTGCATGTGCATTCACCGAATCTCAACCAGTCCGGACTCGTCCAGTGAACGAATCAAAGCGTCCAGGCAAGAAGACTCGCCGATCAAGTGACAGCGACAGCAAGAACCCTGGGACTGCTGTAACTTTCCCCTTCGACGGGATGCCAGTGGTTGAAGGCCGGCTGCTGGGAAGAAGTGTTCGTGTATTGCGAGACACCGGTTGTAATACAGCAATTGTCAGACGGGAACTTGTTCCAGAGGTGTATATGACGGGAAGAAAGAGGAACGTTGTTCTTCTGGACGGCTCAACAAGCTACCTGCCTGAAGCTGTCGTGCCAGTGAACACGCCGTATTTTACAGGCAAGTTAACAGTGGCATGTATGGACGAGCCCCTCTACGACCTTGTTCTGGGAAATCTTCCAGGCGTCAGAGGACCATACGATCCGGACTCTGACTGGAAGCATCCCACTGCTCCCAACGCTGAGTCGTCGCCGATAGAAATGAAGCTGAATAAGGCGCCTAGGAAGCCGCAGCATGTATCGAGCGTGGCTGAAGCCAGAACTGAAGAACAAGGCAAGGTTCGTCCCTTGTGCGTTCCGTCAATCGTCTTACGTGACGTGACAAAAGGACAACTCACTGAAGAACAGCGGAAAGACCGGACGCTGAAACATATTTTTGCGAAAGTAAGCAAGTCGTTTAACTTAGGAAAGGGCCACAGCTACGAGTTCGTGGAAGAAAAAGGATTGTTGTATCGCCTTTACCACCGGGCCACTGGCAGAACCTTTAAGCAGGTGGTCATACCAAAAGCATTTAGATCTGGCATATTAGAAGGGGCACATGAAAACATCATAGAAGGGCATAAAGGTATCAGGAGAACAACCAATCGTATCCTACAAGAATATTATTGGCCAGATTTACACAGAGACGTAAAACGCTTTGTGAAGTCGTGCGACAAGTGCCAAAGGACAACAGCTAAAGGGAAAGTACAGGCCGCTCCACTTCCTCGTCAATGTGTGCTTGCGTGTGCGTGCAAGAATGCGACAAGTTCGTTCGGTCCTGAAGTTTTAAAAACGCCGACACAAAGGCCGCCGAAGTTGAAAAAGCACCGGAGACCAGGCCAGCGAAACCAAGCCCACAGAGGAGCACGCCAAGAACGTCAGCAACAGAGTGTTGCGTTGGAGTCTCCTTTTGCAGGAGTCTTCTTTTACTATTAACTATATAAAAGACTGTAACAATGCCGGAGCTGACTACTTGAGTAGAGTCACACGTGGTCACCTGTTCGTATATGAAAATGTGATTAGACAATGCGACCACTGAAGCGCTTAGTGTTTATGTGAAAACGTTCAGACTTGTGTGTTAGTACTTTAACTGGGCCCAACGCCCTGTGAACAGTGTGTAATGTGCTCATATGAGAAATCGGACAAACGTGCATGACAATTTTCCTTTTTCTTTTTTTTCATCCCACGTCCATGAGTTAGAATAGTTGTAAACAACTTTCTCGAAAAGGGGGGTATTGTCATAATATATGGTACGCGGAAGTGAAAACATAAACATACGAAGACAGTGCGCCGTGCGGGGGCGAAGAGGACAGTGAATCTTGGCAAATACCCGCAAGAGAGTCATCATCATCATCATCGACGCCGGCTTGGAAGCGTCGGCAGTGGCGCCTCAAAAAGCGTGGCGCGAGAGTGAGGCCCGTGGCGTGAGCGGTGCGCGAGGTTCGGCGGTCGACGGAAAACAGCTTCCTCGATGGGCGTCTGGCCCATAGGAGCTATCGCCGACCGCGCCAATACGCCACACCCGAAACAACACTGTCGCCCGCTGGGAGGTCCCCTCGCCCCGCTCTTCCGCTGGGCACTGGTCCAGGAGGGCTGGCGGTCCGGAACCGGGGCGCTCGAGCGTTCGGGTGAGCGGCCACAGGGCTACCCCGCCAGCTGTGGACGCGACCCGGTGACTGCGGCCGGCTACCTGAGCGCCGCGAGGTGGTCCGACCCGGCCGTCCAACCCGGCTGTCCGACCCAGCCGACCGTCCCGGCCGTCCGACCCAGCTGCCCGACCCCGCTGGTCACGGCTGTCCGACCCGCCGGCCGGCACTGTTGTCCGACCCCGCTGGTCACGGTTGTCCGACCCGCCGGCCGACACTGTTGTCCGACCCCGCTGGCCGGTACCAGTTCAACGAGGACTCAGACACGGCGACACACGCTTACGCCGGAACTGTAGGCCAAACATAATCCACCGTTCCATAGATATAGTGCATGTCGCCTATGAGGCATTTTGGGACATTGTCACGTGTGTGTGCCGTTATCTGTGTTGTGTACGTCAATACATGTCTGATGTGTGTTTTTGCTTTGGCGTGCTGCTTCTCCCTTTTTCTGGAGTGATCCGGCCCAATAACATCACAATATATATATACATATATATATATATATATATATATATATATATATATATATATATATGTGCGTGTGTGTGTGTGTGTGTGTGTGTGTGTGTGTGTGCGTGTGTGTATTCGAAAACTCCTATGAGCATCATGTTGAAGAAAGCGTCATTATGTTTGGGCTGGCGTATCAACTGCATTCGCCTAATTCCTGCCTTGTTTTAGAACGCTTGTCTAAAACTTGGTGATTCAGCGTATTTAATAAAACCGGGGTGTTTAAAAGGAGGATCAGCGGTCATACAGCCCGTTTTAATGTCGAAAAAGAACTTTGAGAACCAGATAGTCACCGAGAAAAGAAATGAGCAAGATCAGCTGGCCCATGACCGGTTTAACATTCTCATTAGGTGTGTTTCCATTCGAACATACGACTTGTTTTTGCCAGAGGCACTACAATTGCAGTATGTGTCTATTTCATTTCTCCACGTTTGGTCAAGCCTTTGGGGGCCAGCTCCATTTCGCCTTTCATCCGCGTGAAGTAATGAAGACCGCAAAAATCTGACATGACGTGCACTTACATATAATGCATGATTAGGCCGTTAATAAAATATTCAAAAATTTTGACTCTACACTTTTCTCGCCACTTGCCCTTAGCTACTGGCCAGAATTTCCGGAGTTGTGCCCACTTCGCCCGTCGGCCACATCAGGTCAAAAAACTAAGAAAACTCGCCACCTCAATGTGTCGTGCACGTACTAAATATGAATGAATATGCGAAACAAAACAGATTTTTTTTTCAGCCGGAGTCTGCCCCGTTTAGAAAGAAACAAACGATGACTGCCTGCCAATCGCTCTGGTCCTGGCTACTCGGATCTTCAGAGGAGAATGAATTTATATGCGTATAATAAATATTTTTGTATTGCAGTGTAACGTTGTCGAGCCTTTCCGGCAAGTATGCGACATCGCTTAACAAGTGTTCTTCTCTGAGGATCCGTTTGAGCGGTATATCTAACCTTCAGCTGCATGCCGCCTCGACAGTTACAGCCAACTAGCAAAGGGAAAGTGGACCAATCGCGAACGCTGCCACCACTCTCCTCGTCCGGATATCTACTTTTACTACGCTAGCTCTCTCCACTTCAGCACGCTCCTCGCCACTTGTCAGCCAATTAGATAGGAATGACCTGTGATGGTTCGCAATGGTATTTACTTCCGAAGCAAAAAAAACTGACCTCTTACAAACGAGTAGAGCGCTTGGTTGGGCAAATGAAATGAATCCGCAGTTCAGCATCCGATGCTTTCACTGGTGGTTACGTAAATTTGACGTGAGGAGGTTGGAACAAAACCAGAATGGGATTGTACGTTACACGGTTCCACTTGTGTTCAGCAAAGCACGAAATCACAGACTTCGCTCCGCAGGTTAATTGAGCCCTATGTTTACTTACTCTGATTTCATTTGATCTCAATGTGCCGGTATATTACTATTTACAAGTACCTTACTCAAGGCACTACCACGTTTAATACAATCTTGTATCTTCCGCTTGCTGTCAGCAATTGCCGATGGATTGCTTTCAGCTGCGTCATGGTGCCTACAGCCAGTACTGCATCCATCACAAGCCGGTGGTTAAAATATTTCCATGAAGAAAGCAACACGTGTCACTACTGAGTAGATTTAATTATTTGCTGTAGTTACGACTACTCATTAAAATATACAGACAGGATCATCTATGCCAGCTTCACATTCTTTAAACTCAGGCTCCGATGCCTTGAAAATAAATTATTCGACCTTCGCGCATTGATGTAGCACTCATTATAACTTGTGTTTGGAGGGATGATGTAACGAGTCCATTCCAATTGTGTCATTCTTCGTGCTTCACCAGTGAAGCGATTGGTGGTCTGCGCACTTGATGACCGAGATCGATCGACCATTGACGGCTGATAACAAGAATAAAATAGCAACGACGGAATATCGGTCTTAATATTACACCAGCTCCGCTACTATATTGAAGGTGAAGTGGCTTATTTGCATACTGATAAGGAATTGCATATTTGAATGAAAGTTAGCAAAAGTTAGCCTTGCCCTCTTATGAAAATTGTTTATTTCAGACACACGATCCCAGCAGCAAGGGCAACACTACATACAATGGCGAACAACGAGACCAAGAAGCATATTACAACAATGAAGAATAGGCAGTTCTTACTATAATATTAGGTGCGGAATTCAATTAGGCAGTTTTCATTCTATTATAGTACCAGAACAAAAGTTCCTTGGTGAGTTAGTTCGTTCAAAACACTGTGTTAACGCGTGCCGCCTGCAGTGATAAGTTAGTTTAGTATAGTGTTTCGCAAACTGCTAATCATGACCCTTCAATGGGTGATGAGCCTTTTCCAGGTGGCCACGGAGGCTCCAGCTGTGCGAACATTCCGCTCGCTGGAACACAGACAGACTTTCAGTCTCGGTGCCCAATTCTCTTTCAATACTGTTTTCTTCAGAGTAACATAAGCATACATACTTTTGTGTGTTTCACTGCTGAACGGTACTTATTATGCAGAGTGTAATATGAGTTTAGGACACAAGATGGACCGCGAAAGTGTGACAGAAACGGCGATCTAGCATTTTGGTCACTGCACAGAAATCTCCAGCGAACACAGCGTCCCAACCACGGCCAAAGTGGTCTCCCCGAAATGGCACTAATGAGTTGAAGCTGATATGGTTGAGCATGAGTGACGGTGGTACGGCATGGAAGTTCTGTTTCAAGCGCAGTAATTTTACGTTCATTGTCAGTTGCCGAAATGCTGGCTGTAGGGACAAATTGATCTCTTTGAAATGTATTGATTTGCTTGAATCAGGAGAGTAAATACATCCTTTGCAATAAAATATGCCAATAAATCCGTGCTCGTTAAAAACATCACTAAGTATTTTCGGTAACACTTACTGCTGTTTGAATATATCTTAAATAAATGAAAATATAAATGTATCTGTGTCATTGAAAAAAAGAAAACTTTCAGGACGCTGATAAAAATGGCAGGCCATGGTAGTCTTGCTACTAGGAGCAGGGCTCACATACTGCAATATTTTGACAAACGCTGGACTGGTCGATAACTAAGTTAATATGAAGAACAGTCTAGAGTAAAACTGTTTTAAAGTAGGTTAAGGAATTGAAGACTCTTTGTGTATTCTAAGCTCTGGCTGTGCGATATCGTTTATTTGCATATTTCGGAGGGAGAATCAGATTTTCAGAATTTCTTCAAAATAAATCTAACAGCTCCTTTTTTTGCGGATTGCTTCAAACCGTTCGTAGCAGTTTTAGTGTATTGATCCCTAACTGAACACTCATATAACAGATTGCGTAGCTTGAGCAGGATGCCATAGAAGCATTTCACTCAATTTATAAAAAATGAAAGGATTACTTTGAAATTTACTCGCAGTAAAAAACGGCACATTGTGTGTCTTTTTAGTTCGACAATTTTTGTTCAATGCTTTAATGTTTATATAAGAAGTGTATTTTTATACTGTCTATTTATAATGTATGTACCTTACGCTTTGTTATATGCCCAATATATATACTCTTTTAGTCCTTCTGTAACGCCCCCCTAACCCAATGGCTCACATGAGGCCTGTAAGGATATTTAAAATGTATAAATAAATAAATAAATTCAAGTATTTTTGTTTGTCTTGCGAGAATCCCAATATAGCTATTTTCCCTACAGATAATCTGAGATAGTGCCCAATTTCGCGCCGGCATTTTCGGCATCGGTAGCAGGGGGAAGCGGAATACGCATAACAGCGAATGCCCTGTAATTAAGCTTAATCCCATGCGCCAACATCTGAGCTACGTAATGAGGAACTCCATTATCCGGATTTCGCGCTAGACAAGCTCTTGCAGCCTTGCCCTCACATTGCAGCACGGATTAGTCACCGCGGGAGACTGTCCGCAACCACACGACTTAGCGGACAAGCCCTCCATTGGGAGCGATTTAGCAAGTGCTGACTGTACCAAAGCAGCTGTGTTCCGCAAAGGATTTCGCCGGCAAACTACTCGTGAGTCGGTGCTTTCAACGAACTCCCAAATGGTGTCTTTCGGATGCAAGAACCCAAGGTTCTATGCAGTGCTACACCTTTCGACACTGCAGCCTAATTAGCTCGCATATTTACCTTTGCCAAATCACTCCTCTGACCATATTGCCTGAAAAAGTCAATGAGCTAGAGACTGAGTGAGTGAGTGAGTGAGTGAGTGAGTGAGTGAGTGAGTGAGTGAGTGAGTGAGTGAGTGAGTGAGTGAGTGAGTGAGTGAATGAGTGAGTGAGTGAGTGAGTGAGTGAGTGAGTGAGTGAGTGAGTGAGTGAGTGAGTGAGTGAGTGAGTGAGTGAGTGAGTGAGTGAGTGAGTGAGTGAGTGAGTGAGTGAGTGAAGGGCTGCCCATTGGTCAGGAATTTCTCGCTTCTCACGCATATAATTAAAAATTTTCTTTAGCGCCTTTGCCAGAGTAGAACTGCATACTAATTATGCCTACTCAGGGAGGAAGACGAAGCGCTTCTCTTGTGGAACACATCTCGCCCGTCTCTGTGCTTTTCTGGACTTCTCACTGCACTTGTGGGCTCTACCGCCCCCTACATCACGGTGATGGATGTACAGCACCACGAGGACTCTCACGGTGCCCGTTAACCCGCGGACATCAGTTCGAGGAAGCGAGGAAATACATTGAGTGATAGCGAGGACACAGAGCTGTACCCCGCATCAGGTGACAAGTCCTCGGAAGACAGCTTTCGACTTGTCAAGTACCGCAAGGCCAAACGAAGAATTCTCAACAGTTCTTCGGCGTCCAGCTCGAACACCGTGAGAACTGCACCTCAACGATAGCCTCAATCCATCCTCTTTGTGCCACAGAACGCTACTGACACCCTACGCATCCTAAATAGGCAAGCACTCTCCGTGAATGTAGAAAACACCATGCCGACCGTGATCAAGGATGTCAGGATAAACACTTGGCATATCCTGGCTATCGATGTTATGAACCCAAGCACGCTGAACATACTACTACTTGCAACGCAGCTGGTTAACATCAAGGTCCGCTCCATCGTTCCAGCGAATGGTGCCACAATAACAGGAGTCATTTATGACATTGACAAAGAAATACCTAACGCAGACCTCGCAGTTGTCATAAAACCAGCAAGTGAACACAAGGTCATCGTGCATGCTGGTCGCCTCGGTAACACACGTTGTGTGAGGATAACGTTCAAAGGTGACTTCCTTCCATCCTACGTGAAGGTTGGCCACTTTCGCCACCAGCTAGGTTCGACCATTGATTCCAAGACCAATGCAATGCTTCAATTGTCAGAAGATTGGCCATGTGAAGGGTGTTTGCAGAAATTCCGCCGTATGCCCTCAATGTGCCGAACCCCACTCTGAAGATAACTGCTTCTCTGATGTGCCGAACCCCACTCTGATAACTGTTTCTACGTGGCCCCACATACAGCAGCTGTCTTTTTATACAACTTTCAGTGATCAATTCTGGCTTGCAACTCGGATTTCTTGGCGCTTAGTAACCATGTCCTCGCCTCATTCTTACGCATATTCGCGTCGGTGCATGTGTGACTACGCCAATGTACTACAGATGCTTCCTTTATATTTAACTTCCTTTTTACATTTTCCTACCATTCCTTTCCTTATAATTTTATCGTAGCAGGGAATATTCGAGCAATTGCCCTCCCTATGTTTTTTTTCTTACTGCCTGCAGTACGCACTGTTTCCCCCCCTGACTTGAGCAGCATTTTTAATTTTTTGTCATGTTCTGGAGAAATACGCACACAAAAAATGGCCACGCTTAGCTTGGTTAATTAAGCCAAGAATGCGTTGCATATTGCGCGAGTTGGGGCCCAGCTTTTCTTCCGGCTGTCGTGACGTCACGTCACGTGGTTGCGCTAAACGTCAATGTTGGCGGCCCGGCCGCGCCCAAGGGCTGAACTGAGTGATTGCAATATGCAACGCATAAAAAGCCGGATTACGTGCAAACATAAACGTCGACACTTTCAGCAACCAAACTGGGATTGTGCTGGCTGTGTTGAACGTGCTGTTCTTGTGGTGGTTCGCCGGAATGTATTCTGTCGAGTAAATGAAAGTGCTTTTAAGCCAAGCTTGAAGTGAGCATGTAAAGAAAAAGTGATAGTCTCATCTGAGGCGTGTATCTTTAACAGAAGTTTTGAATACTTTTTCTCTGTAGGTACAATGCTGAATTTGAATCTTTACAGTGTTTTATATTTACAAAATTGGTGTGGGCTCACTCTAAGTTAAAGAGGGATAAGCTAAGCAAACAGACAACATGGCAGAAAGCGAGAAGACGCGTGTTTTCAATGTGGCTCCTCAACAACACTACTGTACGAAAATAATAGAACGTGATGTTTACTTATTCTAATGGCAAAACAAACAGCAACAATAACTTTCGAATCTTTTATGTGTGTGCGAGTCGACGACCAGCTGCACAGACATCAACCCTTGCATGAGCAACGCAGTATATGCTGCTGGTTCCAACTGCACAATCGCCTACTGATCTCCGACAGCTGTACTAGCAATGTCATAGGCGTGAATGCAGCAAGACGGGCAAGCCTGATTCCCCCCTCCCCCCTCGCGCCAGTTTTTGTCATCTATGTTCAATATCTTCAAGTGCCACGTAAGCAAGTGGCACTCACCGTTTTCCTTGGCACAGACATTTCGCAAAAAAATTATGCGTGTAGCCACTGATAAACACCTGATTACTAAGTGTTCACCGCCGCTGTAATCTTCCACTTACGCTTCTATATGGTTGGTGGCGCCCGGTGCCGCACTGCAGAAATGAGTATCGTTGCAAAAATGCACTGAAGGGCTCTATTCTCGACATGCATGGTGGCTGCATGGCTGCCTACCTGTAAGATGGCTTACCAACTCGCCCTAACACCCATTTTAACGAGTGCCATTATACACCATGTCGATTATGCGAATGGCTGTCTAGAGGTCACGAGTCTTGAAATTTCGGCCGGGAAGCGGAAGCTTTGCAAGACGCAATTTCCCGTTTTCACAACGCTGACGAAACGTGACGTGGAGCTGAAAGTTTTACCATTAAGGCTTTTTTTGTTGTCCTTGGCAGCTATATAGCGACTTTATCAGTTGAAAAAAGAATGGACCGACGAATACGTTTCTTGGTAATGCGATCTTCGAGTGCAGCTGCTGCCATGTTTCAGCAACAGACAACCGCATGCAGAACACGAAGTGCCGAACGAAGGGGGTCCTGCGTTTCGAATTGGGCAGCACACATCGCGATCCACCGCGATCGAGCCGGCATTCCGGCGACGCGCCATATTATAGTGCGTCACGGCCGTGGAGAGGGGGGATTAGCAATTATTATTTAATGTTTCTTCTGAGGTGGAATGAGGAAATGGGTGGAGAGCAGGGGTAATAAGTGGAGGTCACACATTCATTCACTCACAAACAGACGTCAATGTGGCCGAACAAATTCGGGGTGGGATGTAGAACTAAGGGGACGAAACACTATAACTGTCTTATAACTTATAACTAAGAGTGGAGGTGGGAGGAGAGCCAGGCACAAGCACTGTCAGAGGCGACAAATGCCACTGAGGAGCGCGCCCTACAAACGGCGAAGCGAGAGACACGGCTGACAGCCGTACAGCCACGCGACGCGGAAACGGAGAGCCGTGGATCACGCGCGATGTGGGAAGGAGCGCCGGCACCGCGGCAACGCCGCGACAGCTGGAGAAGGGACGGAGAGGGCGGAGTTGGTCTGAACATTCCTATATTTTGTTTACCATTTTGTACTAACTAATGAAATCTGTACGATCAGGTGGTCACATTTCAGGGCTACTCTTTCTGTGTTTCTTTCACGCGTAGGAATCGCCGGAAATGGAGAGGCTGATCGGCTCGCTTCAAGTTGCGCTCATAACAACTGTGACTGCCCAGAAATTTCGTGCAAGCTTGATGACGCTCGTCTCCTGATTCGTCGCCACCTACTTAAGCAGCATCCAGATCAGCGCGTCGCAAATGGAACGTTCCCGCCCCGTGTTTGTGGTCGAGGCTTGCCTCGTCGCGCTAGAGCACAACTGCTCAAGCTGAGGGTTGGTTGCGTGAACGAGCATGAACGTTTATACAGACAAGGGCGTGTGTCAAGTCCATAGTGTACGTCTTGTGGTTGCTACGAGACACTTCAGCACCTTATATTTGAGTGTCCCTCTTTCAGTGCGCAACGCATGTCGCTAGTGAGAAACTATCATCTCCTTGGCCTGCGGTGTGCGACACTCGAGGAATGTTCTGCATCTAAACGTGATCAGGCCCATCGCGCCCTGCTAACCTTTCTAGAGTTAACTAAGTGAGGCTCACGTTTGTAGCGTGAACATTCAACAATCTGTAGTAGCGTGACCTTCAGTGACCGGCCCTACTGTGTGTGATCTGTACTGTGTCCTAACGCTTCTTCCTTTGAAGATGGGAGGTGGCGGGTTCAAACACCTTGTAGTGTATATTGTGGACCGACTACCGGTGAAACGGTGATTGCGTGCAGCTATACTTGGCGTCTCATCGTGGAGCGCACAAGTAGCTGCATAGCGAAGTTGCCATGGATGTGATTAATAATTGTGGAGGCTGTTCGACACGGTGTCACTTTAATTCCGGGTGCGGAGTCGAAACTCGGCATAACAACGTGCGTAGTGTACTGTGTTCTACTTTAGTCTTTAGATTTGTCCTGTTGCTCTTCTTTTCCACTTTCCTCCATTCCTTCCTATCTCCCATTTCTGGGTTGCTGTCAGCTCCCTTCAGAAGAGTAGGCAGGAGTTGTACCCCTTCCGGTGGCAGTTGCCAGCCTGCTCCTCGCTTTCCCTTTCCTCTTAACAGTGTATATGTGTATATGTGTTCCCCTTATCGTTTCCCAGTACAAGGAAGCTAACAAGAAGCTTCTCTTCCGTTTGAGCACATTATCTAATTTTATTTTTTTCTTCCTCTTTCTTTCTTAGCACACTGTGAAGACTTTGATTTCCTATTCGAATCTAATCACAAGCGTTGAAATGTCACCAATTGAGCGGAGAAGGTCTTTTGCACTGTAAAACACCATGCCGCTTTGCTCATGCAACAGACATGCGCGCATTACTGTTTGTAAGTCCAGTGTGTGCCCTTTCGGCAAGTATGCCTCTCACAAAGCACCGACTCGCCGAAAAAGGAGTAATTCTGAAAACAGGCCCACACGCTTAACGAGCAGACGACAGCCGAGTTTCCCATAACGGCCTCCCACAAACACAAAAGCTGAGCGTTCGCAAAGGAGAGGTCACGCACCCAGACGACTCGCAAGAACAACAATAGGAGTTGGACGCCTTAAGCACGCAGTGCCCTTTCTCGCTCTTATGGGCTCGCCATTCCTTTAATCGCGAAACAACAACGTTAACGCATAGGCTATCATTACCTCCAGGCTAAGAATGTCTCGGCGTCACCTCAGCGTTGTCTACACGGCAATGGGGCCGATGCTTGGGCGAGTTGATGTCTTTATGCGCCCGGTCATCAGGTACGAACAAGCTTGCCAACTTATGTTGTCAGCCACCTTGCGGCGTGATTACGGAGAAAATCACTTGACTTTCCCTGCCTAAGCTCTTATTTGCGTGTCTCGGGTGCGATGTGTGTTCTCTTTCCGTTCCTGGGGCACGCAGCTCGCTGTAGTGTCTCCAAACAGGGAGCGCGATTCCGAACCGCCGAGGTCGTTCAGAAAGACGAAACGTGATCGGTGTATTGACGCTTTTTGCGGAGCAGTTTCTTCTTGAGAAACAAGATGGCGCTTTCGGCAGTGCGCCACACGCAGCCTCAGCGACAGCGCATGAATACGAAACCATTACCACTACCAACTCGCTTCAGTGCGATCAGCTGTCTTAAATGCAACTGAGTTTTCACTAAAGCCCTGTGCGTCAATCATGCTGGATTGAATCATGTGGATCGAAGACGTGTGGAGTGGTTGGTTACAAAAATAGTGACTGACATACTAAGGAATGGAACGAATCTGTGTGGCCAAGTTCGCGGACCACTGCTGCAACTGTCTGTACGTGTTACGGGCATGCACATCGAGATGTACGGCTTTTCTCGAGGATACAGAAATTTGCACATCCGCCAGTGTTGTATCGCTAACCTTTAAAGAAAGTGCTTCAGCCCCGGAACGTTGGCAAGAGTGAGTGCCTCGAGTAAAGAAAGGGAGTACAGCCTCATCCTGTTATAGTTAGGCTTCGCGCACCGTATCAACACACGTCTACCCCAAGTTGCACGAAAACTTACGCCCATTCTATCGCCAATGTGTCAACGAGTGAATGGGCGCACACTTGAATATATGCGCACCACATATGCACAATAAATGACGGACTACAGCGATAGCGAACGAATGGCCGAAGCTGAATGTTTCGTAACGGTCAACAAGAGTAAGCGAGTTAATTGCGATAATACATGTTCGGGCTGCAAAGTATTACAACATACAAAACAGCCACGTTTCAAGCCCTGCGCGCAGCAAGAAAAGATCTATCGGAAGCGAGCACACCGGCGAGCGATTAGGCAGAAAACAATCAGATAGTGACTGCACCGAGGAAATTTATTGAATCAGAAAAGCGGCAAGCCAGTGCTTCAAAATATTTGCGCACTAAAGAACTAAGAGCAAAGCACACTAATCCTGATTAAATTCATGAGCGGAAAGTTTGGATAGCTTGGAATACATATTTAGCCCCGCTTTCGGACGAATCACCACATGCGCTGCTCGCACCGTTGGGAAATACCTTAATCAGCTCTGAATGCGCCTCCACATGTTCTCTGAAGCGGTGGCCAAAGCTTCGCGTCGTCCATCCTGTCACCGTCTGCGATATCCCCCGAAGTAGAGGTTTGCAAAGCCGCACCGGCGTCATACACACCTATCGTACATATGGAGCCAACGAAGGCAGTTCAGGCAAGCAATGGACGCGCCACCACGTGATCAAACATGGCAGTGCCTGCGGAATGACCGCGAAAAGGGTCAATAAATAAATGTAAAGGCTCACACACTATTTTATAATGACTGACCCTTCGGCAGAAAATGACAAGGGAAATCTTTTTACAGCCCCTCTTCAGAGAGGTATGATTGAAGTGTCATATATCAGGTCTTCTAACAGGCTTCTTGTCTCAAGAAAGGAGTAAATTGATATTCTTTGATGTTCTGTGCTCAAGTAATGATAATACTGAATTTTCTCTAATACTGGCACCTGATAAGATGCTCATTTTAATAGTCACAGATCAGCGTAATGCTATGGTTCACCACGTCTAATTAACAAGTCTTGGATACTTTAATACTTAGCAAAATTCGAGCGCGGACAAAGTGCCGTAACGATCACATGCATGAAAGCAACGTGTGATATGTGTTGACAGTAAGTAGTTTGTTATCAGAACGCCAGGAAGCAACTAAAATGAATTGAAACCCAAATAAAACGTGCCCGTGCAAATGCAGGGTAATTTGAGAGGACCGCCGAAGATATCACACTTAATTTCCGCACGTTTAGGTTCCGCACATTCAAGTTCATCTGAACTGACTTTTTCTGTAAGATAATGACAATATTTTACTTAGGATTCCGTGCGATCGCGAAGCATCATCACATTGAAATTGCGTGCAACACAGACACAATCATTCTTGGAAAGAATTATGAAGATAAAAATAGACTTATTCATTCGAAACGAAATGCAGAAATACAAAAATAAGAAATAATAAATTATATGCGAAGATTACTGCGCATACATAGGAAGCAGATTGCCTCCACGAGTTATTTCACGTATACTCGCCAATCGATGAGAACGTCAGCTTCGATTTCATGGGGTGCGCGTCCAATTTTTCTTTCGGTGCTTATACAAATTTCACAGGCAATGAAAGTTGACAGAATGGACGCAAGGAAGTTTAAGTCTCCTTTTTGGTGGTTCATTTTCGTTGCTTCATATTTCAAAAACTTTAGGGCCAATACTGGCTAGGGGTCGTTTTGATCAAAATTTTGTTTGGTAAGGAGTCTTTTCCGTTTGATGTGTACCTTGACTATGCTCGCTGTCGTCACTGGTCAGTCTTCATTATTACAAATCGTTTCAGTGTGCGAAATGCTTAGTAAAAAATTACCGAAGCTCTCCGCACACATGGTTAACCAGCGCAGTGGAAACGTGCGGACCCGGTGTTTTTCACTGAATTAATCCTGACAGATTATTAAACAACGGCTCGGTAAGCAGCCGGGTCCTCGGTACGCAGTTGCTGCTTGCGCTCATACCCATGGCCTGCCCATTTGGGAGCCGGAGATAAATTTGTTGTTGTCGTTGTTCTCCTGCGACGGAGAACAACGACTTCACTACTGGCGCAGACAATCGTAAGCCCCAGTTTTTCTTCTTTTCTTTTTCGCGCATGCGCATGTGGTTGCACCGGAGGAGTTTTCGGCCTACAGGAGACAGACGGATGGACGGACGAATCGGCTAGCCATATACAGCTTCGCTGTAAGAGGCACCCACGGTTATCAAACATTCTTCCATTCATTGGCTGTCATTGAGCTCACATTCACGTTTGGCCGACAATATTTACTGCGAGCTGTTGGAGGGCGTGAGCATTGTGGGATACATTGTCGCTACAGGTCCACATTACCAAGTGCTCAAGGTCTCTTTGAGTGAAACTGAAGAGTATTTTGTACGTATTCTTTTACGTCTGATTCTATTCGTTTCTCACCATCTGTTAGTTTGCGTTGGCGCTCTTTGGCCATACCTGGACTTGCGCTAATTACTGTCAATCATCATCATCATCATCTGTTCATTCCACTGAAGTGACATATATTGGGGATAGCAGGAGCACGGCTCCGTTTCAACTTTGAAGAAAGCCCAACGAAAATGAAAAAAAGAAAAGAATTGTTACAAAAAAAAAGCGTGGCCAGCTTGCTAAAGTTACACTGTCTCGGAGCTCTGGTCGAAGTAGTTCTTCGGAACGCGGAAAAAATAAAGCAGAAGTTTTTCAAAGCTATTACGCATTCCGCGCTCAATAAAGGAAAAAAAGAAATATATGAATAGGAGAGGCGATATGAAAGCTAGCCATATGGCGAGAACAAGTGCTCACGGGCTCACGAAATGTAAACGCGGTTTGCGGGGCTTTTCGAAAACAAAGACAGCAACCAGTAAATATATCAAAACAGAAGGAGTTGGGATTCTGTCAGACTGTTCGTTCGCTCTGCGATATCTTTCTTATATTCATTTGCTTTTTTAACGTCAAGTCCTCCTCATCAGCTGATTTCGCTTTCTTCTGGACGTACAGCATTCTTTGTCCAATACTTCGGCTCGATAAATTTTGATCCAACGCGGCCGCTTCACACTTCATCTCCTGCATATAGGAAGGGTTGTTCGCCGCAGCAGTACACACCTCACAAAAAAACATGGTGAAACCAAGGATCTGGCTCAAAAGTAGAAGGAAGAATCAACGACATAGTCAAAGCACGATCAGTTTTCTTCAGCCACTACACAACGTGCACTAAAATTGGCGCTCATCGTTACGCACCTTAGAATGAGACCTTCACATGCATTGATGTAATTCTGCGATCCTAAAGCAACTTGAGTCCCTTAATTTAGGAACTTCTTCATTTTAATTCTTGGCCTTCAAAACTAACGCATCGCTCTTCAATGGAATAAGTGTCTTCTCTCAAGTGTATGTACTTTAAAGTGAGTCCCGAAGTCCTAATTTCCATTTGTTTGCTTCAGCAGAGTATGCCAGCGTTTGAGTTTCTCATCTTGCAGTTTCCTTTTGAGAAAAACGGACGTGCTCAATCTCTTTTCTAACTCAATTACTTGCGCCTGTTTGTCTATTAGGCAATAAACCAAGACAACACCCTTGTACTCTTTGCAACCGTGATCAAACTAGTGACCTCAAACTCAGCAGCGCAACACTATAGTCGTGGGGATACCGCGGGGGCTAATATAACTGCAAGAGGGCTTGCCCTTGGGGATATAAAGGCTGACGACTTCCACCCCTCAAAAAATATATATGTAGTCAGTTGAACTTACTCTAACCGAGCATTTGAAACTGAGATACAATTGCCAAACTAAATCGTGAAAGAAACCGAAAAAAAGAAAGGAGGTTCATGTTCCGCTTCGCCTAAAGCATCTGTTCAGCCTCTGCGAAATGATGTCCTTGGGCCCAGGTCTACGATGCTTATGTCGTAGTGCGACATACGAGGGGGGGGGGGGAATTTCTCGGCATCATGGGACAACTACAGGGCATGATCAGGGTGGTTGTTTGATGGTCTTTCGATGACCTTCTCTCGGTACAAGTGAGAGGGATTTGCCGAACGTACACGACAGAAGAAATATCGCGCTTGTGCAAGTAAGCAATTGGGCAAGCGCGATTGTATAACAACATCGTACGCTGTAGTTCGCCCTGGTGCGAGCTGATTGATGTACACAAACTCAGGTTCAATCAGAACCCGATATATATCTACCTCAATGCTTACTTTTTCTGTCTGCTTTACTTATTTACTTTAGTCAATTTCTTATTCAATGCCCGAGACAGCACGCTGAGTATCTCCGACTCGGGCGTGCAGGAAGGCACGTTGTCGAGGTTGCAATTTGTAGCCTTTGTTTCTTTTCGTTGTTTTTCCTTCCTTGCGCAGTCCCTAAAATAGCGGAGATGTTATACGCGGTTTAAGAAAATATCATTAGTTTTCTCGCGTTTTCATATGCACTGTACAGTGAAGCGAATGGCAGAACCATTAACCCCTTATCGTACACAGGACAGATGTGGCCCCAAATTTGAAACACATTTCAATACACCTTTTCTACCACTACAGATTTACTGGGGTGAATTTACATAACTACAGTTAGCTTACGTTACCGAAATATATTATTTCAGTTGACAACTGTATGTCAAAACACTGACGAAACGTTGGTGGAGTATCCCAGCAATTGGGCGCTTTGCCGTTGACGAACTAAGATTGCTTTGGAAATTGTTTTTAATAGATGAAGAAAGCTAATGTGCGGAATCGGAATATATAGTGCAGTGTTCTAAGGTTCTTACCAATTAAAGAATAATACAAATGTCACCAAGTGTCTTAATAATAATAATATATGGGGTTTTACGTGCCAAAACCACTTTCTGATTATGAGGCACGCCGTAGTGGGGGACTCCGGAAATTTAGACCACCTGGGGCTCTTTAACGTGTACCTAAATCTAAGTACACGGGTGTTTTCGCATTTCGCCCCCATCGAAATGCGGCCACCGTGGCCGGGATTCGATCCCGCGACCTCGTGCTCAGCAGCCTAACACCATAGCCACTGAGCAACCATGGCGGGTAAGTGTCTTAATGCACAAATGTGCCAAGCTTGCGAGAATGGTGTCGGCGTGTGATTCGCCTTGAAAGGCGAAATGAGTGTAGATTTTTAACTCGCGGAATATACGGTGTCATGCTAACTTTATCTAAGCTGTTCAGCGAGAACAGAAATGCAAAAGAACATGATGCAAGACACTATTTTCAGACCAATAGTGGTCAGTCGTCAAAGACCTGACGGTCCAACATCACAGATGTTATAACCGCATCTTGCACCGTTTCTTTAATGTATTTTTTTTCATTGAACAGATTGGGTAAAGTTCGCCGGAACACACTGTATAAATACATTGGCGAAGCAAGTTATTAAAGCGCCTTAGCTATACATTATTTTAATTCAAGCGCTTCACCCTGAAGTGAAAACACGAAGTCATGTTAGTTTTCTTATTTGCCGAAAAGAAATCACCTTGGCTGAAAATGCCGGCAGCATAAAACCATCGCTGTTATAGGATTGCATCTCTGCAATTTCTAGGGTCATGTCTGCCTCGTATTCGCCTCGCTGGCAATAAGCGGAAATGATGGATGCATATCTCATGACTCTTCCACCTTGTGGTTGTAAGGAATGGTACGCAGAACCACCATAGAGAAGAAACAAAATATTAAAGGGAGGACACAGGCGAATCTGGCCCAAGGAAGTACGACATAATCACGTGAAAGCCTACTGTTCCGCAGAGCCGCTGGCTGGTGAGAGTGGTAAAATATTTGTTGAAAGTTAAGTTGACACACAAGGTTATGCTTTAAAATTTTTTTCCTAGTCAGGTGACACGCTTTTACCTATGAAATAAGTTGAATAGCTGTGACTACGTTATTGTGGCTTTTCAATGCATGACGTAAAGGCAAGCGTTGCCGAGCCGCAAGTCATTTGCATTTCAGTGCGTTTAGGCAGCGTGTAGTCTCGTGCGAACTTTAGTCTCTCGTGCAGAAGAAGCCCCTGCTGCTTTTGTATCAGAATCGCTCTTGCGTCTTGAACAAAAGGTGCGGCAGTGTTTTTTTTACCTTTCCTTAAGAAGAAACTTTTGCTCGGGTCCTCCTATCCGAATACATGAAGACGGAGAATTAATTTTTCTCGGCGACCACTGCACAAAATTTGACGAGGTTTGTTGCATTTGAAAGGAAAACCCATTATGTAGTGCCTGTTTGTTTTAAATTTTCGATTGAGAGTGTCAAGCGTTTATAAAAATTGCCACAAATTAAACATTTTTAATAAAGGAAAATATCAAGTTTACAGCTCTTTAACTCAGCAAGACAAAATGACATCACAATTCTGTTAATTGTATCTGATAGTATATCTAAAGCGGGCAAAATAGATATGTCACACATGAACCTCGAAAAATTTCAGCAGCATGTAAATACAGCATTTGCAAAACCCTTGTACAAAGCGTAACATATTCATGTAAGATATAAATTTACATATCCAATTTGTCCACTTTGAATGATGTAATGATACATTTTAAGAACCGCGATATCTGTTCTTGATGCAGATTTATTAATTTATGAACTTCGTGCATCTATATTTTTTGAACTTCCGTATGTTTGATAATGCATTTCATAAAATTGAGGCCCGAATTCGAAATTCCGCTTCCAACAGTCACCAGATTGTAGCTTTCTCTCTCAAATGCAACAAATTTCTTTAAAATCGGTCAGGGGTTATATCAGAAAGGCGTTTTTGCGTTTTACCTGTATTTAAATAGGCAGCGTCGGAGTTGCGCCTCAGCTAAAGCTTCTTCCTAAAATGACGCACGCTGCGTAGCTTTAGTAAAATTGGACATAGCTGGCTCGGAGTCTTTAGGTTACCAGCTTAGAAAAAGCCGAAGGGACTATTTTTTCTTATCCCAACATTATATTATATGATGGAGTTTGTTCAGTTTGCTCGAGAGCTAAATAGTTAATTATTTTATTTATTTATGAGCTCAGTAGCTACTTTCTCTTCTCGTTTACCATGGAAATTAAATTCATTGTGTGGTTGCGGTAGCTTTACTATGTGTTGGCGTTTTCTACGCCTGCTAACATTTGCTTTTCCTCTGACTATACTGCATTGCTTCCCTGTTTTGTTATATTTGTCAGAGTGCTTTAATATGTTTGTAACCTGCAAAAAATGGCATCATTTTGAATTAGTTGTTACATGCAGTGCTGTGGAATAAATATCTCTTGATGTCTGAGGTGTCTCTTTTGCGTGGCTCCACAAGAAGCTGAAGAAACTACAGAACCACTAGCATTACCTTGACTGTAATGGTAGTGGTAAGTGCAAGGTAATACTTTACCGATTTAAGTTTTTGCCCTTAAAAGCATCGGCAGTCAACTAGCTGAGGGTGATATATTAAAATAGACGCTCTAACAAATGTATAAAAGTACCGGAACACCGGGCGGAGGCCCGTCGCCATGAGCAACGCATTCCAGTATTCAAACTGCCCGCTGATAACCTTCTTCAGGAAACCGAAACCGTATGTTGGGGGTTAGTCTCCTGCCTATCCGCTTGGTGTGCTACAGTCAATTTGACTGCTAGGTTCTATGCGAGTGCATCCATCTCTGTAAAAGCGTTTCTTTTTGAGAGCAATACTGTCAAGGTTTCGTTTCGTGGCGTCGCGTCACGCCCTTGCCATTACGCTAAACCTGCTGAGATTGCCTGGCGATTAGCGGTGGTTTTGGCCAAATATTACTGTTTGTCAAAGTGGCAAGTTTAAGTAACCAAAGAAATTGACATTACTTTCACCGCAGAACACTGGCTTTACTTAGGTGCACACATATAAACAGGCAAGCAGTCACAATGCATATTTTGGGCACATATTGTAGTTGGCACAAAGACCCAGCTTAAAGAGAAGTGGTATACACGAAGACTTTTTTTTTAATCTGCGCAAATATCCTAGCTCCCCAAAAAAGAATGCATAAAATATTCATTGAAAGGCAGCAGACAGCCCTCGGCTTCTATTATGGATTTGTTACAAAATAAGTCTGGTTAGGGAATTGCTGCCTTAAGAGCATCTTCATCTTGTCTTTGTTGTTCCGGCCCATGTGGACGCTTGCGCTTTCTAGGTGGATTCAAGATGGCGTTGCGCTGTTTGTACACTGAAACAATTAATTATGATGGCAGGAAACGAATAAGCCATCGCAAACTGAAAAGACCAGTACGTCAGCACTTTTATCACTCTTACCGAAGATAGAGTTCACACTGGTCAACGAGTCGAGGTAAATTTGTTGCCTGGCGCAACGCGTCTTCACCTGTTCATGATTTTGCCACTTATTATATTCCTACCACCACGTACATAAACAAGTTCACTGACAGTATGAAAGAGTTGGTAGTTACCGCTTCGTCCATCCTTGCCGTGGTAGCTTATATATTTTCGTTCAATCAAGAATGCGTGCCAACTAGACACGTTCATCGCTTCATTTAAATTCATGGTGCATGTTTAATTCAGGGTCTTGTATGAGCCAGTCCACCTCTCCTAGACCTCTCGAAATGGGCCACTTTGGCTACGATACATCTAATTGAATTCGTATACTCTCTCAAGAACAAGCCTCTTGTACGAGACACTAAAGAGAAAGAATAATGAAGTTTACGATGCTTAAGTGCGCCTTCAAGTCTCCGTGACGCCCTCGTTCTGTATTAGTTTTCTGAGTGTTTTTACTATTTCCTCAGCTTTGGCAAGACAACGGTTTCTGGAACGCGGTAGATAACGTTTTTTGGTCACTTCAGGAGGCAAAGTAATCCTCGATAGCCACTCAACTGACTACACTCCGCCTGAGCGCGACGGCACGAGAGCTAAAACAGTGGTAGTTACACAACATGCTAAGACACTGCTGTCTGCAGCATGGGCACTGATTAGTATGCAAAACAATAGTTTCGTGCTTCGGCGTCAATTATATTGCAATTCGATGAAGTTTATTTTTGAATAAGCAGTGTTCAATATAGTTACGCCCACGATAAATGTTTATATATTTGGTTTGTGTATTTTAAAGCAGAGACGCGCAGTACTGGATAGGTGTTGCGCTGCATTTGTCCCTGCTGTCGGAGCAAACAGGATAGGCTGGCAGTCCGATGAATTTGCTTAAGTGGAATTGCGAGTGATTGATTGATCGATCGATCGATCGATCGATTGATTGATTGATTGATTGATTGATTGATTGATTGATTGAAAACATTATTATTCCACCGAGCTGGGGTGCCCGCCTCTTAACCTACACGTAGGTAGTGGGGGAGGACGAAGCAGTCTCCGCACGTTGAGGACGGTGAATCTTCTCGGCCTCAACGACCAGGAGGATTGCTCGACGCTGGTCGTCTTCAGCTTCGCTCTGGAGCAAGGCCTCCCAGGCTTCCCTACTGTCAATGTTTTCCTTGGCCCCTGGGGAGCCGGCACAATCCCATATTATACGGTCTAGCGTACCTTCTTGCTTACAAATTTTGCAGAGGACATCGCTATAGTCCCTCGTCTGTGTTAAGTAAATCCAATGTGGTGATGTATATTTGTATCCCTGGAGGCGCCGCCAAATGCGAACGTTCTCCAGAGAGGGAGACCGATGCGGAGGCGGAAAAGTTCTTCTTTCGGGTTTGTAATGATCTACAATTTCGCTGTACGCCGTGATCCTATCTTTGATCCCTGGAACTCGCTGCTCTAGAGTTGCCCACTGGTAGAGTGCTCGGGCGAGCTCGTCAGCTGCTTGCGAGTGAAACCCGGGTTGCTGGAGGAATAGAAAAGTTAAGGCCATTTGATTTCTGAATGACATGACCGCAATGAGCTGAGGCTGGTGGGAGCTCGCGCTCCATGATGATGCCAGTCTGGTCGTTGTAGCGCGTTCAAAGGAATTATGCCTGCGCCTGAGCTTCCTTAGTGAATGTGCTTGTGCGCTGCCCTTGATCTCGACTTGTGCAAATTGGTGAAAAATAGCAAACATGAATCAACTAGCTCCTCAAAATGTTGTCGCAGTATTTCCCTCTCGTTGCGAAGGCCCAGTCGATTACTTTGACGTATTGCTTTTTTGCGACGCACACATGGCATGTTTCCGTGAAAAACTGCTGATTAAGGTTCCTCGCTGAAGTATAGAAATCAGGAACCAGATCTCAAGATAAATAATTTCTGCAGCTCCCAGGTGATCAAGCTTGATCACCAATATTAAAAAGGTTACAGGGTACATTAAGGCAGAAAGATCTATCTTGCAGGAACCTGGACATCACCCCGATAGAGTAGCGGAGGAGTTCTCTGAAGGGCCTTCGTCGATTCGTGAGAACATTATGGTCCCGCCCATACCTAGGAACATGCACCTGGATTATAATTGCGGTAGAAGGAGGGGATACACATTGATCAGCGACAGGTCAGTTTGGTGGATACCGCCTCTTTTCAGGGACGTCGGGCGTTCACCATCATCACGGTCGATGGTCGACAAGGAATCCCCAATGTTGCCTCACCGAACTGGGCTTAGGAATTAACAAAACTTGTTGCTGAGCTAGTTGGTTCATGAATTAAAACAAAGGCTACGGCACTAAGCAGATGACGAAGTGAGACACGAACGACACATAGGCGCCCGTATCTGTCGTTTGTGTCTCACTTCGTCCTCGTCTCCTTAGCGCCGTCACCTATGTTTTTTAGTCATGAACTTGGGATGCCAGCTGGCGACCCTCGACCAGGCCCGGTGAGCCCCAGAATCCAGTGGGGACCTGGAACACGGACTCCACCCATATACACAATTCAAACTTATGATTCAATAAAGTTCTTTTTCGGTTTGAACCAGGGGCTCGGAAAAATTTCTGAACTGGCTATTGCACTAGCCCTGCTGAATAGCTCACGGGATGTTATGCATAGTGACTCAAGGTCTGCAGTTAGAGTATTTAAAAAAGGCACTGTTTCCAAACAGGTCCTGAGACTTCTTGGGGGCAAGAAAATCCCGCACCACTTCATTTATTGGTTTCCTGCTCATCAGGGCAGATAGAGGGTGCGCCTCCCAACCACAACGAGACATCTCACGGGGCTGCGTGGGACCGTGTCCACCGCACTACCCTCCGAACAATCGGAAGACGACTCCCCAGAGGACAGCGTCATGCCCTCCATGTGCAATGAGATTACTTAACAGTATCATCTCAACCGTAGAACCTACTTAGTTCCTCATCCGCGGCTCAATAGAGTTCAAGCGCTAGCGCTCCGTCTACTACAAACGAATACGTATCCAAATCCATCGGTCTTATATACTTACACCAGTGATACCTGCGGAAATTGCGGAAAAATAGTCACATTAGAACTTATGCTCTGTTGGTGCACCAGGTCACGCTCTATCATTGATAACAGCTCAGCTGGATGTCAGACGGTTCTCCGCGGCCTTGTTCTGACTGACCAACTCTGGGTGGTCCAGCAGGCCCTAGGTGCAGCCGAAAGCCCTGGCTTTCTGGTCCCCACGTGGGAGCGGCTCGCTTCGTGATGACTCATGATCTGCAGGACCTCAATAAAGTTTTACCGTACCATACCATACTACACAGGGTGCAATTAGTACTCGAAATGCGACTAGGCTCGTTCAGAATCCTTCAAATGTTAGAACCACCGTGTTAGTGCTTCACATTTGCTCCAAATTCTGAACGCCCGGAGAAGATCAACCTTGGTTTCACAAGACACGAGCTTGTCGACTACGTGGAGACACCACCACGCTGTTTTAAGTGTCAGCGCTTCGGACATATCGCTAAGTACTGTCGTGGGGAACAGAGGTGCAAGCGCTGTGGGGGACCTCATGACTTTAAGACGTGTGCTAGTAAAGACAACATTGTGTGTGCAAATTGCGGCGGTGATCATCCTGCTAGCTACGGTAGATGCCCTGCGCGGACAGCTGCTCAGCGAAGAAATAAGTTGTTTGTTCTGGGTCCAAAGAGTGCAAGCGTGCCATCGAACACGAAGAAGACATCCAGAGCGCCACAACTGCCTGGTTTGGAAACAGAATACGCATCCCACTTCCCGCGTCTCACACCGATAAATGAAGTTACTGAGCCAACGCAAACGGTCTCAGCGGCTGAGAAACCTGTTCGAAAAGAGCCCGAAAAACGCACCTATGCGGCCGCAGTAAACCGACCTCAAGTACCACTTGGCAACAGTCAGCAGGAAAACTGCCAGCATGTGATACGCGCTTTGTTCACGGCACTACGTTCCCACGTTGCGAAGATGCCTGCTAGTTCGACGAAGGATATGCTGGAAGCAGTGCTGGCTCTTGAGTCAGTAATACTCTGCTCTACTTCCACATACACTCAGTAGCATAATGGCAATGTCTCGCCCACTTGGTCCATTCCGTCGCCCAAAAGTGCCCTTAATAATGCAATGGAACTGCGCCGGTATTCTACAGCGTCTTTCTGAACTCAGCCTTTTCCTTCGAGACATACCTATACCAATTCTAGCACTCTCGGAGGCCGGTCTCCCAAATGGAAGGACGATCCCAGGGTACATCAGACATGGAAATCCGAGTATACCATCATTTGCGAATGGAAGTGCGATGATATACATCAGGCGAGAAATACCTCACGTCACCTTACCAGTGCAAGACCTTTGTTCTACCTTCTTGGAAGTCGCCGCTGTGCAAGTGTGCCTAGGAAAACGAAAACTCAGTGTGGTGTCGGTGTACATAAGTCCGCGCAGGAAGGTCTCCATGGAGGCGTTCATAAAGGACGTTTGCATTCGTTGCCCCTATCCTCTAATAATCTGTGGCGACTTTAACGCACATCATTCGCTTTGGGGAGATAAGACTGCAGATTCCCGAGGCAAGGAACTTGTCACAGCCGCGGATGCTGCTGACTTATGTATCGCGAACGATGGCAAACCGACTTTCTTCAGGCCACCAGATTCATGGAGTGCCATAGACCTCGTTATCCATTCTCCAGACCTTGTCGTATCGTCAACAACGGCCCCAGACAGGATGGGCAGTGACCACTTTCCGATCTTCACGAACATCACCGGATTTCACACTGCTGGACGACAATTCTGTGCTGTGACCCGCTGGGACACATACAGAGAAGCATTGGACGAATCCCCTGGTGAGCTGTTCGCAGATATGCTGCGGAGCAAAAGAGTGGCTACCTCAATGTTGAAACTGCCAGATCATTTCCCTACTCCTGATTTGAAACTAAAGAACCTCTGCGCAGCGCGTAGGAGAGTGGAGCGGAAACTAATGAGAAAAACAGGCAATCCATCTGCGAAAACTGAATTCAACAGGATAAACGCTGTCATCCGTCGTCACACAAAAAGGTTAAGACGAGTTCAATGGGCTGCTTTCTGTGAGAGTTTATCGGCGTTTACTCCCATGACAAGGATATGGGGAGTAATGAATAGCCTATCCGGAAAGATTCGCCTGCCCAGGCCATTCGAAGCACTGGCTTTAAAGCAAGGAAAAGATTTGCAAACCCTTGCAGAAGATTTTGCAGACGTCTACACATCTGGCAGATCAGCAGGAGTATCGAACCCTCTATTGTCTGAAGCATCGCATACCATGGATACGCCGTTCACCTTTCGTGAGTTGAATTTGGCGCTTAGCAAATTAAGAAGACGCTGTGCTGTGGGTCCCGATTCGATCAGCAATCAGATGCTGACAAATCTGCCATATGAGCGAAAACAAGCACTTCTGGACATATTTAATCACGTCTGGAGCACAGGAGAGATCCCAGAAGCATGGAAGACAGCATGGGTGGTGCCAGTGCTCAAGTCGGGAAAGGATCCTGCAAACCTCACCTCATACCGGCCAGTATCGCTAACATCATGCGCATCAAAGTTGATGGAAAGACTAATATGTACGAGGTTAACATGGTATCTCGAGCAAGGAAATAGACTGCCATCATGTATGATTGGATTTCGTCCACGGTTGAGTGCCCAGGACAGTGTCTTGGATCTACTGAGCCATATCGAGCACCATCGCGCAGACGGCCTTTCCACACTCGCCATCTTTATGGACGTTGCCAAGGCATACGACTGTGTGCTTCATGCAGGCATCATCAACGGACTCCGAGCCATGGGCGTCTCGGGAAATGCTCTTCGATTGGTCCATGAATTTCTCAGGGATCGATGTGTCCAAGTTAAGCTCGGAAGTATAATGAGTGACAAGCCACGAATTTCCCTCGGCGTCCCACAAGAAAGTGTCCTATCCCCCTTGCTTTTTAACGTTGCCATGGCCAGCCTTCCAAATGCCCTGAAAGTAGGTCGGATGGCGGTTAAAATGTCCATCTACGCAGATGACATCTGCATTTGGATCTCGGGGTACCAGCACAAACGTTTGGCCCGAATAGCACAGGCCGCAATCTCCACTATCGATCGCCACTTATCGACGCTTGGCCTATCTTTATCAGCAGAAAAATCGGCCTTCATGCTTTTCCCGGGAGTGAGACGCAAGTCAACACGTCTCACGCTGAATATCAGAGGGCATTCAATTCTTCGTGCAACTCATGTTCGATTCCTGGGCGTCACCATCGACAACAAGCTGCTATGGCGTGGTGCGGTCGAAAGTGTTGTGGCTGCATCAGTGCAAAGAATCAACGCACTTCGTCGATTGGCAGGTATACGTTGGGGTAACAATCCTATATCCATGCTTAAACTGAACGCTGCACTGATAACAAGCCGCATTCTCTATCAGCTCCCTCTGATATCACCGTCATCGAGTCAATTCGAGCGCTTGGAGGCAGTGCACAGAAAGGGACTTCGCTTGGCGATGGGAGTTCCAACGGCGGCTTCAAACAAGAAAGTCACTAATGAGGCAGAGTCTCTTCCACTCCGCCTCTTGGCATCTCAGGCCTTGCTGACGCAGCTATTAAGGCTGGGCGAGTCACGGGCAGGCACGGCGCTTCTCCGGCGGCTAAGAGCAAGAACTCGCTCACATTTCCATGCGGCGCTGAACACCTTCCGATTTTTAGGATTGGAATGGCCTAAACGAAGTCGCCTTTACCCGCCATGGTCTTTTCCGGACGTTACCTGCAGCCTCAATGTACCCCACCTACCGACGAAACGCACCATTTCAACTGCCGAAGCCAAGTTCATTGTGCTGGACCACTTGAGCAATGTGTTTCAAAGCCATCTACAAGTGTACACAGACGGTTCGGTGTGCGCACAAACAGATAGCTGTGCAGCGGCATTCTGCATACCATCCCTTGATGTGTCATGGTCTGGCCGACTGGATCGCGTAGTTTCCTCTACAACAGTCGAAAGTGCCGCAATCACCGCGGCTTTGCGGAAACTACAGGCCTTTTCTGCACGAGATGTCGTGGTGCTGACGGATTCCAAGTCAGCATTGCAGAGATTACATCGGGGCCTACCTCTAGAGAAATTTACAAGGCAGTCTCTGGCACTGATCGACGACCTAACGAGCAAAGGATTTAACATAAGGTTTTAGTGGATTCCATCACACGTAGGAATTGATGGGAACGAGGAAGCTGACGCTCTGGCACGCCTAGCGCTGACATCTGTCCCAAAAGTGAAAGCTCCAAAAGCTTTTCGAAACCCTAAGGGTGCAATCCGCCTTTACTTTAGAGAGATGTTCAAGAATCCACACGAATCCTGTGTGACTCATGGATTTACACGTGAACAAGCGACGCTTTTATACCGCATCAGGACCGACTCCGCGTACACCCCAGCTTGGTTATTCAAGACTGGGCTTCGCGCTTCCCCACTCTGTGTTTTCTGTGGTGACATTGGCGACATCGAACATTTCATTTGGCTGTGCCCTCAGTTCGACACGGAACGAAAAGTAATGGTCGACAACCTACAAAAAAGCGGTCTCACGCACAGGACCTTTGAAGATGTTGTTTTCCCCGGAGGGCCCGCGGCATTGAGGAAGAGAGCGCAACGACTTCTTATAGCCTTCCTGCGAGACACGGGGCTCGTCGACACCTGGTGACACACCACTGATCTGAACTCGAAGGAGGATCAGGCGGAACAATTGCCGGCTATGTATGCCAGGCTAACCCCGCCTGCTTCAACATCACCACCACCACCACCACCACCATCCTTCAAATGTTGGATATCATCAATGAGCATTTCCGTGGTCTTGATAGAGAGAAGTGACTGTTAAGATAAAAGGCACAATTTTCTTCATCCGTTTAGAGAGCACGTATCAGCGCCTCCGGGATAGAGAAGGGTAAATAAAGAGGTAATAAGAAAGATAAGGCCATCCCGGTCGCAGTGCATATAGCTGACAGCGACAAGCAGGCGGCGCATTTACAGCTTAGGCACCAGACCAATGTCCTCCTGGAACCTAAGCAGGTGCTTAAAGGGGGCGCCGTGATACCAGCCGGGGAACAGAAGTTGCAATGCCGAGACCCCAGGAAGGCCCAGTCACTGAATGGATGTTAGGAGAGAAGCTTTCTCTCTCTCTCTCTCTCTCGAATAGGCGGAGCCGAAGCGGGGCATTTTTTATTCAACAAGGTCATTCACTTTCGGGTGACTTCAGAAGTATGCGGAAATTCGTGTGGCATTTGCGCTTTTATCTATCTGCTTATAAATGTTGGGCTTTTACCAGCAATAACGACAAAAAGGTCGTTCTCGAAGCTTTGAATATGGAGCTGCTGTGCACGAAGTCAGGGGCTACCTACGGCCGTGGGCCGCGCATTTAATTTTATTGAAGAGTCCCTAACACATGTCTTCCTGTGTTCTGAGAACTTCATCAACAAATTCGACAATAATTCAGTTGGTTTTGATTTCAGGGATGCTGATCTCGATTCCATAAGTACTAGACAACAGCGCAGCTCCTACCGCATCCACCAGCGGAACTGAATCATGCAGTATAACGCACTAGAGCGCAGTTCTTCAGCGCCCGTTCCTGAGGCGAGCCTCGCCATTGTCCTTCGTAACCAAACGAACAAACACAGCGAAGGAAGAAAGCGAACACGGAGCGCAGCGGCAGATGAAAGACGGCGATAGCGATGACAGCCCTAGGAGGAAAGCGGACGAAGAGCGTCGAGGTGGAACCAACCATGAGGCAGGAAAACGGAGGATGAGGGTATCGAGAAAGCTTAAGAAGAAAAGCTTAGTGTCGTGCAAGGCAGGCTTTGCGATGATGATGGCTACGATATGGCACCAGAGGAGCGTGTGTCGTCGGTCTGGAAATAAAGCATTGCATGAGCGGAAGTCTGTCTGGAGCGGCTTCTGAGTATCGCGCCCACCCGTCTCGATTAGCCAGGCCGTCGCGCCACACATCGCTTCGTTTGCAACGTGCCGAACGAGACAGATTCTCTGCGTCAGCGAATATATGGTGAAATGAAAAAAAAAGATCGTATACAGCTGCTATCAAATTTCGCATTAAGAAGTGTCGTAATCGTCATTAATTTTTTTCAGTACGTGACTTCGCGCATATCCTTAGAATGGAACCAGCTTACTACAAAAACTAATTCCGCATAATTAAAAGCAAATTTACCGGGTAAAAACTAGAATCACTGCATTCGGTTGTCTTCTTTTGCGGTTATGGTGTCTTGTTCTCACACTCCTCTCTATATTGGCCACATCGCACTTGAGGCACATAACTAGGAACTACAATCTCAACTGATATGTGGCACCCTTTTACCAGCGCCCAAATTTCGCGTATTTAGGTGGCGGCGAGCCCTTTCCTCCCTTTGCGAGTTTCAAATATATAGGGCTAGAGTGTGTCATGAATATAGGATGATCGAATATTGTTTCAAAATACCATCTTCGTTATTTGCGCGGTGAGAGGTTGATTACTATAAGAAAAAAATGAGAGCATGATTTCATTTGTTTTAATTTGTGATGAAATCGCAGTGCCGGTACGCTAGTGTCACGTCACTGATTTCAACATAGCGTGTCGCATTTCCATGGTTGTTACTCAGTAAGAATTCCTGAACCTTGCTAAATGCCACCTTTAACTTCCTCATTGCAGTGTGTAATCAATCGTTGCTGATATAAACAGAATTGGCCTGAGCAAACGCTGTCAAAATCTTTGACGTCATGGTGAGTTTTTGCGGGATTTTCTAGGAGGCATAAGCATGCGTTCTTTTGTTTTGGCGTCTTTCGTGGCTTAACTAGCCTCTTTTACGGTATACGGTGAAATTAGCGGGAGACTTTTGTAATCGTAGGTTTTCTGGTGTTTTAGAAGGATACAGCTCAAAACACTTTTTCCTTTCATTGTACCTTGAAATGACGCTGCCTTGAAACCAGGAGCTGCTAAATCACTGGCTATCACTCTGATTTATGTTACAACTCTAGCTAAAAAAGCATGACCCTCTAAGAGGGTCATGCTTTTTAATGCTACTGGTTCGGATAAAGTGTATTAACCTATTGCAACCTGATGCTTTTCCATTTTTATCGATAATAAAACTCATTGATAATAAAAAATTACAGTTCTGCCTGAAATGCGAAGCATCGATTGCGATAGCAAATCAGTAGACAGCTATGCGAAGTAAGGATCGTAGTTGCCTCGCGAACATTCGTGTATTAACTAAATCAAGAAGCATAGTTTAATGAGCGCACATGAAAACATAAACTCTCACTCGATGAGCGCGCGCACTCGTTGTCATAACACTGGCGTGACGAAGAGCGGCAGCAGTAGCAAGCGATCTGACCTTTGTTCGGCTTCTCGCTCCAACGCGAACTAAGCGGCGAGAACACAGCGCACACGAAGCTATTTGTTCTCGGTGCATCTAGAGTCTGTACTGATGGCAGGTTTCTGTCAACACAGGGCCCGCGCGGCCATGCTCAGCCGCGCCAGACGCAGCCGCTGCCGTAGTGCCTTGTGTGCAATGGAAGACAGCGCGCTTCCTCCCCACCTTCCTCCCTTGCGCGCGAGACCGAGCCACCAACCTCGGCTCATGGTCGCACGCTTTCACTCACACCTACAGCATACTGTGCGCGTCCACCGTGTTACCGCACTTAGACTTGATACGGAACATCACGGCCACGTCGATAATGCGCCTGGACTATAATTGCTATCGTAATAACAAAACTATCACTGACACATTGCAATACAGTGCGCACCACCATTGCAAACCAATACAATTATAGTGCGCAATATCAGAGGCTCAATGAGAGGCTCAAAGGGCTTGCTGCTTCCCGGCCCCGCTCGTTAAGGAGCCGCTCGGTTGCAGGACAGGACAGTCATTTCTTACAAGTCTCCATGTCGAAACCTCCCTTTATTACCAGCCTTTGATTATTACTGACGACGCATGAAGGAAAAACAGTTAATTTTACGTATTTCATTGTGCGAAAGGTGCAGCTGGAACACTCAGAAAACACACCTGGAAAAGTACTCGTTTACACCTGTAGCCGCCGGTTCAGCAATAAAATGAAAACTCTGAAACAGAAAACGACTTCGATATGCCGTGGCCTTAAGGCCGACAGCTAGGAGAAATGAAAAAGACAAAACTCCGTGGTCTAGAAAGAAAGCGCTACCCATGACCATTAAGAAAAAAGAAGGGTAATAGAAGAACAGTTCGGAAAGGCGTCGTGGAAAGCTGGCTCTCTGACCTTCCATAGTTCTATGACAAGTAGCAGTACGCCCCATTTTTCCTTGAACAATATTTGTTTCTGCGCCTCCCTGTGCCCTTCCATTCAGCACTGAGGATTGTACTCTGAAAACTATAGTACGATTCAGGAACCAGCAGAGGGTGCCTGATAAAACAGAAAAGCAGCAAAAACAAAGTGCCGAAAACGCAGGTCGAGCACGAAATACTGCACGTGTCGCCAATCAGTCGCATCGTCCACATTCAACAGCCTTCTGTACATTGTACTACATTTTAAAAATGATTTACTCCGACTTAACGAAATGACAACAAAATGGTGTAGACATTTCGCCGTCTATGCAGGTGGCATCTTCAGTATACACCGACACAAATGAGTCACATTTGGGTCAGTGTATACTGAGGATGATGCCTGCTTAGGTGACGAAACGTCTGTACGCTTTTGTGGCTAAGTTGTTCTGTTAAGTCGGAGTAAACCCTTTTTGGTTTTTCAATCATAGATTCACTAGGTTCGTGTAACGTTTTTGCACATTGCACAAGGAAAAAGCAATTTCTTTTTGGCGAGAACAAAGCTCGGATGTTTGCCGTCCTCAACGTCTCGGCTTCACGCAGCAAAAATGGCACGGATATGGACTGCAGTGTATTAGACTAAGACACCAGAATAAATAGATGACAAAAGAAAAGGCAGGCGGAAGTGACCTTCTACGCAGTGCCGCTTATAAACAAGCGAGTTGGCTAAAGAACTGACTTCCGCTACACGTCGAAAAACGTCACCCCAGACGGTTGCTTACTTGCTTTTCTTATAGTTATTTTTTTTTACAACAAACTGTTGCGAAATGCCAGCAGCCAAATAGCGCTGAAACAGAGGGCAATCAGATCGACCAATTAACTGAAAGAAACAGTCATAGTGATGAGATTAGTAGAACGACTGTGAAGCAGAGAGCTCGCGGTCGGTGAATGCACTACAGATAGACAAACAAGTATGTGACGTAAGGACACCGCTTTCAGCTTCCACTTTCAGGCGAAACTTCTACCATCGTATATTCTCCTCGCAGAAAAAACAGCAACAGAAGTATCATGCGGTGAAACGCAGGCAGGCCTAGAGAACTATTACAAAGGCCACTTGCGCTCACAGCATGGCAGCAACTTCTCCATCCAGTTCGCGAAGTGTGCCTGAAGCATTGATTCTTCTACTTCACATCACGAGCAGGGTAGTGTGCCTTGAACCATGAGGATAAATTTCCGGTGTTTCGCTGGATAAGCCACATCCACTTACCAGTCAGCGAGTGACAAATTAGGCTATGCAAAAGAACGCGTTCTTGATTTCAGAAGCAAGCTGGTCATTTGAAAGGTATCTGTATAGCACAACAAAACAAGGACACAAGAAGAAACGAAGACGAAGGCATGCGATAACTTAGTTAGCACTTAGTTAGCACTTGCCTTCGTCTTCGTTTCTTCTTGTTTTCTTGCTTTGTTGCGCTTACAGATAGCTTTCGATGATGACCGACCAACGAGCCCATATCGCCGCCCTGGTAATTTGACTTGTGACAGGTGAAAGCTGGAAAACATTACATGGATGCCTTTCTATATCAAAGAGTGGTATGCGCTTCTAATGCCATTTGTATAAGAAAATTGACAAAGTGCAATGCTGCGTGAAGGGGCGCGAAATTTGCGGTGGCCTGTGAGACAAAACTACCATCCCATTTGACTATATAACACTTCGTCGGAATTATCTCACCTGCAATGTAGATAAGAAATCCATGTTGTTTCCAATTAACTACAATCCTAACTCATTCAGTTCAGCACTTTAACTAGATAAAGCATACCGTGAGATCAGTGTAGGCATCTACGATGCCCTTGTGTTCATAGCATGCAAATAGCACCTTAGAGTATACGCTGGAGATGCTGTAGCGCCTGCCTTCGTATAAGAAAGACGCAAGGGAGAGTGTCCCGTATGTGCATGCAGTCACTGCAAATCTCTAAGGTACGAGCGTTTGTCTTCTAGACTAGAAGTGTGAAGACGAAGACACATTTCTGGATAGTCATTCAAGTGCAACAAATGCTCACTAATACACATCAAGCTATGCGCGTAGCCAGTGTAAGCTGAATGACTTTGTAGCATGCTGAAAAGAACGAGTAACTTCTTAGGCCTGTTTCTCCCAAACTGGTGCTTGGTCGAAGGTAACAAGAATTAATGAATGACCCTATTTATTAGAAGGGATGGCATGTAACAAAACAGAGGGTGCTTGAGAAGTGGCGCAGAATCCCTGCCGTGTTTCGCTGCCAACCTTCTACGTTTCCATCCCCTTAAGAGGCCTTCTACTTCTGTTTCATATAATTAGCTTTTCTGTCTTGTGTTTTCTATTTTGTTGGGCGTTCAACACACGTCCCAAGAGTGCTGGCATCGCGCCAAGGTGCCTTGGTGCAAGAGGCGAGCTCCTAACGAAATCTTACCTCCTGTAGGCCTTCTAGCTTGAAGTGCTCTCTTGGGAAAATTTTTTTTATTGATGCAGTCACATAAGTTAGTGCGTTTAAAGGCGTTGCGTCAGCAGTCTTAGAGCATCCTAGCCTCTTGGTTCTTGGCAGGTTAAACCTGTCACATGCTTTCAGTTTCTTCCAATTACTACAACTCTGCTTGTCGAGTGCCTTCCTTTGAAAGCACCTCTTTCTTTTCTCGCTTACGTGGGAGAAAGAATGAGGTCGGCTTCTCTTTATGACTTTGCGTAGCCGGTTGCCCATGAGTTTCTTGCGACGTGTCAATGCAACTTAAAGCACAGTTCAACTTTTCTCTCTGAATTTATGAGCAGCTTCAATGTCATTAATAGGAAAAGCTAAATAGGAAATAAGATGGAGGCTCACACAAGATTGTTTTCTGAGAAATAAACAATGCGGGCTAAATGAGAAGTTATATTTTAGGTGGGAGGTAATGCTACTCTTGCTGTAGTGTTCTTTTTAACATTTTAGACACAGCAAGAGAGGAGGCCATTTCTATTATTAACTGACGCGTTTCGGAGAAGCACAACACGACGGTTAGACCACGGATTGTATTGTCACTACGCGCAGACGAGAGAAGAAAAAACAATGAAGCGCATTATAGTCGTTTAACTGGCGTAACGCAAATTGGTCGTCATCCGAATATCAGTTTGTGTTCCAAAGTGCAATCACGTCACCGTTTCTCTTGCATGCACAGATCTACCGATATCCTCATTGACAGCCAGGAAGAGCAGCTTCCACAACGTTTCTACGTCCTGTCATTCGCATAACGGTATCATTTTTAATTCATGTCAATTTGAGAAGTTTGGTTGAGAGGCATCCACCTGAGTAGTGATTCAGCAACCTTAAATTCAGTTCTAGACAGATATTCGCGAGAGACAAGCGAAAAAAAAAAACAGGTAGGCTGCAACTATCGCAATATGTTGACAGCGATGACAATATTACAAGGGACGCATCCAGGTTCTCGTGTTAGAATATACAGGTGCTTCGCAGCCACGTAACTGCTATTGAAATTCTCCTTCATATTGGAAAACGAAGACGAAGTGTCTGCGAGCAAGAAAGCTATTTCTCTAGCTTAGCTGTTTTTTTTCCTTATTTCTGCGTACATCATTGGAGAGCCGGCATGGATCGTGGCGCGGATGCACGTTGACGTCCCCGTGCCTATGCCGAGAATGGCGATTTCAGCGGCGGCTGCGTCTAGGAAGCGGACCGGCCTCCAGAGCGACACCGACGGCGATGACACCAGCGTCTACTCGCTCAGCAGTGAGGACTTCCCCGATGACACCTTCGAGCTTGTGCGGAGCCGCAAGGTGAAACGAAGACACACCACCAGGGCATCCATGTCTTCGAGCACGCCAACGGTAGGAGCAACTCAGAATACCGCAGTCAGTACTATTCTATTTGTACCAGAACTCGCTACCGACAACCTGAAGCGACTCAACAGACAGTCCGTATCGGTGCAACTTGAAGCGGTGGCGCCAAATCAGATAGCAGACATTAGGGTCAACACAGGAAAAAATGTGTTGGCTATCGACGTCACACATGAGACTGCGCTGAGAAATTTGACTAAAGTTACAAAACTAGGTGGCGTCAAGCTCCGCTCGTACATCCCCCAGAACAGTGGTTCAACTACTGGTGTCATCTACGACGTGGACGTCTCGATCACCAGCTCCGACTTGCCGATTCTAGTGAAGCCTGCCGTTGATGGCGTCGCCATAACACATGTGTATCGCCTCGGCACATCCCGTTGTGTGAAAATTATTTTCAAGGGCGAAACTATCCCTTCGCACGCTAAGGTCGGCCACTTTAGACACCCTGTGCGACCATTCATCCCAAGGCCACTGCAATGCCACAATTGTATGAAGCTGGGAAATGTGAGCGCCGTGTGCGAGAACACGAGAGTTTGCTCACGCTGCAGCGAGCCCCACGCTACAGACTCTTGTGCAGCCACGGTTCTGAAATCCACCAATTGCCTTGGTTCCCATGACGCTTCCTCGAAGGACTGCCCCAAAATGAAGAAGGAAAAGGCGGTCTTGAAGCAGATGGCGAGAGACTATTTGTCTCGTTGGGAAGCTGTTGCGGCGTTAGAAAGCGACGCTCCCGATGCCGCCGGACTTCAAAGAACGCTGATGCCTCTGTGAAAAGTACGCCCCATCCGACAACACCTCGTCCTCTGCCCCCTAGGCCTGGGCCAATTCAATCTAAATCTTACAAGGCCATGGCAGAGAACAATATACCTTGGTCCTCAGTACTAAAGCAACAGCCAAAGCCAGAACAACAGCGGAAGTCACAACCGAAACCACAGCTGATGCCGCAGCCAATGCCACAGCCGGATGAGATGCCACAGCCAGAGGTGATACCGCAGCCGATGCCACAATCAGAGGCGATGCCGCAGCTGATGCTACAGCGGAGCCGGAGCCACGTGAAGTGATACAGTTGCGCAGGCCTGCAGAGCGAACAGCGCGTGTTCCTGACGAATTGCCCAAAGAAGACCGGCAAGTGGTTATGATGCTCCGGCCTCTGATGAATACCTCTCGAATGCTCTTAAATAACCTCCACACTCCGTCAGCGCGAAGTGCAGGTCAAGTGCTGGTTGCTCTCCATTCAGTACTTGCAACACTTGAGTAAGCATCATGGCTCACCCGCATCATTATATTCACACTGAAGTCAGAACGGCTGGGGTTTAGCTTTAGAAAAATATGCTGCCACGCACTGCAACGTACTGCTGACGCCCACCGGATCCTTGGTCTTCAGTGGTGACTTCAACGTGCATCACCAGCTATGAGTCACCAAGATTGACGGCAGCCTAACGTATCGACGGAGCACTTGCTTTGACTTGACTGATTTCCATGCACTTTGCTGCGTGCACAGACAGTGTTTCCTCTATCCCGCTTTCCTCTTTCTGTTCCCCCTTTCCCTTCCCCCGGTGTAGGGTAGCAAACTGGACGCTCGTCTGGCTGACCTCCCTGCCTTTCCTCTCTTTGCTATCTCTCTCTCCTTCATACTGTTTTAACTAGTCCTGTCCAGGAACATATGAACAACTTGATTTGCTTACGTCTGTTTCTATTATTGATGCCATCCCCAAAGAGGGAAGCATCGGGCAGTTCATGGTACGAAAAATGCTTCAGTGTTTCCAGCAACTTGTGTGGATCGACACTACGAAGCAAGCGGGCAACACGATGTGCCCATTGTTCTTTTGTGTGCGACGGTATCCTTTTGCCGATTACCTCCTCAAGAACAATCTTTAGAAACCTTTGAAATTTGAAAGAAGAGTTTGTGGCCCTGCCATACCCCAAAGAGTCTAGGTTTGTGTGACTACACTGGCAGGGATTTCAAGGAACTCAACGAGCAAACAAAACAAGAGCGGACAAAGGCAGTGCCAGGAGGTCGAAGCGGAGTGAGGCAAACACCTTTGCACAGCCTTTACAAAGAATGCCAAGCTCCTCTTGGGCATTCTATACTGAAAGGGGTGAAAACGCACGGCCGTGTTTATCGCACACAAAGGCATTGTTCCGGCGCGCGTTCATGCTGGAGCGGGGGAAATATAGCTTGACGGTGCACAATACAAGCCGTCTCACTATACCAGAAGCGTCTCGTACTCGGTCGATGGCCCTCGAGGAGTGTGAGCGGGCGCATTGAACTTCTTTTACACAAATAGCAGCAGTGACAGACAGTGGAAGATGCTCCTCTCTTCAGACCATATTCAGTGCCCCTGCTGTCTGCTCTGCCAGACCTTTCATAGCCCCCCGTTTCTTCTTATTGAATGGTTCTTGACTGAACTTTGGCAACTACAGAAATAAAGGCTGTGATTAAAATCAAGTGACACTCTTATGCCGCGTCGGTGGCGGAGCACAATTCATGTCTATTTGATTCCGTTTTATAGTCATTGAATTAGTGAATATAGTTCCTGGAAAACTGGCCTAACACTTGTACAGTGTTATGGAGTGGTGTACACTGAGGTTCTTTTTCTTCGCGATCAACGAGTAGAGAATAACAAAGTTAGCCGAAATATGTCGACACCCACCCAATAGGGCAAAGCAACGAGATACCTGAGAGGTTAAACCTTGTTCAGGAAGAAATGAGAGGCATTGTATATAATTGACAAGCGCGAACAAGCAGGCTAATAATGCACATGAATGTTGCGGATTAAGATTGATGGGGTTATGAAAGCGCTCTCACATGAAGCTTGAGTACTGCTTATGCCGTAATGTTTGTTTCGTCCGGTTACTTGCTATTTATGTTACCCGCATTAAAGAAAGAGAGTACTTACGCTAGCACTATACGGAAAACCGAATTACTACCAATCCTGACGCTGGACGTATTGTAAGCGAAGGCATCGGGCCAGTGAGAAAGCTTGTGTCCAAAACGCTGACGAGTGAGGTGGATTAGCGTTTCTCATTATGTTAGAGAAGCTCTAATAACCCAGAAAATAACAGCAGTGGAGAAGAAGACACGACAAAACAATGTTATTAATATCGTGGTTCTCGCTTAGAAGCGTTCGTGATGATGATTGCGATGGTTACAATACCTTTATAATTATTTTTGTGACGGATTGTTCATAATGACCATACTATTTAAATGTTTTCCTCAATTAGAATACATGGGATCGGCTGTCTTTCAAGAGAGTGAAGAATACACCACCCCTTGGTACACCATGCTATCGCAACGACACATAGCAAAGCTATCACCCCCTGTGAATATTTAATGACTCACATGAGCAGGAAATCATGTTTCAATGAGCCCAACAATAACAGCGGGGCATGTTTCTATCGCGGGTGATAAGGAGTCAGATTTATCAGTGGTGCTTCAAGGGTTAAGTGTAAAGGATCGAAACTTGTGAAGGATAAGATGGCGACGATAGGACAGTATCCCTCACTCTTCCCGATCATAAAATAACCGTTGTAGAATCACTCCCGTGGCGTACGTTAGGACCATGTGTCTGACTCTTGGGCAATACCAAGCGTCGTGTTGTAAACGTAGCACTTGTTAATGAACAGATGCTTAGTGTAGCGAAGCTTTAAAGGGGTAGACTGAGGGTGACTGCTACCAAATTTGATTAGATCGTGTAGATAAGGAACTTTTTGTGAGACTGCAAAAGAAGTATTAGTAACCATTATGATCGGCGGACGGGTAGAGGAAGGCGAAAAAGCGGAGTTAGCGCGTGGCGAGAAGTCGGCCAATAGGAAAATATCATGACAATGCGAATAAACGAGCAAGAAAAAGTGCGAGTCCTTCCGCAATCAGTACGATATCAGAAAAGGGAGCAGAGCTGGATGGACGCGGTGATGGACGCCGAGATTCGGTGCGGTCGGTCTGCAGGCCTGAGGCTAAGGATTTCGACCAGACCAACGTGGGCTTGCGCTCACAGCTGTGGCCGAATCGAGAGTTCCAGTGTCGAGGGACGCGCGAGATCGAGTTCAATAAGCTCGACCGGAAAAACATGCATCTGCGTCCGATGCCGTGGCTGATCATGAACTGCCTGCTACCGGGAGCTCCAACCCTGCTGTTTGCCTGATGTTCATCCACAGGCCTAATCTGCAGGCATCACATGGGCCCTTATTCTGAGGCGTTACCGATGCTTCAATGGGTCTAACTAGCGAGTATTTCCTGGAAGCCAAAGTCCAACGCAAGACCAGAGGGCTCAACCTGCTCTGAGGCGTCGGCGCACATGGCACGAGCCACTCAATGGCGACGCCTCAGTGCGTCGTCATTTTCTTTATTATTATTACTTACGAGTGTCATTATTCGCGCGGGACTTCGACAATGCTGCTCTAGGAACGGCGTATCTTTCGAACTTTTTGCACAGCTTTACATGAAATTAAATAGAGACCTAGCAAGCCGGGGCAGCAACTGCCAACACCCACATGGTGGTCAGATAATTGGAGCCTGCAATCTAAAAACTGGAACCGTGAGTCCTCGGCATTTCAAAGAGAATCTGAAGATCTATTTCCATGTGAAAAGCTTTATAAGCACCTGGACGCCCGAACAAATGAAAACCAGTTTATCAATACCACTACATACTTATCTACGTACCAAATAAATACAATTACACTTGAATGCATGCACCAAAGCACTTTAATTGAGCTTGAATTGCGTAACTATATCAGATGATGCAGATGAGATTTCCTGCTCTTTACTGGTCATAAAGCAAGCATGAGCAGAGTTATCTTTGAAGTTGATGGTTCTTCTATGAAGCGGGGCGCTGTCTTAATGACAGTTTTCGACAGTACATCGACAATTGCAACAGTCATATCGCAGCAGGTGGTGTACTTCCTTCCCACTTTAAGAAATGTGGTAGCACCCCTCATTTCAAAAGATGTGTGGCTATAGGACGCTATCATAATTAGCTGACACGTGAAATAACAGAAGCTCAAGTTAAACCAAGATTGGGAACCATGTGGGTAAGGGCTCCATGTATGGCTGCATTATGTAAATAAATAGACGTTTCAGGGCTTGCCGTCATTTGTACAATGATTTGGGTGTGTGTATGTGGTCACTTGCACTGAGTACATCAGCTTTCACAGGTGTCACTCAATAAATAAGTCGAAAGACTAACCCCACCGTGTCAACGGTTTCGTTAGTATTGTTTGTTAGTTTTTTGTTTGTCAATCTCTTACTCTTGTCCCCTTCATTTCTTTTGAGATGCACTAATTCAGGAAAGCGTTATGGAATACCCAAGTCTACCGAACTGCCATGCCATGGTAGTTCTCTCTTTTGCTGCAAGAAATGGTGCTGAAGTCGATGCTCACTAAGCTACACGGCCTCCAAGTCGACGAGTTCTAGCGTGTTCAGAGCAGTCGATAAACTAAGTTTTGTGCCGCCTTCAAACTGCTTGCACTTTCCTGAAGACAAATTCTATACTTTCGCATCTCTATTTTCATAGGAGGTTCAGCAGTCCGTTGCAATGCAGTAGAAGGAAAGCGGTGTTCTTTCTTTCGCGATGTTGACAGGGTTTGATGGATGGCCAGAGAACGAGGACAAACGAGCAAGCAAGTGCCCCGATGTTCTCTTTCGCTCTTCTTTTTTGGCAACCAATGCGGCAATAGACGCCTTTGAGAAATAATGCAGAAGTGGATGTAGTGAATATAGAACGAAAAGTTTGGAGAGTTGGGAAGCTGGTATTTATTATGCTTTCTTTTTTTTCCCTGTCATGGCATCGAACTCCGCACTGTGGTAAACCATGAGATTTAGAGTACTAGCCACACGGGAGAGGAAAAAAAGAGAATGAAGCAAGATAAATTTAAATAAAAGAAAGCAGTGAAAGTAACAGGTTGCGTATATGCTTAGCACGACGGACTTCTATAAGATTTGATGATTTGAAGGTAAAAATACAAGAAGCATTTTTTACTAATTACCACAATGCTGTATAATACTAACCAACAAATATGTATCTCCAATGAACAATAAACTGAAACTTGTGGCATGAAGATCTGATTGTGGGCACGGGATGACCACACGTGCGCATTATGCGCATATGTCACCCTGGTTAACGATATGACTAATTTTGCAGTTACCTTTACCTTTAACTTTCGCGAATGTAAAAGCGTTTTTTTCTCTAACCCTCTCTAGATTGCTCGGTTGGAAGCCAGTCATTTCTTTCAACTAAATAAGGGTGCTGAATTCTTTTCTACAGCCCATCACACGCTCAAGTGGAATTTACTTCTAATATAATGCGCAATCTCTAATAAATGCGCACAAAGACTGAAAACGATGGAAACTGAGAAACTGGCACCGAAAATAATTAGCATAGAAATCATTATCATTATCATCAGCCTATATGATGTCCACTGCAGGACGAAGGAATTGCCCTGTGATCTCAAATTACCTCTGTCCTGCGCCAAGTGATTTTACCTACCGCCTATGGATTTCCTAATTTCATCGCTCCACTTACTCTTCTGCTGTTCTCGGCTGCACTTCCCTTCTCTTGTAACCCATCCTGTAACTCTTATGGTCGACCGGTAATCTAACCTGTGCACTAAATGACGTGCCCAGGTACATTTTTGTCTCCTAATGTCAATTAGAATATCAGCTATCCCTGTTTACTCTCTCATCCACACCGCTTTCTTTCTGTCTCTTAACCTTACGCCTAACATTCTTCATTAAATCGCTATTTGGGCGGTCCGTAACTTGTTCTCAAGCTTTGTTAGTCCAAGTTTTTGTCCCACATTTTAGCACCGGTAAAATGCACTGATTGTACACCTTTCTTTTCAATCATAATGGTGAGTGAGCTTTCAGTCAGGATCGGGCAATGTATGCCGTATGCGCTCCAACCCGTTTCTATTCTTCTGTAAGTTTCCTTGTCGTGATCAGGGTTCCGTATGAGTAAATGACCTTGGTAAACGAACTCCTTCACAGAGTCCAGAGGCTCACTGGCGATCCTGAACTTTTGTTTCTTTTCCCATCTATTGATCATTATCTTTGACGTCTGCATAATAATCTTCAACTTCGCTCCTACACTTTCTCTGTTAATGTCCACAATAATTTTTGTAACAGGTCCCCAGTGTTGCTGAACAGGACAATGTCATCTGCAAACCGAAGGTTGCTGAGATATTCCCCGTTGATTAACACTCCTACGCCTTCTCAGTTTAATAGATTGAATACTTCTTCTGACTACGCAGTGAATAGCTTTGGAGAGATTGTGTCTCCTCGTTTGACACCCTTTCTATAGGTATTTTTACACGTATTATTGCTTTTGCCCCTTTTGCTGTTTGCGAATTTATTGCTGCTATTTATTGCTTGTCATTCCGAAAATGCCCCTCCTGCTAGGGCCAAAAAATTGGCCTGCAGTATGGTTAAATAAATAAATAAATAAATAAATAAATAAATAAATAAATAAATAAATAAACAAACAAATAACTTTTGCTAGTTTTCTTGTGGAGAATAAGTCCAAGCAGACACGTTTTGACGACTGGCCTGAGAAAAATTTGTCTAAGACGTTGTAGTTCCTTTCGTTAAGCGGTGTCATACTGGCAATGGTCGCTCGTCAGTCGTAACTTCAAGGGACGACACATTCAACACCTCGAATTCGAGTTTGTCTTATTGTGATTTGGCCATTCGCGTGGTCTTCATTAGATATATATTTCTGCGTTAAAAAAAGTATCCGGCACCCAAACAAAGGCGTCATCGCCTGCAAAACGCTGTATATTTAAATAATCTTATCATTTTAGAAGCAATCGGAAGCACCGGAAATTATTCTGCGACTCTCTGTCATCTAATGGGCTGTTTACATCTCTTAGCGTTATCACGGACGATTCCTCGTTTCCTATAAGATTGAAAGTTGTGCACCGCGTTTACATTACAGTCGTGCGTGGGGACTGCACTTCGTGTGTGCAGACTACAAAGGCAAGCGGACAATTAGGCTCTCAGCCATACTCCGCGGAATTCAATAAAGAGCATGTCCCTTCCGCAATTTTTTCTCTTCTTTTTGGGGGGAGGGGGCAAGCCTACACGCTACCCCGCGTTTTCCCGTCCTTTATGTATTTGCTCCTATTTAGCTTCGTCTCCTTCCTCTGACTGATGTTGCCCTGCTTTGCTTTGTCTGCATTGCAACTGCTTGATGAGCAGCAGACTACATAACATCTTCATCTTTCGGGACCTCTACATAAATGTTGCTTTACCCTTACGCAATCACCATCATCCATTTTCAGAGGGAGTGAAAGAAAAGCGAAGTAAAAGCAAAGTGCTAGATACTGTCGTCACTCCCTCAGAGCCTATGTGTTACTGCCACAAGTAGCCTGAAAGTCTCAATCTACAATTTCCTATCGTCACTGGTACCGATAAAGTGATCCTGAGCCACTAAAACTGAACTTTGCACCTAACGAGATGGGGCGGCAGTTGGAGCGTCGAACTGTGATATGATATTATCACATGATATTATATGTATATTATATATGAGTGAAACAGGCTTGGCTTAGCTTGAAATAGTTTTTTTCCTCTTTTGTCGAATTGAGTCCTGACTCTTTAGGTCATGCTTCGTTTCGCATTTTTCTGTAATTTCCAAAACAATTTCGTATGAGGCTACTGCAAAATAAAGACACCACAGTACATTCTCATGATACACGTGACTCGTTAAATATTTCGCATACTGCGGCAGCACCAACGTCACGAAAACTCCCCTTGCATGTGTCTCGCTTGGAAATTCCACATAACGCCTCGCAGTTGCGACCGGTACCTCGCGTTCGGTGGCATCGCCTTTTGCGCAAATGGAAAAACATTTCATTCACGCTTACATAAGAAGCCGACTATAAGTGGAAACAGAAATAAGATCCTCGGTTAGGTGCATGAGCAGTATTTAGAAATTAGGGTAACTCCATTTGACAAGGAGCTCAGCGTACCCATTAGGTACGGTGCAAAATGAGAAGTCGGCGAGACTGCAGAAAGTGATAAAAAATACAAATTAAGATAAAGTACAAATTTATTGCATTCAATAGGTCTAGTAAGGAAACGATATTGCCACTTCAAAAAGAACTTGAACCTGGACTAGCTGATATTTACTGCATGGTATGTTTACCGCTGAGTAAAAGACGCACAGAAAATTCAAACACGAACAACACTCGCATACTTGCAAGTTTCAGCGAACTTGTCGTCGTTCATGTTTGGCTTTCTTGATGCCTTCGTTAGCGGTAAACCAGCCATGCGTTATTGCCGCTGTCACGCTCTCTCACTTGCGCATAAAGCGAATGCAAGGAGAATGGAGGCGACAGTTGTACTTGTAAGTTAGTGCTACCGTAAAACACATGCATCACTTAAATACACTTTACTAGGGCTGTGGTGCGAGAGAATGGAGGCGACAGTTGTACTTGTAAGTTAGTGCTACCGTAAAACACATGCATCACTTAAATACACTTTACTAGGGCTGTGGTGCGAAGGCCCTGCCGAAACATGGAGCGCTGCCTTAATGACAACGAACAGATTTGTTCGCTGCCTACGAACAAATGTTACGGGCAGAGGAGAACTCAATACCGTTGAATTCCACGCTGCTATCCTAGCTTGCCGCATACATTTAAATATACCTAAATGATGGTTTGAATAAGTTTGGAACAATTAAAAGGAAGCTTGACCAGATCTGCAAGGTGGACTTACAGGACAGCAACTATTTCTTAGAGGAGTCCGATGGCGCGATACACATCGACAAATGCCAGTTATTGTACGTATTTTGTGCGACTAACTAGTCGTGCTGCGTCTGGTACCGCCATCGTAAGCCAGCCCAGTTTAGAAGGGAAAGATGTTTCTATTGGTTGCTAAACTCCCGGCGTTGTTAAAACATATCTTCGTTTCTTCATGTGGGAAGAGGACAATTATAATGGGCAGTAACAGCTGCGGTAACAAAGATAATGCAGCCGGGTGGTCCCTTTAACAGGCACTAAGAGACAAAAATACGAGGAAGAGACAAGGACGTTGCACTTTGCCTCGTCATTTGTCCCGAAAGGAGAAGGGCGAATCCTGACGGAAAGGCATTCGCGTTTCGTGACATAGCTATCTGAAACGTATGCTTGGCAGGTCGGATAACGTCTTCTTTTCAAACGAATAATAATGGTTGTAAAGGTTGTATCTTCTCTCTTATTCTGACCTTTGTGTGGGCAAGAGGGTGACCAACTACAGTGCGAGCTCCTAAAGAAAGTTGAAATACGGTGTCCTTGTGCTCTTATGCACAGTCGTTATTTGCAATGGAACTTAGAATTTCGTTCTTGTTCAGCATTCGTTCAGAGACTCCAACAAGTTTCCAGACTTCCGAGAAAGCAGCGAAAGAAAGAAAGAAGTTAAACCAACACAACTGAAAAGACATTTCTTGATTCTCATTAGAGATAAAGAAGGTGAACCTATTTTCATTCACCCATGTTTCAGTATTGTTGTGGCTCTGTTTCCTGCGATCACTGAGGTTTGCTTGGATGGCGAGATTTTACCCGAATTCCTTCAGACCTTCCTAATGGGACTCTTTTCTAGTGGCTCTGGCTCGCCTTTGTAGCTGCGGCGTTGAGCTTGCCTCTAGCGAGGACTAATACTGCAGCTGAGTGAGATGTGGGAGAGCAGCTCGAGGGTGGAGGAGTTGGCGTCGAGAGTTTTCTCAATGCGCCTCGCCGCGAAGAAACTAGACCTAACGAAGGTAAATAAACTCGGGCGCCGCGGCAGTGTGAGCACGTCGAAATGGCGCGACCGGTCCCCGGCAGCCTTTGGGCGTTCTGGGTAATCAAATAAAGTATTCTCCTCGAAAGCCAATGAGGCGAAGCGATCTTCTTCTTGCCCGTCTTGCTCTCCCCGTCCTCCCGTATTCTTTTTTTCCGAGCTGTATAGTTTTTCAATTTCTGCAAAAGATTTCTCCCTTTCTATTTATGCGCGTCCATTCTTGTCTTCGGCTATGGTGGCCGGTCCAGCCATCTTTTCCTTTCCTTTGTCTGTTGCGCTACTCTCAGAAGTTTTCTTTACAAAAGTTCCGGTCCTTTGTCTTGATCTAGTTGGCGGAATTCTTTTTTTTTCATCTGTAGCTGTCCTCCGTTTCAGCAACAGTCCTCTGGGGTCTCACTCGCACACTGTGCGATTGCGCCCTTCCTTGCAGGTGGACCCCGCGCAGAGGAATTCTGGGATACGACTGCCATCTCTGGGACTCGTTCGCCGTGCCACTGCTCTCGAGATTCGGGCCGTAAATTTTCCTTAGGTGTCTCCTCGAAAAGCCTCTCATATATTGTTCCTGTCATTCTGCCTGTTGGCGCTTTTCTTTTTCACCTGACCTTGCCGCGTGAACTGAAATGGAGGATAGCACTGAGGTGTGCTGCGTTGTTTATAGCATAGTGTGATTACGACGGAAATTCTAATGGTGTTTTATGGAGGAGGAGGAGGAGGAGGAGGAGGAGGCGGAGCAGGAGAAGGAAAAGAAAGGTAAGAAAGGCAGGGAGGTCAACCACACGCTCGTCTGGTTTGCTACCCTACACTGAGGAGTGAGGTTGAAGGTTGGAAAGAAAGAAGTGAGAGGCAGAGAGGGAGGAAAGTGCTAGCAATCTGAACACGTGCGGTTGCTCATCGCGTCAAGGCTGCAAACGCTCAATCAAGCCAGTCGATTCCATCAATCGTAGCGATGCCCGCGTCGCTTTGTGAGCCTACCGCGTGGAGACATAGTCTAAAAATCGTTCTCTCTACATTCGTTTAATGCACCAAAAGAGCGTCACGTGCGATATCATAACGACCACAAAACAACACGTTTTCGATCATTTCTTCACAGTTGCATGAGTCCGACATATGTATGTCTGACATTCTAATAAGGAATCAGTAGGCTTTCCTGAAGGCCTGCAGAGTTGATGTAAACTGAAGTGACGATATACAAAACACCTTAACACACTATAGTATAGGTGACCTTTGTGTATAAACGGACGGATTGGGCGTTACGTCTCTTCAAGTATATGCCTACTTAATAGGCATGCTAATTGTTTCCCCATTCGTTTTGAAGCAGCCGATTGTTTTCAATTTTAGTACGATCGACTTCGTAATTGCGTGGTCCATACTGCGGAATTCCTTGCGATCTGCTGCCCTAGTAAGTCACTGCGCTACTAACTGTTTGCATGACTAATGGAATTTTTTAGGCTTCGGGAAAGCTAAAGGTTTCATGAGGAAAAAAATGGGAAGAACCTGCCTGGCTATATATATATATATATATATATATATATATATATATATATATATATATATATATATATATATATATATATATATATATATATATATATATATATGAACAAGTCTTGTACCATCTGCTCGATTTTTTTTTATTGCAAGAAAGCCCGGATTTCTTTCTGTGTCCTTGGGTCATACTAAAGCTCAATGTAAACATACCGCTACGTGCAAATAACAGTGTAAAGAACCAAAGCAGAAGGTGCATATTAGAATTGTCAGCTGATATTCAACATATATCATACCATGCAAAAACACGTTCAGGCCATCCTGATATATCGCAGGCTAATATAATAAAATATTAAAATCTTTGTTACGTACGTACTGCATGTGCATATTCATTTTATTAGACATTGCATTTGAGTGTTTCACGTGATGTGCTTGTTGTAGACTCCTTTACTTGTGCTACAGTTTTGTAACACAACCAAGCCTATGCCTAAAGACTGCAAAATATGTAACTGAGCTAATTGCTTAATCCAGTAAAACTTCATTTGGGCTTAGTTGGTACATAATTCGTAATGGTAATAAGCTTGCAGATTTCAGTAATGTAAGACCCGCCGTGGCTGCTCAGTGGCTATGGTGTTGGGCTGCTGAGCACGAGGTCGCGGGATCGAATCCCGGCCACGGCGGCCGCATGTCGGTGGGGGCGAAATGCGAAAACACCGGTGTGCTTAGATTTAGGTGCACGTTAAAGAACCCCAGGTGGTCGAAATTTCCGGAGTCCTCCACTACGGCGTGCCTCATAATCAGAAAGTGGTTTTGGCACGTAAAACCCCATAATTTAACTTTTTTGCTGCTTCTTGTTTTTTCTTGATTGGCCTCAATGGCTTTACTCCACCTGGCACTGCAACCAACGTGTACCTCTTGTTTGTTTCTCCGCAAGTCCCTATGCAAACAATTTCTTTTTCTATAAGGCTGTCTTTTTCTCGATTTCTAATACCGCTCGGGCGAGTTTTCTTACGGAGTCGTTTCTCTATCTTATGCAGTGCTTTCGCTACGCCATTTAAGGCCGCGTTCTGCCCGGAACCCTCAAACCTGTTAATTTTGAGATGTTCAACAGCCTATATATATCTTTCGGGCTCGGTTGTTTATGCTGCACCTGCAACTTATGCGCTTGGTTTATATGTATCTCGCTGTTGTAATGATTTTTCTCATATGTAAGGAGGGACTGATGTGAAAGTGTTTAATAACAACATGCAAGCCTATAGTTTAAATACAGCCTCCAATGGCGAAGTGTTCCAGAAATTGATGCCGTTGAATGCAGGCGCCCTTTATTTAAATATAATCAGCACCGGTAAAAGGGAGAACATCAACAGTCCATAGGAAGCAAAAGTACACTGAATCGCTTGTGCAATATTTCGCGAATGCAAAATTGGTCCCCTCATCTTGGTGCCTACACGCAAGTCATGTTTTTTTATTCAAGTTTATCGAATGCAAATTGGAGCAGGCGGAACAGGAAAAGTTTTATGTATATTTGAGCAAGTTATATTCTAAACACGACTAAGGCAAATAGCTGAAATGGCGCGGCAACACGAAATGTGCAAACTTTCAGAGAAAGTGCATCTTATATATATATATATATATATATATATACATATATATATATATATATATATATATATATATATATATATATATATATATATATATATATATATATATATATATATATATATATCTGCAACGACTTGCGCGCACTACGACGAAGTGCTCCGCCTCCCCGATGCTTCTGCGAAAACGATTCAACTTTTTCTCACCATCTTCTCGCATTCCTTAGTTCTGGGCGTGACAACCAGGAGTAAATTGATGGATCCTGGGCGCTCATCCATAAAATTGAGTACCAGAATAAAGGTAGGTTTGTAGAGGGCATAAATTACATACAACTCTCTCCTATGAGGCTGTGAAAGAAGTCCTTCTCAGATCTTGGCAGTGGTGCACTAGGTGTATACTTTCCTGCATGTATTCGCAGCAGGCCCGGGAATCGGGAACCTAGGACGAGGAATAAGAATGATAAGAAACCACCTCTTTTTTGTGATTTTGAGACGGGAAGGAGGAAGAAGGGTGTGATAATGCCGATGGTATGAGGGATTGGGGAAAAGGGGAACTGGAAAGGCACGGTTCACGCACGCTCTATGTGAGGAAAAGAGCAGAGATTAATGAAGAGCTGACAGTTTTGTGAACAGGCTTGAGCGGCGGACAGCCAACCTTCAAAGGGCCACCATCTACCTTTTTCGGTGGACTATAGCGTTAGGGCGGGCAGAACAGCTCTCCCATTCTTTGTTGTGCAGAATGTGTGGTAGCATTCTTGATCCGTCGCCTTTTCGAGTGAATGTGGGCAAACCGCAGCTTGTTTTGGAAGTGTGATGGTACATTTCACTGGTCGGTTGCGAGTGCTCTCGCGGTGCAGTTTACAATTCGGGTGGTTGAAATCGAGTGCTCGGAAAACATTCGCCTGGTTAAGTGAAAGCACTCGGGGGCGCCCCCACCTTCAGCCTGGTTTACAACCTGTAAGTGTGACCCAGATCCAACAGTAGCTTGATCACGTGGCTACTCCGACTCTTCTGTGAGCAGCTAGCACGTTGCGCTGGAGCAAAGTCAGCTGACATCATAGATGCTTCTGCTCTGGTGATGTAGACGCTAAGATAACTGGAAAATAAAAGATCCTTGTTTCTGACTGACACGTTTACTATTGACACAGTACTCGTATCATGACCTCGCAGACAATTTCCCAAGAAATTCAGATTTCATCCTAAAACCAGTGACACAAATAAAGTTGAACAGAGTGCTAGCTTACAACTCCGGTACTTCCGCTGGTAGGCTGGCCATTTCTTCGTTGCTCCTTTTCGCGCGTTGCTTTTCTGCGTGCATCTCTCATTTGCTGCACCATTTAATCCCTTCCACCTTTGCATTTGTTAGGATCTGCGTTCCCGTTATGCAATACTTCGGGGCTTAATTGTATGCGCGGAATTTGAAGTGCCGTATGAAATCGCCAGACCTTTCATTACACCTTAGACTAGCAAGGGGTATTCAACAATAGGCGTCATTTCGGAACCACGAGGGCGCATCAAGATAAACTGTGGTAGGAATAAAATATATTCTGTAGTAATAAATTTATATATATGCGCGGGCACAGCAAGAATTAAGATTTGGGACTATTAGACTACCTTTCTATAAGCTTGCCGGAAGAGGAAAACGTTCCCCGCGTCTTAACTAATAAACATGTCTAGACTTATATAAAAAAGATTATCATGGTTGCAACAAAATGTCAAAACGTTTATTGGAAGCTTACAATGTACACTATCTCACCTTCATAGAAAAGTGGGTGGTTTGTTCATAAAGTTCAAAACTTGTGGTCATGAAAACATTGCGCAATTGCTGTTGCGTTTGTCGAATTATGTAATATTCTTCCATGGTATATATGACAAACGCGCTGTGGTAGCTGCCGGTAGATGCAAACTCACAAATGCGTGTCCTTAGCACAAACTAAAACTGGACATTTTGCAAATGACTATAGATACGCTGCTGCTGTTTCCAAGTTCACCTGCGCTTGTAAACGCAGCCTCACCGAGGCTGAGAAACCTATGTTTGGCACTACACCATGCTGACTTACCACTTCAATGCCGGCTGCACATCGTACTTTTACATGATTGCACGTATCACACGTTCTGATAGGTCTGTTTTTGTTCACGTTTCAATTTATGTTGATGGTAGGGCAACATGATTTCCAAATCAGGGCTAACATTAGGCGCAGCCGCACGCGATCCGAATCGGTTCCAAAACCGATGTTACCTGCATGTGCCCATCCGTTCCTGTGAAACTCTCCGCGAATTTCTATCCTTCCCAAGCTCACGTGCAGTAGCATTTTGTATTGCAAAGGTAAATCGCATTCACGACACGAGATATCATACATATATGAAAGACTTGATTTCGAGCTATGCATGACGATATTTCCGGGTCGTCCAAGGCTTCTCGGTTAGCAAAAACGCAGCGCGAGTTCCGCAAGTAGTCACCCTTCTTAATTTGTAGGCAACCACGCACATTGTCCGACGTGTAGAGCACAGTTTTACGTACGCTTCCACACCATCATTGAGTTTACGTTTCAAACTACTTTCATCCTTACCGCTGTACCTACAGGTAACAGGGCACATTTGATGGTAAACCAAGAAAGGTAAAGAAAAACTCGCAAAGGAAAGGTGCAAGATGAACATAAGCGTTAATTACCAGCCGTGGATGCGTAGTGGTTATGCTGTTGGGCTGCCAAACACGACTTCGGGGGTAAAATCCTGGCCGCAGAAGCTGCATTTATGTGAGACCGAAAGCACTCATGTACTTAGATTTGCGTGTACGTTAAAGAACGCCAGCTGCTCCAAATTATTTTGTACCCCCCCCCTCCCCAATATACGGCGTGGTGCACCATAATGAGGCCATGGAATTGACCCGTAAAATTCAATATTACAAAAGAAAGGCATAAGCGTTACAGACACCCCTGTTTTCTTTATTTGTTTGATACTCGAGGGACAGACCGGAAATATCCACAGAATATCCGTTCAAACAAAAATCGTTTCAAACAGAGAAGCAAATATAATAAGAATTTAAATGTGTGCAGGACCAAAGCCTATCAAATTGAGCTGCGAGTAAATGCCAAAAATTAACAACCATTACTTCGAAGCCCACTTTGCCCTAAAGTGAAGTCAAGTGCAAAGAAACATGATGATAAAAAAAAACTCAGTGCCCTTCCACTCTGTGAAGAAGGATGACCAGCGAGGCTGTGTATGTGGGCCCCTTAATGCCGAACTGCACCTCCGCCACTTGTCAGCCCGGTATTGTACTATCATCGGGATCGGCCCCCGTATGGAGCGTGCTTAACGCCTGCTTCACCTCCGCCGCCTGTCAGCCCGGTATCGTACTATCATGGGGATCGGCCCACGTATGGAGAGTGCTTAACACTTACTTCACCTCCGCCGCATGTCGGCCCGGTATTGTACTATCATCAGAATCGGCCAACGTATGGGGAGTGCTTAACGCCTGCTTCCCCTCCGCCGCGTGTCGACCCGGTATTGAACCATGTTCGGTATGGGCCCACGTATGGGGAGTGCTTAACGCCTGCGTCACCTCCGGAACGGGTCGACCCGGTATTACACTAGCTTCGGGATTGGCCCACGTATGCGGAGTGCTTAACGAGTGCTTCACCTGCGCGCCGGTTGACCCGGTATTGAACTATGTTAGGGATCTGCCCACGTATGGGGAGTGCTTCATTGCACTAGCTTCGGAATTGACCCACGTAAGCGGAGTGCTTAACGCCTGCTTCCCCTCCGCTGCGTGTCGACCCGGTATTGAACTGTCTTCGTGATCCGCTCACGTATGGGGAGTGCTTAACGCCTGCTTCCCCTCCGGAACGGGTCCCCCCGGTATTGCCCAAGCTTCGGGATTGGAGCACGTATGCGGATTGCTTAACGCTTGCTTCACCTCCACCGCGGGTCGGCCCAACATTGCACTCTCTTCGCGATCGGCCCACGTATGCGGAGTGCTTAACGCCTGATTCACCTCGTCTGCGGGTCGGCTCGGCTTTACGCCACCTTCGGGATCGGTCCACTTATGCGAAGTGCTTAATGCCTGCTTCACCTCCGCCGCAGATCGGCTCGGCATCGCACTATCTTCGGGATCGGCCAAGGTATTCGTAGTGCTTAACGCCGGCATTTCATTTTTTTGCGGGTCGGCTCGGCATTGCGCCATCTTCGGGATAGGTCTACTTATGCGGAGTGCTTAACGCCTGTTTCGCCTCCGCCATAGACCGACGGAATTGCATCATCTTCGCGATCAGCCCACGTATGCGGAGTTCTTAACGCCTGCTTTACCACTACCACGTTTTGGCCCAGAATTGGACTATCTTCGGCCCATGTATGAAGCATTGTTTGTCTATTTCCATGGAGACGAAATACGTCAGATCCTAGCCAAAGAGAGTTTCGCTGCCAAAGGAGGCACGGTGGACAATTAATGCGTCTCGTTTTGTTCTCGTGTTTCTTTGTGCTTAACTACACTCCGTTCCATGCATAGCAGTCAACGCTGTGAAGGCTAGACAGACATCTTCTAGTGGCTTCATTCCCACTTGATTATAGTTCGATGTTTTTTGACCGCATCTGTACGCAACTGTCTTTTATATAGGCTCAATATTGAATGAAACAAGTTGTAATCCTTAGAAACAAATAAACTGTTGTATACGGCTACATATGGATACATATGGACAGTGAACGCACGTTATCGCTGTAGTCATTGCCGTCGGCGTCGCCGTCACACTCATTTTTTTCATACTTATTCGTCCTTTTCGTATTGTATATGCCCACCTGATTCGTCCTCGCACTGCAGTGCATCTCAATAAATAAATAAATCATCATCAGGCTGTTTTATGTCTCTCCCTGCGATCTCCAATTAACCCTTTCCTTCGCCAACCGATTCCAACTAGAGCCCGCGAATTTCCTAATTTCATCGCTCCATCTTCTCTTCTGCCGTCCTGGACTCCGTTTCTCTTCTCTTGATAGATAGATAGATAGATAGATAGATAGATAGATAGATAGATAGATAGATAGATAGATAGATAGATAGATAGATAGATAGATAGATAGATAGATAGATAGATAGATAGATAGATAGATAGATAGATAGATAGATAGATAGATAGATAGATAGATAGATAGATAGATAGATAGATAGATAGATAGATAGATAGATAGATAGATAGATAGATAGATAGTACTTTTATTCATGTCAATTCTCGTACACCAAAATCAGGCCTACCAAAGCCTCACCAAGGGCTTGAGTGGCAGCGCCTGGCAGACAGCGAACATTAGCAAAACAAAGGAAAATAGAGATGGTTGCAACGAACTCGACAAACAAACAAAAAAAAAAGAAAAATTTAACAACTCATAGAGACAGATATAGAAACATAATTACAACAGAAAAAGGATGACAGTAATGCGAAATTAAGAGAGTAACACTCGATTAAATCATTATGGGGCAGGAAGTAATGCGGAGACATACCGCAAAATTTTTTTCAGGGTGTATTTTGTTCTCATACGGAATACACTAGGTGGCATACTATTGAAACAGGCAGGTACGTAGTACTGACGCGTGCGCTTTCCGTATCGGGTTGAGGAGCGAGGAATGCAGTAACGGTATTTAGGTCTTAAATCACGTGCAGGAACATATGGAATGGTGAACTGACTGTACCAGAAATGTTTAAGCACAATAGTTTCTGTTAATAGAGCGTTAAAATTTGGAAGCTTTAACCTTCTAAAAATATCAATGTTATTACCAATGGGCAGGTCGTAGGCAATATTCTTTAAAAGTAAACGTAGAAGTGAATTCACCCTGCGCTGCCAACGAACCGTGCAGTGACCATAAATAGTGATTCCGTATCTAAGCACACTATAAGCTAGAGCGTGTGTAGCACATTTACGGACAGAAAAAGGCATAAAATGTCTAATATTATACAGGACACAAGAAAGAGCGCGAAGTCTTTGACAAACAAAAGAAAGGTGCGAGTTCCAAGACATATCACTGTCGAAGATCAGGCCAAGATATTTGACCGAATACGCATATTTTACTGGTACACAGTTACAATGAGAACAGGAGGAAGTGTGCAAATAAACAGGATGACTCAACTCAATTTTTTTAAAGGGTTATGAAAACATATAAGTTGCGTTTTAGAAGTATTAACATTGATAAGGTTAGACTTAAACCAGTCCATGGCTTTAATAGCTGCCATCTGTAATGCGGTAACAGCATCAGTGTATTTCTTTGCGCGCGCAACAATGACAGTGTCGTCGGCATACTGGAACAATGAAACAGGCACATTGTTAGCAAGATCATTAACGTATAGATTGAATAACAAAGGACTCAATATAGAACCTTGTGGGACTCCGGAAGTAATTGCCGTGAAATCGCTATGGAATCTTGAAATCGACACATACTGGCGCCTATCTTGTAAAAAGTTAGTAAGTGTAGAAACGAACCTCGAAATCCCAATGTAGAAAGTTTATCAAGCAGAAGAACGTGGCAGATGCTATCGAAGGCCTTGCTTACGTCAAGAAAAAGAAAGCATACGACTTCATTCTTATCAAAAGCTGAATTTAGTGTGTCAGAGAATTCTTCAAGAAGATCTGCTGTTCCTTTTCCTGGTATGAAGCCATACTGACAAGGTGATAGAACATTGTGCGTATTCAAAAAATTCGTCATGGTAAGTAATAGATGCTTTTCAAAAATTTGGCCAATGCATGGTAGAATAGAGATAGGTCGATAATTGCTCATCATGTTTCTGGAGCCGCCCTTATACAAAGGTATAACTTTAGCAGTTTTCATTGAAGTCGGTATTATACCTCTGGAAATGATACTATTAAGCATTACTAGTAGGACACCCTTAATCGCTTCAAAATTTCTCCACAATTCAGAAACAGTGAGGCCGTCATGACCAGGAGACTTGCTACGTTTAAGACTGAAAAGTATACACCTTAAATCACTTTCGGTAATGTCAGGAAGGAAAGCAGATTCCATCACACTGGGAGGCATAGGACAGTCATTAGGCGGAGTACGAGATGCACCAGAGACCAGAGAAAATAGTTTGTTAAAGTTATTCGCAATGCTCTGTCCATCTTTATGGAAATGAGATATGAAATATGTATCATTATAGATAGCAGCGCTCATTCCTTTCAGGTTATTCACCAATGACCATGTTTTCTTGCTGTTAAAACGTGCGTCGTTAAACTGAGAACTAAAGTGATTGCGCTTGGCCACATGGATCATGGCATTAACTCTGTTTCGTTCATGTTTAAACTGCAGTCGTAGTTCAGAACAGTTTGGAGCACGTCTTGATCGAGCCCAGAGGAGATATTTCTCTTTGATGGCTTCCAGTATTACGGGTGACATCCACTTATTGTCTAAATTTCGTTGCTTAACAGTCACCATGCGTGAAGATTCGGCTTTGTGTGAACGAAAAACCTCGACGAAACTGTCATATAAGTCTGCAGGGGACACATTGTCAATAAAAGAAGCCCAATCGTACTTCGCTATTCTTTCATCGAAACGCTTATAATCAAGTACTGATACGCTTTGGTGGCTGCGCAAAGGTGCAGGGTGGCTGGAACCATCCGTTAACGAGCAGCAGACGAAATAGTGATCTGCAAGCTTGAGTTCAACAACAGCAGACCGCACCAACAGGTTTTGAGAACGCACGTTTATGTGGTCGATGCAAGACGAGACTAGCTGCCCAGATAAGTATTCCTCACGTGTAGGGCTGTGGATTCTAGTCTCTAGTCCCCACTTTGATAAAGTGTCAAGATAATCTGCGACCATTGGCACAGTTGGGCGTAGAATATCGATATTGATATCCCCGATAATGCACACGTGTTCTTCACTGGAAAACGAAGATATTGCAGAATCAAGCTCAGCTAAAAAGATTCGACCGTTAAAACACGGAGGGCGGTAAATTGCGAGTAGAATCAACGACAACCAAGGTGTACTTAGGCGGAGCGCAACTACTTCTGCTTGAGTAAATGGAATACTAATTTCGGAAACGGACCAAGAATCTTTAACAAAAACTGCGATTCCTCCTCCTGTTCGTTGTAGACGAGTATAAGAATGTAATTGGTAACCTGGCAGCGAGAAATTCGGTAACACATCTGACGAAACGTTCACTTCCGTGAGAGCAACAACGTCAAAATTTGAATGAAAAGGTTGAATCAGCGCACAAAAATGGTCCCAATGCTTCCGTATACTGCGAATATTAACGTGAGTAAACTGACATGAATTGCCTGTGTGATGCTGAAAGAACTTCTGTACTTCAGAAAAATTAGAACACTTCACGAAACCAATGTCAGACATGGTTATGTTAGTTTTTCAAGATCAGAAAGCTTGTTGACACGAATGAGAGGCGCCCCTTCGGACTGTTTTGCAAGGATCTTCCCATTTTTGGTCCAGATGAACTCAAAACCCTTTTCTTTGCCACGAGACCTTGCTAGACGGAACAACTCGCGATTAGCCCGAGACAGGTTATCGTTGAAAAACAGCCGAGGAGACTGATCGTCATGCACCAAATCACGAAGGCCCTTCCGGGTCCCGAGCCATTTCTGCTTAACAGTAATTGAGCGAGTTTGCACTAGAATTGGTGGAATATAGTCACCTCTGGATGGCAGCCGATGCACTGCCGAGATATCTGCTTGTTGAAAATCGGTTATGTTTAGCTTGCCTGCCAAAGTACTTAAGAAAGAGTGTAAGTTTTCGTCAGATTTGACAGGAAGGCCGTGAATCTCGAAGTTACATCTTCTGCCATATTGTTCGAGATCATTTATTTCCCCACTCATCCTGTCAATCACCTGTGTCTGGGAAGCTACTGTTGAAGAGAGCGATTGAACTTGTGAGCGAAGGTCTGCAAGCTCATTCTGATTAGTGGCCACTGTAGCAAGCACCGAGTCATACTTCGACGAAAGGGAATCAATAGCGGACCGTATGTCCTCGACTGCCGAAGCAACCTTTCCACTAGCTTCCCTGACCAACAATAGTTCCTCGATTTTCACCATCAGTGTTGAAACAGTTGTAGTCAAAGAATCTAGTTTCATATTCAGAGCAGACAGTTGCTGTGAGAGTGAACTATCACCTGGGTTGGATGCCTCGTCTGGTTGCTTGACCGAATCAACCTTGCATGAAGGACACTTCCACGTTTCACATGTCACTGTACTCATCTTCTTGTAGGCGCTATCAGAAACTGACGAGCAGTTTTTCCCCAGGTGGAATTCGCCCTCACAGGTAGAACAACTCATAAATCTTCCATCTCTCGGTATGGCTTTTGAGCAAGAAGTACATAAAGAAGACATGGTGCAGTCAGCGGCAAAACCCGAAAACTGATGAATTACAACAGGTGTAAGCAACACTCACCTGCCAAAAACGAAGCAAACGTTTAGTCTAGGACAAAGGTTTGCCGCTGACTGCAACGATCCACGAAGTTGACGGCCTTTAAATAGTCGGTGATCGACGCCAGGGGGACATTATTGGCAGGTCCAGAGCCAATGAAGTCAAGGATGGCTTGCTACGTCGAAACTGCAGCTTCCCCGAGATCCGCATGCGTAGATCAGTCACCAGGAACAGTTGCGAAGATGATAGCCATTGAAGGTACGGGCGGTTTTCCAGCTGATACTGTCCCACAGCTTGCAGAGCCTGCCAAAAACGAAGCAAACGTTTAGTCTAGGACAAAGGTTTGCCGCTGACTGCAACGATCCACGAAGTTGACGGCCTTTAAATAGTCGGTGATCGACGCCAGGGGGACATTATTGGCAGGTCCAGAGCCAATGAAGTCAAGGATGGCTTGCTACGTCGAAACTGCAGCTTCCCCGAGATCCGCATGCGTAGATCAGTCACCAGGAACAGTTGCGAAGATGATAGCCATTGAAGGTACGGGCGGTTTTCCAGCTGATACTGTCCCACAGCTTGCAGAGTCTGCCAAAAACGAAGCAAACGTTTAGTCTAGGACAAAGGTTTGCCGCTGACTGCAACGATCCACGAAGTTGACGGCCTTTAAATAGTCGGTGATCGACGCCAGGGGGACATTATTGGCAGGTCCAGAGCCAATGAAGTCAAGGATGGCTTGCTACGTCGAAACTGCAGCTTCCCCGAGATCCGCATGCGTAGATCAGTCACCAGGAACAGTTGCGAAGATGATAGCCATTGAAGGTACGGGCGGTTTTCCAGCTGATACTGTCCCACAGCTTGCAGAGCCTGCCAAAAACGAAGCAAACGTTTAGTCTAGGACAAAGGTTTGCCGCTGACTGCCAATGTAACCACAATGTACCCACAATGTACCCACAATGTAACCTGTAGATAAATAGCTGAATAAATAAATAAATAAATAAATAAATAAATAAATAAGGCTGCTTCTTGTCCTAATATTTTTTTGGCAGACTGACAGCCCTACCAGAAAATATAAGCGTTTTTAAAATCAGCCGAATATGCAAATGTGAACTCATCAAACAGAACGAGTCTTTGTTGCTGCACGCAGCATGCCAGCAAGCATAGGCAGTGCTGTGTCTCCCGGCAAGCGACTCGACGACGACTTGAGTCAAAGTTCTGACTTCTGGGCCACATTTCCCAAAGTCATTAGGCAAAGAATCAGGCTGCAGAAACAGCACGGCAGCGACATGGGCCCGGAGCAGCTTTATAGCGACAGCCCATTAGCCTGGCGGAAGAAAACGACAGATTGAAGGCGTGCACCCTAATTTGCATGCAGGCTTCACGATGCAAGAACAGGCCCGACTTCGTGTCCCTGTTTAATGCCCTGTTTTCACTTCGCGTAATCACAAGCGGCGAGGCATGCGTCGATGTCAGCCGCAATGGTACCACGCCGCATACATTTGCTCATTTGATTCGACGATGTGAGCAATTTTCGAAGTAATCTCCTTCCTTGAGCAAAAGAAACGTCGACTCCGAGGTTATGGAGATCACACTAATAGGAGCACTGACGCATTTATTCGAAGATGCAGAAGCTCTACCACACGCTTTTCGTACGTAAAAGGAAGACACTTAGCAAAATACCACTTGGACACGCTGGCAAAAAACTTATTTGGACACTGCAGCTTAATCTCGTAATGCCGGACCCGGCGCCATCTACAATTTCGTGACGTCATCACACAAAATCATATGGTGTTGACGCCGTTTAGAAATAAAGCTGAATAAGATAACGTTGCTCATAAAAATTGACGAGGAAGTTGAGCGTCCTTCTTATGCATGTGCTTGCGTGTGGCAGCTGCAGTTATCGCACGTAACGGAGCGAGTAAGGGCATGGTATTGTCATCACGCACCGAAAACTAGCTAGATAGACAAATATAATGAAATACTCAGGGCGCTCACGTCTTCCGACGGTTCTCTTAAGTATTAAAGGGCTCAAAACCAAGTTTAACGCAAGAATGGACAAGTCGACAAGGTCATGTAAAGAGAGCCAGCAGGGATGAAGCTCGCCAGATTAGGCTAACGATGGCGGTGGTGCGTGTTGCGTTATATTTAGCTCGAGTGCAGCTAGTTACTCAGCTCGACTACCAGCAACACTAGGAGTTGGGCCTACGTGAAATTATGTGCTCCCAATATTGGCCCAGGTACCCGAAGTTGGCGCTGCGTTTCCAGCACCATGGAAATGATATTCGCTAAAGTAATTCAGCAGGTTGGTTGGATAGAGTGCTGGGCTAGTTTTCCCTTCATCCGATATGTACATGCCGGGTGTCTTTACTAATACTTTCAGCAATATGTAAATATAGTCATTCTGAAATAAAACCAAGATTCCTTCGGACTTTCTGTAAATGGTGGCGACTGTGTGTGACGTTTAACACGCAATAATTTGTCACTATACGTAAAAAATCAATCATTGCCGAATTAACTTTCATTTCAGTGGTTACAGCGCCATCGGGAAACCGAAGCGATCTCTCCGCATAAGGTATATCTACTCTGGATCAGAAAAAAAGCGACTACCGTAGAACTGTGGCATGACGAGTTGCGGCTTCGCTGGCGCGTCCAACCAAACCTCGGGCCCTCATGCGCGCGCGTAGCCGCACTCCCAGCCAGCGTGCTACCATCGCGTAGAACATGGAGCCGCCACCAGCTGGCTGCCCGCCGATGTGTGACGTTAGCAGGACGTCGACTTGAGCGAGAGGCAATCGAGAATAGATTACCCCAGAATACACTCTGCGCCATCTTGACGGTTCTCATGTTCTCAGTAAATAGCTTGTAAATGCTTTTCATTTAGAGTCCTACCCGTAACATTTTGCGGAGGTGCTGGTGTCGTCGCAAAAAACGGAACTCCTCAGCGCACTTGTGCTGGCCAGTTTCCCCATGTCAACCAACGGAGATGCTGATTCAGCTTTGACGTGGGACTGTGCTTCTATTTCCACCCATTTGTCAAACGTTTTGCGGAGATTTCTAGTCATTTGACTGATCTTGTGAAAAAAAGAACGTTCCCTTTCCTGGGGCCGCAGTCAAGCCCCGGCTTCTCAAACCTTATCGCGCTACAAACAATACTCCGTCACTTCTCGCCACCTTCGACGCATCTGCTCCGACTGAAGTATGCACAGGTGTTAGTAATTAGAATTGCCGTTGTCTTAGCCCAGTATTAGCATGGTCATTTTCGAGTTTTTGCGATCTCCTACCTGCTGCCCCGAGGAATCGCCCCAACGAGGCAGGAATACACTAACGGCAAGCTTCGCGCAACGACATGCCGCCCGTAGGCGTTGTCACGCGGCTACCTGCAGACTACACCATTCTTCATTCTGCTAGCGCAGAAGTCGCGTGACACCAGTTGAGACCACTCGCGCACGCGCTGTCCGCACGCTGTTGTCCGTAGCGGATCTCAGCAGGGTGCCTCGACCGCCTAGATGGCATAACCTCGACGGCGTTGCCTCGACTCCCTCGATGCCATCCCTGCCGGGCCAACGCAGCAGTGGGTGAGGGGTACGTCGAGGCACCCAAACACCACCTAGAACCATTTATTGTAGGTGATGTTGGACACCTTCGGTGGTGGTGGTGATTGTGGTGGTGGTGGGGGTGGTGGTGGTGATGTTGAAGCAGGCGGGGTTAGCCTGGCATACATAGCCGGCAATTGCTCCACCTGATCCTCCTTCGAGTTGAGATCAGGGGTGTGTCACCAGGTGTCGATGAGCCCGGGACTCGCAGGAAGGCTATCAGCAGTCATTGCGCTCTCTTCCTGAATGCCACGGGCCCTCCGGGGTAAACAACGTCTTCAAAGGTCCTGTGCGTAAGACAGCTCTTTTGTAGGTTGTCGACCATCGCTTTTCTTTCTGTGTCAAACTGTGGGCATAGCCAAATCAAATGTTCGATGTCGCCAATATCATCACAGAAAACACAGAGTAGGGAAGTGCGAAGCCCAATCTTGAATACCCAAGCTGGGGTGTACGTGAAGTCGGTCCTGATGCGGCATAAAAAGGTCGCTTGTTCGCGTGTAAATCTATGAGTCACACAGGATTCGTGTGGATTCCTGTGCATTTCTCTAAAGTGAAGGCGGATTGCACCCTTAGGGCTTTGAAAAGCTTTTGGAGCTTTCACTTTTGGGACACATGTCAGCGCTAGGCGTGCAAGGGCGTCAGCTTCCTCGTTTCCACCAATTCCTACGTGTGATGGAATCGACTGAAACTTTATGTTAAATCCTTTGCTCGTTAGGTCGTCAATCAGCGCCAGAGACTGCCTTGTAAATTTGTCTGGAGGTAGGCCCCGATCTAATCTCGGTAATGCTGACTTGGAATCCTTCAGCACCACTACATCTCGTGTAGGCGCGTAGTTTCCGCAATGTCGCGGTGATTGCGGCGCTTTCTACTGTTGCAGAGGAAACTACGCGGTCCAGTCGGGCAGACCATGACACATCAAGGGATGGTATGCAGAATGCCGCTGCACAGCTATCTGTTTGTGCGCACACCGAACCATCTGTGTACACTTGTAGATGGCTTTGAAACACAGTGCTCAAGTGGTCCAGCACAATAAACTTTGCTTCGGCAGTTGAAATGATGCGTTTCGTCGGTAGGTGGGATACATTGAGGCTGCAGGTAACGTCCGAAAAAGACCATGTCGGGTCAAGGCGACTTCGTTTAGGCCATTCCAGTCCTAAAAATCCGCATGGAAATGTGGAAATGGAAATGTGGAAATGGAAAGTGACATGGAAATGTGAACGAGTTCTTGCTCTTAGCCGCCGGACAAGCGCCGTGCCTGCGCGTGACTCGCCTACCCTTAATAGCTGCGTCAGCGAGGCCTGAGATGCCAAGAGGCGGAGTGGAAGAGACTCTGCCTCATTAGTGACTTTCTTGTTTGAAGCCGCCGTTGGGACTCCCATCGCCAAGCGAAGTCCCTTTCTATGCACTGCCTCCAAGCGCTCGAATTGACTCGATGACGGTGATATCAGAGGGAGCTGATAGAGAATACAGCTTGTTATCAGTTCAGCGTTCAGTTTAAACATGGATATGGTATTGTTTCCCCAACGTACGCCTGCCAATCTACGAAGTGCGTTGACTCTTTTCACTAATGCAGCCACAACACCTTCGACCGCACCACGCCATAGTAGCTTGTTGTCGATGGTGACGCCCAGGAATCGAACATGAGTTGCACGAAGAATTTAATGCCCTCTGATATTCAGCGTCATACGTGTTGACTTGCGTCTCACTCCCGGGAAAAGCATGAAGGCATATTTTTCTGCTGATAAAGATAGGCCAAGCGCCGATAACTGGCGATTGATAGTGGAGAATGCGGCCTGGGCTATCCGGGCCAAACATTTGTGTTGGCACCCTGAGATCGAAATGCAGATGTCATCTGCGTAGATGGACATTTTAACTGCCGTCTGACCTACTTTCAGGGCATCTCGAAGGCTGGCCATGGCAACGTTAGAAAGCAAGGGAGATAGGACACTTTCTTGTGGGACGCCAAGGGAAATTCGTCGCTTGTCACTCATTATACCTCCGAGCTTAACTTGGACACATCGATCCCTGAGAAATTCAAGGACGAATCGAAAGCATTTCCCGAGACGCCCATGGCTCGGAATCCCTTGATGATGCCTGTATGAAGCGCACAGTCGTATGCCTTGGCAACGTCCATAACGATGGCGAGTGTGGAAAGGCCGTCTACGCGATGGTGTTCGATATGGCTTAGTAGATCCAAGACACTGCCCTGGGCACTCAACCGGGGACGAAATCCGGTCATACATGATGGCAGTCTATTTCCTTGCTCAAGCAGCCCATTGAACTCGTCTTACCCTTTTTGTGTGACGACGGATGAAAGCGTTTATCCTGTTGTATTCAGTTTTCGCATATGGATTTCCCGTTTTCCTCATTAGTTTTCGCTTCGCACTCCTACGCACTGCGCAGAGGTTCTTTAGTTTCAAATCAGGAGTAGGGAAATGATCTGGCAGTTTTCAACACTGAGGTAGCCACTCTTTTGCTCCGCAGCATATCTGCGAACAGCTCACCAGGGGATTCATCCAACGCTTCTCTGTATGTGTCCCAGCATGTCACAGCACAGAATTGTCACCCAACAGTGTGAAATCCGGTGACGTTGGTGAAGATCGGAAAGTGGTCACTGCCCATCCTGTCTGGGGCCGTTGTTGACGATGCGACAAGGTCTGTAGAATGGGTCAGGAGGTCTATGGCACTCCATGAATCTGGTGGTCTGAAGAAAGTCGTTTTGCCATGGTTCGCGATACACAACTCAGCAGCATCCACGGCTGCGATGAGGTCCTTGCCTCGGGAATCTGCGGTCTTATCTCCCCAAAGCCAATGATGTGCGTTAAAGTCGCCACAGATTATTCTAGGAGAGGGGCAACGAATGCAAAGGTCCTTTCTACACGCCTCCATGGAGACCTTCCTGCGCGGACTTATATACACCGACACTGCACTGAGTTTTCGTTTTCCTAGGCGCACTTGCACAGCGGCGACTTCCAAGAAGGTAGAACAAAGGTCTTGCACTGGTAAGGTGACGTGAGGTATTTCTCGCCTGATGTATATCATCGCACTTCCATTTGCAAATGACGGTATACTCGGATTTCCATGTCTGATGTACCCTGGCGTCGTCCTTCCATTTGGGAGACCGGCCTCCGAGAGGGCTAGAATTGGTATAGGTATGTCTCGAAGAAAAAAGCTGAGTTCAGAAAGACGCTGCAGAATACCGGCGCAGTTCCATTGCATCATTAAGGGCACTTTAGCTCGACGGAATATACCAAGTGGGCGAGAAGTTGCCATTATGGTACTGAGGGTATGCGGAAGCAGAGCACAGTATTACTGACTCAAGGGCCAGCACTGCTTCCAGTATATCCTTCGTTGAACTAGTAGGCATCTTCGCGACGTGGGAACGTAGTGCCGTGAGCAAAGCGTGTATCACATGCTGGCAGTTTTCCTGCTGACTGTTTCCAAGTGGAACTTGAGGTCGGTTTACTGCGGCCGCATAGGTGCGTTTTTCGGACTCTTTTCGAACACGTTGCTCAGCGGCTGTAACCGTTTGCGTTGGCTCAATACCTTCGCTTATCTGTGTGAGACGCGGGAAATGAGATGCGTACTCTGTTTCTAAACCAGTTAGTTGTGGCACTCTGGACTTCTTCGTGTTCGATGGTGCGCTTGCACTGTTTGGACCCAGAACAAAGAACTTATTTCTTCACTGAGCAGGTGTCCGCGCAGGACATCGACCGTAGCTAGCAGGATGGTCACCGCCACAATTTGCACACAAAAAGTTGTCTTTACTTGCACACGTCTTAAAGTCATGAGGTCCCCCACCGCGCTTGCACCTCTGTTCCCCACGACAGTACTTAGCGATATGTCCGAAGAGCTGACACTTAAAACAGCGCGGTGGTTCTCCACGTAGTCGACGAGCTCGTGTCTGGTGAAACCAAGGTTGATCTTCTGCGGGCGTTCAAAATTTGGAGCAAATGTGAGAACCACCGAGTTAGTGCGCCTTGACTCCCATTCAGATGACAAGGTTTGGTTGGACCCGACGGATGATTCTTCTTGCATGGAATACTCCCTGAGGTCTCAGGTAGGTGAGCACCTCTTCATCCGAGTACCATTTAGGGACTCCTCTAACAATGCACGTGTTTTTCATATAACTGTGTGGGACACGGGCAGATACGACTATGCCGCCGATATTCTTGAAGGACGTTGGCTTGTCCTTCTGTCTCTACATCTAAGAGCAATGCTCCCTGTGCTGTGAAGTGGCTCTTCACTGGTGCTCCACCGAGAATCGTTTCAAGCTCAGAATGCAGGACAATCGGGTTTACTTGCCTTAAAACATCTCTTTCGGATGCTACAGTGATTAACACTGGAATGCCCTCTGCCATGTCTTTACGATGGCGCGCAATTCGAAAACCACCCTCGTCCATGTCTAGTTCTCAAGGGTTCGCCACGTTGACGTCCTCGATGATAGTTGACTCATCTTCAGATTCACCAGTGTCGTGTCGCTTGCAGTCAGGCTTGCTAGTACAAACCAGCTGGCGTTTCTGACCCGGTGTCAGCCCTTGGGAGGTCATGGCGGGGTGCTCGTCGGTGCCAGCTTATTTCCTTCTAGCACCTTGTGAGGCGGCGGGTAGCGCAGCACCCGTTGGTCTCCGATACGGAAGGTACCTTTCCGAGTCGACAGACATCTTGAACCGTTCTGACCAGTAATATTACCAGAAAATAACGAAAATAATGATAAATGTAGGCAGAACTACTCAGACAGGCTAGCAGCAGGTTTGTCGTCTTCTTCTTTCTCTCTTGGACACCTTCGCTCTCGTATTTTCCCAGAGCGAACTGTTCTGACAATGATTGGTGATTTGCTTGGGTGGCAGCGGCCAAAAATAGCGCTCGGACCTATCCACTTTGTGGCAGAGAAACTGTGTCGCTTTGCAGGCAAGCTGCCGAGAAGCCGCAACCAGCCAATGGTAAGAGGCAGGCGGCAAGGCGCCGCGATGCTGGTGTGTTCGTGCTTTTATCGAGCGCGACTGTGGCGCACTTGTTTGGGCAGTCAGCCAATTTCGCCCCTACTTATACGAGTGCCCTCTCACTATAGCCACCGACCACCACACTCTCTGTTGGCTTTCGGCGCTAGAGATTTCCACCGGTTGCCTGTGTCACTGAGCTGTACGTCTGCGGAAATTCTCATATACTGTGGTGTACAAGTCCGGTCGATTACACACTGGACGTTTATTGCTTGTCTTCGCATCCTGTCGATGCTCCAGTCGCTCTCGCGGAGGACACTCTTGGCGGTATTCTCTCGTTCTCCACTTTTAGTCACATAAGTGATGATCAATGGGGTGCCTCGTTTTCACAAGATGTCATCAGCCACCTCCCTAAGGACTCGTTGGGCCATTCAAGGCTGACAAATGTTTCTAATGTGTTTAAAGGGAAGCTGAAAGGTCTTCCAGAAAAAAGGAGTGAACATCTGTACATAATGGTTTTCAACCCCCCGAATTCGAATAACGTATCGAAATTGAGCGAAAGAAAGCGCAAATATATTTTATTTCGACGAAAAGTGCAGCAGCGGACACGCCCAGCTCGCGCGTCTCGTTTCCGCCTGTGATTGGTCGGTGCGCCTCGTGACGTCAACTCCAGCAACCGACCGCTGCCGCTACACATGAAGCGTGGTGCCAGGTAGTTTGGTGCTGTTTTTCTGAGACGGCAATGGAAAATTTAGAGAGACTGCGTTTTTTCTGAGGAGTTCGGCGTTACTCCCTACATGTACGAGCCGATTGCGAAGAGCCGGCCTCTCGAAGAAGCAAACGATCCTGGTGCGAGCAGTGCTTTCGACACGAACGAAAGCAAAGTCTTGGGATCTCCACGTGTTGGAAATGCTCTTTGGTGAATATGTTTTTTGCAAAGCGATCTAGTGATCTCGCCGATCTTTCGCCGTTCTAGTGAGCTCGTTTCCGGTCAAACAACTGTAGTGTTGTGTTCCTGCATGCCTCCTCGTGGAACGTAAGCGGGGATGCGATTGTCGGCAATTTTGCGCTGTCCAAAGCTGTCGGCAGTCTACAAAGACGGTTTAAACGCGTGAAAAGCTTCCCGGTTCATGAAGTACGTGTAGTGACTTTCATCTGTTGACTACCACTCACGTTGACTACCACTACCACTCACGTTGGTTACCACTAACGTTGATTACCACTCACGTTGATTACCACTCACGTTGACTACCACGCACGTTGACTACCACTCTACATACACGCAGACGCACCAACAAAGGAATGCGGGGTCGATCGAAGCAGATTACGATGGCACGCACGCAGAAACCAGCGTGGTCAGGCACGGTCGCGGACAGAGTTGACGTCACAAAAGCAGAGTTGACGTCACAACACCACGGTTTCCGGTCTCCGCTCCGCTCGCTCACTCAACGGGGGGCGGAGCTACAGCGCAATTTCAACTGACGATTACGTCGCGCCTAATTGAAAAAAAACCGCCAAATTTTACCTACATGGTTTATAAGGTTCCCGCATCCGTATATGAGCGTCTTATTGAATTCGATAGACTCTTCAGCTTCCCTTCAAGTTTCTTGGAGGAAATGCCTGGGGTACGTGAGTACATGCAATGATGCAACTATACACGACGCCCTTTTTGGGGTATTTGTGATACAGCGTGCCTGTGCTAACCAGCACCTGCAGAAGTAATATCTGTTTACTCGAAAGCGTCCAGGCCTAGGCACTTAGAGTGTGTCTTCGATCGCCGCGATGCTCGTCAACAGCTGAAACAATTGCGATTGCACTTGACTTCCCAGTAAAGACCCACATAATCATGGAAGCGCTCAGAGCGCACGTAAGGCACCTTGCTTAAGCCCCTGCCCATCATCTAGCCTCACTGCCAGAGGATCGGCCACGTGCCTCCTTCTGTCAGACAATCCTGTCCTATCGTGCATACGTTCCATCAGTTTATACAGCTCCAGTGAGAGTTCCGTTTCCCCTATTGTGCTTGGCTTAAGCAATAGTTAGACAAATGGTACCAGGAATACGAACAAAAGCACATCTCTCGTCTCCAGCACTCAAGCAACTGTCACTGCTCTTGCTGTATGAGACATACAACGAGCATCATCATCTCTATACTGACGCTTCAACCACAGTGAATGGGTCTACAGGATTGGTGATCTTTCCTGCGAAAGCCCTCACCGTAATGTTTCGACTATCTCACCGGACTACATCGACTGCCGCGGAAATTGCTGCTTTTCGTTTTCCACTTCGCGTAATTTCTATGCCATGCCCAAGAAATGGAGCGTGTTCAGTGACTCCAAGAAAGCAGTAATTTGCCGACTGTGGCTTGGTGTCGCTTTCACAACATCTCTTGCCTTCCCAGTCAGTATGGACAAGAGCGCGGCTTGCAGTTATTGCGGCAACGAGGAGACTATAGAACACCTACATTGCCACTGTCCTCGCTACAGCGCGCACCAGCTGTCGCTAGCGGCCGTGTTGGCACGCCTTGACGACAGGCCGCTTTCAGAACAAACAGTCTTGGAATGCCGATATGAACTGTCGTCGCCAAGGCTTTGTTGACCTTTTTCCGGGGCAGTGGCTTATTAGGAAGGCTATAATCTCGCACCGAAAGTCGGCCAAGGCTTTGTCGACCTTTTTTCGTGGCAGTATTAGAAAGACTCTAATGATCCCGTCTTTTTCTTTTTCGTGCCTTTCTTCTTGTCCTCGCTCTTCTTTCCGTCTTTCTTCACCCTTCCCTTCTCCTAGTGCAGGGTAGCAAACCGCAGCCTTTAACTCTAGTTAACCTCCCTGGCTTTAGCTCATTTGCATCTCTCTCTCTCTCTGTCTCACTTCGTGTGTTCGTCATACAGCTGATGGCATCTTTTATCGCAGAAACATGAACTCCGAGGGGGCAGCAACGCATATCGTCGTCCTTTCTAATCACCGATCAACTGTAAACGGGCAACCACATGATGGACTGCAATGGGGTGTAAAACTAGGCGAGTTGCTTGATCTTCATGGTAAAAGCAGTGCAAAAAGACAGCAGCACAAGACAGAGAAGTACACAGGACTTCAGCTCATGTCCTGTGCATTTATCGGCCTTGTGGTACTCTTTTTGCACTGTTTTTACCGTGAGAGAGAGAGAGAGAGAATAATGCAGAGAAAGGCAGGGAGGTTAATTAGAGGTAGTTCCGGTTGGCTACCGTGCGCAGGGGGAAGGGTTAAGGGGGATACAAAGAAAAACAGGGTGGAAGGGGGAGATAGACAGAAAGAGAGACAAGCACAAACAAAGCGCGTACACTACAGAGTGGTAGGGGTGGCATTCTTAGAGTCTGTCGTGAAGCCCCATCGACCGCAGGAACCTTAATAGAGCGAGTAAGGCCTTCAATGCGGATGTTCTTTTGGAGTATTGACCTCAAGCTTTTAGTTCTGATAGTGGACGATTGTCCAACTGGTCCAGTACTCTGCACATCGCTTGTCTCTGAGCACTGTATCGCGGGCAGACACAGGTAATATTTACGAGCGTCTCGTCTATGCTGCATGTGTCGCACGTGTGGCTGTTGGTCATTCCAATGAGGAAAGCATATGCGTTCGTAAAGGCAACGCCTAGCCACAGATGGTAGAGCATGGTCTGTTCCCGTCGTGGTAACTCAGACGGGAGGTGCATCCGTATGTCCGGAGACAACGACCGCAAACGACACATTGTGAAAACATTTGACTCTCACAGGGGCAAAGTACAATCACGGGACATGAATGGCAGCCCAGCCACAGCGTCTGTTCGCGAAAGCGGAATGAAGACTCGTTGACCACTTTCATGTGCAGATTGGGCGGCTTCGTCAGCGTAGTCATTCCCGCTGATGTTACAATATCCTGGAAGCCACTGAAATATTATGTTATGTCCCTTGTCATGGCTTTGATGACATATGTGCCGAATTTCTGAGGCCAGTTTTTCATTGGGTCCGCGGCACATTGGGCTTCGTATGCACTGAAGGGCTGTCTTGCATTCACTCAAGGCTGTCCATTGTTGAGGTGGCCCCTGCTTAATGAAATCAAATGCAGCATGGAGTGCCGCGAGTTCTGCACCAGACGATGTGGTCACACATGAAGTTCTTAATTTGATTTCCTTAGATTTTGCAGGGATGATATCTGCCCCTGCACAGCTGTTGAGTTTTACTGAACCGTCTGTGTAGACATGCTGCCGGAATCTGTGCACGTTGTGAATGTGCTCCAAAGTTGCTTGTTTTGAAGTTCTCAACGGCGCTCCAGCTTTGTTTCTCATGCCTGGAATTATCAACTGCACTTGCGGCCGGTGCAGACAACACAGTGGGTCTGATAATCGTGTAACAGGCGTAAATTGTGACGGCAAGTAGAACTGATGTCTTACAATAGTTTTGGCAAAAGTTGAAAGTGGCCTCTTTGCTGGCAAGCAAGTAAGATGGTCGGAGGGAATCCGAGCCAGGTGTGGGCTGTGTGGTCTCAGGACATCTGTATTAATGTAGACTGTCAAAGGAGCGTCTCTGGCTATGGCCACTGTCGCAATCAATGATGTAGGTTTGGGGAGACCGAGACAGGTCCTGAATGCTTGTACTTGTACGCTCTGGAGTTTGCGGATATTCGAAGTGAAAGTATTTCCTAGTACAGGTAAGCTGTACCGCAGGAAGCCCAATAACAGTGCATTATATAGTTTCAACATTGACGGTACTGTTGCGCCTCAGGACTTCCCGCCGAGAAACGCAAAAAGGTTCACAATGGCGGCCAAACACTTTGTCATGTACGAGGTGTGAAGGCTCCAAGACAAGTTTTTATCAAAGATGACGCCAAGAATTCGGTGCGTTCGTCTAATCGCATAATTTGGTCATTAATCCGCAAAGCATACGGGGCCATCGCTTTGCGAGTAAAAGCAACATTTTTACCATGAACTGCACGATGTCCCAACAGCTGGCCACCTCGGCGTTTCCAGGACGTCAGAAAATGCGAACGACGGAAAATGCCACCTTCTTATGCTGGGCTTTTTTAGCCTATTGAAGTTGCCTCGACCTACTCGGCAACTTCGCTCTCTCTATCTCTGGCAATAAATGGAATTCTGTTGCTAGAGATCACTCGACCCGTTACACAATCACAACACATCTCACAGTCACTGGACCCGTTACACAGTCACAATACCCCTCGCACTGGAGGCGTCAGACACTTTTTGATGCAAGCCACCATTCTACACCACAGCGCTACTCGCCGGATCCTTACTGACCGGGCTCGCTACCGGGCTCCCTCACCTTAAATAAGGTCAGGGAAGACTTACTTCCCGCTTGTTCCGCCAACGGGGCACCACCCTCAAACAAATGGCCTCAGCGAAAGCTTGAATCGCACTATCAATAGACGCCTGTATGCTATCTGTGTGCGTACGTTTCGTCTCATCTTCATGACAAGAAAGTTGCCTTATCTTTTCTCACCTTGGCATATAAGGTCCCGCGCCATGGCACAGCTGGTTACTCTCCCTTCTATCTTCTGCATGGCTTAGAACTAACACTGCCTTTTGTTTTCTGACATTTCATTTGGCATACATGACACTATAATTTGAGAAACAGCGAGATCCCTGAACTGAGCGTACCAGTAGAGATTACTAGTCACTCTCCCCTATCAGTTAACTGCACTATACGCGGTAAATTCCTCATTTAATGCGAGTTTGGTTCGCGCTGACGACGACATGTTTGATTGTAGGCTACTGATAGCTTAGTTGAAAAAGTGAGTCTTACTGACTAGTGACCACAGCCTACCAGTGCCTAAAGATTATTTAGAATCAACAGTTCCTTCATGTTTCGGTTTATAGCCATGACGGACTTCTCCATGAGTAATTATTACTCCTAACCATCTTAAGTTGATAGTTTCTCGCAATTGTTTGTGCAACTTGCCTTTGCTGTGTCACTATAAAAAAGGAAAAACAGGAAAGTCTATAAAAAGTCGTATAAAAGCCCCCTAGTCAGCCATCTCTCCTGTATGTTTTGCAGAAATGGTATTAATACCTAGTATTTTCATGAAATCCGGTTTTCCTCGAAGTTCGAAGGTTCTTAAACGACCTTATGCTTAGAATAGGTTCACTGGTGCTTGTAATAAATCTGCTGGCGTTTAGAACGAACAGCTGATGGTTGGACAAAATTAAGTGGCGTTCGCATTAAAATGACGGGCAGATGGATTGATTTGTACGACGCCTCGAATAATTCGAGTGGGAAACTCAGTTGCAAAGAAGCATAAGCGACCGTAACTTCAAAAATTGTGCTCACTTCACTGCGTTTCAGATATAAGGTGCAACGCTGTGGAGGCTAGAGATACTTTTTGCAGTGGCTACGTTCGCACTTAAAGTTACTACGATATTTCTTGCGAAACTCTTTGAAAATTGTGCGAATGGAATGGAATGGAATGGAAAAACTTTAATTCTCTATATCTCAGAGAGATTGGCGGTGGCCCGGTGTCTTCATGTTTTGAGTCCTGGCCGCTTCACAAGGTCGGCGCCCCTATTCCAGGGCACCGCTGAGTCTTGCTGCCTCGCAGGCGTGCTGCACAATTGCGAAACTATTTTTTATTAAGGCCCGATATAGATGGAAAAATATTTATTCGTTAGAAACAAGGAAACTGTGGTACACGGGATGGCGCATGGTGGCGCAAGCAAACGCTGCTGGCACGTAGCGAAGCATGAGCGACGTGCAGAACGATAAATTTGTGTGATGTCTTCGCATTGTCTGCCAACTGTGAATGGAGCCACTTCCTCGGCCCAAAGGCACCCAAAGAATATCACACAAAACTATCTTACTTGGTTTGGATTAGGAAGGATATACTTCCCGAATATATTTTCGCTGCTAATAAGAAACAGTGAATGTAAATATTTATGCTCGGGCGTTTTCATCGCAGGTCTCGTGTTTTATCCAAGCACTTTTAATGCTGCAAGCTGAAAAACGTTCTGTGCGCTTTTACGCGCGAAAGAAATAGCTTAACGAGCACTTTAGGTCTCGCATAATGTACGAATGAATGACTAGATGCGTAGTCGGCACTTTGATTGCTTTATTGCGTACGCATACTTTGGTGAGTACACGAGCATGCCACGCTAGCAGTGTAACTAATGGCTGGTATCTGCAGAAAAATACGTAATTAGTGACGTTAAGACATATAATGTGTTATGTAAATGTAAAAGTAAATGACTCGTAGCTTTTTAGCGCTAAGGAACAATTTAAACACCCCAAAAATTTATCAGAGAGAGTACCCATAAGGATGCATAGGGCAGCATAGAAAATGCATGGACAAGCTTGCAGTAGGAAGGGGCCAACTTGAAGTTTGGGGGATGGGGGGGGGGGCGGCAACATGAAGTTGGGCGTGGGTCAACTTAAATTTGGTGGTACCATACTTATACAACTCTAATGGAGTTTCTGCATTCTTTAAATTTTTTTATTACAGGGGTGTTAAATAATATTACCAGTATTGCTCATAGGCGAAGTAATTAAAGTAATAACAAGGTAGACAGCTGCTCTGGAGGCGTCTCAGAAGGATGGCGTGGGAGGAAGCAGGGTGTCATCAGCGTCATTGCAGGTGCATGAAACTCGACAAAAAAAAAACCTCCGTCTTGTCAGAGGCCGAATAAATCACTCAGTAGGTGTATCATCGCCTTTTCTTTCCGTGCTGCGCAGACATGTGCGACGCTGTTGTATATGCACTCGACTGCTCAGTAGAATCGTTACAGTGCGCGCACACGACGCTCCTGCAACCAGGAGGAGAAAAAACAACTTTACTAAAAGCACCAGTCAATGAACGTCAGGATAGAAATGCTTCTTCCCCTTCGGCCCTAGCCGTCGGCCGGAATACCTTGAGACACAGCAGCAGCAAAGGCTTGACCGGTGATGTCATGCTGGTCGTTGGGGTCTGGGCTGCGGAGCAAAGCCTCCCAGGATTCTAGAGTGCGCGAGCTACCATGCTTAGACGGACATGTCCGCATCATGTGAACTAGATTTGCTGCCTCATCAAAGAATTTGCACTTTGACCTGGATACTCCTGGATGCCACTTGCTGTAGAGTACGGGGCTTGGTAAAATCCCCGTCTGTAATTTCCTCCACAAAACCTCCTCTTTCTTACTGAGCATTCTGCCCGCTCACGGGTAAATTTGTCGATTTAGTCTGTAGTGTTCTGTGATTTCTTGGTATGCACGCATATCCTCTCTTCTGTTTATAGTTTCGGTGATTTGGGAGCTTCCGGGGGTCGAACGGTAGGTGAGACCTCGGGCGACCGAATGAGCCTCCTCCTTCCCTCTAAGTCCCTGGTGAGCTGGCGCCCAAACGAGCAGAACAAGCTGCATGGGTCTTCCTTCCCTGTTTAATATACGGATGGCAGTCTCCGTCACCCTCCCCGTTTCGTAATTTAGCACAGTGTTTTTGGAGTCGCTGATGATCACATTTACCTCTCTTTGACTGACGGCCAAGGCTATGGCTACTTCCTCAGCTTCAACCGCCTCGACGCCACTTACTGTACAGCATGCCACCGGTGTTCCATCTTCTCTAACCGCCACGGCCATGTGTGCCGCTTTGCTGCCATATTCTGCAGCGTCCGTATACAGGACGTCCTGTCGACCAGTATATCTAGCTTGTAATGCCTCTGCCCTGTCTTTACGTCTGCCGTCGTGAAAGGCAGAGTTCATGTTTCTGGGTAGCGGACATATCTTTATCTTGTCCCTAATCTGTCTGGGTATGTTGCTTGAGCACACTTGCTCATGTTTGGGCTGGTAGCCTAATTTCTCTAAAATGTTCCTCCCTGTTTTAGATCCAAGTAGCCTTTGATGTTGTGTGTTAACGGCATCCTCAATGAGTTCCTCGAGAGTGTTCCACACACCTACCTTCATAAGTTTGTCGGTGGACGTGTTCGGGGGAGTCCGAGCGCGACCTTGACAGTTTTCCTAATAATGATTTCGAGCTTGTTCCGTTCTACAGAACTGAGATTGAGGTAGGGTGCCACGTACACTATCCTACTGATTACGAAGGCTTGTGCTAGCCTCAGGAGATTAGCCTCCTTCCTCCCAGGGTGTGTGTTCGCTATTCTTATGGTAAGACGACACGTTTGATTTGAACTGGCTTCTAACCTAGCAAGCGTTTCATAATTTTTTCCGGTTCGCCTGAATCCTCAGCGCAAGGACGCGGATACTGTCGACCGCGGGAAACTCTGCGCGGTTTACGTACAGGTGGATGCCCGCCTCGCGCTTTTGGTGAAGACGCCGATTTCCGGGGGGCATTTGGAACAGTACTTTAGACTTTCGGCCAAACATTCAAGTCCTTTGGGTTTCAGGTGCTCCTCGATGATGTCAATTGCAATTTGCAGGGAGCTATCAATTTCCTCATTACTACCCTTGTTTAATCATAGTGTTAAGTCATCCTCGTATATGGCGTGGTTTAGATTCTCAATTTCCTCCGACCGTACCGGGAATCTCAACATTGCAATGTTCAAGAGGGTAGATGATAAAACCGAGCCCTGAGGCGTCCCCACGCTACCCAGTTGAATGTGCTTTATAGATTCTTCCCCTATCGTGAGAGTGGCTTTGCTGTTGGTAAGAAAGTCCTTGATGTAATCGTACACCCTCTTCCCGACATTGAGTTCAAATTCTCCAAGATGGACACGTGCCTCACGTTGTCACATGCCTTTGCCACATCTAACCCCACGATCACTTTTGTGTCTCGCGTTTGCTTGTCTGTAATTTGGTCTTCGAGCTGGAGCATCACGTCACATGCCGAAAGCTTTGGTCGAAAACCGATCATGGTGTCCGGATACAGTCCATTTTCCTCCGTGTACCTGTTGAGCCACGTCTGAACGACGTGCTCCATCAGCTTACCCACGCAGGAGTTGGGCGATATAGGCCTGGGGTTCTCGAAGCCCAGTTTTTTACCCGGCTTGGGAATGAAAAGGAGGTTGGCGAGTTTCCACACCTGCGCGATCGTCCCCTTCTCCTAGCACTCCTGCATGTACGTTGCGAGGTTGGTGATTGAGCTGTCGTCTAAATTACGGAGCATTTTGTTGCTCACTCTGTCCGGCCCTGCCGCTGACTTAGTCCTTAGCCGATTAATCTCCGCTCTGAACTCAGCCAATGAGTTCGGGGCGTCTAATTCCGAATTCTCTCCTTCTCCGTAGTCCGGGAGGGGTTCCGGCCAGGCGAGATTGATGTACCTATTCCTACCTTCGTCTAAGAGTTCCTCCTTAGTGCTATCAAATTGATGCGCCATTCTTTCCAGCTGCTGTTTGGACGCTGACTTTGTGTTCTCCGGATCTAAGAGTTGGAGAAGAAATCGCCACGTCCCCGTGGTACTCGTATTCCTCTCTATCTGATCGCAGACGTTCCCCCACTTTTGTTTCGTGAGCGTGATAGCGTGCTCAACTTTTTTTTAAAAGCCGCTATTTGTTTCCTGATATTTCGATCCCATCTCTTCCTGTCGAAGTCGGTCCTCCAGCCTTTTTTTTTTCCTCCAGAGATTAACTAACCTCCTGTCTACCGCTTCGTTGTCCCCCTCAGTTTCCCCCACTTCGGTGGCGTCTTTAACAGTGCGCATTACGCCATCGCATCACTCCGCAATATCAGAGATGGGAGCCGGGTCTTCCCTGAGTGCCCTGAAAAAGTCCCAATTTACAGCCTCTACCCCCCTTTTCCGGGAGGTTGTCGTGCCTCCTTCTACCACCACTTCTATGATTTTGTGATTGCTGCCTAAGTCTTCGTTTGTGTTGCACCACGTGGCTTTAGTGCCGCTCCCCATCAAGGCGAGGTTCGAGGTTTGGTGTCGTATCACACGCGACACTAGTTCCCCTGCTCGTAGGCTGCATTGGGTCGGCTATTAAATCCAGATTATGAGTTTGTATGTCGTCCCACAATTTCCTGCCTTTGATCGATGTCTGCTTATATCCCGATGCCGTGAGGTGTGCGTTAAAGTCCCACACGATCAACAGCGGGTTGTTCTTATTTTTATGTCACGCAGTCGCGATGAAATCCCCAAAGTCGCATTTTCTTTGTCTGGGAGAGCTGTAGACATTTAATACAAACAAGCTACCGTCTCTCTTTCTTCGTGGTATCAGTTCTACGAGAACGTGGTCGATTTGTGCACTCCCGGTGTCATGCTGCACCGCTGTGACGTTTCGCCTGATTAGGGTGGCCACCTGCGTTCTTTCGCCCTTGCCTACACAGGATTTGTACCCCGAGAATTTAGCCTTTCTGTCGCATTACTGTAGTGCTATTAGCTCTGGTCGCTCCCCGTTCCTTAGGAATTCCTGTAGGACCGCACGCTTGCACGTGAAGCCTCTACAGTTCCACTGCCAAACGGTGTTTTTACTGGATCTGTGAGCCATGACTGCCAACTAGCTAATTAATCTGATTTACGAATACTTGCTGGGTGAGCTGTTCATATGCGCGGTCCCTCTTCGCGAATTCTGCATTAAGTTCTTCAGTGAGTTCATTATCCCTCTGGTGCAGTCGCTTTGTGAGAATGGTACCTTGCTGATGCAACTGTTGTGTCAGATTTTGAAACATCCCGAACATGCGTTCCTGGAAGGCCTTGCGCCATTCATCGTCCTGACCAGATTTGGTCTCATTTTTTTTTCCTCCAGTTTCGCTATTTTAATGTCTGTCACTGTCTCTATGTCCTTACCTAGCATGGGCTTCTCCAGTTCCTGCGTCCTCTTCTTAGCAGGGGGCGGAGGCGCTATCTGCTCCTCTGATCCTTCTTTTTTTGGCTTTTGCGACACTTGTGGTTGTTTAACAGGTGCTGTATTAACCTTAAGGGCTGTTTTAAGCTCCTCAATTTGCCTATTCATCGCCGCTAGCTGTTCTTTAAGCATGCGACTCTCTTCCTTAATCCAGTAACAACAGAGTCCTGCATCTGCCCGAGCGGATTGAGAGGAGAGTGACGGTGCGTTCATTTGGCGTCATCGCTTGCGCCGACAAACGAACTGCGCGTCTACCTCCACGTGAAGTCCGCGCATGCGCTAGATATTGTGAGAGGACAATGGTGCTGGCGCCCATGGAGGCGGTGCAAACGCGCTTTAAGCGTCTGCATAATTAAATCGGTTAGAGAGTATTGCGTGCCAGAAGCACGATCTGATTACGAGGCACGCTGTAGTGAGGGACTGTGGATTAATTTTGACCACCGGAGGTTGTTTCACGTGCGTCTAATAAGTACACGGGCGTTTTCCCATTTCGCCCCCATCGAAATGCAGCCGCCATGGCCGGGATTTTATCTCCCGACCTTGTGCGTAGCAGCGCTACACCAAAGCCACTAAGCAACCACGGCGGGTCGTTTGCATTATTGCTGTGGGAATAAATATAAAATACGGCAGGAAAAGAAAATTATTCAGCAGTCGGCAAATAAAGCTAAGAAACGTTATTGCAACTCTTCGGCAGACCCACAAAAAGGAGACTAGAAAAATAATTAAGATGATCTAGCGTCCATAATTGGATGTATGTGAAATGGACCTTTGTATAAGGTTTAGATTGATCAATGTTCGTGCTTAGATTGTGGAACATCATTACTAAATGAGTGCCCAAGTTGTCTATGGGAAGTTCAGAAAGGTTCTGCGTAATTCGTTTGCGCACGAGCTTGTTTAGTGACATAACGCATGCGTGCCTTTTCACTTAGGCGCCTCTTCTTGGCCAGGACTTCTTGGGCGGTAAAATACAGTCTGGTCTGACACGCACGCGCTACGAAACACTCACTCAGAACACACACATTGCCGCAGCTGTTCTCTGTGATCACATGACCTACTAGGCGAGAAAATGACGACGAAGGTCAAGATCCGGGGAAGAGGCAAGGAAAACTTGGCGTTAATAGGGACTTTTAGCGCGTCCGGTATCCGGGAAAGCGCGGGCGGTTTTCCGGTTTAGCGGGGGCGTAAAGGTGGGCGGCCCGATCGGTGACGCCAGCTGGTGGCGCAAAGCTCAACCACACAACCACAGAGCTAATTACTGTATTCTGCTTAGCTGCTGGGGTAAATATTCGACAGTGGCGTAATCGTGTTCACAATTACGCCGCTGCCAAAAATTTGCACGAGTGGCGAAGCAGGATATGGTGAGTTACTGCAGTTTTAGCTATGCGTTTGTCTGGTTGAGCTCTACAACACCAGGCGGCTTCACCGCTCACGTTTACGCCCCGACCATCCGGTAACCCGCCCAAACCGCTCCCGTTTACCGGATTAGCGTACAAGCTAAACGTCTCTAATGTATTCCGGTCTTCAATACCCCCTGCGCAAAACTGGCGCATCCATTCTGGAGGAACTAGCCGAAGACGACGCCGCTCGCGAGAGCAGTCCAGAGCGCTCCGAAACCGGCAATCGAACATGCCATAAGATTCTAGACCCGTATTCACAAAACGTTCTTACAATAAAAGCGTTCCTGCCAGCCAACTGTGATGTAGGTCACATCGTTGGTTAAGGCGATCAGCCAATGAAAAACAGCACTTACGAACGGAAAGCTTTGTGAATTCAGCCATTGATGTTACTTGTATGACGGCCACTCAAAAATGTATTATACCGAAATAGTGCATACATTCACTTACAATTTCATTGATTATAATTAGCTATAATGTTCACAGTGATACTACGACGCAATAAACATTTATAGGACAAGCTGCCCAGCAGAATTAAAACATGCGAGCAACATGCACGACATTCCTGAATGTTGTGGTGCCCTGAAGAGCCCAACAAGAAGTGGCGAACCTAAACAAGCTATCTGCATACATTGTATCTGCATACATTGTTAAGCAAACAGACGCCCGCTATTACACGTGTGTCTGCTAAACAACAGCATCAACATACATGCGTTATGGCTTCGCGCATACATGAAGGTATAATCAAGACATTTATAGCAGGGAGGACACGCTGGGAGTTCATAAACTCCTCCGGAATCTCCAAATAGCCTGGCCAATTGCTTCAGAGCTTTACTAAGTTACTCGTGTGCTTTCTAGCCACACCCCCAGAAGGTACCGTTGGTCAGTCTCAGTCAACTTATTAGGGCCCTGGCGTCGTCTAAACTGTAATTGCTTGTCAAAGGCTTATGCTCGTACAAACGCAGCTTTCTGTCTCCTCATCAGCCTATACAAAACGTACACCGGATTTCAGAGAACTAGGTGGTCTGCTGAAATTAGCAAAATTGCAGGCAAAATATGGTGTCAACTAGTTCATGTAGAGCTAATTGGAGATCCGTGGTCCCGGCCATCGTCATGCAGTAAACCTACATTGACTATGTGACGTTGATTTCAGAAAATACTTTCAGAGATCGTTAAAATTTAGGAAGATGTTATAAATAGGTGAGGTCCTCGAGATTGTGTAAACCATAGTGGGATGCCTTTTTAAACGATTCGACGTAGTAATTAGACAGGCAAGCATAAAAATTAGGCTAATTTAATTTACGTCCGAGGACTGATGCTAGCGAGTATTTGTGACTATAGCATTATGGAAACCGTAACAAGGTACTGCGAATGTGCACAACTGTCGCTTCTTTGGCCGACGCCCATATGAGTGACGTGAATGCTTACACCTCGCGATCTCAAGACCAAGATGTGAGCGCCTTTATCGAGCCATGATCTTGCTGCAACTTGACGCTGTGACCTCGCATGGTCGCCTCCTTCGGCTGCAGCGGGTGATTTGATCGCACCTGTAGAAGAGCGTCGATTGTCTCGCTCACGGTCACGATTTGTGCGCTTTACCCACTCCGATGCGACACAGACAGCGTCCAAAAAAAGCAAGGCTTGGCACTAAACGAAGTGGCAACTCCCAGCTCACCGCTCTAGTTAGAGACCACGACGAAGTGGCAGCAAACAGGCCCCCCAGAGACCAAGCAAACCTGGGAGAAGAAACGGGCAGATAATCTTTTTATATATATAGTTTGGCCGAGTTCAGCGTTGCCAGCTTTACGAAGCCGCTTCCTCCCAAGGAGGTTGCATGCTAATACTTCTGGAGTTGTGGTGGGTGAACGAAAGTGAAGCTGTTCGCCGCCATTCTGCTCGGGCCAAAAATCCGGCGCCGCTGTGGTTAGTCGTCATAGCAGAGCACGCAGTTTGCTACCACGCTGCTGTTCTGCAGTTGTGATTGTATTTAATGACTGTGGCACGCTTTTCTAGAGCAGTGCAGGACCTCAGCAACCCATGGCTTTCGACTGTACAAAACGTCTTGAGAAGACGTCGGGAATAACACTTCACCTGTCGGCACACCTTTCTCTTTCCTTGCTTACGGCCGCCTTAATGGCGCTCTTTTTCCTCCACCCAATATTTCAAGTTCGCGCAGCCCAAATTTAAATTGGCCCACCCCTTATATAAGCTTCTCTATATATATTATCTATGGAAGCCTATATATCCCTATGGGCTTTCTTTCAAATAAATTAGCTTTTATTGGTTTCAGTTGTTCCTAATCGCTTATAAGGTCACCAATCATCTACATGGACAGTATTGTGTTTGTGTTTGTGTGTGCGTGTGTGTGTGTGTGTGTGTGTGTGTGTGTGTGTGTGTGTGTGTGCGTGTGTGTGTGTGTGCGTGCGTGCGTGCGTGCGCGCGCCTACGTGCGGACTCGTTTCTTTAGCGCACTTGTGTTTTTGTATGCGGGCGTATGTGCGCCTGTTTCTGTGTGCGTCTATTTGTCTGCCTGCATATGCTACGCGTATGTGCGTGTCGGCGTGCATGTATGTGTGCTTGTTTGTGCTGATCAGTGTGAGTGTGAGTGCTAGTGTCTGCATGTTTGTGAGTGCATGTATTTTATTTGTGCATGCGTGCGAGTGCGTCTTGCGCGCGTGCCTGCGTGTTCAATACGGTCGGTAGAGTTTTACACGCAATGAACCTCTTCAAAATTCGTGCAGCGGCGGTTCACTCCCCGCAAGCCGAGTTTGGTGTCGAGTCACCTTGGAAGACTGCAATACGTGGAGCCGTTTCTCTGGAGGGTTAGTGAGAAGGCTTCAGGTGTAAGCTTCATCTTTCTTCCCTCCTCTGCCCTTGTGAATCCACTTGGTCGATTGTAGTTGAGAAATAAACGCTTCACAGTATGTTTCAAGATTACGGTAATTTCGAGCTTGAAGAATTGTACTTCTCCCGAACTCAAGTTATGCAGGGAAGGCGCAGTTCTCACGAAATGCAACAAGCTTTGGTGGTCAGACACGTAAGAGAAATAGAACAGAGGAATGAAGAAGCACTCAGAAACATCGCGTGCGTGAAAGCTGGCGTCAGGTGCCTTTAGAGGAGTGGAGCTGGCGACAAGCTCAGCACACACAAAACAATATGGCTTCACAACAGACAGCACGGCTGTTTAGCAGCCAGAACTCTCTAGTGACACATGCACGTATAATGTGACGCTGTTTGCGGCAGGCAGTGTATGTAATAGTGAGGCAGCCTCTTAACCAGTTAAACTCGGCCCGAATGATGATGGCCAGGTGGTGCATGATAGTGAATAGACGAAGACGGGTGATTAGAGTTGTGGAAATACCAATTTTAGAGACCAAATTTAATACCAAATACCAAAAACGAGACGGCAGTCGGATACCTTTCAAACGGTTCCGGAATAATGAAATGCCACTCTCACAAGTATTATAAAACATCGTTCACATTTGTTTTTGCCGTTACATTGCACCTCATCATGTGTTGTTGATTACAAACAAAACTAGAAGCATTACGGGAAAATGAACAGTTCGTTCGCATACTGGGGACTCACTACTGATCGAGTGCAGCTATTGGAGGTTTAGCCGCAAAAGATTGGCTCTCTGAGCGACGGGGTGTACTTATACTGCGCAAGTTCTCGCGTTTTATGTCTATTATTGCCACCGGCATGAAATTTATCGCACATTTGCTGCAATATTATGCCTTATTACGCAGAGTTGACGACTTGAAGCATTAGAAATGCTTCCGAACAATATTCTTATTTACGAACAATGACTTTGAGATCCACAAGAAAGTTATCCACAGGTATAGTGTTCATTGATCTGAATAAGCCATGTCAACAAAAATTCCTTGTCCTAGATCAGAAAAAGCAATCGGCAGCCATTCCCCTCTGTGGAGGTGGATGACCGGAGAGGCTGCGTAGATGGTATAGCGTGCAACACAGAGATACATATAGTTATTTCGGTGTTTTTTGCTTGTCGGCGCCGAGGGGCACCGCCATTTGCACTAGCCATATACAGGTTTGCTGTAAACATTTTAACGCGGCCTCCCCAATACGACGACAGAACAGAAATTAAACTCCACGTTGGAACGATAAGCAGCAACGGAGCCAGCTGTAGGAGAGGAAGACAACGACGACGAACTCGCGTGCATAAGCACGAGCGGGTTCGAGCGGTTGCGCCGAGGAACGCAAACGGGCCTGCTGTGGAAGAAGACGACGATGCTCGAGCCATTGCTGCTGCTAATATTTGATGATGATCATGATCACGATGATGATGATAGTTTCCTCTTTCCAATGAATGACCCCTACCCCGTTAGGCAATGAGCGGCGACGGAGCCAGCTGTCGAAGGAGGCGACGATGACGAACGCGTGAGCTGTGGCACGCGAACGCGTTCACACGGTTGGCGTAGAGGGGCACCGAACCAGCTAGTTCGTGCGTTGTCCGCCGACGGTGGACGACGGAAATGCCCTAGCCATATATAGCTTCGATGCAAAAAGAAAAGATCAGTTTTGAAGCGCAAAGCTTTACAACGCTAGTCAACACCGAGCTTCGCGCGAGCCGGCGTATGTCGGAATTGGCTCCGTAAGCGTGTTCGGAGTCGGAAGTGGCTCCGTAAGCGTGTTCGAAGTCGGCGCAGGTGGCCACTGCCGCGCGCTACTCGTAATCGTTTGACGTTCGCCGCACGCGCATGTTTATCGCGGAGGCCGACTATATAACCACTTGCCAGAGAATAGGCGTGTGCATTCTACATGGAAGGAGAAGAGAGTGATACTACCGATACAGAGAGCTTTGTTTATGGCTGTACAGAAATCGCAAGACAATGCGCCAAACAATGATGAATAAAGAAGTTTATTAATCATGCATAATTTATGATATATATCATTCATAAGCAATTTGCATAACTACACAAGGCACACGTATATCATAATCATAGGCTAACCAAAGCATATCCATAAGTGAAACCGTAAGTATATCCATAACTTAAACCATAAGCATATCCATAAGTTAAACCGTAAGCATATCCAAAAGCACAATCATGAGCTAAACCATAAGCATCACGGAACCTTTTCGCTTCGAGATATCCAGGCTTAACTTTAGCTAAGCCCCAGCCAATTTTTTGAAGACAGCGAGTTCTTGACTTATCGGACCTGAAATGTGGTCTCAAGAAGAAGCTGTTCTACAAAAAAAAGAGGGAAAAAAGAAAGAAAGATTATATTGTCGCTACAGCTAATTTTACCGATTGCAATCATAGCCCGAGTTTTATCTTCAGTTTCAGGACATCCCACAAGGAATGTAGATATTATTCCAGAATAAGCACTCATCTTTGTTGCAACTGAGACAGCGCTTATTGCTTAATGTGTTGCAGGGCATAGTCTCCCTTCAGTATACTACAGAAGTTTACATCGTGTCTTGAAGAATAAAAAAGAACCTGGTACGTAGCTGGGATCTCGTTGGAAACAATGGAGTACAAATGTTATTATTATACCAACCCGATACCTGAAACACTTTGTTCTATTGTCCATTGTAGCTGTCATATTGCACCGGTCACGGATTCCTTGTTAGTGTTCGATCTTATACAACCAGTAGTCCATTTACCTCATGAACCCCAACGATAGCTAACAACTGGAAGCATCTTGGTTCTTCCATCGCTGCTACCTCTGATGCCGCAAACATAGGAAAACGATGCGAGTCTCACGCACAGTGCGAATCGATGTTATGCGAAGCAAGCCAAAGGTACAGGTGAACAGAATACCACACGATGATATGCATAATGTTTCCGGTTGTGGAAGCGTTACGAATAGGACCAAAATTTTGTGAAGGTGAACAGCAATGCGTGCACAGCACGAACAAGGACGCGTGTTTCTTTTCGGCCATAAATGCACTGATTGAATGCCCGAATAATAGCCATGCTTACCAACATTTTTCCTGTGCGTTAGGTCTCATTACAAGTTGCTGACAAACACAAGAACGTGCCAGTTTCCCCCAATAATACCTGGTGGAAGCTAGCGTTTCGAGACGCTGCCATAGGCTTCATCACGCCCCCACAACGCTAACTCACTCACTCACTCACTCACTCACTCACTCACTCACTCACTCACTCACTCACTCACTCACTCACTCACTCACTCACTCACTCACTCACTCACTCACTCACTCACTCACTCACTCACTCACTCACTCACTCACTCACTCACTCACTCACTCACTCACTCACTCACTCACTCACTCACTCACTCACGCACAAACACACAAACAAATTTCTTTTTTGAATGCCTGTTCATTGCTGATCAAATAAAGACCCCCCAACGATTACGGAGATACAAAGGAATAAGTTATCTCTTTTTTTTCTCAGGTAAGCCCTTTGTGCGGTCTTTTAGATGGTCGGCTCTTGGTATGTGTGGCTTTTGCATTTCATCGTTGCATGGCGTTTTCCACCAAACCAGTTTATGCTTACGATGAGTTCGATTACCTTGTTCAATATAAGAAATGTCTTCAAGAATTTTGAGTCAGAACAGATGGTATTTATTTATTTATTTATTTATTCATTCATTCATTCATTCATTCATTCATTCATTCATTCATTCATTCATGCATTTATTTATTTATTTATTTATTTATTTATTTATTTATTTATTTATTTATTTATTTATTTATTTATTTATTTATTTATTTATTTATTTATTAAGCAAGGTACCCTCAGCGCCTTTATAGCATTACGGGAAGTGCAGAGGACAAAGAAAAGTAAGAAAACGAACAGGTGAATCAATACATAAAGCAAGAATAGCATTAGATGTTTAAAATATTTGAACAAACATAAATCATAAACCAAGAAAATAAATAAACATATATAAACAATGGCATTAACAACATAAGTAAGGTGAGTTCAAGGAAGAAAATGTATTGCAAATAACAAAAATTACTGTGTACACGTCAACCAATAATTACAAGGATGAAAAAAAGACTTAGTCGAGGTAATAACAACTACATGACGCACCAGACGATTCCAATCATGCTTTGCTCTGGGAATAAATTGCATCAGAGAAAATACTTGTTTTGCATCTTATTTCTTTAACTTTGAATGTGTAAGCCTCACGCGAGGATACATAACCGGGCCTATCAAAATACTTTTTGCTTAAGCAACAGCATTTCAATAAAGTAATTTATCAAAAAAATTGATCGTTTTTTTTCTGGTGTTCATTTATTGTCTGTAAGCCGACGTTTTCCCGAGCGCTATACTCGCTAAACTGTGTGCAGTTATTCACATGCATAAACTTAAGAGCCTCATTTTGTATTTTTTCCAACACCTTCCTCTATTTTCAACCACGAATCCTACACAGGGCGAGACAGCAGGTTGTGAGGGCAGTACTGTGCACCGCAATAAGCAAAGTGAACCGCAGTGGTTTAGGTAAAGGATTTCACTGTTTTTAAGATTATTGTCCCTTTTCGATGGTTAATTACCAGCGCCGTTCACAACTCGCGGCAAACATTTTAGCGTTCTGCAATTCGACGCCGGCTAATCCTCGCTGAGGATGCGGTAGTGAACATATCTAGCGACTGCGCAATGGGGGCCACGCTGGGGGAATTACGTTTTCATTAGAAAAGAACTGGACGAACGTCCGCGTCAATGATACAGAAAAGGTTTAGCTGGTAACGATCGCAGTGTCAGTCTGATGGTGTAAACTATTTTTTTTTTCACATCACATTTATTCTACCCTCGATCATCAAATTGAAATAATTTGAGCTAGATGTGCCATTTGTTCCCTTTTCTATTCACATGAACAAATATTTAGCTTGTGTACCACTTCTCCACCTTCAATTATGTGTCCAAGAGTAGGAATGACCTCCACCTCTCCGCTCCTTCACGTACTAAGAGAGAGAGAGGCATTCTCTTTACCATTGAGCTCTTTACTTTACTTTTTTTCCCTACCAGCGGTGCCTTACGATGCGGAGGTCAGTTGGTTGCCCCGAACACGTACAGGCACGACGACTCCTCAGACGCATCTGGAGGTCAAGAACGTGCCCTGCGTGTAAAGTCACTCCCACCTTGGCCCACTGTGCTTCAGGCAATTCATTCCGCAAGAGGTCTCAAAAAAAAAAAAGAAGCGTTCTCACACGTTCGGTCTTTACGGCCATCTTGATGGAAGGTGGCTAATGGTTAGATCTTATTGGAATGGCCTCCTGCTTTCACCGAGCAATTGTTTTTTCTGTTGCGTGTTTTTAAAGCGATAGCTTTCCTTGGCGCTCCTCCACACCTCGTGGTTTGTCAGTTTCTCGCCGTTTGTGGACAACGTGGGACAATAGGTGTGACTATAGTTGAAGCTAGAAATCAATCCCCGGGATAAAAACGTCCGTTGGTCAGCTTCGAAGCTTGACTTCCCAGCGCACAACTCAATTCTCTAACGATTTGACCACAGGCGCGTGCCCCTCAATAGGCGGAATAAACTCTGTCCAAGACAGCCCTAGAGATGCGAGGCGCGCTAGGGCCGTTCCGTAGCCACAGCTCATTTAGAACACGTCAGCATGCGGATTCTGTAGCTAACTGATGAAGGAAGAAGTAACTGAACGCGTTCGCCCCCGAAATTCGCTACGCGTCTCTCATCCTGTGAAGGCAATGCAGCGTGTTTCTACAAGGTCAAGCACGCCGTTTCTTGCTATGGAACGCTTTTTTGATGCCGAGGAAAGGTACCGCTTACTCTAGGCATTAAGTGTGTTGCAAAGTAACAATTTGCCTATAAGATTATAAAACATTAACGCGCGCATCTTCTAGCTAAGGAGAAAAAAGGAATTCGTAGAACACGTTGAAACGTGTCATGTTAAAGTCTCAAACAGGGGCGCACTGTAGTGGATTTCTCTCAGGCCTCCGATCTGTACCGTCTCCGAAGACAGCGGCTGCAGTGAAGAACAGAAATGCCAACTGGGCCGGATCGATGAGGTACCAGACAAACATCGAACGGTAAAAATCAAAAGCATGGACATATAGCTCAAACTATGGTGAAGCTCGCAGATCATGTACGCGTATAGATATGTAATACGCACGTAATTATGTGTGCATGTGTACGATAATATACCTACCAGGATATGCTGAAGAACGCCTACAAAGGTATAGCCAACGCAGATAAGCATAAGTTCTCCAAGAATTTCTTGTCTTCGTTTTTAGAAAATTCAGCAGTTGCCTTGAGTTACGCCGTGCTTATGGCGAATTACGGTGTACTGTAATATGATGGATACGCATTCTGTTGTTGCCACTGTCTGTAATATGTGTTCAGTGTGTGCCGGATTAGTTTACATGCCAGAGTAAAAACTATCAAAAATTATAGGAATGCATGAAAGAAGCGCTCAGAATAACGGCCCGAGGTGAATTTAAGTAAGTGAAATAAGGGCCCATCAAAATAAGAAAAGAAATTGGGATTACTTACAAGCCTCAGTCTATAGTTGCCAGCTGGAAACCACCAATAGAGTTAACTTGTGTGAGCCGTCGAGACGCTCTAGCTGTATTTCGTGTTCAATCGTGCACAGTATTGCATCATACGGTAAAAATCGAACCTATGGGTTTCATTCTTATCGTATGATGCGATACTTGAGAGCGAAACAGGTATTCTGTGCAAAAGAATAAGAATGCAGCTGCGAAAGATGAAGAAAGCTTCGGTAATCGTTAAGTAAACCCCAGTAACCATCTATTGTATAAACATCAGCCGTCCATAACAAAAGTCTATTCTAGCTCCGTCAGTTTGTATCTTCCTTAGAAGTGCAAGACAGGAAAACTATGCATGAAAATTCGCAATTTTCAATTCAGTAGCTAGCTGCGTTGGTTATCAGTTTGCTAGTGTCAATTTTGGCTTGGAGACAAAATGATGTAACTTTTCTATTTCCTCGCTGGTACAAGCATGAGGCAACTAGGGTTACCCTATAACTTTTGTTCTTTCGCATCAGCTCCGGGTAAAAGTCGAGCTTACTGGATTGTAATTAATATTTTCTATGAATTGAATTATACGCGAAAAAAAACTGAAGGGCCCCGCCAATTTCAAGGATTAATATCGATCGATTTCTTAGAATCAATCACTGATATTGGCGCTTTATTCTGAGAGCACGCAACAAAAATTAAATGTCGCTTTCCTTGCATTCTCTTACCAAAAGCTAGCACATCGCGAGGAGCCCGGCAATATCGATCCCCCGAAAGAAAGTCATGACACTGCTATTAGCGGAGGCTAAGAAGTTTGCGTTGTATTCATAGCACATAACTGGCTTGATATCTTTAGCTAGAAATATACACGTAGTGTTTCCAAGTACATGATACATCAGTGTTACAGAAACATACAACCTGGACAATATTCTACAAAATACGGCATTTCTACCCGCCGTGGTTGCTCAGTGGCTATGGTGTTGGGCTGCTGAGCACGAGGTCGCGGGATCGAATCCCGGCCACGGCGGCCGCATTTCGATGGGGGCGAAATGCGAAAACACCCGTGTGCTTAGATTTAGGTGCACGTTAAAGAACCCCAGGTGGTCAAAATTTCCGGAGTCCTCCACTACGGCGTGCCTCATAATCAGAAAGTGGTTTTGGCACGTAAAACCCCAAATATTATTATAAAATACGGCATTTCTATTCACTCGAGAGTAACAGGAAGCTATCACGAAAGCCTGCACATGTTTCTGAAAAAACAGAACGTGGTGGTGGTAGGAGAATTCGACATTGTCTTCGCATTAACTACGGGACCAAAGCCTCTGAAATTATCACTGTACCATCTGGTGCAAGCTGGAGGCTACCAGAATGCTGAGCGACGCCTAAATATTTGCAAACAGAAAGGTGCCAAAGCTACGTAGTTGAAGATTCGCCTTTTGCAGCGATCAGACGCCATGCAGAATTTTTCATTACGTGGACGAAGACCCTCCTAACAACCTTTTTTTTCTGTAGAACGTGCTTAGAACTAAAGTTGCATGCATACGGACAACTGCAGTACCTTTTGAAAGATACTACCGCGTGCTCTACCCTCAAAGTGAGTTCTTTTCAAAAAGTACGAATGCTATAAATGTGTAGAAAAGCGAAAGAATGCGTAAATGAACCAACATGATTTGAAGGAAACGTTCTTAATTAAGGCTACGAATGACGTCATTCAAGTACGTCTTATATTGAAAAAGGGAACAGGCTGTTGCCTTCTGCGGATTTTCATCTTATTAGACCAGTATTTAAAGGTTATCTTCTGCAGATCGCGTCAACAAATTCGTGACGTGCACTTCCGTTAAACTATTCGACTTATAAGTAATAAGAGATATATTGATATTTGGCTCTGAATGAGTCATTTATCCCATCTTTTGAAGAACAACGCCCTTGCAGTTTTCGTGGCTAACTCGTAACACAAGAAAGCTCGCAAACAGCCACTTCATTTGCAATCCTTGATGTACCCAACATATGTAGATTATATTAACAATCGCACCATGATAAAAGCAGGATACTCGCAAAGCCATAAATGCAATTGCGTGAGTGAGAAGTATATGTCCGACGTAATAACCATGTGCTACCTATATATCGACTTGCTTGAAACATCAGTGCTGTTAACATTAGATGTGCCTTCAGGCCAATTATACCTCAAAGTCAAAAGGAAGGACTGTTCGCAGAGTGCAGTAAAATGTATATGTTACTATTGTTACACCGTTTAATTATTATATTAACTTCGTGTCAGGGTCATTTTGTGTGTTAGGCTGTTGATTATGTGCATGATGACTTTTCCACGTCAGGCTCTTTTGTTCAGCTTTACTTTCATATCAATATTTCAGTACAACGAGAGGCTCTTAATTCGTGAAAAAGGTCATGTGTTCCCTCCACATTATAGGTTGTATGAATATGATTTCACCTTTACCGCGCGTTCGAGGCCCGTAGCGAGAACTTCTTTCCTTTTCAACAACTGTGAATCGTTTCATTTCTATTTATTTTTATCTCTACCGTTTGATCACTGTACGTTTTGTTTGTCTCTATGATATCGGCATCGCGGCTATTCCGGAGTCAAATTTCCCATCTTTTTTCGCTCGAGAACAAAAAGTACAATGAAGAATTAATATTTCTCTTTTCGCTGATAAAATAACCGAGTAGGTAAACTTTTCCTGCGAACCTACATCTGCTTTTCTAGTGCAACATGCTCTCGTTACCGCGAAGATTTCCCCTGATACGCCAGAGTGTCGAGTAAAGTGTCACTTTGTAGCGTGGGTTTCTCGAACAAATTGGGTGTGACAGCAGAGGACCGTGGCGCTTAACACGCAAACTGTCATCCGACAGAAAGCCCGATAAACGGCACGCAGAAGGCGAAGACAGGCTGGGTTAATTAAAACTCCTAGCATGCGCGCGTGTGCGGAGCTTTACATATTTAGGACTTCAACACCACGTAGCAGTCTATACCGTTTACACTTTCTTTTTTTACCTTGCGTCGATTTTTATGGCAAGCCATTGACTACTTCGTTGTTCGTTCCGTGTAAAACGCGCTTGAGCGAATTGGCAGAGAGAAAAAGGAAAGGGGCCAGATGGAAATTTGTCAAAGAACTAAGCGTTAGCCTTTGAAACAAACTTAATATCTGAATAAAATATTGAAGACAAAAAATATTGGTATACAAAGCTTTAGTATCGGCCATACTTCGGGATGCCAATCTCTGTACGCTTTTATTCGAGCTGGATGCCAAATAAGAACTCATTAGGGCAAACAAAGTAAAACATGAATAAAACGGGGCAGAGCAGGTTTTACTGAGTGGCTGAAGATAGGCATATCACTGTTCCAGTGTTCGTTTTTCTTCGGTCAAATGCAGCGTTGGAGCTTGCCAAAAATTGCAAACAGGGCATTTTCGGGTGTGTTTGGATTGGTTTTATCTATTTTTTGTCTACTGACTACTTCAGGACCTTGTAACAAATTTTCTATTATGGACTAAAATCATCATTGGAGCCATATTATATTAGACATCCCTTTTCTCAAAGATTAGCTGTCGAAGAGCGTTTAACGCTATTTATCCTACCTATTCTTGTACTCGGCAATGTCGCCTAAGATACCCGAAATGTCAACAAACCTATGAATATTGCGCAACTCGATCTGCCTACGTTCATACGCGTAATCGAAGATCCGCAAATATCAGTTTCTATAAAGCTATGTGGTCAAGTGACAACCCCATAGAGCACATTTTTCGAGACACTTTGGTGTCGGGTAACCGGGCGCCACACATATATCTTTCGATGCGCATTGGCCATTTTGTTCTTAACCGCCGCATAAAGTCGTTGATTAGAGGCCCTGGTCTTGCGGTGTTTTCACAGCCGTCATTAAGTGCATTTTAGATAACTCGAGCTGCGGCGGCGTGTTGTCACACACACACACACCCGCGCACACACGCACACACACACACACACACACACGCACACACACACACGCACGCACACACACACACGCACACACGCACACGCGCACGCACACACACACACACACACACACACACACACACACACACACACACCAGAACCAAACTGAAAATATGTGGTTGCCACATGAAGTTGCAGCGATGCGCGAACACTTTTGTCAAGGCTTGAGGCACACACCTTTGGGGCAGATAAAACTATTGTAATGAATGCGCATCTATTGAGACTGTCGTAGATTAGCATTGAGGTACAGCGGATCCCTTAAAACATTATGCTCTAACACGAAACACATAACGCAGAATAAGCTCGATAGTTCATTTGGAGATCTCTTTTCTCACGTCCGGTGAGAAAAAATGAACGGAAAAGAGCAACGAATATATTCTTCAAACGTATTCCGCCACTTAATTATTGTTTTTTTAGCAAAATTTTCTTTTTACTTTTCTTGCTCGCTGCCAGGTTCGGTCCCCGCACCACGCAGAACAAAACTGCCCTTGGCGGCATCTTCGGTTCATTTCACCCAAATAGCGGCAAGCCTTCGGCGCCATGAAGGTAGATTGACTGCCTGCGGGGACAATAATCGGAAGTGCTTCGCGGCGGCGCATTCTATTGCACCACTTGTCTTGGATATGTCTCACGGGAACGTGAGAGCTGAACGCTTCAGGCCGGCTGCTAAAACAAAAACTTATAAAAAAGCTAAATCTTTCGCTCGTCCTCCTTCTTTCTCCGTCATTTCCTTGAAGCACTACGTGGCTCTGCTTTCCAAATTTCAGCTTTGATTAAAATTAGAACGCACTTTTGCTGATCAGGTCAAAACTAAGAGCGCATAAGAAACGGCGTTGGATCTACTGACAAGTGCCGGTGGGAGCCATTCCTTTACCTTCTTGTATTGGCTTATTTATTCTGTTCTTCCTGCACAATGCTTTGTCTCATTTATTTGTGTATATATATATATATATATATATATATATATATATATGCATCTTGTAAACGTATCTTCGGAGAAACATGCTGTCAAAAATTTAGACGGAGAGCGATAAGAATAAGGTAGGTTGACAAAACTGGAAAGTTGTGTATGCAATATGCGCGCAGAAAAAGTTGCTTAATTAGAGCTAACTTCAGTTGCCTAATCGCATACGCGGTCCTTGGTGTCATTGTTTGTGGGCTTCTGAGTATGTGACGAATAAAAATCGGGCCCCTCGATCGGTTTCCTTTCCTGATATATATATATATATATATATATTGTCACGTGGTAGTGACGGTGAAGAAAGAAGCTATAACACAGTAGCAATACTGTGAACGAGAGAACTAACTTTTATTGGGCGAACCTGTGCCCACAAAAACAGGCTACACTTATAGCACAACGATAGCGGCGAACACGGTCGGCGATCGTCGGAAAAACTGATCAGCGGGTCAAGCGCGTCGGCTTTTATAGATCAGTCGTCGAATGTTCCAGATTACCTGATGGGACCCGCGTGTCTTCCACAAAGTTCTACACCATTCATGTCACGCGATGAAATCTGATAACACAAGGTTCGGCGACAACAGACACGCGGATAGAAGCATCGATAACTTTCCAGAAACTTCGGATACATGCAAGCGCGTCCCGCGCTGCGCGATAAGATTTGTTAGGCGGTGAAACCTGGTCGCCCGATAAATATAAATACACGTGTCAATACCCCCCTCTTAAAAAGCATCGTCCCGATGCTACAAAGAGAGCGAAACACAAAGGGACACTTATTAAACATAAGTAACAAAACAACGAAAAGAAATAAAGTCCAAAGGTCAGTTACGCGAAGTCCCAAAGTTCGTCAACGCTGGTGGTACGGCTTGAGCCGCACAACGTGGACAATTTCAGGTCGTGAGCGGCGCCGCTGTGACAGCGAAATGCCGTCTGGCACGACCTCGTAGTCCAGTGCACCAATACGTCGGATGATCTTGTACGGTCCAAAATAGCGACGCAAAAGCTTCTCGCTCAGTCCTCGTCGGCGTATAGGGGTCCATACCCAAACACGGTCGCCGGGCTGGTACTCGACGAAGCGTCGTCGGAGATTGTAGTGTCGGCTGTCGGTCCTCTGCTGGTTCTTGATTCGCAGGCGGGCGAGCTGTCGGGCTTCTTCGGCGCGCTGGAGATAGGTAGCGACGTCAAGATTCTCTTCGTCCGTTACGTGCGGCAGCATGGCGTCGAGCGTCGTCGTCGGGTTCCTGCCGTAAACCAACTTGAACGGCGTGATCTGTGTTGTTTCTTGCACCGCCGTGTTATAAGCGAATGTTACGTACGGCAGGACGGCATCCCAGGTCTTGTGTTCGACGTCGACGTACATCGCTAGCATGTCGGCGAGGGTCTTATTCAGCCGCTCCGTAAGACCATTCGTCTGCGGGTGGTAAGCCGTTGTCCTCCTGTGCCTTGTCTGACTGTATTTCAGAATGGCTTGGGTGAGCTCCGCTGTAAAGGCCGTTCCTCGGTCGGTGATGAGGACTTCTGGGGCGCCATGTCGCAGCAGGATGTTTTCGATAAAGAATTTCGCCACTTCGGCTGCGCTACCTTTAGGCAGTGCTTTTGTTTCAGCGAAGCGGGTGAGGTAGTCCGTCGCCACGACGATCCACTTATTTCCGGTTATTGACGTCGGAAAGGGTCCCAGCAAGTCCATCCCGATCTGCTGGAATGGTCGGCAAGGAGGCTCGATTGGCTGTAGTAATCCGGCTGGCCTTGTCGGCGGTGTCTTGCGTCGCTGACAGTCTCGGCATGTTCTGACATAACGGGCGACGTCGGCGGTCAGGCGCGGCCAATAATACTTTTCTTGTATCCTTGATAGTGTCCGGGAAAATCCGAGGTGTCCAGCGGTCGGATCGTCATGTAGGGCATGCAATACTTCTGGACGAAGTCCTGACGGGACAACAAGAAGGTAATTGGCGCGGACAGGCGAGAAGTTCTTCTTCACGAGTAGACTGTCTTGAACCGTGAAGGAAGATAATCCGCGCTTAAATGCCCTGGGGACAACGTCGGTGTGCCCTTCCAAATAATCGACGAGGCCTTTAAGTTCCGGGTCCGCTCGTTGTTGTTCGGCGAAGTCTTCCGCGCTTATTATTCCAAGGAAGGCGTCGTCATCCTCGTCATCTTGCGGCGGCGGGTCAATGGGGGCGCGGGATAGGCAATCGGCGTCTGAGTGTTTTCGTCCGGACTTGTATGTTACGGTGATGTCGTATTCTTGTAGTCTGAGGCTCCACCGTGCCAGCCGTCCTGAGGGATCCTTTAAATTCGCTAGCCAACACAAGGCGTGATGGTCGCTGACGACTTTGAATGGCCTGCCATATAGGTAAGGGCGAAATTTCGCTGTAGCCCAAACGATGGCGAGGCATTCCTTTTCGGTTGTAGAATAATTGCCTTCCGCTTTTGACAACGACCGGCTAGCGTAAGCTATCACGTGTTCATGTCCATCTTTTCTCTGGACCAGGACGGCGCCGAGGCCTAGGCTACTGGCGTCAGTGTGGATTTCGGTATCGGCGTGTTCGTCGAAGTGCGCAAGTACGGGCGGCGACTGCATGCGTCGTTTGAGTTCTTGAAATGCCTCGGCCTGCGGCGTTTCCCACTTGAACTCGACGTCGCATTTAGTTAGCTGCGTCAGCGGCTCAGCGATGCGTGAAAAGTCCTTGACAAAGCGCCTATAGTAGGCACACATGCCAAGGAATCTGCGCACTGCCTTCTTGTCGATTGGCTGCGGGAACTTTGCGATGGCAGCTGTCTTCTGCGGGTCGGGGCGTACTCCAGATTTGCTGATGACATGGCCTAGGAATAGAAGTTCATCGTAAGCGAAGTGACACTTTTCCGGCTTCAGGGTGAGCCCTGATGACTTGATGGCCTCTAATACTGTCGCAAGCCGCTTAAGGTGATCGTCGAAATTTCCGGCGAAGACGACGACGTCATCCAAGTAAACAAGACAGGTCTGCCACTTCAATCCTGCTAAAACCGTGTCCATCACGCGCTGGAACGTTGCAGGCGCCGAGCACAGTCCAAACGGCATAACCTTGAATTCATAGAGGCCGTCTGGCGTGATGAAGGCGGTCTTTTCGCGATCCCTTTCGCCGACTTCTATTTGCCAGTAGCCAGACTTGAGGTCCATCGATGAGAAGTATTTAGCATTGCAGAGCCGATCTAATGCGTCGTCTATCCGTGGGAGGGGGTATACATCTTTCTTCGTGATTTTGTTCAGTCGACGATAATCGACGCAGAAACGTAGGGTTCCGTCCTTTTTCTTCACTAAAACAACTGGAGACGCCCACGGGCTTTTCGACGGCTGGATGATGTCGTCGCGCAGCATTTCGTCGACTTGTTGTCTTATAGCTTCGCGTTCTCGCGTCGAAACTCGGTAAGGGCTCTGGCGTAGTGGTCGAGCGCTCTCTTCGGTGATTATGCGATGCTTTGCGACTGGTGTTTGTCGAATCCTTGATGACGTCGAAAAGCAGTCTTTGTATCGTCGAAGCAGACTTCTGAGCTGTTGCTGCTTAATCACGGGGAGACTTGGATTTATGTTGAAGTCTGGCTCGGGAACTACGGTCGTCGGGCTAGATGCAACAGATTCCGAGAGGACGAAGGCATCGCTGGTTTCCTGTATTTCCTCGATGAATGCGATCGTCGTGCCCTTGTTGATGTGCTTGAACTCCTGGCTGAAGTTTGTCAGCAACACTCTCGTGTTTCCTCCGTGCAGTCGAGCGATCCCTCTTGCGACGCAAATTTCACGGTCGAGTAGTAGACGTTGGTCGCCTTCGATGACGCCTTCTACGTCAGCGGGTGTTTCGGTGCCGACCGAAATAACGATGCTGGAGCGAGGCGGGATGCTCACTTGATCTTCGAGCACACTCAAGGCGTGGTGGCTACAAGGGCGCTCCGATGGTATAGCTTGATCTTCCGACAGCGTTATTGACTGCGACTTCAGGTCGATGATGGCGACGTGTTGGTTCAGGAAGTCCATGCCGAGAATGACGTCTCGTGAACACTGTTGCAGGATAACGAAGGTGGCAGGGTAAGTCCGATCATGAATGGTAATTCTTGCCGTGCAGATTCCAGTCGGCGTAATGAGGTGCCCTCCAGCGGTCCGAATTTGGGGGCCCTCCCATGCAGTCTTAACCTTCTTCAACTGGGCGGCGATGCGTCCACTCATTACGGAGTAATCGGCCCCTGTGTCGACTAAGGCAGTGACTGCGTGGCCGTCGAGAAGCACGTCAAGGTCGGTGGTTCTTTGTCTGGCGTTGCAGTTAGGTCGTGGCGTCGGATCACGGCTGCGTCGTGTTGAACTGATGCTGGAACGTCGCTTCGTCAAGACGTCTTTCGTCGGTGTAGTCTTGGCTTCCTGACTTCGTCGGGACGGCGGCGTGTCGTCATTAGGTCGTCGAGACGGTTTCTTCGTCGGCGGCGGAGGATCTTCGTCAATTCGACGAACAGCAACCGCACCTCCATCGGTTGCTGCTTTTAGTTTTCCGGATATGGGCTCGCAGAGCGGCCCCGGGCTGGGCCGGTGTATGGTCGGTGCTGCGGCGACAGGTAGCGGCCTGGTGACGGCGAACGGGACGGTCGTCGAGGGCTCCACTGAGTAGCGGCGAGGTAATCGGCGATGTCACGAGGGCGTTCACCTTCCCTCGGGCGCTGTGCGTTCACGGCGAAGCCTCGCAATCCCAGGTCGCGGTATGGGCATCGGCGGTACACGTGCCCGGCTTCGCCGCAGTGGTAGCAGAGCGGGCGGTGGTCGGGGGCGCGCCAAATGTCCGTCTTCCTCGCGTAGGTGCGCTGGGCGACGGGTGGGCGTGCTGGCGGCGGCGGCGGTGGACGACGGAATTGCGGCGTTACAGGGACCTGGCGTTGTCGCGGAGGGGGAGCTTGACGGCGTGCGATGGCGGCGTAAGTCATCGCTTCTGGCTGGGGCTGCGGTAATTGTGGTTGCACCTCAGGAACTCCTAGCGATCGGTGCACCTCTTCTTTCACGACGTCGGCGATCGAGGCCACTTGAGGCTGCGACGATGGCAAGACCTTGCGCAGTTCTTCGCGCACGATGGCCCTGATGGTCTCGCATAAATCGTCCGTGGCCAGTGATTGAATTCCGGAGTAGCTTGTTGGCTTGGTGCGTCGGTCAAATTGCCGGTTCCGCAATTCCAGTGTCTTCTCGATGCTCGTCGCCTCACGAAGAAACTCGTCGACGGTCTTCGGTGGACTTCTTACCATACCGGCGAAAAGTTCCTCCTTTACGCCACGCATCAGTAGACGTACTTTCTTCTCCTCGGACATTTCTGGGTCGGCGTGGCGGAACAGACGGCTCATTTCCTCAGTGAAAATCGCGATCGTCTCATTCGGCAGCTGCGCTCTTGTCTCCAGTAGAGCTTGGGCTCGTTCTTTTCGCACGACGCTTTGAAATGTTTTCAGGAAGCCGCTTCGGAAGAGGTCCCACGTCGTCAAGGTGGCTTCTCGATTCTCGAACCACGTCTTGGCGGCGTCCTCCAATGCGAAATAGACATGTCGTAGCTTGTCGTCGCTTGCCCAGTTGTTAAACGTAGCGACCCTCTCATACGTTTCCAGCCAGGTTTCCGGGTCCTCAAATGTGGAACCACGGAACGTCGGTGGTTCCCTGGGCTGCTGCAGGACGATGGGGGACGCTGGGGCTGCCATTGCGGTTGCCTTGGCCACAATCTTCTTGGTCTTCTCAGGTAGAAGTCCGTGCTCCGGGGGCAGCTGTTGAAGACGGCGGCTTGCTCGGTGGTCCGGGATTACGTTGGTGTTCTGTTCGCGGTCTGGGCTGGGATCACGGCTTGTCGGGGGCGTCCTGTACATGGACGAAAAGCACCTCCACCAGATGTCACGTGGTAGTGACGGTGAAGAAAGAAGCTATAACACAGTAGCAATACTGTGAACGAGAGAACTAACTTTTATTGGGCGAACCTGTGCCCACAAAAACAGGCTACACTTATAGCACAACGATAGCGGCGAACACGGTCGGCGATCGTCGGAAAAACTGATCAGCGGGTCAAGCGCGTCGGCTTTTATAGATCAGTCGTCGAATGTTCCAGATTACCTGATGGGACCCGCGTGTCTTCCACAAAGTTCTACACCATTCATGTCACGCGATGAAATCTGATAACACAAGGTTCGGCGACAACAGACACGCGGATAGAAGCATCGATAACTTTCCAGAAACTTCGGATACATGCAAGCGCGTCCCGCGCTGCGCGATAAGATTTGTTAGGCGGTGAAACCTGGTCGCCCGATAAATATAAATACACGTGTCAATATATATATATATATATATATATATATATATATATATATATATATATATATATATATATATATATATATATATATATATGTATGTATGTATGTATAACGGGCTCGGCGCGCACGCTACTTGCAGGCATCCAAGCTGCCGGATTGACGACCTTCGCTATGTAATGAACGAGAAGAAAGGAAACCGAGGGGCCCATTCTTTATTAGTCATGTCATAAGAAGCCAACAAACAGTGACACCAAGTCCAGCACAGGGGAGATAACTTGTTGTTCTTGAATGAAAAAATTTAATGATACACAAATTAAAACGAAAGTGATAGAGAAAACAACTGACCGCAGGTGGGTGGTTTCAGCAGAAAATCAGTACGAGGCAGGTATGAAATGAAGTAATGTGCTCTTCTTGTTGAAGACAGGTGTAATGATCATAACCGCAACAAAACGTACAGGATGTATTATATACCCTTCGTGTTCCTGCCGTAATATTAAGCGTCCAAAACCACATTACGATTTGCTTGCTCGGAAGTCCTGCAAAATGTCACTTTCCTAGGGGGACGTTGGGTGCTGTAATGAAAGAACACGGATGGGCAAAGCGAGAAAGCGAGACAAAGGGTGCGCACGGAAACAGAACAAAGTAATATAGCATGCCTGTGCATAACGAGGAATTATCGGTATTAGATGTTCGCGTAGGCTATGACCCTAATACCAGAGCTTTAACAAGAATAGTCATTTGAGGGCTATGTTTCTGCCCCAGAGAAAGCAAGCACCGCAATAAGTAGAACAGGGCCAGAATCCGAGTCTTAAATGAAGCCGAGCAAATGAAAGCTACATAGTGGGAACGAAAGGTAACAACAGAACCATGCAAAGCAGCCCAAATTACCATTTTGTACGACTAATAGAAACAAATGCCTCTCTCCTCACTCGACTATGTCGATCTTAATTTCTGTGCCTAAAGAAAGGTACGCCTGCGAACGTTCGAGTTAAGTATAGGCTCTCTGTGCAGCACGCCGTCCGTATCTGTCCTTATCACAGAGTTTTCCATTACCATTTCAACCTGGACGTTTGCACGAGTTACACGACTAAGAAAATTGCGCAAACCGTTCAGAGCCTCTTTCGTCGCGCATTCCCAGCCGCTGAAAGCAGTGTACGACTACTAGTACGAAAGAATGGCGGGACATAAAAAAACCATGGTTAGGTGCCTGTTATCGCCTTTCTGCTCATTTAGATTCACTTAAGCAGGTGTTGCTGCCTGTAGTTAGAACCAGTTGCTAATATTACATGACATGGCAAACATGCACTAAAGCACTGTAATTACTACAAGCAGCAAGGGCAAAGAAGATGGAGTGGTGCCCGCAGAAAAGTTCACAAATGTCCCCTCGTCAAAAACAGGTCAGTTCCCCAGGTTACAAGCGGCCAACTTGTACAACGAAATGAAAAAAGTTGGCAGTGACTTTAGCATGCGCTAAAGAGGATGAAGGAAAAAGCCTGCCCGCTCACGAGACATTCATTAAAGTAACTGACATTTTCTTTGGAATGCGTTGTAACTTTCTATTACTGCTTTTCTCCCACCAAAGGTTGTGGGTTCGAGTGACTTAATTAGCTCTGCCTTAATAACTGAGCCTTAATTCACTTCGTCTTAATTAGCACCAGAGGTCATGGGTTCGAGGCCCTAATTATATCTTAATAACTGTACATTAATAACTTCGCCTTAATTAACACCAACGCTACTGGATTCGACTCTCGCCCTTCCCGATGGGAGCTGGAATCTAACTTGGAAATATGGCTGGTTCACCCATATCTCCATATTAGGTAGTGGGTTCGAGTGCCTACTTCACCTTAACACCAAAGTTTGAGGGTTCGGCTCCCTCGAAAGGTCGTCGGTTCGACTCTAATAAACTTCGCCGTAAATAACAATAGAGGTCGTGGGTTCGAGGACCTCAATTACTTCTATCTTTACCAATTGTCCTTTAATAAAGCTCGTCTTATTTAACACTAAATGTCGTAGGTTCGAGTGACTTAACTACATCTTAATGAACTGTGCCTAATTGCCTCTACCTTAGTACCACAGGTAGCGGTTCCGATTCCCACCAAAGGTCGAGGGTTCGGCTTTCTGTGAATTTTGGTGACATAACGCCGGGCATCAGATTTTTCGCCTCGTGAGCAAGCTTAATAGCGGAGCAAATGCCAGATATGCCAAGTTATCTGTTAGAAAGGCCATGTAGACTAGCATGCACCTTGCTTTAGTTTGTGCTAGTTCTCCCGGTATGCCTAGACTCCGGACATGGTGAAAAATGTCCCAGTTTTGCCCGGAATGCGAAGCATCGATTGCGATAGCAATCGATGCTATTGCGACTGCCATGCACAGTAAGGGTAGTAGCTTTATCGGTCGTATTGCTACAGGGAAAAATACGCTTGACTATAGATTTACAAGATATATACAACGGGCAGAAGACAGGCATACAACATGGAGCCCGTGCGCACGACTAGAGGCCATCGTCGTCTTCGCCAGTCCTTCCTTCAGCATAGTTCGCTCTTAAAAAGCCTCGTAGCAGCATGTACATTTGCAAGCATTTGCTGACTAACTAAATTATTAGCACGGTGCAATGCGCGCTCAATCAAAGTTGGGCAATCAAACGTAGGCAGACTCAATGACCGCGGTCATTGGCTGTGAAAACATTGGTGCCAGGAAGAGCGGCAGCAGCAGCGAGTGAATAGCCATTCGAGCTACCTGACGCTTCTGCGCGAACTAAGGGGCGAGACCACAGCGTGCACGAAGCCACCAGCCAACGGTGCGCCAAAACTGTGTACCCATCGCAGATCGCTTTCGACATGGGGTCCGCGCTGCCGGGCTAAGCAGCGCCATATGCAGTCGGCGGTGGCGTCGAACCGCCCTGCTGCTTTGCGCGCGAAACGAAGACGGCGTGCTTCCTTCCCGCCTTGCTCCCTTGCGCGGCCGAGATCGAGCCATTTTTCTGGGCTCACTCCCGCAAGCTTTCACTCGCACCCACAGCGTCCGGCATGCGGCCAAGAAACTGTCGCACTTGGACTTTATACGGTATATTGCGGCGACATCGACGCTAACGCCGACGACGAAAACGCGACTGTGTTCCTATAGATGCTATCGCAATAAAAATCAGCACGGACTAGAAACCACGCTCTGAGAGAAGCACTCTGTACTTTTGCTACTATTTTATTCGTACACAATGTGTGGTTTTGTGCTTTTCTCGTTTTTTTTTTCATGTCTGACAGATACCAATGCACCGAGTTGTGACTTCTACCCGACGTCTCTAGTTTCTACAAAACTTTCTGTATCCCTAGTATACGCTCCAAGACACCTTCGGGCTCTACGCAGTGCCATTCCGGTTTAACTAGTATTAAAATTGTCAAGGTGAAATTAAAACGTCCGTACTTAGAAGACACCTTCGAAATGGCGTTCATAAGCCTAGACTGCCCCTCCCGCGTATCCGTGCAAGGTTTCAAGCAGCAATGTTTGCCCTATTACAATTCTAGCACAACAATTGCGAATCTGAAACAATTTTTATAAACAGCTCGGTCGTATATTTTGCGAAGTAGTTTCCTCCAACATGCTTAAAGCACTCCCAACTAAAAAATTTATCCTCCGCATTTTGACCAATCTAATGCAACATTCACGTTAAGCTTAACCTTGGTACATCTTCTGGCTTGTAAGTCTAAACGTTTTAATCACTGACTAAAAACGCAATTAGCTCAGATACAGCAACTTCCTACTGAACGCATACAGCATGCACAACTTTGAAATTTCGCTATCCCATTTCATTCCTCTTTCCCTCTCTATGAATTCTTCTCAGCATGTTAAGGCAAGAACCTTAAGTGCCTCGTGGGATGAAAATTACGTTGTCCAGAGTTATCTAAAAACTGACCGTTTGGCCTTGTGTCAATAAAGTTAATGGTGCCACCCATGACCATTGGTGGGACTCAAACCGACCACCTTCAGTGGTTTTTGAGGCACTCGTACCCACGACCTTTGGTGTGAGTTGAACCCTCCGCATTTGGTGGGACCAAAATGAATGACAACAATATTGATGGTGCCACAATTGATGTTCGAACGCACGACCGTTGCGGGAGTCGAACTCATGACCTTTGGTGTTAAGACGAAGTAAATGAGATACAGTTAAGGCACTCCAACCCACCTTTGGTGGGAGAAAACAAGTAACAACGCTTTCAAATGAGAATGTAAAGTAATTTGATTAATGTCTTGTGAGCACGCAAGGGTTCGCCTTCGTACTCTTAAGCGTATGCAAAGTGACTGTAAGCTTTTTATCCCCAAATATATTTTCGTTCCGCCACGTTTATGCTTGAAACGTTCGCAATTTCGAAAAAGACATGTTACTGAAGGTCACGCAGGGGGCCAGAAATCAAACGATTTGTGACAACGAGCCTGATTGCCCCACGAACTTCTACATTCGCTCAAACATCACCCTAGACATTCCGAACATCCCTCTACATAGTTAATTGCTGTAGTGCCATCGCTTCTCAGAATGACTTTTCGTCTACATTTGGAGTCGTCGTACTTCACCGGATCTGCAGTATCGACGGTAGCTTCGCCGTTAAACAAACATGACCGATCAATTTATGTGGAATGCCTCAATATAGCCATACATGGAGCAATTGACCTGCTGTAAAGCCATCTTAGCACAGGATAATTTGAAAGGTAAAAAATAAAAAAAGAATATAGCCCAGTTCACCAAATTCCACATGCCCTATGCGGAAGAGAAACCTAAAGGCGCCGGAGACAACGTAACACATCCAAACACCACGATAGCTTTCAAATGTGCTAGAATTTTGCGTAGAAAGGCAGTAAGGAATCTTACTCGGCAAGGAGCAACGACAAGGACATTTTGTAGACATTTTACCATTCTTTTTTCATAGGAAATGTGTGCTGCCTCACTACGCATGTGTTCTAGAGCGTTTATATGACGACTCCAACAAAAATGAGATTAGTTGAAAATTTGCACTTGTCCCTCGCTCTTCCTTCTTTTCCTCGTCCACTTTGCGCTGTACTTTTTCCTAAGCATGATGAGCCAGCTCGCCAAGATCAGTTTAATGAGGTGTCAATTTCACTTTGCCAACACTTCACCGGATGAAGACAACGTAGCGTGCCTCGCGAAGAAGCTGTTCTTATCTAGCATGGGCTGCGAGTGAAACCGGATGCTGTCGCAGTAAATGTGTTCTGAGTCAGCGGTTTCGCTGAAGTACGCTGATTTTATTAAAACGAGCACCATTCATAGCCTTCTTCTGCTGCTTTGGATCTATCTTTATCTCTGTCTGTCTAGTTACCTGGCCTCCTTACGCCGCTCTTTAATAAAAAATAATATATCTTGAAAGTTTATCCAGTGCTGGACATAATTACAGGGCTCGGTTCTTGGGCCTCTCCTCTTTCTGCTGTACATAAATGAACTTGCAAATGATCTTCCTATTCGTATTAAATAATAAATACACGACTGCGTTTTATACTCAAAAGTTGATAAACCTTCGGACAAAATGTTACAAAATGATGCATTTCAGAAGGTCGTTGATTGGTGCCAAGGTCTGCATATGTAGGAAAATTTTGGAAAAACTGTTTCTACGTGCATTACTCACGAAATGATTACGTTTAGCTTCAGTTACTGGGCTAGCAATATCTTTCTTACTGACGCAACAGAACACAAGAACCTTCGCCTGTGGATAACTACCAACCTGAAATGGAATCGGCATATTGATACGGTAACCGCTAATGCCTGTCGTAAATTCTTTTTTCTCTCTTAGGAGAGCATTAAAACCGTCCACTTGTCCCGTTCGCTTATTAGAGTGCAGAACAGTTTATACACCATATACTAGATAATGCAGCTATTATATGGGAATCGTTTACGCAAACTAAAAATCAAAAAGCTTGAACTGGTGCAGAGAAAGGCAGATCGCATTAATCACGATAACTTTCCCCGTACCTCAGCAACAGAACTCTTAAAACAAGTCAACATGCGTGCACTAAAAGAGTGCAACGGAGTTTCCAGGCTAAAATTCTTCTATCAGCTTGTAAATGAACATTGCAATATTACCATATATGATATAATTACGTTTTCTTCAGGGTATGCTGCAAGGCAGAGGTATCAGCTAACAATTGCACCATTCCACATAAAAATTAATTGTTTTAAACATTCAGTTTTCTCTTAGGACTGTGCCTGAATGGAATAACTTGACTAATCTCGAGGTTGCTCAGCCTCCGTTGTCTGCATTTGCTGCTAACCTCTGCTAATTGGATTACAAGCTCAGATATAACTTTTTTGATTACTCTTCTCTTTTTGCCGTGCTTTGTTTATTTAAAACCGATGTTGTTCCCAGAAACAATGTAATACGTCTTGCTTTGTCCTGTTGACTGCGTATTGTACTTACGTCCTGCTAAAATCTCGTTTGCGGATTGCAGCATCTGTAAGCAAATAAATAAATAATCGAGCTGACGTCACGTGGTCTTCTCAAGCGCAGCAGCCCGACCCTTTAGCTTGGCATCATGAATGTCCAGGCCACGAGGGCTTACATCTTAGCGCTAGGGAGCATAGAAGCGGCACAAATATCTAATGCCAAGCAAAAGGAAGGGGGACTTGGCACGGACTTTGTGGGGGCACCGCGAGAGGGCGCAACATGTCCCGCGGCACAAGCTAGTGAGGAATCCGGCTGAGGAGAAAATTGATATGACGCGTTTAATCGGTGGCCATACCTCATGGCGCCACATTGCTTGAATGCTAATAGCATTAACTTCGAGAGTGATTGCGTGATGGATTGTTTCAGAATTTATTCTTCTTTGCACTTAGGAGACATGCATGTACGTGCCACAACTCATTGCCCACCTGCCATCCGGTAATTATGATTATTCGCATGCGTGGAAAGCGAGAAAGTACGTGAAGGTTGGGGCCAACATTTAACACCCGTAATTGCATCTAAGCGCCAGAGGTGCATCACCATCGGTTGTCCGGAGAAGTGTTTCTTGCCATCCCTTCACCTTATACTTCTTGACACCCGATACTGAAAGCAATCAGTGTCACCACGATCTTTCTTTTCGCCGACACAACGTTGTGATAACGCGGCATAGGTGCCGTTTCAAATAAAGAATAATTCAGTTTCTCAAATTATGCCTGCGCACGCATAATTTAATGTGTGCTTAACTTCTTTTCTAAAGCGAGTGTATGGTTGACTATAAAAAAATAACACCAACTGCAGAAAAGAGCACAAATTCATACAAAGACAAAAAGATGTGTATATACATATAAACGCTATACAAAACAAAAATAAAGCACTCGTTGGCAATTTGGCAAAGCGACCGTTTTATTGTAATTACCTGTGCATGTATGTTTTATATATGTGCACCTTCCACGTGGAAGCCAGCGCTGGTGTTTTGTTCCTTCCGTAAGCCATCGGCTGCCACGGTGATCTTTTTTTTTTTAAGATGAATTACCATCTAGCTCGGTCAGACACATTGTTATGGTAGACATATGCTATCACTTGTCCAACAAGAAAACAATAGGTATCATCGAGTGCATGCAGTCAAGGCGTCTTGAATACCCTTTGCCTTAAGAGGAAGCTTTAGCTCCGGCGCTCACATCTAAATACATGTAAAAGGTGAATTCGTTTTTCGCTGCAACCACTGCACCAAATTTGACGATCTTTGTTGCATTTAAAACAGAAACTTATATTCTAGTGACTGTTGGTTTCAAATGTTTTATTTAGGTAGAGTACTAAACCATCGAACACCAGTGAAGTTATCTATATATGCCGATGATATCTGCATATGGGTATCCGGCTGCCTGCACCACCGCCTCGCACGAATAGCCCAAGGAGCCCATTCAGGGTCACTTGCCAATGATTGGATTATCACTATCAGCAGACAAATCATCATTCGTACTATTTCCTCGTGTGAAAAGAAAATCTACACGCTTGAAGCTAAATTTGGACGGATAACAGATTCGACAAGTCACCAGTGTCCGATTTCATGGCGTTGCCTTATACCACAGGCTACCCTGGCGCCGCGGTGTTGACCACGTTATGATATAATTGTCACCCAGGCTACATGTGCTCAAGCGAGTCACTGGCATACGCTGGGGCAACCACCAGACGTCGATGCTACGAATCTAAAAAAAATTCAGTAATGCTTAAATACAGCTTTTGCAGAACCCACGTACACAACGTAACAAATTCACGTAAGACATCCATGATATAATTGATGCCGTTTACAGAACTGCGATACGTGTTCTTGATGCAGAGCTATGAATTTGTATACTTCGTGCTTCTATTTTTTTCAAGCTTTCGAATATTTGAAAATATTTTTAACACAATACAGGACCTAAATCAAAATTCCACTTCCGACATTCACTAGAATTTAACTTTCTCTCTCATATGCAATATGTTTCATTAAAATCGGCGCAGGGGCTGCGTTAGAAAAACGTTTTTACATTTTACACGTATTTGAATAGGCCGCGTCGGAGTTGGGCCCGAGCTAAAGCTTCATCTTAATGCAAAACGATTAAGCCACGACAATGGCAGGTCCCTCATATACTGCACTCAATTAGCCGTGAATGCTAGAGGAATGAAGCAGAAGGTTATAAAGAGAAAATGACACGTCGGGCACGAATGCCAAATACTTCCACAGAAATAAAAAGAACGAGAAAGAAGACGTTGGCAAACATTCCAATCGACGCAACAGCACCTAAATTCAACACAGAGACATTTATTTCAGCCAAAGTGTTCGTTCTGGTGCATTTTACGAAACCGTCTTGGACGTCGATGAAGCAGGAGAATTGATGGGCGACGCCGCATTCCTCGTCGTGGCTTTCGCGTGGGACACGGCCGGACTCTCCCGGTGGCCTGCACCGGCAGGCAGATGAGTCTTGTGGCAGCAGTTCTTTCGAGCTTGCTGTTTTAGAGCTTGCGGAGATAAATTGGACACACAAAGGAAGAGGTTCCGGAGAAAATGAAGTATGCACATAGATCTCTCACAATCGCTTATCGTATTTTTCACCACATGAGCGATGTCACACGCATAAGGGCTTTCGAAGAATCGTTTCCTCCCCCATATTTTGTTCTTTTCTTCCTCTGCATTCAACCGTGGCGCGGAGCTTACCAAAAAGATTGTTTTCTTCACACGTTTCTATTCCTCCTGGCATTTTTATGGTATCTGAAAAATTGGGCTAGATGAGAGGCGCGGAAAACAGATTCCTTTTTCTTCACCCTTTTCTTCAAATTGTTCACTTGGGTATGCTTGTAGAATATTCAGCGCATTGCTTTCCTTCTACACCAAACAACTCTCGAGCTGTTTTGTTCCTTTTCTTTTTCTTTACTATTTTTATCCAACATTCTCTTCATAGCGAGGTGCGTTAATATTATTTGTGTAACACACGAAAGCTGAAAGGCTATGCCATTAAACAGTAAAGTGTAAAGGTAAATAGCTCCATGAGATATTTATCCTCCGCTATACGCAAAGAGCTTGAAAAGCTATTCTGTCCAGCAATGGTGGGGGAGGCGTAGAGCACCCTTTCTCGCTTTGCATTGCAGAACATTTTTGATAAATAGCTCTACTATTCTAGCTACAAACCTAGAAAATGCCTGGTTCCGTAAATCTGACCTTCAAGCTTAGCCAAGGTCAAACAGGGACTCGCTCCACGTTCGCGCTGAGAGCGCCGATGGCACCTAGCAGCATCTGTGCGTTGTCTTGTGGTGAAATTATAGAATCGGTAGTTGCTGCTATAAAAATATAAATCTCCGCAAACAAATGGTCTTGTTCTTTCCCAACGCATGCAAGACCAAGCTATCTCTCCACAAACATGGTTTCACCACATGAAAACACGGTGATCTTAAGAGCGATTGTCTTATGCGGAGGTATTGACGAACGCATGAACCGATTTTGTTTTCTTCTTTCCTTGGAGTTCGCCTCCCCTGTCCAAGTCCAACGTGTGTATTTGCGTGTATACTAAGTGTATACACGCCAATCCATGGCCTTTTCTTGGCTTCGTATTGTAGCTACAAGTGCTCTACATTGGGCGACAATTTTTGCGGTTGCTCCTATTTTAACGCGGCAGCGTTAAGGAGCTCGTGTCGCATAAAAGCCGGTGTCGTCGGCGTCGGTGTCGGCGTCAGCGGCGTTGGCCATGAGCGATAAATCCCACAAGGCACTTCATAAATAAAGAACATCTTGCAAGACAGTCTGGTGGGAATCGAACCAGGGTCTCCAGAGTGTGAGAGGGGGACGCTACCACTCGGCCACGAGTTCGTTCCTTCAAAACGGGACCAAATCGCCTCTAGTGAATGCGGTGTTGTCTTAGAAACGTGCCGTAGAAAGCTATACTGCGGTGTATATTGGTAATTATGACTATGTAACTTACAGAAGTCGCAGTTTCACGAGTAGCGAAGTACGTTTCCGCTAGATTTCTACTGCGCTCTGTGCACACGCAGAGCCATCTTGCGGCAGACACAGAAGACCCCTCCTCGCAATGTACGGTGCTGCCCCGACACGTGGCGCGCCACTCGCCCCATGATCACGTCCGCCTTCATGGCGCGTCGGGACCCGGCTATCTGTGCCGATCTCAACGTTTGGCTGGCTTAGCGCGTTTGAGTAGGCGGTGCGAACGGGGTGCGATAAAGCTATCGCGTTCCACTCTTGAAGGCGAAGCTTAAGCGTCCTCCAATTTTTAGAGCGCAGCATTTAAGTACCCGTTCCGGCGTTGAGCGTCGGCGGCATACCTCGGCGGCGTAGCCGAGCGTAGGAACGCAGCACATTATGAACGCAGAGCGGAGCGGGAAAAAAGAGCTCAAGAGGAGGAAAGTGGTGGGGGGCGCTACAGTGAAGACATGAGGCGGAGAAGGAGTGGAGGGGAAACGGCCTGCGCATGCGCTGAGTTTCTGCAGGCCACGGCCGCCGCAGCCGCGCGGGCGATCTCATGTGCGCTACTGAGGGGTGGGGGGCGCAGGGTAGCGTGAGGTGGAGAGTGCTAGCATAGATATTGTGTAACCACCATACATGGTGCTACGCTCGTCCATGATGTCGTCACTCCGCGCTACCAGCATGTGTGACGAGGATCACTATTAGTGCGAGGGGCTACGGCAAAAGGCTACGAGCAAAGCTCGATATGACGCTTCGTCAGGTGTTGTCGCCCCTGACACTGGTGGCACGATATCCCCGCGATGAAGGGTCGCCCTCGTTGTTGGTGGAATGACAGCGTGAGAAGAAGAGCGTAGTGCCACGCAGGACGAACGACGATGGCTACCACACGGCGCCAGGGTAGCGCGCGTCGTCTGTATGGAAACAAAGAACACTGCTCACTGCGTTCTCTTGCTAATATAAACTGTACCTATATAATCATGTTACAATATATTGACACATGAAATGGAAACACGTATAGAGTTGTGCTCAAATTTCGCATTAGGGAGCATGGTAATCGTTGGTGAATTCCTTTTTCGTTGACAATCTGCTAGCGACGCGGTTCTAGTGACACCTGTGCAGGCAGGAGAGTATGAGAAAAACAACAGACTTGCCCGACCTTGAAGAAACATGGCTCCTTTTCCAGCGAAGCTGTTTCTTTCGAGCACCTGCGTTAGGAGTTTCAGCTGCTTGTAATTAAACCACACTATAAACGATTGCCAGCATGAGACTAATGACATATGGACACCGTCCCGTGTGAACGAAACTCAGTGCAACATTTGGCTCTCACGGAAAACCGGTAAAATATGTCTATAAGATTTGAATAACGCACTACTTCATCCATCCAAGCACAAAGGACTTAGCGTGCGCCTAATTTCCACCAAACCTGAAGTCGATGCAATCCTTAATTCTTTGAGGACAGTGTGCAAGTATTCCAGGCAGGCTATACGACGCCCGGATACAATGAGAAAGTGAGTATTCCGCAAGTGGTTGAAAAGCTAATAATAAGACCATAATATTAAATGTTCACCACGTCCTAACCACTTCCTTTCCCTCCCTTACCCAAATACTTCGGAATGTAAATTCTATGTCGCACTTTTCGCAGTATCGCGAGAAACACTGAAAGCAAGAGCTGTAGTTGCTTTTAAACATCTCGATAATTTTAACAACCCATAATTAATTTTCCCTCTGGAAACTTGTGCCATATATCGCCCACATGTTGCGCCCTAATAATGCGAATGTTCCTTTAGATGCTCCACAGGGCTTGCTTGACTGAACAGGCAGTCTATCTTATAGGTCCTTGAAGCGGTGACACCGAATCAAGTCCCAGCTATCCGAGTCAACACTCGAAAACAATTTCTTGGCTATATACGTTGCACATGACACCGCGCTGAGCACTTTGAGCATACGTATGAAACTTGGTAGCATGAAGGGCATCTCGTACACCTCAATGAATAGTGGTTCTGCTACTGTTCTCACCTATGACATGGACGTCTAGATCTCCAGCGCCAAAGTGTCATTTCTAGTGAAGCCAGCTGTTGATGCCATCGCCACGACTCATGTGCCTTGCATTAGGCCATCCCGTCGTGTAGAGGGAACTTTCCAAGGCGAATCTCTGCCCTCACACGTCAAGGTATACTACTTTAAATATGCCGTACGAAAATTTATTCCAAGGCTACTACAATGCCGCAATTGCATGAGGCCAGCACTCGGGAGCGCCATATGCGAGGACATAAAAGCTTGCTCACGCTTCGTACAGCCCTCCGCTGCAGAATATGTGCAGCCACTGTTCGCAAATGCCCCAATTTCCTTCGCTCTCTTCATGCTTCCTCTAATGCTTCCAGTCTAACTCGGACAATGTCTGAACGGAGAATATAAATACATTGACTTGCACAATTAGTTTAAACCTTTACGCGCGCTGCGAAAGTTATAGTCGCAGCCACAGCCGACGCCACAGCAGAAGCTGGAGCCAAAGCCACAGCCGATGCCACAGCTAAAGCCACAGCCAATCGCCACAGCCGAAGCGAGAGCCACATCAGCGAATACAGCGAACAGCGGTAGAGTCCACAGCGTCGACTCCCTACAAATTATCCAAAGACTAGCAAGTGGTTGTGGGCTTTGATCCCTCATGAATTCCCTTCGCAAACTCTTAAGCCGTCAGCGCGAAGTGCAGTGCAGGTGCTGCATGCTCTTCATCCAGTGCTTGCAAGTCTCAAGAAAGCACCATGCCTCACCCACAGCCTCCTCCTATTCGCACAACAATCACTGGCTCTTGGGTCATCCCCAGGTGTCTTCAACGCACATCACCAGCTGTAGGACTCGACTTTGGTACCAGGAAACTTCGCCTTCATGCGCAGTATTCACTACATTCTTCTTTATATTCCCCCGTTCCTTCAGCTCCTGTGATGGGTAGGAAACTGGATGCTTGCCTGGTGGACCTCCCTGGCCTTCCTTTCCTTGCTTTCTCTTGCTCTCTCATCTTGTAGTATTCAGTCATTGATGGGTGCAATTGTGGGGCAGTGTATAGGATACTGCGAGTGGTGAGGAAGGACAGCGGAGTGCTGCTGAGAGCCAAAAGGTGACAGGACAAACAGAAACACACGTCGATATGTTGGCGAAGTGACGACATCATTAGGCCAGGACCGCGTGGTGGAGACATCCGCGATTCCAATGATGTTTGGTCAGACGCGGCAGCGGAGTAGACGTGGAAGCTTCGTTTGCACCGATCGCGCGTAGGCATAGGTTCTGCATCACCTTCAAGTGAATATTTCGTCATCAACTTTCCCAGATTTAGGCATGGTGTTTGTCTCAGAGAGTAAAAGGGCCACTCCCGCGCAATTTAGCAACAACTTACAAGGGAACAGCGCAGAAATTGGGGAAAGACTTACAGAAGTATAAAGAAGACACACACAGTGCTGAACCTTCAACAAAGTGTTATATTTTCAGGTGGACACGTCTTTAAACTGAGCACAGCAACGAAACAAGAAATTTATGCGGTATTACTGTTTCTCATTTCATTGCAACGCACTGGCGCTGGTTTCTAAGAACATAAGATCTTTTCTAGTCCTATTTATGGGCTGTTTTCCTCTACATTAAGCAACTAACAAGAGTAAATAAAAGCGATTTATTAACAAACTGATTTGATACTAGATATGGCTTATCGAAGCTGGCTCCATCTTGGAGACTTGGCAATAAAAGGTTGCTAATTGGTGCAGCATTCTTCACACCAGCGCACGACATATGTACCGCCGATCTTGGAGGCAGGTATTAAATGTTTGGTCACCGACATTGACGGCATGTTTAGTTACCTAATCAACGGTATTGCCGTGGATGAGGCACAGCATGCGAAGCTAGCTTGTTTGGCGCTTTCTCTGGGTTCGCCATCGATCTTCTTACTTCACTGCCTAGTGGGAGTCTCTGACACATGAGTCACGTAGAGAGAAAACATCAATAACCACTGTGATGTTAGCATAGGGAAGTTTATGCCTTGGTTCCTATGTCACATATGGTGTTCGTATCGTTGAGTGTTACCCTAAAGGAAATTTACAAAGGTCTAAATTAGGAGGTGCATATGATCATGTAATCACAAGAGGTGTGTACGCGTTAGGCGTCAAGCGTTAGGTTTCATACTGCTCAGCACAGACTCCTGTACTCGCAAGTGTACGTGCACCATGACATCGACAGCTTCTCAGTATTGTGAGCGCGATGAAAGCCATCCATAGACTTCGCGTCCGCCAATTTCTACAGCGGTTTAAATTTACACATTGTCTCTCTTTGTTTTTCGCACAGCTAGGAAATCAGGTGGGGGTGATGATGCGCAATCTCTGCAAATATTTTCTTTCTGTGCCCCCACCTTCGCATTCAACCAGGTAGACCATGTATTTACCCCATGAATCAGGAGCTATGCCAGATCTTTTTAAGATCGTCGTGCAAGGCCGCTTCAGAGGCCTGCAGCTCATTTCACTCACTGCCAGTCTCGCTTTCCGCGCATCTTCTTTCGTCACCTGTTGGTTGCAGCAACTTCAGTTTCTTTCTTTGGAAGGCGTTGTCAGCTTTATATTCCCGTGCACTCATTTTAGTCTGTCCTGCGCCATTGCATCTTTTTACTTTTTCTCAAGCTGGATACTTGTTAGCTCTGGCACAGCCATGCCGGACGGTTAGTTGTTAACGCTATGCACGCGTTAAGCCCAGTTCTTTTGTACCCGACGTCCTTTTGTTCACATTACAGGTGTCTTTATTGTCCTCACCTCGCCGGTGGCACCGCAGAGTCCCGCTAGTACTCCCGCACCTTTCGGCTATATTTTCCTTGTTCATTTGTTCCCCGCACTGACCGACCCATTGTTCTGCCGCTCTCTTTGAAGCAGCGGCCGTTGTAAGGCTGAGAGGGGGTTGACAGGGTGGAACAATTGCTCGCTTTGGATTTCAGGCTACACGATCGATAAGGCAAGAGTGGTCAGCAGCACAGGGTGGGGGCAGTTCCAAGAAAACTGCTGTAGGAAGCTGTTGTGGGGGGCATCTTGCTCACCCGATTGCCGTCTTCTCTGCTCTTGTCGGTTGCTTAGTGTTCTGCTATTCCAGGCGGACGTTTTTATTTTTGTGGTTTCACGCTAATGTGTGCAGTGTGCGATGTCAATTTCAGGGTTTTTTCTTCCCCATATGCACCTATGTTTGGCTATAAGAATCCATCTTGCGCTAGCGTTTCTACCACGCAATCGATTTGTTTACGGCAACGTCGATCATCATCTGTCTCCTTTCCATTTCTTAGCAAGATTTCTTGACGCAAAGCTTACTTTGCCTCTTCCTCACAATTCGCGGGCGCTGCCAGCTGGCTGGTGGTTTCATAGCAGACAAAACGTTGGGACACTTGGGATATGTGCCCATTCTTGGCCAATATCCCAGAATAGATATTTGCCACTGTGACAAAGGCGGTAAAAGGAAGCCTGATATGTATTTATATGCGTGCCGTACTTCCCTGTACATACACCCATGGTCAACGTTCTTCCCTAGACCAGCATCATAGATCGCCTCCGTTATCGTGACACACCAAGCTAACAGCTGCAGGCGACGAGGGTGTTCTCATGTGAAGCGTTACTGCTGCTACCTCGCTAACTGAAGCGAGCTTTGCATTGTGCAGATTGCAACATTGCGCTAGATCTAGGAGTTTCACTGCTTGTATTTTTTCCCTTTCTTTTGCTTCACTTTCTTCGTAATTTGGCCGAATACGTGTAATGTTCTCTGGCTCTCTTACCTATTACGCAAAGCTAACAGAAAAGTCTTTCTCTGAGGCCAGCAAATCCCGCACTTCTGCTAGACTCTTTTTTTTCGTTTTTATACGTTTGCATCATGTGTTCTAGACTTGGAGCCTCCTTCTATGGATTATATCAATTCTCCAGCGCTCATAAGACTTGGGAGAAAAGCAGTTACAGAGGGGTGTTGCATAGGCTACATCTTGTTCGTAAGATCGTGGAGAGAGTTTCGTGCTCTGTCAAATATCAGCTCACATCGAGGCACGACTAGCATTACACGTGTGTTTCGATAACTTTTTCTCGGGCTTGAACCACGGGTTATTTCTCCCTCGCGACTGTTACAAAAGAAGTTCGTTCTTACAGGCTTGCGAGGCCCGGATGGTCGGAGCTGCTTTTACCGGCGGCCTCGCTCAAGTTTTATTTCACTTTGTTTGATCAAAAGAAGATTCTCAAAAAACATCCGTGAAGCATTATAGAAATTTATATATACTGCTTTCTGCGGAATATCGAAGGGAACTTTACTGGCACAAGCCATAGGTTGTGTTTTTAATACATTGTTTCATTCTGAATAATGGCGCTCATTCACGAAGGCAGCAACATAGTAAGATCATTGGGCAAGTAAAAAGAATTCTTGATACCAGTAATTAAAAAAAGAAATGTTCAGTAATTTTATTTAGAACAACCTTCGCTATACCTAAATGCTGTTTTCATATTTACTTTAGTCTACTTAGCCCGCGCATTCTACACTGAAAATTTTAATAAGATCGCTTGTGAATAGCTGATTATTTCTAAGTAGCGTTTACATTTTCAATTATTTGTGTGTGTGTGAGTGCGTTTAAGTCTCAATATATATTTAGAGACTTCAGGACAGTCGTATCCTGAACAGGTTCATTGTGTTAGATTCTCATGTAAGACTCGTGTTCAATAATATTCACGCTTCAAATTGTCCTCTCAGTGCGGCTCTATTTATATCAAAAAGTTATCGATCGATGCGAATACTTTTACCTCTCTTTATTATGCGTGTGAGCGTGGCGCGGGAGACGTATTCCGTCAATCTGATCGAATGAGTTTGGCTCGGCTGACGTTTGCAGCATATTTATAGAACACGATGAAAGCTGCATGCTAGAGTAACAGCTTAGGTTGTGTACAAGAGCCAATTTCTACAATCCTGCACTTGTTCTTTCTAGGTTGGCAAACAATCTTGCAGTGTCGAACCACTTCCCGTAGAGAGAGAGAAGCCATGGCTGCTGTAAACATTTATATCTGCTCTGCAACGGAGAATAACGGTACACCAACTTATCGTGCTGCACAGGACTATTTAGTGTCGTGCTGTTGCCCAGAACAGGCAGTGCAATGACCACTGCACAACCATCACACATTCTCTAGAGCGGTTCTTCAGGCCTCGATTTAACTGAAAATGAATTTCAGTAAAGGTAAGAGAAGTTAACAAGCTCATTCTTGTCAGCGGCATTTACCTAGACCTCAGCAGGGGTGCTCAGCAATGCATGGCTTATAGTTTGGCAATCTCAAACATTTTTTCGGCCACTATAAAAAGCCCTCAAACAGTACTGTAACGCACAACAAATTGGGTGGCTTATCTGGTGATATTTGGCATCTCTCAGGAAGCGGCGGGAGGCCCTGTGTTGCTTTTTCTCTCTCAAATTCTTGGTTAACAAAACAGTTACAATTGTGTTAGTTTTTCCATCCAAACGTTCAAACATCTCAATATGGCTTAACACCATCCCCATGCATTTGAACATCCACACAGCGTTCCGCACTACAATCGCGACACTTCCAATCAAAGTGCATAAGCACTTTCCCTCGTTCGTAGACAGTTTCGCTATGCGAAGGATGTCGTATAAACTGAGCACACTGTGCATGGAAAAACAGCAAACATTGCCTTATAACCAAAGAGATGTTGTGTCCCCCGGCTTCTTTGCGCAGCGGCCAGTATCCAACCTGCAAGGAGACGTCGTGGCGCATCAATGAATCTGAAAAAATATGAACACTTAACCGAACCACTGAATTCGAGTCGCTTTGCACAAACTAACCTTCCCTGTTCTTGTTTCTCTTGTCGAAGCGTCTGTTTTACTACAGCAATGCATCGGTGCATTTTGTTTTTGCATTTATGACAGGCGTCACAGACACGCCAGAGCGAAAAATGCGCTTTCTTATTATTGCTTGCTGAGCTCAGATTTGTCGGTCACTTTCCTCAGGTCTTCCTTTGCCTGAGCCTCCCACTTCTTTATCTGCTCCAGATCTCGCAGCAAGCAGAAAACTCCGAGCCCTTTTGATGCAGATCCGACGTTCAAGGGAACGCAACAGCCTGTCATTATTTTCTGCTTTAACTAACACGTGCAACTGACTCACTCTTCCACTTGTCATGCGATTTCTGCCAGTTCAACCATGCCACATTCCACCCGCGAATCCGTCACGGTGTCCGTGCGCTACCGCCCTTGGGTCGCCATTGTGATACACAGCGACATAGCGTTTCTTAAAGGGCAGCGCCATCTTAAACGGCGGCGCTTATGCTATCCAGGCACCCCACCTGCACTTTAAAAAGAAACGCTGCCATCTACTCCTTTCTTCCATTGTTGTCGCCGATATGGGCGTCAATGAGAAAAGCCAGTACGTTGCTTTAGTTGACGGTGCTGTTTTCGTAAAATACGCAAAGTACCAAAAACACTGAGACTACCTCTGAAATAAACGTCATTTACGTATCTTCAACAGGAGAAGTATAGCTAGAAGCTTATACGTGATAGGAAAAGAGTGAGTGAGAGCCAAGAATGAAACCGACGCACGTGTAGAGCAAGAAACCCGCAGCAGTAAACAGCTGCACCCCTCCCCGGTGCCTGTTTTTTCTCAGTGAGCAGCGGTGCAATGAAGTGAAACGGCTGCGAAGCCCCGAGGATCGCAGCAAAAAGATGGCGCAGAAATAGCATCTGTATTTATTGAATGGAAGGCGGAACGCAATGTGAAGCGTGCAACAACGACAAGAAAACAGGAAAAAAGAACGTGAAGCGGGTGGGACTCAGTCTCGATGAAATACATGCACACCTATGGCAAGAAGCAAAAACTTCAAGACAACTTCCGTGGTATGCAGTGGATTTCATTGATGTTCTTCCATCCATGCAGTTTTTTGATGCCCAGAAAAAGAACCTTGCGCACTCGTTTTCTGCATCATCGTCTTCCGCCGTTTGTGCCTTTTGAATTCGTCTATATTATTTTTCGCTCAATCGCCGCGAGGCCTCTTCGATTGCTTTCACAGCTATCCATTACACTATTACGTTATTACATTTTTTTCGCGTTATCTCCCGTTCGCTGACCTGCAGTGCACTAAACCTAAACAGTGCCTTACCAACTCGCCCTGCAGACCCACTTGGCGAAATGGTGCGAAGACATCACTGGTCGGACGGAAGATCAAGAAATCGAATGGGTACTCGGTATATATAATGTTGCAGTTGTATAGAACGAGATAGGATAGGATAGGAAGCCTTCATACGTACACATGCTGAAGCGTCGTTTTATCCTGGTGACATCACTAAAAAGTATTGCCGCTATTTGCTATCAAATTTCGCAGACCGCAGTTTTGATACTGAAGTCGACCCCAGAGCACGCTCGCTTTCCTACATATCTTGTTACATGCGGACCATTTCCGATTACGGCGTGCTCTATTTTAAGCTTTCAAAATGATTTATTTGCTTTCATTGCATTACGCACACTTGCACATAAAAGAAACGTGTTGTTTGCATTTTCACTAATAAATAATAAATTTATTAGTTCATGTAAGTACACGGTTAACGTGTCATATAGACATGTCACATACTGTCGTATTTTCATAGTACCTGAGTCTAAGGCTAACTGTCGCGGACAACGTGGCCTGTGACTTGGTCAAAGGGGTCTCTAGACAGACCGCCATTTTCATTCTGACATCACTTAATTTAGTTGAAAGGTTCGCCAAGAATATTTAGAGGCTGGTCGCATGCACCCTTTGAAAGGCTGACATCACTCTCGAAAAGGACGCATTAGAGCGCCTATGAAGATGTATATGTAGACGCTTTTATTTAGTGGCACGCTGTCTAGCCTACGGCAGTTCTTTCATCGTCTGCCACCTTCAACATGAACGGTAATCAACCTGAACACTAGCTTGAAACAAAGCCAAGGCTGTTTTTGTATTAAACCTCCTTGCTTGCAGTCCACGGAATTTGATGTTGTGTTAATATATTCGATGTCCATAAGCCGTTGTCGGCAAGGAAAATCACCTGTTCCGATCTCTCAATAGGACAAGTCTGGCGAGGACAGTTTGTGCGTGCCTGCGGACTAAGCAAGCGCGAGTTGCGTCAGAAAAAAAGTTCCTGTTATGGTAACCACGAAGACACAGCGCTGCGCATGACGGAATAAAAAAGAAAGCTTTAGAAATATATTACTGTAGAAAAAGAAAAAGCGGCGGAAACCATCAGATGATGACTGTCGAAGACGATACGTTTAGCATTGAATCAGTATTGTGACACAACGTATTGCTACCACCGGAACGAGTAATCTATGAGGAGTGTGTACTGCAACGGAATTCCTCTTTCGCGCTTCTCTAGAAACAGTGGGCGCCATCCAACGCCACCGCCACCGCGAAGCCTGAGCCTAGCCTCCGAAATACACGGCGTGCCGCTACGCTACATGACTCGCGTCATGCGGCCACCGGGCTCTGTCGCGCTTCCTTCTAGACACACTGCGCCATCTAGTGGCTCTGCCGCGAAGTCCGTGTATGGATTCAGAGACGAGAACAGGGGTGCACCGGCGCCTGCGAACGATGAGAATTTTTCCCTAGCTTGCCGCACACTCCGTGTCACATACTTCGTGACCCGAGTTGGCGAGAGATGCATACCCAGTGCCATCATGGCGCTCCTCACTAAATCGTTGGCGTGAAAGATGTTTATGGAAACGTGCCACACATTCAGTGCATTTGTGGCGAAGCCTGCTAAAGCATCGGGTTGTTCTTGATAAACACTTGTGACGTGCGTCCTATTCCGTTCAGAAGCGGTGAAATTTTAGGGGTCTTTTTTGTCATTGTAGAGTGGCACATTACCAGTAGCACATAACTAGCTACTCAAGTTGGCGTCGAAGACGTTCATTGAAGAGCGACACACGCTTACTGTCACATACCCAGGTACCAAAGTTGGCATCAAAGAGGCTGATTAAAGACCAGCAGGAACTGAGCAGCGCTCCAAGTCGTCGTCAAGGAGTTTCTTCGAACAGCAGTACCTATCCAATCGCGGATCTACAGTGACCTATGTTGGCGTGAAAGAGGTTGGTCGAAAATCGGAACAATTTACACGTCCTAACAATCTCCGGAAACGAAGTTCGTCCAATTGCTGGATTCGAACACTTTTCACTCAGCTCAGCAGACCAATGTGCTACGCATTCGGTCACAGACTCGCCAGTGATACAGGTAGGCTCGGAAAGAGATAGATAGATAGATAGATAGATAGATAGATAGATAGATAGATAGATAGATAGATAGATAGATAGATAGATAGATAGATAGATAGATAGATAGATAGATAGATAGATAGATAGATAGATAGATAGATAGATAGATAGATAGATAGATAGATAGATAGATAGATAGATAGATAGATAGATAGATAGATAGATAGATAGATAGATAGATAGATAGATAGATAGATAGATAGATAGATAGATAGATAGATAGATAGATAGATAGATAGATAGATCCCGGAAAGTATGGCAAGTACTCTAATAATGGTAGCGCATTAAAAAGTGGACATCTTTTACACGATGAGACGACGAGAGCTTGTGTGTTCTGGAGCAAAGTTGCGGATGCGTAATGAGCGAGTTAGAGTCAGCTATATCAGTCAGGATAGCAAGAGACAAATTTTGTGAGTATATACTATGAATGCGTCCTAGCGCATTTGTAGCGTCACGGTAGTTTCAGAGGAGCAAATCATTGCGCGTAAAATAGTGCGAAGAAACATTCTATCACTGTGTGTGTGTGTGTGTGTGTGTGTGTGTGTGTGTGTGCGTGTGTGTGTGTGTGTGTGTGTGTGTGTGTGTGTGTGCGTGTGCGTGCGTGTACGTGCGCGTGTGCGTGTGCGTGCGCGTGTGTTTGCGTGTGTGCGTGCGTGTGTGCATGTGTCTGTGCGTGTGCGTGCGTGCGTGTGTGTGTGCGTGCGTGCGTGCGTGTGCGTGTGTGTGTGTGTGTGTGTGTGTGTGTGTGTGTGTGTGTGTGTGTGTGTTGAGCAGCAACGGTTTTAATCGACGCTAATATTCCCAAAGCACGAGCTAGTGCGCTGCAGGCGAAGATCTGAAGTCATGGTGTTGGTCATGCACAGATGATGAAGATGACGTCCATAATATAAATGCTCACACTAATTGCCCTCGCGGACGGGAGCGGCCAACTGTTCCGCAGCTTAAGCTAGCTCAGAGCGCCGATGAAATGGATTTAGGCGACAAACATGCCCGATTTCAGTCTCGCGGCAGCGTCGGTCAGTCGGTGTATGAAGAGGTGTAATACTGTAGTTCTTTGGGGAGGTCTTTATTGTGACTTTGTAGTAGCCGATGTATGGAGATTGAAGCTTTTCACATAAACCAGGCATTTGCACAGGGGTCTAAAGCAGTACATCATCGCCAGGGCGGTAGAAAACGACACAGTGTGTGGCATCATAACAACTCTTGCGGTCTTCTTGGATCGCCTAGGTGTTAATGCGAGCACAGCAGCGACACTGGGAAAGACGAGACACAAAGTGGTCGCAAATGAACAGTGAAGTGTTGATAGGACCAGAAAAGAAACAAACGCCGAGGGCAGAGGTTGGATGTTGGCCTAGATCAGGAAAAGTAGTGGTCGTTCGCTGGACAGCGGTGTTGGACGTAATAGTTGAGCGGAAACCCGCAAGGTGGAGTGAAGTAATTAACTAAGGAAAAAGGACGCATCTTCACAATCGTAGCAATTGCATCAAATGAAACCCATATGGCTTCCTCGAAAAAATAGTGCCGCAGTTGAAGAAAAACTTGTCCTTATGCGGGACTTGAATCCGGGACCACCACCTTTCCGTGGCAGCAGCTCTGCCATCTGAGCTAACCAGGCGGCTAGCAGATGGCAGGGCGAAGTTGAATTTGTCAACATCTCGAAGCAAAGGTAAAAGTTTGACGTAATAGTGCTGCGCAAACCCGCAAGGTGGAATATACTAATTAATTAGTTATAAAGAGGAGAATGACAGTTATGATGGTCAGCTTGAATATACATAGACAGCATATCACTGAACGTGCGATGAAATTGCTCTGTTGACCACTGGTTGGGGGATGGTAGCCGCAGGTTGTCTTAGGAGCAGTGTTGCACCCTCGGAGAACTTATAAAGCGTACTTGAGAGAAATGCCTTGGCCCGATCGCTCAAAATGGCGTGAGTTCCTCCGTGGCATAAGTACAAGGCATGTAGGAAGAAGAAAACCTCTTCCGGACCAGTTCCTGAGCGGACAGAGGCTGTTCCGCGTACCGCCTCAGGTAATCCACAACGGTGACGACCCATAGGTTGCCGTCCGCAGTAGCCACGAGAGGGCCATGAAGGTCGATGACGACGACAGCGAAGGGTTCTGCTAAACAATGTAGTTGTTGTAACGCCCCAGCGGATGCAGGTAGGTCACTTGCTGCGTTGGCAAAGACTGCACCAGGCGACATATCGAGCTACGCTGGTTGAAAAACATGGCCTGAAGAATCGGCTGCGTATTCGCTCGCGGGTTTTGAGGTTACCCAAGTGGCGAGATGTCGGGTCGTCCTGAGAAGCATGGAGCACTTGAGCACGGAGAGAGTGTGGAACGGCAGGAACCCATCGATGGCCCTTAGGGTAACAAAAAAACGTAGCAGCAGAGAACATCGTCCTCTAATTTGAAGAGTTTGATCTGTCTTCGAAGCTTGGTCTTTGGTGGGATTAAAACACCAATGAGGTGATCTGTGATATCGTGGTAGTAGGGATCAGTGCGCTGGTTAACGGAAAACATCGAAAGGCGGCTGTATGGCAGCTGGGTCAGGGAAGCGATACGTAAAACTGAAGACGTGACGTGCGCGCGGCAAAGTTGACACCAAACGATGGCGGTAGTGGGCAGCGGGAAAGTGCGTTGGCGTCTTGGTTCTTCCTTCCGGTCTTATAAACGACATCGAAATCATATGCTTGTAATCTGAGGATCCAGTGGCCAAGGCGTCCTTACAAGTTTGTGATCGTTGACAACCAGCATAAGGCATAATGATCGGTAGCAACAGTGAAATGTCGACCGTGGAGGTATGCACAGACTTTTTGCACGGACCATACAAAAGCCAGGCACTTCTGTTCAGTGAGTGCATACTTTTTCGCGGGCGTCAAAACACGGCTTGCACATCTGATGACTTTCTCACGAGAAGCGCGGTTACGCTGCCACAGCACGGCGTCAATCCCTTGGCCGCTGACGTTCAGTATGCAGTAGAGCGGGTGCGTTACCATCAAATTACAAAGGATGGGTGGCTGTGGTATAAACGTTTTTAAAAACAGGGTTGAAGTGCCTCAGACAGGCTGGCCAACGTTTCGATAGGTGGACCTATCTTCGTCAAAGGCGGCCTCGTCATCCTCGGCGTGTTAGTTTTAAAGGGTTAGTGCAGTGACGTCACGTGCGGGTGTTGTTGCTGGCGGCTGGTTTTAAAGAGAGAGATTACAAGAGGGAACAGGCGCTGTCGTCCGACGTCTGTGAGCCTCATTCTCAAGACGAAGGGACAAGAGCGTGAGAGTGGGCACGCGGGGAGGAAAGAAAAGAAATAGAAGCAGAAAAAAGGGAAAAAAAAAAGCACGGGGGTGCCAGGGCCGTACCAAGACACAACAAAGGGGGGGGGGAGTGAAAGAAAAAGAAAGAGAAAAATGAAATCTTTAAGAAATATGGGGGCTTGGGAGCGTGTTGGGGATGCGAACGGTTAGGAGGTAATCCGGGGTAGTCGTTGGCGGCATGTTTTTGAGGCATTAGAACGGCCGGTCAAGCAATAGGTCGAGTAATTTTGAAATAGTTAAGGTGGCGACGGGGAGTCTGCGGTGCAATGTGTGGGGTGAATGAAAGGCAGCGGCATGGTCTTTCAAGGGGGAAAGTCAAGGCACGGTTAGGTTCCTGAAAAGTGGCTTCGCAGCGATCGCACCAGTGGAATGAACTAGCAGTGCCAAGAAGTCCATAGAGAGGTGCGGCAATAGTGCCAAAGTTCTGGATGAAGCTTCGGAAGAGTAAAGCGAGACCGAGAAAACTAAAGGCTGTTTCACATGCTGCGACTGCAACGACGAAAATCGGTGCTGTCGCACGCGTCGCAATGCGATTTTTAGAGGGCTTATTTCACATGATTGCGATTTTAACAATGCGACTGGTGCGACGCCCAGGGTTGCTTAGTGCCAGGTTTCGTGGCACACGCTGCATAATTCTTTTATTGTAGTGAATAAAACGTTTACATTATAATATTATTGACTTCTCTTGATTATAAGCAAATAATATGTACGTTTACTCATTTAAAAACGTTAGTTAAGATTTGTCTTGGGGTGCGCGACGGCGGTTTCTGTAGTTCAGTGCGACATCGCGCACGTAAACAGCTGTTCGCAGGTGGTTCAGCGATGTGTGTTGTCTTATCTACCTTCTATGACCGTTTCGTTCTGCCTGTGCTACAACAATCTGCAAGATGACCTATCGACAAGTTCATATAGCTACCCTCACCGTATATGCAGTATTCGGAATTCGGCTGCCACGAAGAGAAAGTACAATTGCAAGCCTCAATGTTTATTCCAATTTGGTATTCCTAAACATTATATTGGCAGAATTTTATGCCTGCTTGCATTTCCTGCAATTCAATGTTCAGAGCTGGAAAAACTGATTCCTTTTCTTGCTGTCGAATGGCTGCTTCAATGTTGATAGCAAGCTATAATTATTCATTTCGAAAGTGTTAAGCAATGACTATATGTCTAAGCTTATCAATGCCGTTTTGTTCCACGAACACAATTAAGTTTTCTCTCTCCCTCTCATTGACAGCCATGGAATGAAACCGTTCACTTTCATAAGTATCAGGATGCAAACATTCTGGAGATTGTCCTGAGCATTTGTCTGCATCCTATAGTGTGCATGTTTGTATTAAGTTCTCGTGTTACAATCGCAGTGATCTACACATATTGTTATATTGCAACAAACTAATTTATTTAACTTTGTTTTCAAATCTACCATGTGGCCATGCAGTAACGACTGCATTAATAAGCAAAAAAGAAAACTGCAGATTCAGTGTACGTGTTGGAATCTATGCGAAGTGAAGATTCTGTCAAGTGGTCAATTAAATGCTGTTAAAGTAACTGCATTATATACAATTTCTCTTATTTCCAACAATCCAACATGTCATCTTTTGCAAGGTTTGCTTATGCACCACATAGGTCACAACCTTAATGCATGTCATGTAATCTTTATGCATTACACTGTTCACAAACCATACCGAAACGCAAACGGCAGTTAATGTAGATGCACGCTGCGAGGCATCAACACAGTGACGTTTGTTGAGCAAGGAATGGTGCGAGGTGTATGCAGATGAATGAATGACGTACTTACGTACTTATTTATTTATATACCTCGCAGGCTGCAAGGTTGGAGTATTATGCAAGGGGGAATAAAAAAGTTGTTACAAAAGGAAGAAGGGCACAACATTAAGAAAAAAAACAGCAAAAAAGCAGTACCACTACATTGCACCAACTAGCCCAACATGTTTTACTGGCACAACATTATACAATACTTAACAAACAATAACAGAAAAAGTTACTGCCCATGCACCCTGTACAGACGGTAAACCAGCGAAGCTGAAATGTGCAGTCCCGGTTTTTATCACTGGGTTAATTCCAATGACTTATTCAAGTCTTTCTATATTATTGGTTATGTCTGTGTTTCTTAATGAGGTTATGCACATGTTTGGCTTGGGTTTATCACATTGTTTATTTGGAATGCCGCACATTGCACTTTGCAAGATCACCATCTTCGAAAGTGCAATGAGCAGCGGTTCATTGTGTTAATCCAGGTGGTCCGTCGAAGTCTTTCTGAATTATGTTACGCATTTGTGTTTTGTAATGCATTAATCATAATGTTTATGACTCAGCTATGCACTTTAGTTACCAAGTGACACACCGGGGCTGCACATTTCATTTAATTAAATACAGGGACACATTTTTGAACCTATAGGGAAGTCTGAGAGAGACTTCTGCACGCGCGCTCTGCTGCTAGAGAGAAATGACGTCACTATCGGTGTAGCCAATGGCCCGCCACACCTTTGCTGCAAGATAATTATGACATCATGATCTTGTCTTAACCCCGTCCCACTCTGTGTCCCTTCCTTGCAATAATGCGTAGATAAATGTTTATGTGTTAAATGCATAAGTATTTCTATATCTACCCAACAAGAAATGTCTCCGTCCCTCATGTAAGACGAACAATGGCTCACAACCCCCGAAACAATGGCTCATACCCCTACGCTAGGGTTCTTGTGATCGGACCATGAGTGTTTCGCCTAGGCATATACAGCTTCACTCTAAAAAGAATGAACACCTTTCTGCTAGATACCAAGATAATCTCATGAGGTGTACTAACAAATGAAAGTTTATTGACCATGCCGAGTAAATGCTGGTCGACAAGCAATAAATCGAATTTACACAAAAAGCAGAAGCAAGATCTGATGCGTGTCCATACAGATCCCAACAGGAAACGCATCCATCTCTGAAAGTGTAACAGCAGCCATGCTGACACAAGATTCTCCCAGTGTATTTGCATCTACAGCATCCATAATTTCTCTAGGCAGCCGATCTCCACAGAATGCTAGCTTCTTCCTCTACAATGCACTCTCCACATCTGAGCGTGCATCGTAGAGGAAGAAGCTGGCATTCTGTGCAGATCGGCTGCCTAGAGAAATTACGGAAGCTGTAGATCTAAAAATGCTGGGTTAATCTTGTCATCACGGCCTCCGTTAGAAATGGATGCATTTCCCGTCAGGAAATGCACATGAATTTTTGCTTCTCCTTTTTGTGTATGTTCAGTCTATTGCTTGTCAGCGAGCATTTACTCGGTGTGTACATTAAACTTTTGATTGTTAGATCATCACGGTTTTCTTGTTTGTCCTATGTGTTCTTTGGTGCCATTTGCAGCCAGGCTATTCGTTTTTTTTTTAGACTGCAGCAAGTCACTTTAATAGCCCTCATGATACTTTATAAAATCTTTTATTTGGCCAATGTAGCAAGAATTTACAGTGTAAGCAGCAAGAACAGAGTATGCTAACATCTAATTAAAAGGTTTATTGTGAAAATGCAGTGATCTATAAAGGTTACCACAAAGTAGTACAGCAATAAAACCTGATAAAGACTAGTGCTTGATGAAACCAAACATAAAAGCAGGAAAGGGGGAAAATACATATAGATATACAAGTCCAGGGGAAAAAAACAGTGATCACCAAGTGTGCAAGTGGCTACCTTCCAGGAAACTCATTTTTTCCCCAATGGCATGGAACTGGAAGAATGTGCTTGCATTGCATAAGCAAACTGTCAGTCTGTCTATTGGAATAACAACAGGGTTTCTTGAAAGGTGCTGGCATGCAGGATTGGCAATTGTAATTATTATGCGAAGCATATTACGAGGGCTCAACCCAGCTCCTCAGGCGCGGCGGTGACCATGAAATCACGTGACACCGTGACGTCACGACAGAGGAGAAGTGGCTTTGGCTCAACTCTTGCAAGACGGGCTGGGTGGGAATCGAACCAGGGTCTCCGTAGTGTGGGACGGAGACGCTACCACTGAGCCACGAGTACAACGCTTCAAAGCGGTACAAAAGCGCCTCTAGTGAATGCGGTGTTGCCTTAGAAACGCGCTGTTTCTAAGGCGTGCGTCTCTTGCTCAGGCGCACATTTCGTTGCCGCGCCGAACGCTGCTTTGCTCGACGCTCACCGCGTCCAATGCGGGACGCGTAGTCGCTGCCCTGTAGCCCATTGTCTTACACCCCTTGGCGGGTCGACGGGAACGCTGTCGCGTTCCACTCTTGAAGGCGAAGAAGTAATGCATGAGTTGTTTCTTCGTCTAGCCGAACCAAATATAGCCAAGCAACAGCAGTTCACCAGGCTAAACAGTGGTTCAACAACTAAAATAAAGGCTAGTATGCTTCGCATCCTGGGCTTAACCTTACCTAAGCCACAGCCATTTTTTTTCCTGCACTTGGAATTTTTCTCTATTTTCTTTCTGTAGCATATTTATTTATGTTTGGCTGCATCAAGCACCAATTTTTATCTATCCTTCAATGATGTCTTTCTTTTTCTGGGGAAAACTCGGGGAAGGCAGGAGATGGAAATTCAAGACGATGAGCAACATGAAAAAAAGGTGAAAGTAGGAGCCAACGTTTCCACACGTGGACTTTGAAGAAGACAAGTCCACTTGTCAAAACGTTGGCTCCTGCTTTCACCTTGTTCTCGTTTTGCTCATCGCCCTTTTACAACTCGCCACATTTTTACAAATGAACCTCAGTTGAAAGTTAGTCTTCATCCATATCTAGTGTCATCCTGTTGATACTGCTCCATGCTATGCACTCTTGCAACATTTGTGTGTGTATGTGTGCACACGTGTGGATTTGGATGCGAGATCGGGCCCTTGGGCAGAGGTATCATTCTTCTCCTGTGCAGCCTTATGAATTCATTAACTATACTGCAACAGAAATGCGATGGACAGGAACGAAGTGAACACACAGAGCGCTTCGATCTTGTGTGTTGTCTATCTGTTGCACTTTAGTTAATAATGAATACACACAAACTCATCTAGTTTTCAGTTACTATGTCAGGCTTATAAGCCCGCTTGTGTCCTGGAATATCTGCATGGCTATGTATCCTGTAATTTAATTTCTGGCCATGTGCTGGCAAGTCGCGTGTTAATCTCCTGATTTTCCTGACAATCTTGTGTGATGTGCAGGCCCAGACAGTTTCTGGTGAATCCATGCAGGGTGTTGTGCAGGGTGTAATCTGCATTACAAGTGCTGCTTTGATTGCTTTCCGTTCAGCTTTTCTAGGTGTAGGATGACCTAAAATGGTACTCACTTATATGGGGTTTAGTTTTATGTAGTGTCATAGTACTGTTACACTGCTATTGCCAGATCAGTGTACTATATGTGCCTTATGTTTGCTTGTATCTTCATGACTAGCAACCTCCTCTGTGTGTTTGGCAGTTGCATATAGTCTCCTGGCCTAATTGTTTGCCCCCATATTCCATGGTATGGGCCTGTTGTGTTTCAAGTTCAGGTACTCCCGAGGTTGTGTTTCTTAAGGGAGGGGTAGTCGTCTTTGCATCTCATATGCTAGCTGGCATAGTATTTTGCGATGAGGTTCTGAGCTCTTGAGACAAAGAATTTGTGCTGCAGGCTGCAACTCTACTCTGTCTAGGTGCTTGTTCGTTAGCTCTTTCTCATAGAGGTCTTCAAGCATGGTACAGTTGGAAAGACCTGTTATTACTACCCGATGCCTGTATTCGATGAGTTGTCTTTTTTGTGTGCTGTTGGTAATTCATACCGTACCATACCTTGGACACAAGCACAGCATCTGCGATTTTCTATAGTATCCGCTCGCCCACCCCCGTTATTTCGAGATTATTCTTTTCACCAGGTGTGGAAGTTGCGTCCAGGCATTGCATAATTTTTTCACCCACATGCTGGCTCTGCCGTCATGGGCTTACACTAGCTGAGGATTTGTGGATGTTGACTTGCGGGCATATTTGTCCAGCTATGTGGATCACAATGTGCAATCTGGGGTAGTTCTTGATTCTAGTCTTTCTTTTTTTCTGACGTCGATATGAGCTGACTTATCAGAAAGCGAGAGGCCAGACTAGCCAAGAAAGTCTGCAGTGTTGTCGAGGGCTTGTTGCATCATTTTTTATTTCTGTATAAGATAGCTTTCCCACAGAGTGTAATACACCATAGGCTGTAGTGTTTCTTGTAGTATGCCCGTATTGTTGGTGTGTGTGGGCTAAACGTACCTCCAACTCTCACCTGGAATTTTCTGTCTTTCAGAAGGTTAGTTTAAGTGTTCTACCAGAAATGTTTTTGCACATCGTTCCTCTTATTAGAGCAGCATGAGGTACTGCTGTTAACCCTTTAATGACGAGACATATAAATACCGAGAAAACATGTTTATTGTTCTATCTAAATATGCAAAACACGTCAAGAGTAAGCATAATCAACAAAAAGAAAAAATATTTTGCAGAAATTTTTCAGCAATAGAGGGAAAACCCCAGGCAGGAAACAGGAAGTGGGCTTCACCCCATTGAAGCCACCTAGCTTTATTTTCAATTTGTATAGACAGCTCTTATCATATGTGAACCAGAGGTGCCCATTTCATTTGCTTTACATCAGATGTGCGACACCAATGCAGCTGCATACGTTGCATTGGCCTGTCTCCTCTGAACTTGCTTGCACAAGACAGTGAGTCGCGTGCCAAACTCCTTCTTCCTCGTCCAGTGTTCCTGCTCTAAACCAACCAATGACGCTTGCTGCTTGTCATTCAGTGTTGGCCGAAGACATTTAGCTAGAAACTTCGTACTCGATACTTAAACTCGACAAGAGAAAAATTCTTTTTTGGTGTGTTGCCTGTAGGCAACACTCGTCAATAAAGGGTTAAAAGCCTCTTCACTCTGTTCATTTTTTCATAAGCGGTATTACACAATGTCCTGCAATAAGGTTTCTGCTGCTTATGGCCCACTCATATCTGCCAGAAGAGACAACTCTTGAAAAAGGTTTTCTTTGTGCTATGTGTGCGACGTAGTATGAGCATTCATGCCTTGACATTTATACATCTGTAGAACCAGCTTCTTGACAGAGTACTTGCTATACCTGATCATGCTTACTTGTGCAGTGCTGTTGAACAATACATATTGATGCAATGAATATTTACACACTTGAATTATCACGAAAGATGGTTGTTTTACAATTCTGCGCTTTGCTTTCTATTGGTGTTAGATTTTGCATAAGCATACCCCCCGTGCAATAGCATTTTGAAGTGTAAGGGTTCAATAAAAGGTGATGAACTAAATCTAAGTGCAAGAGCTTTTTTTCGCACCTATGACTCCCATCGAAATGCGACTTCCATGGCTGGCAAATCAATCCCTCGCCTTGTGTTAGCAGCAGAATGCTATAGCCACAGTGGCAGGTGAACAAATTGAAGAACAATATTTCTGTCTAATTTTTTTTCTTGCCTGTATGTAAGTAAAGTTTGGAATAAGTTTGTCATTGCAAAAAAGCCCAGTTTGTGTTCTTTTATTGAATAAACCACATATTGTGTATAGTTGAAATGCAGAAATTTGTTCTAAAATCCTCAGGTGATATATGTTCTTGCGAGTAGCATGGTATTTCATTACTTATAAAGATAGTAATCGCAGCGGATATCGTTATATGGGTTTACACACTAATATATGTGATCACAAACTTATTAGAAACTTGCTAGAAACATGTAAGGCATGAATGTTTCTGCACACTTGATCAGCTGTGAACGTGCAAGAACTGCTTGTACTGGCTGACTTCACTGCACAGTTTGGATTTACTTTTCTTCAGCGTGTCGTTTTATACTGTTTTATCCACACAAGAACAGGGCGTTTGCCTGCTTTTCGCATTGTTGCACGAGTTCTACATAATTGTGCAGGAGGGTACGTTGTCACTGTATTTACTTAATCTACTAGCTGTGCAGTTAGTTACCTTGCAGAGCAAGTGTTCATACAGATGCAGTAAGGATACAAAGTCCGCAACATAGTCAATGTTTATTGGTTTCTGTGCAAGAAAAAAAAATTCTCCAGAGAAGAGGTGCAACTAAACGTGCATGTAATATTTTATTCAAGCCACGGATTTAATGCTATCGTAGCAAATTCATTACGATAGCCTACACTTTTGCTCTGTCAGATTTAATAAGAGGCAAGATAAGCTTTCAAGATGCATCGGGAAATTCGTGCTTGAAAACCGACAAGAAAATGCAACTGAACGGTACCGCGTTCAGCGCAACGTTGAAACTTCGGGTACTTTGCTGTCTTGTCATTTGCCCTTGCCGAGGTTGAAATAATTCAAGCTGCTCCGTAAGCGCGATTTTTGCATGCTACTCAAAACATTGTAGCGACCTCGTCGTCTGCTGGGGATCGAACACCTCCTAGCACTGACAACTCGCAAAGGCGTACGAAGCAAACGTGAAAATGCACTTCATTTGCTGTGCAGAGTGTCAACAAACGCATAGAAATTGGAGAATGCAATCTGCGGTACAAGTTTTTTTATTCTCCCTTCGCGTACGTACCGAATTCGACGATCCACGTCTCCGCGTATTGCACTTGTCGATCGAGACGCCATTTTCCAAAACAAACCAGCGAAATAGCTCCTGTGGCAGCTCTCCGCGCAATTTCGACGGAAAATCGCAGCGATCGGTGCGACGGTGCGACTGTGCGACCAACCGGTTGGTCGCAGCCGAAAATCGGGGGGTCGGCACTGCGACTGCGATTTTCATCGCAAACGACGGAAATCGCACTTCCGGTGCGACGAAAATCGCATCATGTGAAACAGGCATAAGCAGTTCTTTTGCACAAAGTGGGCGTTGAAAGTTGAGCCCTGCTGAAATCTAATCTGGATCAGCTTGAACACAATATTGTTTACCAGATGGCGCAGAACTTTATTGTCTGTGATAGTGCAGCGGCACGTCTTGGCGTTTAGTTGAAGACCAGTACTTCGCGAGCACTTCGTCGACACCTTGCAGAGGCTCAGGGAGAGTCGACGAAGAGACGACAGTGTCGTCGAGATAATATAGGCAAGTTTTCCACTTAACCCCACGAATAACAGTGTCGAGCAATCTTTCAGAGTTGGCGGGAGCATTGCATAAGCCGAAGGGCATTCCATTGAATTCGTGAAGGCCATCAGAAGTAGAAAAGACATGGTCTTTTCTTTGTCAGCTTCATGCATTCGAATCTGCCAATATCCCGAACGAAGGTCTCGGCTGGAGAAGTATTGCGCCTCTTGCAAAGACTCAAGTGCGTCATCGATATGCGGCATCTGATGACGTCCTTGCAGGAGATCTTACTTAATGCGCGGTAATCAACACAAAAACGTACCAATCGGTGTTTCTTTTGTATTAAACGACGGATGATTACCAAGAACTTCCAGGGTAGCGTATGATGCTCTTTTCCAGCATGTCGGTGATGTTCTGCTCGATGATTTGGCGCCCGTCTTAGGAGACGTGGTAGGGACGACGGCGAGCAATAGTTTTTCCATTGGTGTCGATGTGGCGGAAGTCTGTCCGAATAAAGACTAGTTGACGTCAAACGATGCCTCGCCTTTCGTGAGCAAATCTAGCAATGCCTGAGTCCATGGAAAAGCAAGTGAAGGGCTTATTGCCGAAGCAAAGGCGGATGAAGTAGCATATTTGGCCGGGCAACGGGTAGCTTGAGGAGCATCAAGGGGAAAACGGAGACTGGTTGAGTGTCCATGCAACAAGTGACAGTGGTACCTTGAGATAGAAGAATAGTCTCTTGGGTTTTATTCACAGCGGTGAGGAACGCACAACCATCTTTGAAACGCACCAGGCCTGAAGCGAAGACAAGCCCACGGGAAAGGCAACGGTGGTCTGGAGGGACAAACACATCGCCATCAGTGATGTCGGTGGACGAGAAGGTAAGAAGTTGCTCGTGGCCAGGAGGGAGCACAGAATCGGCAAAGAAAGGCAATCGTCCTTCGTTCATATCGGCAAAATGGCCGGTCACGGCAATTTGTACGACCCGCTGACGGCAGGATGTTAAAGGGACGAGAGAAAGTCCCACCATAAAATGAGTTCGTGAGCGCACGGGAATGTGGTGACGGAGACCGTCAATGATGACGCGTGCAGTAGTACAATGTGCGGTGGTTCGAATAATTGCGTCATCATATCGACGCAAGGATGGTCCGATGTAAGACGTTTTCGCTTTTTTCAGGCGAGATCACAAGTTCGCACTCATAACAGAAATAGTTGCTCCCGTATCAACCAAAGTCAATAACCGCACACCTTCCACAGACACCGATAACATGTATGATGGGCGTCTGAAGACAGCCCTCTTTCCACCGGCTACAAACGGGGGGTGCCAGACGACCTAGCTACGCCACTGTTTTTGAGTGGTGGCGCTGGCTAAGACTTCCAAGGTTAGTTCTAGAACTACAAACATAAATACCCCAGAGAGTAGATGGGAAAATGGCGCCGTGGTAGCTCAATTGCTAAGGTAATCACGCACGTAATGCGAAGTCGTGGGTTCGTATCCCACCTGCGGCCAGTTGATTTTTCATCCACTTTGATTCCCCTTTAATTTATCATTTCTTTATTTTAATTAGTGAGTACAAGTCATTTCCCCTATGTTGTCCTTGGTGTATTTGTTTTCTGCCTTCTTCTGATATGATTATTAAAAATCGGCCCTCTCGGTTCTCTTTCTTCTCGTTTGTATATATTGTAGCAGCACTGCGCTACTGAGGCAGACTAAAAGGAAGTACTGTGTGCGCGCGTTGGCTCGGTGGTACTCTGCGCCGGCTGGGCCTTCCCTGTGGCTTCCTCCTCGACCTCGTTTCACCCTGTAAATAAACATCTTTCTTAATAACTATATACCGAATTATCGCCTCTGGCTAACATGGATGACTAGTTATAAAGCAGTAAAGTGGCCTACAATCATTTCATTTGTATCAAACAGCTGGCTGCTCCCTCATTCTCTATGCCTTTCCGTTAGAGGTGCACCTTCTTGACCACCTCCCTGTATCTTGCGTTTTTCTCGGACCGTCTTCAATAAAGTTTTCACGACTGAAGCAAGAAATCAGCGTGGGATCGCCTCTCCAAACTTCAGAAGATCTTGAGCGATAATGACGCCTACTCCTACTACGATTGTATAGAGAAGAAAGGCATAGCGTGCCAACCAGCGCAACAGATCCCGAAAAGGTCATGGAAAGGGAGTAGTTTATCCCTGAAAAGAGCTGAAATGCAAAAAGCCCAACAATGACATTGCTGGAAAAGAAGCAACGCAGAGCAACGCGCTATCTCCAGTTTCCAGACACTTCGCTGTGTTTCTCTCTATTTCTCTTCCTCGTCAGAAAAGAGAAAGAGAGAGAGAAAAATAATCGACGGTGGAATGGAGGTCACAAGCGTCAAGTGGTGCGAGAGAGGAGGTAAAGCGTTCAAGTTTATCTTGGGTACCGTGACTCAGCTGCCCCGGCTTGTAGGCAGGGAAATAAATGCAATTGAAGATGCCGTGGCGTCAACCGCAGTGGCAGCTCCTACTTACCTCCGTTGTGTATGCGTCACCATACTTACGTATATATTTGCATAGTGTTCCTTTAGGGTTGCTGAAAACGAGTGTGTTCAGGTTGCCACAAAAAGTACAAGGGAAAATTCGCAAATAAAACACAATGACACAGACCTAAGGCTTCGCGGCGCAGCCTGTCAATTTGTCATGACGAATTTCGCTTCTGTATTCGCCGTGTTTGCGGTTCACGACATTGGGTACAGATTGAAATGGTAGATGCTGGCCGAGTTTTCCTTTGGCTGTGAGAAAGATGGAAAAGAAATGACGCGGAGGAGAATATAGCAGTGGTGGTACGTTGCTGTGCTAGGGAGTTGCAATGTGACACAAGCCGGAAAGAATTGAAAATGTTTATGTACTTAAAATAGCACTTATCAATGCCACTAGCGGTACTACACGAAAATAAATGGAAAAGAAATGGAACACTCGGTCACGAAGTTATTACGGTGACTGGCACACAAAAGTGCTGCTCTTCACAATATTTATTCACGTTGTTTCCTAACCTGAATGTACGTACGACACAATCTGACGATATTTGTTACTTACTTCCCGGCTGACTTTGGAGGGAAGGTCCAGCACACCTCACTGAAGGGAAGGCGACGCGGTGCTAAGAGTCGCCGTGAGAAGTGTGCAGTATGCAAATCACACACCGCACACGAGAGGCATAAGACTGGACGACATAAAGCAGTATACACAATAAGCATAAACGCGATTGCAAGGGGACTCTAGCGTAATTAGACAATTTGGAAGCCCATGTGACATATACTGGCTAGGTGCTTCACAAATAAGTCAAAACAATACATATTTATGTTGGAAGTAATATAAACGAAATGACTAGGCTAAGAGCAGGAGATTACTATGTTCAAGGAATACACTCCCGAAGTACATGACTGAAGAACACGTATGCAAGTTTCCTATTAAACAAAATAACACCGAATGCAGCAAAGATAGAAATCAATAAATGACCTGTAGCCAAAAAGCTAAAGTATGCACGACAGGCCAAAGCTGTAGTATGCCAGCAGAATATCGATGATGAGGCAAAGTGCTTCCCAAAACAGGATCCATGCCTATGACAAGAGACGAGTACGTGCAGCATCACTGAAGAATGAGCGGAAGATGGCAAGAATAGCAGCGACAATCTCTTTAAAACCAGAGGCACCGACATGCCTCTGATGTGACGCATAGTGGGGTGCGTCCGTGCATCGAGTAATATTATACTAGCAAGAACGGCAAAAAGTATCTTAAGCATAGGCATGCACACCCGACGACTAAGCATTGCGGGGCACGAGATCTGGGAAAAAGCTGAACATTTGCATTTCGGACCTATAGACTAGAATGCGCTAACAACATTGTCACGTACAGTTTTGCAGTCTACTGCTATAGGTTGCTCGAGAATTGAACGTTTTCGGAAATCTCGTGATCCGTAAACTTTTGTCGTCGGATGTACATGTGCACGCATGCAGACGCTCGTCATTGCACGCACGCACGCACCCTCGTGGACGTGCTCGCAGATACGCACGCAAACACAAACACTATAGAGCACACAACACACATACCACCGCTACCTGCATTATTTGTGCTGCATTGGACATGCGATAAGCGTGAGCTGAAGGCGGAACGCATTTGCAAAGCCGAAGATTGATCGGCTGCTCTGACACTATCGTGTATGAGCCCCAAGCCAGCACCCTTATCACGTGCTGGGGCTTCACCCCTTGAATGTGTTTCAGAGGAAGGATCAGACTATCAGACCATTGCCATCACTGCGTCACGAAGGTGCCGGAGCAGGTCATCCCACTTGGGTGTACTGAATGAGAAACACGTAGCACCATCCAGAGACATTTCGAACCACAGGCCAGGCACTTTTTAAAATTGACGATGCTGGCAACTTTTTCTCTGACTCTCTTAAGGAGCAGGTCCAGCTTAATGGCAAGTATAGTACGTTGTAGTTTAAGGCTGGTGCTATCTACCTACTTGCCTGAAACGCAGACAGGAGAGATAAGAGACCATATACTTCCGAAATCCAGCGACAGGTTTCACCGCACAAGAACTGCCGCCTATCTCCCCTCAACAGCTTCGAAATGCTAGACGGTCTATACAAAGTTTGCACATGACGTGGCATCGCGTTTGCAAGTTTCGCTCATGCGGTCGCCATTACTAGATATCATGCCTATCGCTCCTTGTTTCTCTGTGAAGTACAAAGCGCCTTGCGGCTGGCGTGCTTGATACATTAGGCTTGGGGACGCCAAAAGGCGAGTGTTTCGAGTTTTGCTCCTAGTATTTCGATGGTTTTGTCAGTACTACGCGGACACGTTACGGGACAATGGTCGTCAAAATCTGGCATCAGCGTGAAGCCTTACAGGCGTCAGACGCGTATAGTTGCTGTCAGCCTGGGCGTAATGAGATATAGCTGATTATTTATTCTTGTCAACGTGTTACCTGACCTCGCAGCAAAGGAGTAACTATAAATTATTTGAAGCACGTAGCTGCTTTACCAACGGCTCGTTGAAGAAGATTGTGCAATGTGGCGACAGTGGGAGTATCTTCGCACAGGTGATTACTCGTATAGGTGTCACAACCGTTGTATTCGGTAACATGAAACATCGTAATGAAGTCCTCAAATCAACAATACCTTGGAATACGTAATGCAAAGGAAAATTTTACCTTCCCTTTAAGGTACACGGTTAAGCTACGCAGGCAACAGAACTATAAAGGGAGAGAGTAAGGCAAGCGGGAAGAGCGAGCAGCGTACGTAAACAGTTGTGGAAAACTGCTGGTTGCAGAGTAACTTGCGCCACTGCTTGCAGGTATATGATAGCAAAGCATGTTTTTCTATAACGTGCTGATGTGCTTTTGTTTTAATTGTAATGAAGTGGCCACAGCAGACACGGGCGTTGTCAAGGCTCTTCAAGTCATTTCGATGGATAACGGTAAACTAGCAGCTGCGGCGTTTTTTAGGGAGAACCTACTTCTTTTCACCCTCTAAAGTTATGCTTTTGAGGGCCCCTCACCAGTTTTGGCCATTTTGAGCTGACATGCGCCCTGCATACAATGCGCGCTAAAGATCGTGTCTGCTAAGTATTACACCGCTACTCGCCGCGGACGTAGCTGAAATTTCAAACCCAACACCATTTGTCCTCCTCCCGAGTGCCGCGCTCACAGCCGGAGAGTCAACGCATATCGCAAAAGTGCACCTACGTACATGGCAGTGATGTGATGTCGCTCATGGCGGCGCGTTATTTCGAGAATTATTCAGGGTAACATCTGTTATTTGTATAAGCTGATACCTCAATAGATTATCTGACGTTTAGCGAAGTAACAAAACACACAAACCGAATGTCTGCGTGTTTTTGTTTTACTTCGCACTGCAGCAAGGAAGACGTACTTGCGTTTCCTTCGCTTATTCTCACGTCGCGCAGTCGCGCGCGCCGACAGCGATACTGTCATTTTCTACCGTGTTCCAGCGCGCGATCACGCTCTATGAACAGCTTGTGTCTGGCTCAGTATCCGCGTAGCACCGACTTATAGCGCTAGTTAGACGCTCTCGTGCATAGCGCACAAAGCTGTGCGCTATGCGAAACGGGACAGAGGCAACAGCTCGCGCACGATGCCGTCAGCGGAAGTGCGCCGTGCTGCAAAGAAACGAGGTGGAGGGATGAAGGTGGGCCCCTGACGTACGCTTAACGCATGCGTCATGGTACGGCAGATCGCAGGTAGAGAAAATCTCAGGGAAAGCATCTCGCTTGCGGAGGCTAGACGGGGCAAGTGGCGAGGCCGTCGCTCCTGGAAGTGGCGCTCGTCTCCTGAAACCATGGGTTAGCGGCACTGAAATATCTCTATACCGGCAATTGATGAAAGAATCTGAAAAAAATTCTTGCGGTAGAATCCTCCCTAAAGTGCACGTAACAACTTCCAGCGTATAACCGAAATTTGCTGCGTGGCCTAGTGAGGGGCCCTTGAGCAGTGCGTGCATTCAGCAAGCTGAATGCACGCACTGCTTTCCTTTTCTTTTTTTTTTCAGCTGGATCTCTTAACGTTGTGATTTCCTGTACGACCACCACGAACATTTGGACAGAAAATATCGCAAGCAAATTACCATATAATGCTTTGGTTTATTTGGAATAATTACTTTTAAAGCTTGCACTCAACCCGTGGAACCAAGGCCACCCTATTTAAAATATAAGCAACTGCAGAGGATAATACCACGCACAATATCCCAAGGTATCCCAAGTACACTCGTTTTTTAAACCGTAAGCTCTCATTGGCTCATTCCAACAGCCGTTTCCATCGGCGATGTTGACCGCCGCCCTAGCCAGTGTCCGTCACCGCTATCGCCCGGCTCCTACGTACTATGGGTGATTGACCAAGAAATGGTTGGATTCGCTTGAGGAAGAAAAAGTTCACAGCCCTGCGCCATACAAAAATGAAAAACATGTATGGCCTACATGATTAGAAACAGACTAGGTTAATGTTTGTCACTGCCCCGTTTCAAAAGGGATGTCAACAAATCGTCATCACCATCATCATCTTCTTCATTAGCATCGTGTCTTGCCACTTTCCTCACGATGTCACATGCACGCCGCGTAGCGTCTCTACGTGCGCCCTTTGCATTGAAGTTGCATATTAGTACACGAGGTGGCACGCCTTGTAGCAGTTGCCTAGGTAGCGGTACAAGGTAGATAGAGATGTGCTGAAGAATAAAAAGATTATGAAGATGTATAAGCATTGATGTACTGAAAAACATGTATGGCCTATCTGGTTTTTTGAAGCAGGCTATATACCTTGTTTGGCTCTCAAGGAGCATCGATATGCTTTGTGTGCCTGTAGAAACAAATATTTACCTTATGATTTTACACATATACGTATCCAGACATTCTTAGGTTATCATCTTTGTCACCGTACCGTTTCACAGGAAATGCCAAGAAATCATCATCATCATTAGCATCGTATCGTGCCGTTTGACACGTGATGACACATACGCACCAAGCTTCGATACGTACAAACTTTGTATTGCAGTTCCGTTTATTCCACCAGGTCCTGTTATGTAGCAGTTTCATATAGCGCTTGCATGCTGCATGTAGCCGGACTTGGTTAACCCAAGCAGGATAGGACTATTTGCCACCACTCCTTTTCGAAGGGGATGACAATAAACCATCATTATCAAATCATCATCATCATCATCACCATCATCATCATCATCATCAACAACAACAACAACAACCGCAACGTATTATATGCCATGGGTCAAGGGACCTGACGCCTGCTCCGCGTAGTCGGATACCTGTGGTTACTCTTCAGTACACGTTATGGCACCTCCTCGCAAGGTACGAACCGCTGCTGAAGAAGCGAATTCCAGAGCAACGCGCGCGGCTGCGACCAGGCGACATCGGGCTTAGCAGACCGCTGTCCAGAGAGCAGGACAAGCCGCAGATCGTCGTCGATGTCGGGCGGTCGGTTCAGATCATTCTCAACAAAACGACGCGAAGAGACTTCGCCGCGAAGACCCTGTAGTGCCTGGTGGCGAAAATGAAGCTGCTATGAAGCCGCTCCTCCAGCTCACGCATTGAGTGTGGTGTTTGTACAGCGCAGGCCTGTGACTTTTGGCATTAACTTCGATAACTTAAGAATGTCCAGATACGTAGATGTATAAAATGAGCAGGCAAATATTTTTTCTCATCATCATCATCAACATCATCACCATCCTGGTTACGCCCACTGCAGGGCAAAGGGCTCTCCCATACTTATCCAACTACCCCGGTCATGTACTAATCGTGGCCATGTTGGCCCTGCAAATTTCTTAATCTCATCTGCCCACCTAACTTTCTGCCGCCCCCTGCTACGCTTCCCTTCCTTTGGAATCCAGTCCGTAACCCTTATTGGTCATCGGTTATCTTCCCTCCTCATAACATGTCCATTACATTACATCTTTTCCTAAACGTACAGAAATGATATCGATGCGTTCCTTATGCGCCGAAGGAGGTATGCTGTTACAATAAACTGAAAATTTGACTGGCATAACGCTAACTACAGTTACAATTTCTCTAGCTGTTATATCCGTAAATGTAAATGTGTTAATATTGGAAGAAGGGTATGCAATGTATTGTTCGTTGAAAGCCATAGCCATTAGCCGTGAACCTACTGTGCAAAAAGAGATATTAAACATCAAAACAAGGGCGTTAAATGACACTCCGAAAGCCTCAAAGTCTGGCATGCTGTAAGGGTTTGCATGGGGTTTAAGAATATAGTTTATAATAGGCCGTGTTATTCATGCCTTAACCAAAATTTTACTTATTAAGCTTCTGTAGTATTACTTCTTTCTTACTCAAAGGAGCGCTGTTACTTTAGTAGGAGCCACTCTGTATTGCTGTAGGTATTAGTCATTGTTTCTGTGCATTTTTACTTTTGGAAGGCAGAAGTCTTGATTCCTAATTAGTTCTAATATGTGTTTGTTCATCCATGGGCGAATTGGTGTTCTGTAATATATTATCTCATGAGTTGCTGTGGACAGCACTATTGCCTCACTTAAGGTTTTGGTTAGATTATAATAAAGGGCATTCACATCTGAGGCAGATAATTCAGCGGAATATAAGGGTTCTGTTGAATGAATGAATGCAGTGCCCTGCAAACGTTCGCGAAGGGCTGGAAGGATAATGAGTGCCCTTAGGGTTACTGTACTGAACATCTGTGACTGTGAATAAAATTATTGTAGAGTAGTGATCACTTATGTTTGCGTCCTAAACATCACACCAACTGCCTTCAGTGTCAAAGTTGCATAAAATATTGTCGATACAAGACGACAAATTTGCTGTAACACGCGTTGGTGCAAAATTAACATAATGGAAGCCGTATCTTGACATCATATCATAGTACTCTGAATGGCCGCATTTTAACGTATCAATGCTGAAGACCACGCAAATGACGGTTTAGTTGTTGTCGAGCGCACCTACATGCTCTAATGACCGCAATAAATGATACATGAAGGCTACTACACAACCAGGAATTAGGGAAATCACTGAACAGCGCCTCTAGCGATCACCCCGGCAAACATGCGCGTTTCATATGGGAGAGCGTTGTTTGTTACGAATTAACAAATAATATAAGTCATCTTCCCAAATGTGCTCATACAAATAGGCTGTACTCGCTTAGCCTGATATCCCATGGAAGCGGTACCATTACTTACGGCCGTAAACCTATTCCAAATTGCGGGCGAAACTTGAAGTTAGGGAGTCTATGGAAACGTTCAAAATTTTGGAGGTTTTTTTGGCTAGTAAAAAGCGATTTGCGATGAAACTATTGCAGCCATTGTCCAATTCACAGGGATTTATCAACTTAAATGACTCAGCGTTCAGCTGGTTGCAGCAGTAGCTTTTGAAATGGTAAAAAAGAAGTTGTTCCAAAGTCGAAGTTTTCACAAAAGGTCGCGGAATTTATTGTGGTAGATACACAAACCTAGCTTTTGCCAGTAGAAGCCGGCCGAAGTGACAGGCGCGTGCTCTGAGCGACAGGTGAAAAGCGCTAGTACAGCGAGCGCAAGTTAGCAGGTTCGAAGCCGGCTGCGCCTGGCTTTTTTATGACTTTGGCGCTGCTTAGTCTGGCAGTTCTCCGTCAGATGGGTTACTACAAAATGTCGGTCATTGAGTTACGGTTCTTGTTTTGTTTCTTTCTATCCGCACCATAATTTCTCGTACAAAAATAGCTGGCTGGTTTAGTGAGCATGCGAACGTGCTTGCAAACTTCTTTTGCACTTTTGGTATAACGTATTTTGGCAATAAATACCGATAATGTATTTTGAAACTTTATTTCTTTCTTAAGGCGAAGATTTATGAAGATACTACTAAAAACGTTTCTGCCTCTACAGCTGCGCCTTGAAGAAGGCGTGGTTATGCGACTCTTGTGCTGCTTGAAACGTACCAGAAAAAAATTAGTGTCCAGTATCTACAGCTAAAAGACACAAATGTAGCAAAATCTCCAGGGAACGCAGACGTAGTATTCGTACATAGGAATATATTTGTTGCTATCTGACGGAGTACATTTGCATTCTATCAAGGTAGGGTCTTTGCGTGCTTCATCTAGGGTGCAAATGAAAGCTGTCCGAATCATTGTAGATGTTTGTTTGCTTAGCACAAATTGGTGCATCGAAAAAAAAAATGCCCGCAATATGCAGTCATCATCATCATCATCATCATCATCATCATCATCATCAGCCTGGTTACACCCACTGCAGGGCAAAGGCCTCTCCCATACTTCTCCAACTGCACTTCTCAATATGCAGTGCGCGTGTCTTATCATTTGACCCATTCCCATATAGCTTCATGAAATTACAGAAATAGTAAAGGTGTTGATTTTTTTTTTACCATGATGTACAAAGAGAAGTAGTAGAAATTTTATGAAAAAAGACACAGGGACGTGTTCATGTCGCCTGTCGTGTAAAAAGAGAGAACGATTCCAAGCGCAGACTCTTTTTGAGTTATGCGCATAAAGTTGCGCAAGAAGACCTTGCCCTCAGCTGCAATCACCACAGATGCTATAGTATGCTGCTGTTCAGTTCTTAACTCACTCTATTCATGAGTCGGATCACAGCATATAATTTCTAGGTGCAATTCTTTCGCTATTATATGAGAATTTTCTTCTACCCTAAATTTGACCTGTTTGAACAATTGAAGAAACATTAGAAAGGGCATTCAGGCATTGCTAAAAATGTTCCCTCATTAGAATCGTTTACGACCCATATCGACACCATAGTTTTATAATCATCACACCAGCGCCAACTGAGCACCATTTATAATTTTATTTACTGACTCTAAATAAAAATTTAAAGTATCGTTCGTTGCACGTGAGTAGCACAATGACAGCTAAGTCTTTCATATGGTCTCACTAAGCCACACATTCCATCTTCTGCCGTGGCGCCGCAAGACATGTCAATTTCGCCATAGAACTTCAGTTTCCCCGGAAGCTTAGGTAGGTACACAAGAAGACAGGCAAAGTTTTGAAGTAGTCATGACATTTGAGTTAAAAGTTCATTGAGTTTTTTATCATCCTTCATTTGTTCACATATTTGTTATACATAATTTGTGCTAATGATTATGTAATACATTGGAGTACAGTTGTTATACTTAATACACCATGTTTGCGATGGCTGTCCTGAATATTAGCCAGGTGTAAGCATTGTATTACGTTGGCTGGAAGGTCATTCATTTAAAGAATTGTGAGCAGAATGAAGAATACACTAATGCTCACTGGCACAGTCGCCGTCAAAAGTTTGCGCGGCCGAGGTACTGCGAATAAGTTTATTTTAAACGCAGCTAGGTTCACAACCAGTAAAAGTACGCAAAACTGTTGTTTACACTTCACCAGTACACACTGTAGATCTGAATACCACACTGCGTGCCTCGGGGGTAGAAATATAAACCTTTTTTTTCAAATTCCGCAATGTGTAAGCTTTTGACGCTGACTATACGTTCTGGAAAAAGACAGGTTGCTTTTTTGGTTTATACGTGATTACAAGAGCCGAGCTCTTGATGATAAAATGGTGGAACTTGCGCAAGTCTATAGATATAAGGTAAACTTACTTTTTGCGTAGTAACATTGATGATGAACTAATAATGAAAGTAAGTGAATCTTACCGTCTGATTCTGGACAGACTTGAGAGACTGCGTATATTCTATACCGCTGAGTACTCCATACTATTTATTTTATTTTTATTTCGTGCAGTACAGCGGGGAATTTTCCAAAAAGGAGAGGGTGCAAACAAAAAAGAAAACGTCCAGGTTAATAAATCGCAAAGTGTTATGTAGTAAGGGAGAAGTTGATGGTAATGAATTCCACTCTGTAACTCTACGCAGGAAGAATGAACATATAAATAAGTTAGTCCTTTCAATACAGGCTTGATGTAATGACGAAGTTTATGACGTGAGGCTTGACCAGCGTGCTTCTCCAAGTAGTCGTAAGGTTTTATTCCCAGTTTACGAAAATAAAGAGAAGCTAAGAAATTCAAACGCAATGTTTTTCTCCTTTGAGAAAGTGGTTCAAGTTCAGCCAATTGCAACATCGCCGAAGGTGAGCCAAGATGTTTGAAATGTTTGTAAAAGTAGCGGACGTCTAATCTTTGAACTTTTTCAACTTTTACTGCGTTTTCTTGAGCAAAAAAGTCCAAAATACCACTTCCGCATTCCAAATAGGGTCCAATAAATTTTTTTATGTCATAATTCTTAAAGAGGGGGAAGATTCACGCAACCTGTGTTTTAAGATGCCTAATTTTGAGGGAGCTGTAGAGCATATGTTCTTCAAATATTAGCATTGCTAAAGCTCTTTAAAGGGGTTGTTCTTTACATGCCCATCAAAGGGAAGTTTGTTGTGTTTATTGTGATGCACACGTGCGCAGTCCTTTGATGATTACTTACCATTTCCCGTATAGCACATTAGTCTGTCAACCTATTTATTTATTTATTTATTTATTTATTTATTTATTTATTTATACCTCAAATACCCCATTTGGGATTTTACATGAGGGGTGTGCATATTTAGGTCATATATTCAATGACTGCCTTGAACGATGAACGACTGGAGTGGCGCTCCGTTTCAGCAGGTAGATGATTCCAGTCTTGCGCTGTTTGGACGAAGAAAAAGTTAAGATGAACGGTGGTGCGAGCTGGGATGGGGATAAACAGCCTTTGGATGGCTACGACGGGATGAACGAGAAGGAAGGGGGTTAACCGAGGGGCCCGATTTGCATTAGTCATATCATAAAAAGCCGACAAACACTCACACCAAGGACAACATAGGGGAAATAGCTTGTGCTTAGTGAATGAAGAAAATAAAGAAACGATAAATTAATGGAGATTAAAGTGCATGAAAAAGCAACTTGCCGCTGGTGGGGAACGATCGCACAACCTTCGCCTTTCGCGTGCGGCGTGCCTGATTAGGAAAGCATGGTTTTGGCACGTAAACCACATAATTTTTTTAAAGACTACAATAGCAGCAATGAAAATATTAAACGGGAGTGGTCTCAAAACAGACCCCTGCGGAACGCCTGAGCATACATCTAAAAACTGCGAAGATGACCTGGCAACGTTAACGTACTGGTTACGGTTGGATATATATGTGCTTTAACCCAGTTAATAATATGCGAGGGCAAACAAATTTCTTTCAATTTACTATTAACATTGAATGCATAACCCTATGTAATGCCTTCGAGAAGTCAAGTAGTGCAAGGTCAATCTGGCTGCATTGGTCAAGAATGTTGGAAAACTCCTGAACTATTCTGATTACTTGAGTTACTTTGAAGTATCCATGCCGGAAACCGTGTTGTGCATCAGTTATGTTTCCTTGCAACAAAAAGCCATCTATGTGTCGTGCTAATATATGCTCAGGCATTTGATAGGAACCAGAAAGTAGGTATATGGAACGATAATTATATATCTGTAATGAGGAGCCTTATTTAAGATCAGATATAACTCTTCTTATATGCCAGTCATCAGGAAGCATGGCTGTATTGACAGACTTCAGGAAGATTATTGCTAGAACATGAGCCACTTGTACTGATATCCTTTAAGGAACGCATTGGTAAGTTCTGTCCGATCCCTGCGATCTTCTAATATCTAAGCGCAAGATGAGTTTAGTAACGCCTTCAATAGGTGGACTAGCCCAATTTTTTTTTCATTATCTTGGAGTACTTTGGCAGTTGAATTTGACGTCGAAGAACATGGCAGTGATAAAAACACTTTGAAAAAAGGGTTGAGTGAATCAGCTATTTTTTATCTATAAGTACACTACCTCTCAATAGAACTTGACTTATTTTGCGAGAGGTCTTTTAGGACAAAAATTGCCAAGAATTGGCAGATTATATCTGTTTCTGTAGTAAAGCTAGCGTGTACTCAGCATATTCAGGGACATGCTATTAGTGACACACCAATTTTCCACGTGCTTCAGATTACCCGCCGCGGTGGCTTAGCAGTTAAAGTATCGTGTCGGTATGCAAGAAGTCACGTGGTCAAATCCAGTCCCGGTGGCCGCGTTTCGATGCAGGTGAAATACAAAAGTGCCTGGGCCTCGTACATTTGGGGGCATCGCTACAGATCCTCTGGTCGTCAAAATTATTGGGCATACCTCCGCTATGGCGTGTCTGGATAATCAAACCCTGGTTTTGTCTCGTAAAAGGCCAGAATTCAACTCAATTTATTTCTCTTCAGTTTGGCCGCCCATAGAAAGCAGTATTTCCTTAGATGTCCTTGCACACAGTCTACAATCATCCGCAAGTAGTTTATATCGGTATCAATAACAGCACGAATATTAACAAATTCATGGCGTGGCTTCATTTCAGAATGCGTCTTACGTTCAATTTATACAATTGCACGTTGCACAGAGAACAGATTCATAGAAGGCTTGCAAGGCTCGCTTGCAGATATATATATATATATATATATATATATATATATATATATATATATATATATATATATATATATATATATATATATATATATATATATATATATATATATATATCATCATCAGCCTAGTTACTCCCACTGCAGGGCAAAGGCCGCTCCCATACTTCTCCAACTACCCCGGTCATGTACTAATTGTGGCCATGTTGTCCCGGCAAACGTCTTAATGTCATCCGCCCACCTGACTTTCTGCCGCCCCCTGCTACGCTTCCCTTCCCTTGAAATCCAGTCCGTAACCCTTAATGACCATCGGTAATCTGCCCTCCTCATTACATGTCCGGCCCATGGCCATTTCTTTTTCTTTATTTCAACTAAGATGTCATTTACCCGCGTTTGTTGCCTCACCCAATCTGCTCTTTTCTTATCCCTTAACGTTACACCGATCATTCTTCTTTCCATAGCTCGTTGCGTCGTCCTCAATTTAAGCAGAACCCTTTTCGTAAGCCTCCAGGTTTCTGCCCCATATGTGAGTACTGATAACACACAGCTGTTATACACTTTCCTTTTGAGGGATAGTGGCAACCTGCTGTTCATGATTTGCGAATGCCTGCCAAACGCACCCCAGCCCATTCTTATCCTTCTGGTTATTTCAGTCTCATGATCCGGATCCGTGGTCACTACCTGCCCTAAGTAGATGTATTCCCTTACCACTTCCAGTGCCTCGCTACCTATCGTAAACTGCTGTTCTCTTCCGAGACTGTTAAACATTACTTTAGTTTTCTGCAGATTAATTTTCAGACCCACCCTTCTGCTTTGCCTCTCCAGGTCAGTGAGCATGCATTGCAATTGGTCTCCTGAGTTACTAAGCAAGGCAATATCATCAGCGAATCGCAAGTTGCTAAGGTATTCTCCATCAACTTTTATCTCCCATTCTTCCCACTCCAGGTCTCTGAACACCTCCTGTAAACATGCGGTGAGTAGCATTGGAGAGATCGTATCTCCCTGTCTGACGCCTTTCTTTATTGGGATTTTGTTGCTTTCTTTTTGGAGGACTACGGTGGCTGTCGAGCCGCTATAGATATCTTCCAGTATTTTTACATATGGCTCATCTACACCCTGATTCCGTAGTGCCTCCATGACTGCTGAGCTTTCGACTGAATCAAACGCTTTCTCGTAATCAATGAAAGCTATATATAAGGGCTGGTTATATTCTGCACATTTTTCTATCACCTGATTGATAGTGTGAATATGGTCTATTGTTGAGTAGCCTTTACGGAATCCTGCCTGGTCCTTCGGTTGACAGAAGTCTAAGGTGTTCCTGATTCTATTTGCGATTACCTTAGTAAATACTTTGTAGGCGACGGACAGTAAGCTGATCGGTCTATAATTTTTTAAGTCTTTGGCGTCCCCTTTCTTATGGATTAGGATTATGTTAGCGTTCTTCCAAGATTCCGGTACGCTCGAGGTTATGATGCATTGCGTATACAGGGTGGCCAGTTTCTCTAGAACAATCTGACCACCATCCTTCAACAAATCTGCTGTTACCTGATCCTCCCCAGCTGCCTTCCCCCTTTGCATAGCTCCTAAGGCTTTCTTTACTTCTTCTGGCATTACCTGCGGGATTTCGAATTCCTCTAGGTTATTTTCTCTTCCACGATCGTCGTGGGTGCCACTGGTACTATATAAATCTCTGTAGAACTCCTCAGCCACTTGAACTATCTTATCCATATTAGTAACGATATTGCCGGCTTTGTCCCTCAACGCACACATCTGATTCTTGCCTATTCCTAGTTTCTTCTTCACTGTTTTTAGGCTTCCTCCGTTCCTGAGAGCCTGTTCAATTCTATCCATATTATAGTTCCTGATGTCCGCTGTCTTACGCTTGTTGATTAAGTTAAAAAGTTCTGCCAGTTCTATTCTAGCTGTAGGGTTGGAGGCTTTCATACATTGGCGTTTCTTGATCAGATCTTTTGTCTCCTGTGAAGGCTTACTGGTTCGCTGTTTAACGGCGTTACCACCGACTTCTATTGCGCACTCCTTAATGATGCCCATGAGATTGTCGCTCATTGCTTCAACACTAAGGTCCTCTTCCTGAGTTAAAGCCGAATACCTGTTCTGTAGCTTGATGCGGAATTCCTCTAGTTGCCCTCTTACCGCTAACTCATTGATTGGCTTCTTGTGTACCAGTTTCTTCCGTTGCCTCTTCAAGTCTAGGCTAATTCGAGTTCTTACCATTTTATGGTCACTGCAGCGTACCTTGCCGAGCACGTCTACATCTTGTATGATGCCAGGGTAAGCGCAGAGTATGAAGTCGATTTCATTTCTAGTCTCACCATTCGGGCTCCTCCGCGTCCACTTTCGACTAACCCGCTTGCGGAAAAAGGTATTCATTATCCGCATATTATTCTGTTCTGCAAACTCTACTAATAACTCTCCTCTGCTATTCCTAGAGCCTATGCCATATTCCCCCACTGACTTGTCTCCAGCCTGCTTCTTGCCTACCCTGGCATTGAAGTCGCCCATCAGTATAGTGTATTTTGTTTTGACTTTACCCATCGCCAATTCCACGTCTTCATAAAAGCTTTCGACTTCCTGGTCTTCATGACTGCATGTAGGGGCATAGACTTGTACCACCTTCAATTTGTACCTCTTATTAAGTTTCACAACAAGACCTGCCACCCTCTCGTTAATGCTATAGAATTCCTGTATGTTACCAGCTATTTCCTTAATAATCAGGAATCCGACTCCTAGTTCTCGTCTCTCAGCTAAGCCCCGGTAGCACAGTACGTGCCCGCTTTTTAACACTGTATATGGTTCTTTTGTCCTCCTAACCTCACTGAGCCCTATTATATCCCATTTACTACCCTCTAATTCCTCCAATAACACTGCTAGACTCGCCTCACTAGATAACGTTCTAACGTTAAACGTTGCATACATATATATATATATATATATATATATATTTTATATATATATGTATATATATAAAATAAACAAAATCACTGCTCCTTTCAGTCCGTGAAGATGGACGATTAGCGAAGAAGTCTTTTGTGTGCTTGGCGTGGTGAGAATGTTTTAGGTGTGTTTTTCTTGTGGTTCTCCCAGTTCTTTTTTTTTTTGCGTGACAGTTTCCTATTTGCGTTTTGTAGTGCTTTCGTTTTTTTCGTGCGCATGTTGCTCCATCCTTCTTCTGCGCGTCAGTAATGATAGCAAGGTTTAATGCGAAATGAAAACAACCTGATTGTTTTTTTAATTCACTTTTTAATGTTGTATTTGCTTGGTATTGTCCTGTCTATTCTAGCGCTTCGTTTTGAGTTGTCTCTTGTATCTGCACTGCTCGATGTGCCTTCTCCGCTTGCATTGCTTTGTCTGCAGACATTGAATCTCACATTGCTTGCTCTTGAGTTAGTGGCAGATGACGGCGTTCACATTTTCACAATCATAACCTTGTGCTTCAAAATTAAATCGCTCCGTCACGTAAGGCGAACAACGGCTCATACCCCTTAAGCAATGGCTCGTACCCTCCTAAACGCGGCCTCCCCATTACGACGACAAAGGAGCAGTGAAGTTCTGCGCTCGAATGACGAGCAGCGACGGAGCCAGCTGTTGATGCACTTTTGACTTTACTTTGCTGAGTGCAGGGGGCCTGCTTCCCCTCCGTCGAGGTCGGCCCGGTATAGCACTACCTTTCGGGATTGGCCCACACTTCTGCCCACGGACATCGACACGAAAACTGTCGAGCAACTAGAGGCTAACAGCTTCAATGTAGAAAAAAAGACAGAAAAAGGTAAAGAAAAACAGAGAGACATGATTCATCACGAAGACAAAACGCGGATGAGCAGAAGAAGCAACAACAAATGCTGCGCCGATGAGCGCAGCCAACGTAACGCGTAGCAGCTAGCGTTCAAAACGCCCGCACCCGAAACTGAAATCGGAAGTATGATTCAGGTTTTAATGCCAGCCACTTCGCGCACGACAGTCCATTCGGCCGCCGAGCTCTGCGAGAGTGCCCGATGTTGCCGATTGCCTTCCGCGACGATTAAGCCATGATTAAGCGTTCAAAACTACGGTAAAATTCTATCCACAGTACAGGAAGACCAGCCCACTGTGCCAATCTTAAAGGCAGTGCAACAATGATACTGGTTTGTATACCCTCCGTAGCTTTTCTCCGTTCCGATCAGCACAGCCAGTGTAACGCGTATTAGGCGCAACTGTAACTGCAAGTAAAGGTCACGTGTTAATGCCAGCCACTTCGCGCGCAACAGAAACTCCGGCCGCTGAGCACTGCGAGAGTGCCCGATGTTGTTGATTGGCTTTCGCTAGGATTAAGCCATGATTAAGCCATCGAGCAAGAAATTTAACAAGAGGGGATACTCGGCGAAAACTGGCAGCAGGAAACACGTCACGGCTAATGTTAACCCCTTCAGTTAGTTCACGCGAGCATTGGAAAAAAAAACAATGTGAAATAAAAACAGGCAACGCTTTACTTATTTTTATTCTTTGCAAGTAAAACTAAAAAAAACATTTCATATAAACGAATTATAGTTTGCGTCTTATTTTTCTTGCATACCTAGCAACAAGCTAACGGCACGCCAGGCGGGACGGATGCATACGTCATGCGTCAGACAGGCCACCGAAGCCAGCGGGGCCCGTTGCGGATGTGAGCGTTTCTCCCTTCGCCGACCCGTCTTTTTTTAGATGTAGCCATGTTTCATGTGCTCCCGACATGTTCTTGCATTCCTTCTGCTCCTCGACACAGCAAGGTCGGAAATTTTGTTTGACAGTTGCGACGCAGTTCACGCAATTTTGGCTTTTTTGGCACGGAACCAAGACTTGTGGCGCAGTTAGCGAAAAACATCTCCGCCATCCAGGCGTAGTTAATCTTAGTTCATGACTCATACTGGGAGTTGGCGACGCTATGAGCCCCAACATTATAATAAAACGTTTCGGTGGTTTTGAGCACCCTCGCTGCATCTGGCTTTGTGAACAGTTTCGCGTGTACTGGTTCTTACCGGGACAAGTTCTGGCCTTTCTGTGACCTAGAACATTATTGTAACTATGTTCGTTACTTTTTGGGGTACTTTTCATGCAGAATAGCCGCGCCCGGTGTTGTGACGCTGCTAGCGAAAAGCAGCTCTGCCGTGTGATGCAGTTAGTTTCGCGCGTATTGAATATTACTGGGACCTGTTCTGGCACTTTTTCTGACCCCGAAGACTGTTGTAAATAATTTCGTTACTTTCTGGCATTCTTTTCACGCACGGTCGCCGCGCATGGGGCTGTGACGCAGTTAGCAAAAAGGAAACCTGGTTGTCGTGAGAGTTTTGCGTCTACTGAATCTTAGACAAGTTTGTGACGCTTTCTATGGCCCCGCAACTAATACCTTCTTCCTTACTTTAAAAAGATTGGTTGCGCTTTGTAAAGGATCACAAGGAAGAAGAAGACGCCTGTCCCATCTTCTTCCTTGTGATAATCTACAAAGCGCAATCAATCTTTCCAAATAGAATGAACCAACTTGCCTAACAACGCATCCTGCTTCTTCCTTACGCTTGTCGAAGAAGCAGCGAGCGATTGCAAAGAGGGATAATACTGGAGTATGTTGCTTGCGCCGGCAGAAGGCGCAGGAGATAACGCCGGAGATCCTAAAAACCACGAAATCGAATATTCTGTCTTCTGAACGACCGAAAACAGGCTTTGCATTCAGCATTTTCTTGAGAGTGAGTAGAAGGCATCCTGCGAGCGTCTAGCATATTCTGGCTGAGAACCTGTGTTGTGGCCACCTCTTGCATGTAGCGTACATATCGCGTCGGCTCAGGCCAAGTTGTTTTGGAAACGCGTAGTCGCCCGTGTATTTGTGCTCTTCGAGTACAGGAAATTATGCGCGAGAATGGGGGAATGTTCGGAAATCAGATGTTTTCTTTATAATTTATAATACGGCTTGGAATGAGTCGGGTATTCTCAAAGTCATGTATGTTAAAGCGAATCGCTCTTGTTTGTAATGTCACCCATTCACCAGTTTACCATCTTTGCCCTCTACACGCAGTATTCCTAAGAGGTCTTAATACGAAAATGACACATGCTTCTAATTTACTTATGCCATCCGGTGGAGCTACGTGCGGGGAACTACTGGTACTTACCTAGTGCCACAACGTTGGATGAACGCCCAAAAAAGCCCGGAAGGAGCATTTATATAAGGTGAAATTAACATTTCCTCATTTACAAGGTGTGTTGCTTCTATGTTTTTAAATTGTACCTGGCGCAGATACGGTGGAGGCTTGTAATCACCATTCGCAATCATTCTAATTAAATAAACGATCCCGCATTAAGACCGCGCGCGATTGAGCAGCAACCGCAAAAAAAGGTAAAGAGGAAAACTCAGTGCCCTTCCACTTTGTGAAGAAGAATGACCAGCGAAGCTGTACATGTGGGCCCCTTAATCGTGAACTGCACCTCCACCGCGGGTCGGCCCGGCGTTGCACTATCTTCGGGATCGGCAAACGTACGGGGAATGCTTAACGCCTGCTTCATTTCCGCCGTGGGTCGGCCCGGCATTTCAGTATCTTCGGGATCGCCCCACGTATGGGGAGTGCTTGAGGCCTGCTTCACCTCCGCGCGCGTCGGCCCGACATTGCAGGCTCTTCGGAATCGGCCCATGTATAGGGCGGGGCGAGCTTAACGCCTGCTTCACGTCCGTCGCGGGTCGGGCTGGCAATGCACCATCTCCGGGATCGGCCCACGTGTGGGGAGTTTTTTGCTTACGACGACACGAAAATAGAGGTATACAGCTCCTCTGAAAAAAAAACTGGCTGTGGCTTAGCTAAGGTTAAGCCCAGGATGCGAAGCATACTAGCCTTTAACGCGACAGCGTTAAGGAGCTCGTGTCGCAGAAAAGCCGGTGTCGTCGGCGTCGGCTCAGGCGTGCGGCGCTTGCTCAGGCGCACATTTCGTTGTCGCGCCGAACGCTGCGTTGCTCGACGCTCACCGCGTCCGATGTAGGGCGCGTAGTCACTGCGCCGTAGCAAAGCCACCTAGAAACAATCTCTGTAGCACGCCGCAACTTTCGCTTCTCATTCCAACGAGCAGCTCTGTCTCCAGGAGGCATCTCACCTCGTGAGTGTCTAGCAGAGGCAAGCGCAGCTGCTTATATACCGCCGCGACGCCGTGAGCGACGGCGCGAGTTGGAGCCCCGTTTCTCCTCTGTCGTGACATCACGGTGTCACGTGGGCTGATCAGCCTTGAAGGCGACGCCGCGAGCGACGGCGCGAGTTGGAGCCCCGTCTCTCCTTTGTCGTGACGTCACGGTGTCACGTGGTATTGAAGGCGACACCACCGCGCCTGAGGAGCTGGGTTGAGCTCTAGTAATATGCTTCGCATAAAAGAAGTGCAGCCGGCGTAGTGCGTACCAGCTAGCGTTCAAAATGCGTGAGCTCAGAATTCAAACCGGATTAGGTTATTCCCCTACGCTTGATGCACCACTGGCGATACGGCCGCTGGTAATGTCGACAGCCCTTCTCCATGATTCAACCTTTCACAACAGGAACACATTGCTGCAAATGGAGCCAGTCTGTAATGCAGTTCTACGATGATACTACTTCGTATAACATGTGTAGGTTTTCTGGTTACCTCCCTAAATTGTTTTCCAAAGTTCGTTGACTCTTAAGTAATTTGCAAAATATAAACAAACAATAAAGTGCAGTTCAACACTGCGGGCATGGCTTTTATCTCTTTATGGCCTCTATAGCACGCATGAGACGAACAGGTATCGTCACTTCCTAGTATAAATGAAAATAAATTTCGACAGATTCACTAAAGAGTATTTACGGGCGGAAAGGCGAAAGTATTGAGTCCCTTTGGTGAAATGTACCTTTCCGCGTTTTCCTAATCCGCGTAAGCTCTCGCTTACGTTCTATCTGTGCCTCGGTAAGGCCAAATCAAAACGCGCCAATTGTTCCAACGTGCTCGCTTTTCCATGAGGGGTTTGTTGCAGCTCAAGGGGGCGTTGGGCCAGGAATCCGCAAAGCCCATCGACAAGTAAATTCGGTGTTAGGAATGAAGGAAAAAATTCACAGTTCTGCTAGCAAGGCGAAGCATCGATTGCGATAGCAACTTAGTCGAAGTAAGGATACGAAGTGAGGATAATAGAGGATAGTGTACGAAGTAAGGATAGTAGTTTTATTGGCCATATCAACTTGTAAACATTCGCTCACTAACTAAATTAACAAGGATACAATACGTAAGCGTGACTAAACGAGGACGTAGAAAGATACAGACACACGGAGAAAGCGCTGTCTTTGTGTGTCTGCTTCTTTCCACATCCTTGTTCACTCACGCCTACACATGTTATCATGGATTCCAACCAACCAGCCTGTCAACGTATTTTAACTAAATTAACCAGCATGGTGTCATCGCACACAGGTAAATATGAACAGACTACGCTCGATGACAGCGGAAACTACCTGATAATGCTGGAATTAGAAATTGCGGCAGCATCCGCGAGCCATTTGACCTCTGTGCATCTGTCGCTTCAACGCGTACGAAACGCCAAAGGCGTCTACTACGGCGTCCGCGATTCGTGTGGCCAACGCCGTAGTAGACGGCGCACGTTGATGATAGTGATCTAAGGAAAGGAAGGACGCTTGGTTCTGCAACCCGTCAGGGAGCACGGCGAAGCGTCATCAGGGGAGAGGGAATGGGTAGTGAAAGATGATAGAGAAAGAGGGAGGATGTGGCCTAATAGACTCCACTATGCGCGACAGGTGGCAGTCCTCAGTAAAGTTGCCAGCGTTGTAGCGGGCGCTTATAGGGTGTCTATTCCCGTGCAACTTATAAACTCCAGCAGGCTTCGCAGCGCAGGGAGCTGTGGACACACTGGGAACAGCAGGTCAGTCTCTGTGGCCGCTGGAAGGCCGTGGCGTCCGTAGGTGTTGATCACTGTGGAGCGTTCCTGGGCCAAGGATGGGCAAGCACAGAGAAGGTGCTCCAGAGTCTCGGGGTCCCCGCACCTCTTGCAGGCAGGCGACGTGGCGCGGCCCTTGGCGGGCAGCCGGGCCGCAGTCCAGGTGCAGCCAGTCCGCAAGCGCAGGAGTGTGGAACGGTCTCTTCGGCGCACGTTGTCTCCACTTTGTACGGAGTGGCGGGCGAGGAGGACCATGAGGCACCGTAGCAGCCGCCGGAGCAGAACGCCCTTGCTTCCTCGCCTCACACCCCGGCCTCGAGCGCCACAAAATAAGGCACGCATCCGGGCCGCGTTCCACGCTCGCGCATGCGAGATTGAACCGCGTTCGCCAGCTCCCCCTCACAAGTTTCACTCATGCGGAATTTCTCGGCAATGGCAACGGCAGAAATGTGCCTGGAGTGCTGATATAATTGGTATCGCAATAAAAATCACTCCGGCTTAGCTCTGCCAACGAAATGCAAGCGAATGCTCGTTACACTTGGTTATGCAGTGTTGCTAAGCCGGGTTACGCTCATATGGACATCACATGTTTTGTATTGTTTGCATCGTTTATTAATGGTTTGGTCTCGTCGCTGTGCCCTTTCAGCATCCTTCTCAAGGCCAGCCTTGAATCGCAGAAGGCTGCCCATTTTCTAGGACTTTCAGCACTTATCACATGAAGGGTGTCGCGGAGAGCTGCGATCTCTGCAGCTGTAGACGTAGTGGCATGGGAAGTCTTGAGCCGCTGGGTTATTCTCATTATGCCGGCCTTGCAATGTGTGCAATCGTTTCTCCGACATGAAACTCACGATCAGCTCACGTGCGAAATCGTAGAACTTGCCTATCACTTAAGAGAAAAAAGTCATGATATCTCTTTTCAATGGATACCAGGTCATTGCGGTATCATAGAAAATGATGACGCAAATAAGGCAGCTCGGACGTCAAACCAAAAAGACCTCTGCGTCCCCATTCCTCTCTCAAGGACCGACGCCGCGAGTCAGCTTCGCAGTCTAGCTCGCACGATCTCCTTAGCAGCGTGGAATACCGCACATACAAGGCGCACAAGACTGCGTAGATGAAACCCGTAACTGCAACTCAGACCTCCGACCGGTTTGCACCGACGCGAAGCGTCTTTTTTGTGTCGGTTGTAGCTTGCAGCTGATTCATGAAGGCCTACTTAGTACTAACTGGAATGGCTGAATGGCATGTGATGTTTGCGGGTGCAAGAACATTGACCACTTATTTTGCCATTGTCCTCAAGTTCAAGCGCAACGACAATCTTTGGAACAATTCAATTGGAATTCACAAGGATTCCTGTTTTGTTCACCGTCCTCGCCCACGGTTCCAATAATGTCATCCTCGGTCTTGACTTTTCATCCACCCACTCCGCCCTCATCGCTTGTTCCGCTTGTAGTGTAGAGCGTGACCTACGAAGTACATTTGATCAGCCCGGAACAGCTGAGAATCGGCTCTCTTCTGCTGAGCACGTCCGTTTGCCGCCGCAAGCCGTGACTTGTGTTTCTGTTATGCCCTCTGCACCAGTACACAATGGTGACTACATGCTCGCTCCCATCAGTGCAGTTCCGTTGGCGCACAGTATTGGCGTTCCATATCTTTTAACTCCACGTGACAATCTTGCTTGTTTTAGAGCGCAGCTCTTTGGCGTCCGTTCCTGGGTTTCGCGTCGTCGTCGTCGTCGGCGTTGTCGTCGGCCTCGTAACCAGCTCGCCGACGAATCTGCTGCTCCGCCGCCGCGCATGCGCGCTGTCGGCTCTCCGGGCGAGGGAGGATGATGGAAGGGAGGAGGAGAGACTGTGGAGGAGGGCTGGCTACACAAATGGCTCTTTGGCGTCCGTTCCTGGGTTTCGCGTCGTCGTCGGCGTCGTCGTCGGCGTTGTCGTCGGCCTCGTAACCAGCTCGCCGACGAATCTGCTCCGCCGCCGCGCATGCGCGCTGTCGGCTCTGCGGGCAAGGGAGGATGATAGAAGGGAGGAGGAGAGACTGTGGAGGAGGGCTGGCTACACAAATGGCTCTTTGGCGTCCGTTCCTGGGTTTCGCGTCGTCGTCGGCGTTATCGTCGGCCTCGTAACCAGCTCCGCCCCCCTTTCATCCCCCCAGCGCTAGCAGCGACCGACTGATACCGCTTTCGTGAGTCCGCTACCGCACTCACGAAAGACGTCGTGCACTTCCTGCAACTCGCATTAACCGTCCATCGATCCACACCGATGTTAGTAGTGGGGGACTTTAATGTTGACATAAAGACAAACAGCAATTTCCTAACACTTATGCGGGAGAACATCCCGTTCCTCTCGCTCGTAACGCGTCCCACGGCTGTGACAACCTCGCGAGGCACTTGTATAGATCTCGTCTTTGAGAATCAAGCATTGGTGTACCAAGTCGAACATATATCAGTCTATTTCTCCGACCACAAAGCTTCCTTCATGACTGTCAAGAACTGTTAGTGGAGTCTTTGTTAAAGGAATACGTGTGAAAAATAAAAAAAAATTCTGTGATAGCGCATACATGTGTTGCTCGATTTCTTTGCCTCAATCTATCGAAAAGGTGAAACAGCTTATTTTCTGCGCTCAAATTTCGCATTAGGAAGTAACGTAATCGTCGGTAATTTTTTCTGTACTGAATTTCGGCCTGTAATCCCAATTTCTCCCGCAGGGCATTTCCCTCGCTATGCTGATGCCTTCCTACCACTGTCATCTACCCGCCGTGGTTGCTCAGTGGCTATGGTGTTAGGCTGCTGAGCACGAGGTCGCGGGATCGAATCCCGGCCACGGCGGCCGCATTTCGATGGAGGCGAAATGCGAAAACACCCGTGTACTTAGATTTAGGTGCACGTTAAAGAACCCCAGGTGGTCGAAATTTCCGGAGTCCCCCACTACGGTGTGCCTCTTAATCAGAAAGTGGTTTTGGCGCGTAACACCCCATAATTTTTACCACTGTCATCTCTACCTTGCCTCCACCTGATGTTGCTCGCTCGCACAGCGCTGATATCCCGTTTTCTTCACCCGATATGTCTCCTATCGACCTGAACAAAATTATAGCCCCAGACCTACCGCCCCATCAAGCTGACAATTTCCTTCGCCTCCTCTCCTCTTACTAGGATGTGTTTGACGTTTGTGACCATTCTCAGGTCACAAAGGTCTCTGGCCACAGAGAGGCCTTGCTAAGGAAGCAAGGTCTCTTGTTTTTTTTTTTTTGGAGGAGGCGTGCTGCACAAGCTGCGGTCTTCTTTACCCTCATCACGTCGCTCACTACACCCCATGTCCTGGCTCATTTTGACGGCTGAGCTCCAATAGAACTGCGCACCGATGTCAGCGGCTGCGGAATCGGCTCAGTTTTGGTCCAGCATCATAATGGACATGCACGTGTTATCGCATATGCCAACCGTCTCCTTTCCACAGCCGAACAGAACTACTCCATCAATTAAAGGGAGTGTTTTGCTCTCGTTTGGGTGGTGGGCGAATTCCGCCCCTACTTGCATAGCCAGAACTTCACCGTCACTACCGATCACCACGCACTTTGCTGGTTTTCGTTCCTTAAGGATCCCACTAAGCATCTTGGTCGCTGGGCACAGCGGCTCCAAGAATAAACATACTCTGTTTCTTATAAGTCTGGCCGATTGCACCGGGACGCTGACTGTTTGTCTCGCAAATCCCGTGGATGCGCCTGAAGCCTCCGATTACGCATATGCATGTGTACTCTCGCTCTCCGCTTTGAGCCAAATCCGTGATGAGCAGCGCCGTGATCCCATCTTAGGTGTGCTTGTTCAGAAGCTGGATTCCGCAGCACGCGATCCATCCCTTCGCGTCTTCGTACTCATGTATGGCACATTGTATCGCCACAGCGCCCACTGCGAATTTTTCCCTTCATTGCTACTACCGGACGTACTCGGCGATGGGCTTGGCCGATTTGTGGCCCAACGCCACCCTGAGCCGCAACAAACTCCTCGCGGGAAAGCGAGCACATTGAAACACTTGGCACGTCTTAATTTGGCCTTACCGAGGCACAGATAGACTGTAAGCGAGAGCTTGCGCGGACAAGGAAAATGCGGAAAGGCACATTTCACCAAAGGGACTCTAATACTTTCGCTTTCCCGCACGTAAGCAGTGTTCACTGTGTCTGCAGAAATTTATTTTAATTTCTACTAGAAACTGTCGATACCTGTTCGTCTCATGCATAGTATGAAGGCAGCGAGATAAAAGGCATGCCCGCGGCGTGGAACTGACCTTTACTGTTTGTTTACTTTTTTCAGATTGCTTAGACTCAACGAAGTTTGTACAGGAATTTCGGGTGGTAGCCAGAGAACCTACTGAGGTTATACGAAATAGTACCATCGTAGAACTCCTTTCGATTGGCTCCGTTTGCACGAAATGTCACAGCAAATACGTTGTTGTCGAATGGTACTCTGAACGCTCAATCGTGGAGAAGGGCATCGTCGGACGTTCCATAATGCCCAGTGGTCGTTATTGACGGCAGTGCATCAAGCGGAGGGGATTAACTCATTCCGGTTTGGATTTTCGCCTCAGGCGTTTTGAACGCCAGTTGGTACACGACACGCCGGCAGCGCTATTCGGCGCCTTTTTTTTTTTTTTTTTTTTTTGCTGTTGCTGCTCAATCGCGCCCGGTTATAGTGCGGACTCGTTCATTTAATTCAAATATTCCAAACGGTCATTACAAGCCTCCCCTGAATCTGTGCCAGGTGGAATTTAATAAGATAGACGCAACACGCCTTGTAAATGAGGAAATCTTTATTTCACTTTATATAAATGCTCCTTCCGGGCTTTTTTGAGCATTCATCCATCGTTGTGGGACCAGGTAAGCAGCAGTAGTTCCCTGTACGAAGCTCCACCAGACGGCATAAGTAAATTACAAGCATGTGTCATTTTCATATTTATACGTTACAGAAATATTGCGTATATAGAGGGGAAACTTGGGGAAGCGGTGAATGGTTGACATTAAAACAAAAGCAATTCGCTTTGAAATACATGGCTTTGAAAATACTTGACTCATTCCAAGCCGTACTATAGATTATGAAGAAAACATCAGATTTACGAACATTCCCCCATTCTCGGCATAATTTCCTGCACTTCAAGAGCACAAATTCACGGGCGACTACGCGTTTCCAAAACATCTAGGCCTCAGCTGAGGCGATAGTACGCTACATACATATAGGTGGCAACTACACAGGCTCTCAGCCAGACCATGCTCTACGCTCGCAGGATGCCTTCTTCTCGCACTAAAAAGGACTGCGTGGGCGCAAAGTCTGTTTTCAGTCGTTCAAAAGACAGAATTTTCGAGTTCTTGGTTTTTAAGCGCTTCGGCGTTATGTTTTGCGCATTCTGCCGTCCCAAGCAACACGCTGCAGTGTTATACCTCTTGACAATCACTCACCGCGTCTTCCACAAGCTTGAATAAGGAAAGAAGGTATATGTTGCGGTGCCATAGAAAGCGTCACAAACTTGTATAGGATTCAGTACACGCGAAACTCTCACCACGACCGCCTTCCCTTTTTGCTAACTGCGTCACAGCCCCAGGCGTGGCGAGCATGCGTTAAAAATACTCCAACAAGAAACAAAATTAGTTGCAATAATGTTCGGGGCCACAAAAAGCGCCAAAACTGGTTCCAGTAAGTTTCAGTACACGCGAAACTAACTGCATCACACGGCCGATCTACTTTTCGCTAACTGCGTGACAACGCTGGGCGTGGCCACTCTGCATGAAAAGTACCCCAAAAAGTAACGAACAAAGTTACAATAATTCTGGGGGTCAGAGAAAGTGCCAAAACTTGTCCCGGTAAACGTGTCCCGGTAAGTGCAGCGACCATGCCCAAAAATTGGAGGACGCTTAAGCTTCGCCTTCAAGAGTGGGACGCGACAGCGTTCCCGTCGACCCGCCAAGGGGTATATGACAATGCGCTACGGCACAGCAATCACTTACGATGCGCCCCGCATCGGACTTAGCGCCCACCTATCACGCGGTGAGCGTCGAGCAACGCAGCGTTGGGCGCGGCAACGAAACGTGCGCCTGAGCGAACGAAACGAACCAAAGAACTCGGTGTCTCGGAGGGGAAACGATCTCGTGATCGGCACGGGCAGAGAGATAGATAGTAATCTAAACCGGAAGCACGGCGAAGCGTCGTCAGGGGAGAGGGAGTCCCGCGACGCGCCTGGCAGCGGTCCCAATGCGCGCGCGGCGCGCCTCCTGTCGGGGCAGCGCCGTACATTGAGAGGAGGGGGTCTTCTGTGTTTGCCGCAAGATGGCTCTGCGTGTGCGGAAAGCGCAGAAGAAATGCAGCGGAAACGCACTTCGCAACTCGTGTAATTGTGACTTCTGTACGTTACATGTTCATAATTACCGATATACACCGCAGTATAACTTTCTACGGCTCGTTTCGAAGGCAACACCGCATTCACTAGAGGCGCGTTTGCACCGCTTGGAAGCAACGAACTCGTGGCTGAGTGGTAGCGTCTCCGCCTCACACTCCGGAGACCCTGGTTCGATTCCCACCGGGCCAATCTTGGAAGTTGCTTTTTATTTATGAAGCGCCTGCCGTGATTTATCGCTCACGGTCAACGCCGCCGACGCCGACGCCGACGACACCGGCTTTTCTGCGACACGAGCTCCTTAACGCTATCGCGTTAAAAACCACCGAAATAAGTTGTTCTAATGCTGGGGCTCATAGAAAGCCTCGCAAACAACTCCCAGTACGAATGACTAACTCAAATTAACTACGACTGGATGGCGGAGCTGTTTCTCGCTGACTGCATCACAAGCCTTGGATCCGCGCCGTAAAAGCCAAAATTGCTTGAAATCCATCGCAACTGTCAATAAAAATTTCTCACCTTGCCGTAGTCGAATAGTGCAGTGGTGCCGTATGGAAGTGCAGAAAGAACGCAACACACCGGAAGCGCAAAAACGAGGCTACATCCAAAAAAGACGCGCAGCCGGCCTCGCTGGCTTCGGTGGCCTGTCTGACGCATGACGCATGCATCCCTCACGCCTGGCGTGCCGTTTGCTTGTTGCGAGATGACGCAAGAAAATAAGACGCAAAGTATAGGTTCATATATATGCAACACGTTTTAGTTTTAGTGTGAAAGAATTATAAAAATGAAACGTTGCCTGTCAGTTCATTTCACATTCTTTTTTTTCCGAAGATCGTGTGAACTAACTTATGGGATTAACATTAGCCGTGGCGTGTTTCCTGTTGCGAGTTTTCGTCGAGTTTCCCCTCTTGCTGAATTTCTATCTCTATGGCTTAATCATGGCTTAATCGTCGCGAAATGCAGTCAACAACATCCGGCACTCTCGCCGAGCTCAGCGGCCGAAGTCACTGTTGCGCGAAGAGTCTGGCATTAAAACCGGAACCGTACTTCCGATTTCAGTTTTGCCTACTACGCGTTATGGTACGCCCACACTAGCGACAAAAACGCGCGCGACACGCCGCACGCGGCAAGCGACCGCGCGGCAGACGCGTGCGAGCAAGTCCACAGTCGCGTTTTGCGGCACGCGGCAGCGGCCCGTGGAGTCCCGCGTTGTCTCGTTCCATTCGATACTTCTCGCGACAACGTGCTCTCCGTTCTGCCCATTTCGTCTTCCATCGGAAGTGTCTGTGTTTTTTTGCGCCACTGCCGGCCACGCTCAGGCATGTCGGATACGGACGAGGAGCTACTGGTGACTGTGAACACTATAATACTTGTTTGTTCTTTACTTGTGCGACGCCGACGTGCCAGACAGCGGACGAGAAAGTTTTGAGTGCAGTACAGCGACACTGAGGGCCAGGCGCGCACTCTGCTTCCCCACCTTCACCAATTACTCACCTGTCATGCCAAACTGCTGTCCATAATGTGCCAGCGGTTGGCGCGCAGCTCCTTGTCCGACGCTCGATTTATCATAGAGGTACGCATATCCGCGAACGGTTTCCAAAAACGCCTCCATTGCGAGGCGAATTCTTCGTCTACGCCTCAGTGGCGGTGTGGTAAGGCTTAACAAAAACAGCCCCCTTGACTGGAAATGGCCTCTGAGATTTTACGGCGCGCGTGTCACTGTTCAGTCTCAGAGCCCATAGATTATGATTCTTTGCTTATGCGACAGGTGGCGCCACAACAGCGCGGCTCGTAAAGCGGCTCGCTTCTGATTGGTGGACGTTTCGCGTCTGCCGCGAAAAATGGGTCTCGCACCCATTCGCGCGTTTGCCGCGCGTTGCTGCCGCTTTTCGTGAATCTTGCCGCGCGCGACAGCACCGCTCGCCGCGCGCGTTGTGTCGCGCGCGTTTTAACGCGATAGCGTTAAGGAGCTCGTGTCGCAGAAAAGCCGGTGTCATCGGCGTCGGTGTCGGCGTCGGCGTCGGCGTTTGCGGCGTTGACCGTGAGCGATAAATCACGGCAGGCGCTTCATAAATAAAAAGCAAGTCCCAAGATTGGTCCGGTGGGAATCGAACCAGGGTCTCCGGAGTGTGAGACGGAGACGCTACCACTCAGCCACGAGTTCGATGCTTCCAAGCGGTGCAAACGCGCCTCTAGTGAATGCGGTGTTGCCTTCGAAACGAGCCGTGGAAAGTTATACTGCGGTGTATATCGGTAATTATGAACATGTAACGTACAGAAGTCACAATTACACGAGTTGCGAAGTGCGTTTCCGCTGCATTTCTTCTGCGCTTTCCGCACACGCAGAGCCATCTTGCGGCAAACACAGAAGACCCCCTCCTCTCAATGTACGGCGCTGCCCCGACAGGAGGCGCGCCGCGCGCGCATTTGGACCGCTGCCAGGCGCGTCGCGGGACTCCCTCTCCCCTGACGACGCTTCGCCGTGCTCCCGGTTTAGATTACTATCTATCTCTCTGCCCGTGCCGATCACGACGTTTGGCTGGCGTAGATCGTTTCCCCTCCGAGACACCGAGTTCTTTGGTTCGTTCCGTTCGCTCAGGCGCACGTTTCGTTGACGCGCCGAACGCTGCGTTGCTCGACGCTCACCGCGTGATAGGTGGGCGCTAAGTCCGATGCGGGGCGCATCGTAAGTGATCGCTGTGCCGTAGCGCATTGTCTTATACCCCTTGGCGGATCGACGGGAACGCTGTCGCGTCCCACTCTTGAAGGCGAAGCTTAAGCGTCCTCCAATTTTTTGTCGCTAGTGTGGACGTACCATTACACTGGCGGCGCTGATCGGCGTGGAGAAAGGCTACGGAGGTTATACAATGCAGTATCATCGTAGCCCTGCCTTTCAGATTGGCTCCATTTGCACAGCGGGCTCTGCTTCCTGTACAGTGAACAAACTGTTAGCATTGTTTTGAACGGTTAATCATGGCTCAATCATACTTCGGATTTCAGTTTCGGGCGCGCGCGTTTTGAGCGCTAGCTGCTATGCGTTACGCTGGCTGCGCTGATCTGTGCGGCATTTGTTGTTGCTTCTGCTGCTCATCCGCGCGTTGCCTTGGTGATGAATCATTTCTTTTTCTCTTTCTGTCTTTTTTTTTACGGTGAAGCTGTTAGCCTCTAGTTGCTCGACAGTTTGCGGGTCGATGTCCGTGGGCAGAAGTGTGGGCCAGTCCCGGAGGTAGGGCATTACCGGATTGACTCCAGCGGAGAAGAAGCAGGTTTCATGCACTCAGCTAAGTAAAGTGAAAAGTGCATACAACATGCAGGACAGCATTCGTTAATCAATAAAGAAAAAGCATAAAACAAGCAACCGAACCACATAATTGAAGATAAGGCGCACCTGTTGACAACGCGAAGCAAGAGTGCTCCCCGCATACGATTTGCGGTAAAAATTGCTATTGCGCAAACTGCAGCGGCGACGACAAGTTGAAACGTGGGTAATGACGTCACCGAACTTTCGTATACAAAAGAACCAGCCTAGCAACTGATTTCATTGCTGATGCAGCACCGCTACGGGTAGCGAACGCATAGTTAGGAATCTCGAAGAGCTGCGTGAATAAGAGGAGTGGCAAAGGGAAGAAGAAAAGACAATGCGACCAGAGGCGGCGTGCTGTTCAAATTACCATTATTGTAATTTTCCATTACTAGCATTTCTCTCAAGCTAAATGTCATTAATCACCCTCTAAGCAGCTGCGCGCTTTCAAAATTATCATTACTATCATTACTCTAAAGAAATAAAGCATTGCATACCCCCTCAGCAGTTGTAGCGGTGGTATTCAACAGCTCCTCTGGACATCCACTTTTGGAGGGTTGGGATGGCGAATCAATTTTTTTTTTTTTTTTACCGCGAAGCTCTTTATGCGGACCCTGTGCCGTTGTTGGGGGTGTTCGCTAAAGCTATCAACATCAGCAATGCCTCGAGCGTCGTCGTCTTCTTCCACAGCTGGCTCCGTTGCCGCTTATCATTCGAGCGCAGAGAGAGAGAGAGAGCGTAAACTTTTATTTCAAATCAACAAGATTTGAGTCCGGCGTCTTTTTAGTGGGTCTGGGCACCCGCCACGGACGCGGTTCCGAGACCTTGTCTCGAAGCGGCTTCCTCAGTTCGCTGGACAGCCCAGAGTTGTGCTGTCAGGTCAGAGCTGAGCAGTGCGGTCATCCAGCGTGACTGGAGGCTGGCGGTGGAAGAGACGGAGGGATCGGTACTGCCCGACTTGTTTGTTAGGTCCCGACACTCCCATAACGTGTGATTTAGTGTGGCAACCTCGCCACACGATGTGCATCTGTTTGTAGTGTACATGTCTGGATAAATGGCGTGCATGAGTCTGGGATTTCTGTAAGAGTCTGTCTGTAATTGTCTGAAGTGTACTGCTTGCGTCCTGTCTAACCTAGCGTGAGGGAATGGGCATATGCGTCTTTGTAATTGGTACTGTGCCGTGATGTCGTGAAAACTGGTCATACGATCCTCCCATGCCCAGACGTTTGCAGAACCCCGCGGGGGCTCTTCCTCCGAATTTCACTGCTTTTCTGTCTTCGTAATGGAAAGGCCGCGTTTACGGAGGTACGTGCCATTGCTTAAGGGCGTATGAGCCATTCATTGTCTCAAGCACAAGGCTGTGACACAAGGCTGTGATTGTGAAATGTAAACGCCGTCATCTACCGCCAACTCAAGAGGAAGCAATGCAAGATTCAATGTCTCCAGAAAATGTAATGCAAGCGGAGGAGGCACATCGAGCAGTGCAGGCACAAGAGACAACTCAATATCAAGCGGTAGAAGAGACAAGACAATACCAAGCAAATAGAGCATTACAGACAAAACGAATAAACAAACAATCAGATGGTTTTCATTTCACGCTAAACCTTGTTCTCATTACCGGCACGCAAAAAAAGTTCGGAGCAACTTGCACACACAAAAAAAAAGCGCGGCAAAAGTCACAAAACACAAACAGAAAACTTCGCGCAAGAAAAACAAAACAAAACAGGGAGAACCGCAAAAAAATCACTCCTAAAACATGCTCACCATGCGAAGCACACAAAAACGAAAGTGAGGTGAGAGAATAGTGAAACAAAATATTTGCAATATAGGTCGCTTGCAAAGTTTGACTTGCATGGTGTACTACTAGGTGTAACCACAGCTTCGCTGTTCGAGCACCGTCACGGACTGGAAGGGGCGGTGATGTTTTTTATTTATAAAATAAATATATCTGCGAGCGACCTTCAAAAGCCTTCTATGAATATCCTCTGTGCATCCCACGATTTCGTAATTTAAAGGCCAGACGCCTTGTGAAATGAAGCCGCTCCGTGAATTTGTTTTTATTTGTGCTGGTATGATACCGAGATACAATTCTTGCGGATGATTGTGTACCATGTGCAAGGACATCTAACGAGATGCTGTTTTCTAATGGCGGCGAACCTGAAACGAAATCAATGGAGTTGAATTCTGGCGTTTCACGCGACAAACCCAGGATTTGATTATTTAGAAACGCCATAGTGGAGGAATGCGGAATAATTTCGACGCCTACAGGGGAACTGTAGCATGCCCCCAATGCACGAGATACAGGCGTTTTTGTATTTCACATGTATCGAAGCGCGGCCGCCATGACCGGGATTTGATCACGTGACTTCGTGCATACCAGCGCGATACGCCTCTCAATACAGCGCAATATACAGCCTCTAAGCCACCGCGGTAGGTAAGCTGACGCGCGTAGAAAATTGATGTGTCACTAATAGCATGTCCCTGAGCACGCTGTGTGCACGTTACCTTTACTAGAAAAACAGATATAGTCCAAAAGCCGTTATATGTATTTGTTAAGTGGCCAATAAATAAAATATACCACTCATTTATTTAGGTGATATGCCATGAGAAGATATGTTTTGGTCATAACGTGTTACTACTGTAGTTAGCAATGCGGGGAATGCTTTTGATGTCTCGCAACATAGTTAAGAACACGCAATAATTAACGCGAAAGAAAAACAGCGTATAAAGGAAGTTTTAGCAATTGTGTAATATGCTTATCCTGTGTGGGATCAGTTTTCTGATGAGCATATTATAGCACTAGGAAAAAAAAGCGATGCGTTACGGCCAGGTTCGTCCTGGGTAGACACAACCGCTTGCACTTAGAAAAGTGTAAGAGCTAAGAAAAGAGAATTTCACTGCATCCTTTTGCTTGAACAACGAAGTAGATTGTACCTTTAGCTGTTTTACTCAATCTTCCATAATCACATGGGAATCTGCTCATCAGACTACGCGAAGTAGAGCATTGCAAGGGCTGGTTTTTCAGGTCCGTGCCCAGCCAGATCCCGGAAGTACCATGCGTTGGCTCCTCCAGCCTGTCTCGTTGCTTATAAACCTGGCCCGTACCCGACCCGGACCCAATAGATTCCGGCCCGGGTCCGATAGGTGCCGGCCCGGTCCCACCCCGGCCACGCCTGTATCTGTTCGACCCATTAGCCCTTGAGCCTGTACGAAGCTAGGTAAAGTTCTCCGTTATTGTGGAAGATACTCGCATGTGTTCAACGGTCGCTTCAAGCTGCATCAGAGCAGCTTCCTGCGCCGTCTCGCTAGCTATTTTAACTGTGAGAGCAATAAACATTTCATTTCATTACTAGCCAAACACGCGCAAATTATTATGTGAATATTTGGTACGAAACACGCACATACAATGGCCAGTTAGAGAAATACGGAGGGATCAGGCTGGCAACAGGCATCGGGAGTGGCCCAACGCCGCCTTACATTAATGGAAGAAGACATAGAAACGTACAGGCGCGGCCACTGCTAGTGGGAACACGGAGCCCATCGGTTCACTCTCCCGAGCGGCCCAGTACCGGCGCCTCATGTAGTCTAGCGGCGCAGGCGCAATCAAAGCGATCGGCGAGAAGCCTGGGGATTCATTTGCCATGATGAGTCTTCTCCTAAGACTTCACGATACGCCAGTGGTGGCTTTCCTTGGAGCTCTGCGATGGGCAGAGATGTCACTTACAGTCTGTACCTGTACCGCGCCTGTACAGTACATCTTTTGATCACAATCATCGTGCTTTAAAGTGCGATATGAACAGCCGTACAAAATTTCATAAATAGTTGTGCGGCAATGTATTATTGGCGGCGAGGAGTTACGGAGTCGCCATCTATCGGAAGCGCCTCGCTGGCGTAGTATGAGGGATCACGTGGCGCGCTCCTCATAGGTTTTGCTGTCAGCGCTCACTGAAAACACCACGCGCGAGCTCTCCCGGACATTTCTGTAAGTACTTTCGAAACGAGAGAAGTTTCTTACTGTCCAAATAATAATCTTGGGCAAACTGAAAGCGCACAATCGTTTACAGACGCTATCTCTTTACCGCGAATACGTACAGTGAACGCCGCTGCGCGTGGTCGCCGCGATGGAGTCTTCCGAACCGGCTTCTTGCGTGAAAGGTAGGTAAACGCTGAGAGCAAACTATGTGAAATATGTTCTTATAGTGTTTGTAAAACTAAATGGAGAGTAATAGAACGAAGCCTCAATGCAGCGATCGCGCAGATTCGCAGCGACCGACTGCGCGTCTGCATGCTTTTCCGCGCACTGTTTCGCTTTCTCCGCGCGCGCGTTTTCGCACCGTGCCATGAGCTTTAGGCCGCAGAATATGAGCATTTGACAGTATACAAGCAACCATTGTTGCGTGGGCGCTATCTGAGCTGTTCAAAAATAATTTCATTGTAGAGACTTAGACGCCTACGGGTACGGTGATGTGCCGTCGCGATGACTCAATCTTTTTTTTCTTATAAATTCTTTGACCTTTCAATGCTATTTCTCGAGTTGCGTCGCACTGCATGTTTATAGGTGCTCTCAGCGTGAAATTTCACTCTGCTCCTGTTTTTTGTAATCCAGTGCATTAATTCATAACGCAAACATGACCATATGCCATGCTTCTTTTAAATGTGCTTCTTACCACTACCTTTCCACTCCACTGAAGTTGCCAGTATCTATAGCATCGACAAGTTCATACACCAAACCGTCATGACATTAGTCGGACAACAGACTCGGGCGAGCGTCTCAGTGCGCGTTTTCAGAACATGGCAGACCGGGCGCCGTAGCAGAAATCTTCCTCGCGTCTGTGCTTGCTGCGTACCCGAGTTGTAGCCGATGACTGTTTGCCGGTTCTATGTTTCGCGAGCCAAGCTTCACGCAGCTTCTTGTCTTGCGGCTACGTGTGAATAAGGCTGACACCGGCCTCCGTTACGTGCGTCCGGCTCTGCGGCACCGAGCAGTAGCCTACCATGTTGCGCGCCTTCAAAGGCAGCCACTACCTATTGTAGTGCTTTCAAGCGTTGTAAAGGAGACACTCGAAGCGGGAAAATTTCGCCACTAAATGAAGACCGCAGCGTACGAGGGAATTTAAACTCGTTTTCAGGTCGCTTCGGCGCGCCCGAAGCAGCCGACGCAGCCGCTATGTCCACGTGATCCCTCCTAGCACGTCACGCCGACGGTGGCGCCAGCTTTTCCAGTGGTGGAGCTCGAGGCCAATAGCGAAGGCATAGGTGAGTACTCGCGTACACCCCGCGAACCATTTCATCTCTCTTTTGAATCTGAAATTATCATTCTGAAGTACAGTGATGTAACTCAAGCCAATCAGTTTGGCGAGAATGTAAATTTAAGTGCGATGGTCTATTGGCTTTCGCGAATACCGTAATACGTGGCTGCTGGAAACTTCGGTTAATTAAACGGAAATTCGTGTTCCGCGAGGCTAACGCTCATGTCCATTAATAGTTTCACTTGGAGCACGCCAATTTTATTGCTTTATTCGGCTTCATTATCAAGATGTTTAGTTTTCAGGTGAGAATATAGGCACACTTCTTTCGTCATACGTACAAATTTGGACTCTGTCTACTTTTGCTACAGTACAGTGCATGTAAAACGCAGGCAACGTAGCTCTTTTTTTCTCGTCAGATCGGCATATGATCTATTTGCTTGACAGTGACAATGACAATGATGTTTATTTTCTCCTCACTACAGTGTCAGTAAGTACAGTGTAAGTGCTTGTAAGCGTTTCGAAAGGAGCCAACCTAGTGCTGTAAAAACACACGCAAAGCCGCTAACGCAATGGTTGAGCCACTTAACGTGCGAAAATAGGATTCAAAAGAAAAATTCACTGAGACAATAAAGGTTTCTGCGTTCTGTTTTCTTTTTAAAATACATCTCAGCAGTGGTGAAAGGAGAGAGAGCAAGGACAGGAACGGCAGGGAGATCAACCAGAGGGGCACCCGGTTTGCTACTCTACACTGGGGGTGGGAGAAAGGGGAACAGATAGAGTAAATGAGAAATTTCGCAGCATCCGAGCAGGCCTAAAGTATTTATCTGAACACAATGAACACTTGAAAGTCTAAGGATAATAAATTTATTTAGCTGGACTAATTATGCGATAAACTATGACAGAATATTGAACTTGCTTGAAGAAGAAAATAAAGAAGAAAAATATTGGAACCCCAGACCAGTAGAGGGAAGCTCTATGCCTCTACACACATACAAAAATTATAAATTAGATGTACAGAAATTACTTACTACACCTTTATTTAAGTACTCTATGAAGTTGTTAAAAGAGTATTTCATTTTTGTTTTTCCATTAAAATGACCGCGCACAGGTAGTCCACAGCGGTACATCAGTGCCCGCTGTAAAAATCTACAAATTTTTCTGGCACAACAAAATATTGTAGGCGACTCTGTCTCTAGGCACGTCTTCCACTTTTGAAGTATGTAACCAGTTGTACCGAAACTCCTCGCATTGAGAACCCCTGGGGTTGCTATGGGAAGGACAGCTTGAATACCTGAAGACAGTCTAGGTATTTTTTTTTTGCTTTCAGTCTCTTCCCAATAAAATAGTTTCCAGATTATTCAGCGCGATTGAAATGAAAATATCTCTTCAACTAATTTTCATTTTGATTCGGCTCCATGGTGTCTAGCAACTTCTAAAATTTGCCTTTCGCCGCCACTCGCAACCACCCTATGCGATTCCCCTTGTTGACAGGCGGGGCAACTGTCAATATCACCGCGCTACCTACGTCGAACATCGGGTCGTTCGTGTGATGCCTGAGCACGATTAGCTCTACAAATTCGAGGTCTTAATAACCTGGAAAGAATGCTGACTAGAGTTTTTTAGCGTCATGAAGACGCAAGAATTCCGGCAGAACCCGTGTTAATATGGCTATTGAAGATTAGGCGATTAGCATTCACGCAATGTACAGACCACGTAGTTACACACCGTATTGGCTAAGATACCTTTATTTAGACTCTGTGTTGATCCTTCTAACATTTCGCGTGATTGGGCTATATGCGACATACACTGTCATCGTGATTGACCCGCTTCTTTATGACTATTTCTCGCCGGTAGGACCATCTCACTACGGTGGAATGATGACCGCATGCTGACGGCGCATGCAGTGACGACGATCCAATTACGAAGGAGAAATGACGTCGATAGAATGCCGGATGAATTATGAGGATGACGGCATGACGTGGATGGGATGGTTCTGACATGATGCCGATTCATAAACACGACGCATTTAGAATGGGATCACGACAGTGCCCTCATCACGATTGAATGACCATAGCACGATTATAACGGAATGAAGGAAAAACTATGTTGCTGGAACGACGAAGGCGGTATGAAGGCTACGGCGCGACAACAATCGGATGACATTTCTGAAATGATAGCGACGCTGCTACAGTTGCGTGAAGGCGCTGGTCTAGCCAGCATGGAATCACAAGTGTACGACGATGATGGTGTGACCATGACTGTATGATGAAAATGGCGGGACGTCGACAGTACGACGATAATTAGATGACGAAGCTCTAATGATGACGATGCAACGACCACGAAGGTGTCACGACCACGGCATGGCAACAAATGTTTGAAGATGACCATGCGTCGACTATGCAATGATGACGATGGCATGACAAACGCGACGGAATCACGATTGAATGACGACATCTTAATTATGATGGAAAGACGTCGATGAGACTGCAAAGGTGGTATGACGATGAGGATATGACGACAATTTTTGACGACTAGGATAAGACGTTTCCGGAACGATGACGATCGTAGGACGGCGTTACGAGAACATCACTCGAACCGGATGACCATGACTGTATGATGGCGATGACATTACGTGTGACTCAATACGTTATGGAAAAGTTAGTAGACAATTGGGTCACATGACGTAAGATAGATAGATAGATAGATAGATAGATAGATAGATAGATAGATAGATAGATAGATAGATAGATAGATAGATAGATAGATAGATAGATAGATAGATAGATAGATAGATAGATAGATAGATAGATAGATAGATAGATAGATAGATAGATAGATAGATAGATAGATAGATAGATAGATAGATAGATAGATAGATAGATAGATAGATAGATAGATAGATAGATAGATAGATAGATAGATAGATAGTGCCTGAAGGAGGCAAAGGGTGCCGATCGCATTAAGAAGCGGGGCGTACAGGAAGCACGGTTGATTACTGGTACCGTTTTGCACGTAGCCGGATAGCGCCGCTAATGTATACTTATTTGTGCAGCGTGCAGCTGATTTGTCGTGGTCTTCCTGCCTCGACTTTCCCATTAATCGACAGACACCACTGATCTAAAATTTCTATCGGGCTGCAGTTTTTATGGTCTTCAGCTTTGTGGAGTTGCAAATAGCATGTCCGAGCCTAATCCGAGCCCGACCGAGGCCCGTGCCCTACCTGAGCCCGAGCTCCCATGTCTGAGCCCGGCCCGGGCCCGGGTTTGCAAGTGCTTACCCGGTCCGAGCACGCGCTCTTCCAATGCTCTAAATTCCGAAGCCCCGCATTTGTTTGCTCACTTAAAGAACAAGAACTTAAACTTCAGCCGTACCTTTACAGCACCGATGTATAAACGCGATTAGCATTCTTTGTCTATTTCAAGTATTTTGAGACTATCTATCCATCGTATCTGCCTGTACAGACTCTTTCGCAGACACAATGGCCCAAGTCACGGTCGTGATGCCGTCACGGTCCTTCAATCGTCGTCAATCAAGTTTTGTTATCTAATTCTCGCCATGCAGTCGTCGTCACGGCTTTTACGCCGACCAAGTGGGCCAAGTTGTCTAGAAGCTTACGCCACTAAGTATGTGCTCGTGGGGGTGATTCCGTCATGGTCGTTGCGACATCATTCCAGATTCGCCAACCGCCTCTCGTCATGCCGTCGTCATGATCGCATTGTCGTCATACAGGTTTTGAGATGCCGTCGCCATTACGCCATTGTCTTTTTTTTTTTTTGGCTTCTAGCGCGAAGTGAAACACGGACACAGAAAGGAGCAGACAGGACGAGCGCTCGTCCTGTCTGCTCCTTTCTGTGTCCGTGTTTCACTTCGCGCTAGCAGCCAAAATAATGTTACCGGACCAACTCGCCCAACTGTCTATCCTTTTGCCTTACGCCATTGTCGTCATACACTACTTGTCAGGCGATTGTCCTCATGCCATCGTTGTTGTTGTGTTGCGGTCCCACAGTCATCGTCAGGCTTTTGTCCTCATACAGTGGTCGTAATGCCGTCGCAGTCGTTGTTTCGTCGTCATTCTAAAATCGGTGTGCAACACGTACTGCCACGTTGTCCCACAGTCGTCATCATACCGTTGTCTTTGTGCCGTCGACGTCATCACGCTGCCGTTGTACTATTGTCATGAATTCAGTAACATCATCCCATCGTCGTCCTGCCTTCGTGGTCATACACCATCGTCGTTCAATTAACGTCAATTCGTCTTGGCGATTGCTCACGTCATGCTCACGCTGTGGTTCTCTAAAATCTACGATTCTGTACTTTGGTGTGTGGTATTCACTGATTTCTAATTATTCCTAATTATTCCAGTCACTTCAGTAACTCAACTTCTAGCTAAACCTATGGTCTGATATCATATCTATAATGACACCCGTGAATTTCGAACTGTACTAACTGGTAACTAAACTTATGGTCTGATAATGAAACCCGTGAATATTGCACTCTACTATTTTTTCTACTTCTTTTTCTAATTTATTTTGAATTCCGTCCCCGGTTGTCTCAAGAATAGAACCGGTAGTTCGGCCCAAGAAACAAGACTGTCTCTCAATGCCCGTGCCACTAAAAGAAGCACTCGATTATCTCGGTTTGCGTTGAACGGACACCCTTCTAAATAAATAGTGTGGCCACAAAAGGGTTTTTGGCAAACAATGCACACCTCTCTTATGACGTTTTGGGGAGTATAAGTGCCTGTACGAGAACTGGAAATAAATCTGTTGTTGAAAGTGAGCGCTGTGTGTTTGTCTAATTTGCCTTTCTGTGTCCCTCTCATTCTGCATGCGCTATAAGAAAGTATAAGGCACCACATATACAAGCCCATATAGCTACCCTCATCGATCAAAGTGTAAAAACAACCATTCAGTGAACCTGCGAATCATACAATAAAACGACAGACACCGAAAAAAAGAAACGCTAACAATTAATAGGTTTTTGAAACGTTTCGGCTTCGCTACGGCACTTCGCTACACACGTACACGCGCTACTTACGTATCACGTGCTGAAGGATATGTAAGCTTCCATGAACTTTCCTTCAACCCATTGTGAACAAGACTTCCGTAGCGATACCGTAACGTATTATATTTTTATTCATATTTAGCATTTTTCTTGGTCGGTGTCTGTCGTTTTATAATAGCTTCATGTTTCATCCCAATCAAACGGGCTTCCATTGAACCCTCGACTTCATGATCCTGAGTATGTGTGTTAATAGTCTTGATAGACTTGCCACGACCCTTATAACGTGCTGTCAACCGCGCCAAACCACTAACGATATCTAAGGGATTGAAAAAGAGAAGCGAAAAACAAGAAAAACGGAAACAAGTAATAGGAAGTAACAAGGCATTCGAATCATAACGTCAAATTATTTTAATAAATGTCTCGTGAGCACGCAGGCTTTCGCCTTCTTTAGCGTATGCTAAAGTGACTGTCACTTTTATTCGTTTCACTCAGTACGGCGCAATTGTTGTGGTGGTTTTTTTTTCTTCATTAAAATACTTACCAAGGTCACGTGACGTAACTACTGGGATTGCCGGTAGTGCGTCGTATACGTAGAAGCCCTTATGCGTTCGACCTTGATCCTCGAGCAATAAGACTGGTTCTCTCCAGATGTATGGCATGCAGGCTTTCACTTGAAGTTTGCGCTGCTTTCATTCCGTGGAGCAGGTTGATACCTAGCACACACGAATATGAACACGTTATCACCTCATAAAGCTTATTATTTCGCAGTGAGGTAAACTGATCAAGGGCACTTTAAATCATATTCGATGGGATGCCCTATTTTATGACATCATGCGGAGCTTCTGCAGCATCTTGTTTTTTTTTAATACAAACCACTTCATGTAGAGCTTGTGCGCTGCTACTACACAATGTATTGTTGCAGTTACATATTATGCGCACACTATCACTGTAAACTGACAGTTCCTTTTTTTTTAGAGCGCAGCTCTTTGGCGTCCGTTCCTGGGTTTCGCGTCGTCGTCGGCGTTGTCGTCGTCGGCGTCGGCCTCGTAACCAGCTCGCCGACGAATCTGCTGCTCCGCCGCCGCGCATGCGCGCTGTCGGCTCTCCGGGCGAGGGAGGATGATGGAAGGGAGGAGGAGGGCTGGCTACACAAATGGCTCTTTGGCGTCCGTTCCTGGGTTTCGCGTCGTCGTCGGCGTTGTCGTCGGCCTCGTAACCAGCTCGCCGACGAATCTGCTCCGCCGCCGCGCATGCGCGCTGTCGGCTCTCCGGGCGAGGGAGGATGATGGAAGGGAGGAGGAGAGACTGTGGAGGAGGGCTGGCTACACAAATGGCTCTTTGGCGTCCGTTCCTGGGTTTCGCGTCGTCGTCGGCGTTATCGTCGGCCTCGTAACCAGCCCCGCCCCCCTTTCATCCCCCCAGCGCTAGCAGCGACCGACTGATACCGCTTTCGTGAGTCCGCTACCGCACTCACGAAAGACGTCGTGCACTTCCTGCAACTCGCATTAACCGTCCATCGATCCACACCGATGTTAGTAGTGGGGGACTTTAATGTTGACATAAAGACAAACAGCAATTTCCTAACACTTATGCGGGAGAACATCCCGTTCCTCTCGCTCGTAACGCGTCCCACGGCTGTGACAACCTCGCGAGGCACTTGTATAGATCTCGTCTTTGAGAATCAAGCATTGGTGTACCAAGGCGAACATATATCAGTCTATTTCTCCGACCACAAAGCTTCCTTCATGACTGTCAAGAACTGTTAGTGGAGTCTTTGTTAAAGGAATACGTGTGAAAAATAAAAAAAAATTCTGTGATAGCGCATACATGTGTTGCTCGATTTCTTTGCCTCAATCTATCGAAAAGGTGAAACAGCTTATTTGCTGCGCTCAAATTTCGCATTAGGAAGTAACGTAATCGTCGGTAATTTTTTGTTTTTCCACCTAAAATGAAATGCGTGCAATCTTGGCTAGCACACAACGCGTAATAAATCACGACGCTCGAAAACGTTTTAAAAATGCAAAGCTATTTTGCACGCACTCCAGCTTATTCCGCGAAACGAGTGGCGACGACGTAAAAACACCCGGCATCGACTAGCGTCAGCCGGCCACTGCCGCCCGTTTAAGCGTCAGCGAGTTCCGAGAGGGAGGTTTAATAAATGATAAAATTTGCTTGTTCACCCTTTCGGGTGCATTTTCCACGGCGTACACGGCTATAAGCCGTGTCCGCGTCAGCTCGCTTAAACGAGAATTAATGGAGCATTGGCAGCGTTGGCCGCCAGCGATGCGCGCATGCTAAATCGATGAATGCGCTCGAAGCACCCGTGCGGCGAATTGCTCTCAGCGTGCAAGTTATCGATTAGCTCGACCGCTTGAGCTGTCGGCAACAAGTGAGGACACTGTCTGCCTTGATTTCTTGCAGTGACATCCGTAAGTTTGATTTCACGTCGCTTTAACTGACGGTTGAAGCACAATGTGCCAGCACGAATGGCGGGTAGAGACGTGTGGTGAGCGAAATTTCAGAAGTTAATCGAACGCAAATATGCTAGACAAACGACCTAAGAATGTCGAATCGTATATCGAATGTCTTTCTCATTTTTTTTTTCATCGAAGTGAAGCGTAAAAGCTTCATGAAATTCGCTTAATTATAAGGGAAGTATTCACATTATTTGGTACAAACGCGTACTGCGGCCGATAAAGAACTCAGCCTCCAGAAAACTGAGAATTTCGTAAACGATAAACAATTACTTTGAGTTGTCTGCTGCGTCAAGACAGTAACAGTAAGTAAACAAAACGTCAGCATGCCACCTTATACTCGCACGGAGCGCTGACAGTTTACGAAGCTGACTGCAGTAGTACTGCACAAACCATCACTTCCCTTTGATGCAGAAATCTTTGGAAATTCGGGTAAATAAATGAAAAAGCTAGCGTTGGTTTAGAGCCCATAAAAAGTTAGAATCTATCTGTCTGAAATTAGATTATATATATTTGGCAAGAAAGCACAAGGTGACCATCCAGGTATTTCCCAGGTTAATTACGACTACACGGAACACTTCAAGCTTGCTTGACTGCCATTAATAGCACCGGTAAGAGCATCTGAGCTAGATAAAGAAAAAACTCATTTCAAAATATCCAGTTTTTGTCTAGACAGCAAAAGTTTGCTCCCCTCTTCTCCGCACGTGCTGGAGCCGATCAGAACCCGCGCGTGCGCTTGTTCTTTAAAAAACCATTAGAAGAACAGTGAGCTCGTAATGGCTTCTTTTTTCCTCCTTCACTACGTATAGCATACTCGAGCTTGTCATCAAATGGCGCTAGATGTATAAATTCATAGTACGGGGCGAGGAATACAATATTGTTTGAGGTGTTGCGCCTGAGCAACATTGGACACCAAAGGGTGAGATGTAAGCGCGGTCGCACTGACGAACCAGTGACTGCGAAGACTACATTGAGACAACATATTCGTGCGATAAAGTGATGGATCCTTATTGAATAACTGGCCATCGTTAAGCGGTTGATATGTACACAACGTGCTCACTGGAAACTAATGTCTCTACGCAACAACCATGGCTCGCCTGAAGCAGAAACATTCGCAACGGTCACCACTTGCATCAATTTTTATTTCCCGAGTCTCCAATAAGTGTTGTCTCTTGTATTCGAACGGAAATGAACAATTTATAATATTGAATAGTTTAACCTCAAGCGAAATAGCAAGGACTCTTTGAGTCATTTTGACAATTTAGAATATTTGCACTTTTGCAATGGTGAGCCATTACACTGTACATGTAGGGTAAAACCGCAAATGTTGCCCTGAATAAGCTTTCTCGCGAGATACTCCGCTTCTATATTATTTTCGTGGGGTAAGCGATATAAAGGACCTCCCGAAACAACTCTAACAGGCGTCCGTGGCAGCCGGGACAGAGCTGCAGAATAAGTCAAAATTTGGGCAACCAATTTGTTGATTTGAACATCAACGAGGTTCCCGTTGGTCTGCACAGCGTAGATCCAGGGTAATGATTTTTCTTTCTTTTCTTTTTGTCTTCCTAAAAAACTTCTTTCGCCTATGACCTGTGACCTCATCAATTTCATACAACTACTAACGCAAGCTCAGGAAACGAGGGTTTGGAAGCTGAATAACAAGATGGTAGCCGAGGACGTGGGCAATGTCGATACACTGAAGCAGCCCTTCCCATGCCTGATATATTCACCACCGAAAGAATGTTGGTATACTGTCTGGAGAAATAACGTTGAATAAGATTATTCATGAATGCGGGCCCGCTTCCCTCGCTTCCAAGTGTCACCGAAATTGTCGCCACGTTCGCTACCCCGACACTTCGCTCCTGGAGTTGTGGCTCGTGTGTCCCTGCTTCTCTCGTCTCCACTCCTTCCTCGTCCACGCGTGTCTCCTAGGAGCACTGTGTCCATTAGCATATTTATTACGACGGCAACGAGCAGCCGCTTTTCAGAAGATGCGACCTATGGCTGTATTCTTGGGATGGTTTGTGCGCACTTCGTCCAATCCCTCTACCAGAAAACGCTGCGACGACTCCCTCTGCTGTGCTGCAGTAGTGGAAGCGCATTTATTCGAAGGGTAACCTCTGCGTACTGAAGTAAAGAGGAGGTTATGGTGAATTCTAGAGAAGCGTATGGCCTAAGTTTTCCTCTATCGCACTGCTTCAGATCTTAAGAATGAAAGAGTTAAGAAAGGTACACACAGAAATGTATGTATGTATGTATGTATGTATGTATGTATGTATGTATGTATGTATGTATGTATGTATGTATGTATGTATGTATGTATGTATGTATGTATGTATGTATGTATGTATGTATGTATGTATGTATGTATGTATGTATGTATGTATGTATGTATGTATGTATGTATGTATGTATGTATGTATGTATGTATGTAAGGTACTTTACACATAAATATATAGCGTAGGTAAAGACGCCACATATAGGCGCGCTAAAAAACGACAAACCACACAATAGCTTTCCCACGCAGGACATCGTTAAAAATGTGCACGTACCGCCTATAGCTGGTGTGTCGCAACAAACTTAGAAATGCCCATTTGTTGGCAAAAGCCGTGTCCTTTATGGTATGTGAATTAAATCAGTGCTAATAGAATGATATAATTGTTAGGGAAATAATAGCAATCCTGTGCCGTTTCTTGCAATTTCTTGCTTATCAACAGCAAATAAATCGACCAAATTGCAATTCCTGACACCAGATATTCCTTCAAAGAAAGTATATAGCAGTTAGTGGAAGTAGTATGCAGCAGTAACTGAAGCATGTTTAGGCGACACATTATTGTGGCTGGTACACTAGAGAAAACTATCGATATTGGTCGGCCATATATAACAAAATTACTTACCGCACTTCTAGCCTACATGTTCTGACTGACCGTTTAACCCCGTTGAGTTCTTGTGGTATCATTATTTCACAGAAGTTAACACCGGCATTGGTTTATTCTTGGCCAAGGTCTGCAACAAGGCACATACAATGATGTATTATAATGTTTTGTCCGCACGTATAAGGAACGTTTTCCTGCAAACTTATTTTCTCTAAAGGCCAAAGCATTTCGCCACAAGTTTGCGGGAAGATATCTCGAATCGCTGCTAATAGTCACTATATAGCTCACAGAGCAAGCCTGAGCACCAGTCGCTTTGCCTTGGTTGGACATCTGTTATCATTTCTCAGTTTCTTGTAGAGTTCTAATTGGGAAATAATTTCAGGAGAATATAGAGGACGTGCTAGTTCAATGAGTTCCAACTGCTACGCTGACCCCTTGTGGCATGTGCTAGACATCCGCTCTACCAGAATATTATTTCGAGCTACTTTATTGTTCATGTCGAAGTGGAACAAGCAGTACAAAATCGCGACGACAATAACACAGAGTAACTGTGCGTACGCCACGTATGTTTGGCGCACGCCCTGCTACTCTGTGTTCCTCTTCATAATTTTCTTGCTCTGTGAATTCAACAGAGAACAAAACAACTGAACAGGGGTTAGGGTACTGGTTCGTGCGAGTTGGTAGCATTCCGCCACCGCATGCTTTTATGCAAATACTAGCAGACAAACACAGGAGACTCGACTAACCTAAGTGCAAATTGTTAACTGAACTTTATAGGCATAAAGGGCGAAGTATATACACTGATGAGGTATGGGGTTTATCCGGTTGGGTAAAAGAGAAAGCTACAAACAACTGGAATATGAAAACAGTATCATGTGCAGCACGCCCCAAAGAAGACTTATCTATGCTCCAAGCACACTCAGTTCTTTAGCCGTGGATTGTGCCGTCAACAATAAAGTTATTTTGGTGACAACCCTCTGAAAATCACACTGACGCATTTAACTCGCAGGCGATTAATTGCTGTCGCCTCAATCATTTCTTTAGTCACCTGGTTGGTATGCTTGGCGATCACCATGCAATATTTGAAAAGCGGCTTACAACTGCATTCTCCACAATATACTGCACAGTGCCCTTGAACTGTTTCGTGCACGTTGCAAATATGCGAACGCATTCTGGGTTCAATGCATTGCCAGGATATTATTCAGTGCACTATCAAGACAAGGAATTATTCTTTAGCCTACCGGGGGGAATTCGGAAGGAAATTGTAAGTAACCGGTTCAACAGCGTGAATTTCCAGCGCGAGGCTGGGGGATACTAAAAGCCCGGGTGACGTCACATAAAAGCCATGCCCTGGACGATTCTACTTATCATAGGTCGGCACATATTCTAGCAGTGGGAGCTTTCTTTGTGCTATTAGTAGTAGCGCTTTCTTAGTAGGTGTCCGCAGCTTTTGAATAGATGCCAGATTTTCATCGCAGTTTGTATTATGAGCTTAAGCAAGTTATTGTTCACAAACTTCCCTGAAAACTCCAAGACGAGTGCGCGAAAACGACTTGAACGCCGTTCTTAGGAGAAAGTGGTTGTGAACATTCGGGTCTTTCGCACGAGAAGTCCTCGTCGAAAGTATCGTGAAGTGCCGGCCGATGAGAGATTCATCCGTGTGAAGAATCCAAAAGCAATTCAAGCAGAGCTTCGGAAAACAACTCCGCACTTGCGTAGCACAACTTATGTCCGACGATTTACCGGAGGTGGCATTCTGTGCTGTTCGCCAGACCGCACCTGTATCTCCGACCTTCGAAAGTGTGAACTGTTTGCTAATCACCCGGTGCACACTTTTATTCCTGCTCATCTGACTTGCATTAAGGGGCTTGTTCATGGAGTCGACGCGAAAATACGTGCTTCAGAGCCCTGCAGGTGTATTCCACGACAAGTGCCATCTCATTCTACCTTTGTTCACGAGTTTCTGCGAATCAGAGTCCCCGCAAACAGGCGGTCATCTTTACCTTTGCAGCCACAACTGTAGGCCGTCAGAGATCAAGGCATGACCTTTATAATACAGGTTGAAGCACTTTCTCCCCGCCCACTAGAATGCTTTCAGTGTTGGCGATATGCCCGTAATAATAAGGGAGTCAGATCAAATCGTCAGTGCCACATTTTCGGATAATGGCACCATGCAAAGACGTGTCTTTCTCAGAGCGAGCGATGCAGTTTGTGGGAATGTTTCCACACTGTGGACTGTGCTGAATGCCCAGACAGAGTAGAAGAGCTTCGAATTACATCTTTCTCGAAACCGCTTAGTCGGCTAGGCCAGTTTTTACTCCGTCTGCTTTAAACCCAATTACACTATCTGCTCAATCTGTGATCTACCCTGTTTTTTACAGTTTGTATCCTTCTCAAACCCCTTGTGTCGGCTACGCCAAGTTTTTAATCCGCCTGCTTTAGGCCCAATTGCACCACATGCTCATTCTGGGGTCAACTGTGTTTTTTTACGTTTTATATCCTTCTCAAACCCTTTGTGTCGGCTAGGTCAGTTTCTAATCCGTCTGCTTTAGGCCTAAATACACCCTATGCTCATCAATAAACTGGGCAAATCCTCAACAGAATAAACTAAACATCGTGCAAGACATCTACTGCAAAGCCGCTGGAAGACGCAAGAAATACTTCGCATTAGATGCGTACTACAATATTCCTCCTTAGCGCAAACTCACTTGCACAGGAATTAACTAGTGGAGAGCAAACGGAATTCTCATTTTTCGCAGAGTTTAATGTACCAAAAATTGTTAAATTCATTTGCGTAAAATTGAATTGATTCGCTACAAATACGGTACTCCACAAATGGAAGTTTAGCTATGTAATAATAGAAGGACAGGTTACCGTAACTTGGAAAATTGTGCACGCAGTACTTATAGTCACAGCAAGCAATATTTCTGTCCGTGCACGTTTTCACTGAGAATTAGAGGTGTGGATGCGGTTTATTGTTTATACTTTCTACTTTATATACTGTAGAAAATGTTTATATGCACTATGTACCGAAACTCACGATATGTACTAGACTTTGTGCACAGATTACACATATGTACGCACTATTAACAGGCGCTATACAGGTAAGAATATCAAGAACATTACAAAGGGTTACTGCAAATCGATTTTTACGGATGCTCAGGGCTTCCCAAGATCAGAGCGTTGATTTTAATATCCGAAAGTGGTTCGTCGAACGTCACGTGTATTCCTTCCTGAAGAGCCTTCGTGATTAATATGACTAAACGCAATACATTTCGTAAAATTCTATGTCAGCGCTTTCCCGCTTTGGAGAAGTCTAAAAGTGGTTTGAAGGAACTCACGTCCAACGCACGTCTTTTTAACAGACTTTTCGTTAAAGTAAACAATGACCACTACAGCAAATGCTCTGTGCTCGATATTCTTGTGGAAAGCCGCAATGATGGCAAAGCAAAGTGGCGAGATGAGAGATGTATGCCCAGCTTTCATTGGTTGGCGCCGCCGTTGTCGCCGCGATGGCAGGGTAGCGAAGGCGCCGATGTGCGCAGGTGAGGGATACGCAGTGTGTTTGGCTCTGAAGCCGCAGAATCAACATGGACACAGCATCATACACTGCTCAATCAGTTCTGCAACAGAGTCATGGTAGCGTTCAGAACTCGTACTGCTGGCATGGTCTTTAGGCTCGACCAGACTAGCATTTCTATAAAGCAGCGACGTGCATGTGACGCTGCAGTGCATACGCTGATGTGACGAGAAGTAACCGTAAAGTTCAAACTAATATTAAATTCATTAGCTAAGCACTGAAAAAGGGTGTTGGTTTTCCATCGGTATGTGCCATTGAGGTGCAACGTCTGCAACGCCGCCGTACGCGAGTGTTCCTCTTAAGGGGCGGGACTTCAGTGGGGGCTGCATCGTGACACGCCTGGTGGTGGACAGGGTGCTGTTCCTGATGCGCATCAGGAGTTTCCTCGCGTGCCGCTCCACGCCATGTTGCTCGCGAGCATTGCTAAAAGATAATCCGAAGATGTCGAGTGCACCGTCACACCTTGCTATCGCTCGGAAAATTTTCTCCTGGGAACAAACTTCCAGTTTTGGATGTTTGTAGGGCTCAACGCAGACTATTTCCAAATACACGACTGAAACGTTAATTGGTATCATAATGCTTAATTGACATGGGCAAGAAAGACGACAAGACGTGCGCTCTTCCTGCACTTGTCATTGTGATGACCCAAATATGGGGCCAAAGGTTCGTGTTCTCAATGGTTCGGTTGGTTCTCTTAGGCGGAGCCTCCGAGAACGCAATTGAGGACAAAGCCGTTGGTTTGGACGCACACACAAAGACTTTTAATCAAACAAAAAAGGAGGCATAAAGTAAATAGCAGGAAACAGAAAGCATGCCTAAAATACACACTCAAGCAGACATTGCGGCAAGAAACACACCTAGGGCTTGCATGAGGTTAACGAGTGCGAGAGTCCGGGCTTGCCACGAGGGCGGGGACGCGTCAGAGTCTCGACGCGGCGACGCGGCGACAAGCTGGCGAAAGGAGTGGCGCCGGTCTCACCAAAGGTTGCGGCGTTAGCTGACCGACCGGGCGCCGGGAGCGCGCCAGCTCCGGCTAGGCGAGGTAACGCTGGCGGCTGGATGGCAGGAGTGGACGGGGGCGGCGTTCTGGCCGGGCAGAGAGCTCGGGCCCGTAGCCCGACTGCTCCCCTCTTGCCCACGGCGCGGAAGCTCGAACGCCGGCCTCGGACAGCAGGCGGCACGGCAGACGGGGGTGGCGTCCTGGCCGGGTAGCTGGCGTAGAGCTCGGGCCCGAAGCCCGACTGTACTCGTCCTGCCCACTGGCGCAGAAGCTCACCGCCGGCCTCGAGGAGCTGACGGCACGCTCAGGTAGACGGGCGACGCACAGGAACAGGTTGGCAGGAGGCCCCGGGCGGGTGAAGTCCTGGTGGGCTCGGGTCCGGAACCCGACGGCCCGTCTTCAACGCCCGCTCCGGTGGTTGACCTCCTCCTGCCGTCGTTTTCTGGGACTCTCCTGGCGTCTCCCCGGCGTCTCCCTGTGTGTCCTCTTGCGTGTGCTCTTGCGTGTCAGCGCACCACGCTTTTTCTTTTGGTCTGGCCGATTTGGCATTTTCGGATTGGCTGCCCGACGCTCCGTGGTTTTTCTTGATTGGTTGCTTTTCTTTTTGTTGTTTCATGCGCCGCGCGTTCTCGTGCCCGACGCTCTTCGGCGTCGTCGTTTTCCTTCTCCCACATCGGCGCGCGTGCACTCAGTGTCGTCTGCTTCCGATCGTCCCGGATACCGCACTATGTCGCGCACCACACATCACGGTCATGTCCTTGACAATAAAACGCTATGGTCTCAATTAGTCAATGAACCAATAGTCCAAAATCCTGTGGTTTTGGGGGACAAATTACTGTGTCAAGAAGTTGAATTCCACCTTCAGCCGGTGCAGCATCTCAGTGGCCATGGTATCGCGTTCCTGAGCACGAATTGGAATGGAAAATGCTCGTGCACCATCCGCTAGGTGCACGTTTGCGGGTCCCAAATGGGCAAAATTATCTTGGAGCTTCCAACTACGGCGTGATTCATAATCGGACTATGCTTTTGGCACGTGAAGCCCATTAATGTTCTTTTCCATCCAAGCCTCTAAAGAAACAGAAAAGAAATGCGATATATATAATAAATTTCCAAGAAAAAAAAACTGCATCTTGACAGGCATTGATGAACGTTAGAAGAAGTATTTCTACGAGCTGTGTGAAGTGCCAACCTCGGTGACCGGATAATTTCACTATACTCGCAGACAACTTTTTTGGCTATGAAGCGAAAGCTACGAGGGCGGAGCTTCTGCGCCTGACTGCATTCGTACGCAATATAGTCCGCACAACCACACAACCTCTCTAGTCAAGGCAGATACAATAACTCGGCGTGAATCAATGTTCATTCACATACGACGTGTTGCAAGCATCGCAGCCTGCGTCGGAGCTCAGAGGCAGCCGTATGGCGACGCGCCACCGATGCTGCGATCGGTAGAGCCGGCGCAGCAGTCAGCTCGCTCACTCGTTTGTATGTGTCCATGGTTGCGATTTCCAGAGGGGCTCGCTTTATTTCCGCGCAGACGCTAGAAAAAAATTTGTGCGTGCGTCAACCGTCTTTAGTTGGTAAAGTTAGTCAACAGCCTCTGAGGGGAGTTGATTGGCAGGACAGCAGGCGACGAACACTCACCAGAAGACACGGGCGTCATTTTGCGTTTCATGAATGTGCAAAACGTGCGACGGTTCCGGTTGTGTGAAAACTCGAAAGAGCAAAGTAAGAGCACAATAAAATACCAATATTTGACTGCTGAATGTTATGCATTGATTTAAATTAAGTGCTGTAATAAACGAAAAAAATCCTATTTCCCACGTAATAAGACGTGAGGAAAACTGCGGAACTACATCTAGCAGCGGTGAAAGAGGTGGGCTTAGTCTCCGTAGCCTTCGCTTCATACACAAGAAAAGTTGTCCGTGAGCTAGAATGTAAAAAGTCTCAAGACCTATATCTTGCCTAATTTGCCTTCACTGCGCAAGTGAAGCTACCAGAAAAATTTGCAATGCGCTCGTGATTACTTTACCCTGATGTTATGTCTATATTTTTATTCATTATTTCATTCATCATTCATTATTTCTGAGAAGTCGACTAAAATTAAGCTAAAGATATCTTATGTCACAAAGGCGGGTGGAAAACTTCGTGAACACTTGCTTGCAATCAATATCATCCACAAGGAACCAGAACGCGGCGTCACAATACCACGCTGATGGTGCATTATAATGCGCACAGAAGGTTCCTGAAAATCCGGAGCTTGGTCCCATTCTTAAACGAATAGAAGGTGACTGCCCGCCGATAGCTCTGGCATTGGCTACTCAGAGCTGTCAGGGAAAATGGATTTAGTTGCGTATCGTAAAAAAAAAAAATGTGGCAGTATAACGTTGTCGATCCCTTTCACCAAGAATGGAAAATAGCTCAGCAAACTCTATTTTGCTGGGAATTCGTTTCAGCGACATTTTTGGTCTTCGGCTGCGCGCCGCCACGTTTTTAGACCAGCCACTACTAGCTAAGCAAGGGAAGCGGGCCAATCGCAGAAGCCGGCATCACTCTTCTCTTTTGGTTATCTACTTTCACTGCCCTAGCTCGTCTCCACCAAAACCCTCTCTACTTTCTGCGTCCTCCTGGCCATATCTAAGCCAATTAGATTAAGAAAAAACTGTCAGAGTAGGCAATTAAATTTGCTTTTAAAGCAGCATATAATGAAAGGGACTGTTTGATTGGGATTTTCAAACAAGGCTGTGGGTTGATACTTGCGTCGGCGGTTGCGTAAGTTTGCCGTCAGGAGATCGGAACAAAGTCAAATTGGGTCAGCCTTGCGATATAGGGTTCCTGAGCTCAGGCATTCGACCAGCTTAAAGCAACAAAAAAAAAAAACAAGGGTTATAACGTATTATTAGAACCACTACGAGGAAACTCCTGCAGTAGTTCGAATGGCCGCGCGGCCACAGGTGCGTGATCGCGCAGGTGAGATTAGTCGGTATAATAAAGTGTTTAAAATGGCGTGGTTTAAATAAAGGCTATGAAAAGCGACTTGCGACATTTGTGCCGCTCCGCCATGTTAGTGTTGGTGGTAGCCGGGATTATGAGGAATAATGAGCGTACTCTTCCTTTGTTTCTCCTCTCACTCTCTTTTCTTTTTTGTTTACTAAAAGCGTGGCCAATAGACGAACACACAAATTGCTATGACGCCTGCCGGATTTTATGTACTCACCTGGTAATTCCGTGGCCGTGTTATCAAAAATTGCCCAGATTCCAAGCTCTTCTTACGTGCTACGAGCTTTAGCAATGGAGATTTTTGTTCGTGCTACGGGTTCGTCTGCATTTCATTTAAACTTCTCACATGTAGACCCGCTTTAATATTCTCGCAAAACATGCGAAATAAGTTCTTAAAAATATTAGTGAAAATAGCCATGTTCACTGTGATTGACAGACTTGACTGTCGCTCATAGACAAAACAAATTATACATCGATGCTCTACATATGGAAAGTTATATCTGTGTTGCGGCAGTTCATTGGGCCTACAGACGTACACGATATGTAAGTAACTCCAAACTGAAAGGAAAATTTAGCTACTGTGGGAAAGCAGTGCTAGCAGGCAATCCGCACTCCTATAGCGCTCCACAACACACGTGATGAGCTAAATTTCTACTGGTAGCAGCACATCATAGCCCATTCACTTGCAGCCCAGCTGTACACATTGGTGGCCTTATCACTGCGAAAAAATAGGTTTTCGCATTTCTGTGGCAGCAGCTGAAGCCTTGTTCGGTACCTCAGTTAGGACGCCACATAATGCTACTATAGCATCTTGCCTATTGTCAAGACTCAGTTACTGTATATACAAACATCTTTGATGGCTTTTTTAGTGCGTTAGCATTCTTCTGGTACCTCACGCTCTTTGCGGGGTCTGTCTGTCTGTCTGTCTGTCTGTCTGTCTGTCTGTCTGTCTGTCTGTCTGTCTGTCTGTCTGTCTGTCTGTCTGTATGTATGTATGTATGTATGTATGTATGTATGTATGTATGTATGTATGTATGTATGTATGTATGTATGTATGTATGTATGTATGTATGTATGTATGTATGTATGTATGTATGTATGTATGTATGTATGTATGTATGTATGTATGTATGTATGTATGTATGTATGTATGTATGTATGTATGTATGTATGTATGTATGTATGTATGTATGTCTAGATAGCTAGCTACCTAGCTCACCGTTTTCTCGCTTACCGAGGTCACTGTGCAGTCCATGGCCAAATGGTTACAGCATCAGGCTGGCTGTGTGGAGAGAACAGGGTTCGAAACCAACCATCAGACCAAATTGAGTCAACGAGTATGTGGCTATGTGTACATATGAGCCACGTTTCAATGGAGTGTATATAACTTTAATTTCGACTGCAGAGGGTGCTTTCTTCTCATTTTCTATCTTTCCGATTTGCTTGGTACCCAGGCAGAAACTGTAACATACATGTTTCATAGTTGCCCGGGCCTTGTTGGAGTGTGTATATGTGTGTGTGTGTGTGCGGGGGGGGGGAGGAGGGTGTTGAGTGCGCATTAAGAAGTGGGCGGGATAGGCGAGAACGTTTGAAATATTTGCAATAAATTGCACATTTGGGGCCCTATAACCAAAAACTATTCCAATATGTTTTTATTCTAATCCCCTGACGTCAAGTTTGCGCAACCGCTGACGCAAGCATCGGGTGGTGATCTGCAGTGTTGTCTGAAAAGACCAGTCAAACACTCTCCTCATTTATAAGAAGTCACTTTTATTTGTTTTAAAAACAAATGACATTGCCTACACTGAGCGGGTTGTCTTATCTAATTGGCTGACAAGAGGCCAGGAGCACACTCAAGTGGAGAGGGCTTTGACGGGATCGAAGCAGTGCACCGAAAATCGATAATCGGTTGAAGAGGGTGGTGCAGGCGTCAGTGATTGGTCCACTTTCCCTAACTTATCTTGCACTGGCCGATCGAAAATTGCGACGACGTGCAGCGGAAGGTTAAGAATGCCAATAAAACGGATCCTCAGCAAAGAATAGTTGGCAGAACGAGGTTGTAAACATGCCGAAAGTGCTCGCAAACGTTAAAAGGCCAGGCAGAAAGCTTTATTGTATGCAAATAAGCCCATGCTCCCAGGCAGGTGCGAGTAGCGAGTACCTGTGCCATCTTTTATTCCTTTCGGAACGGGGCAGCCTGTGGCTATTCAGAATTCAGTTTTGTTCGGATATATTAATGCGTCTTTAAAACTTACACGTCACTTTGACGTAGTGAGTTCTCGCGGTTTTGTGACGTCACGGGACAGGCACGTGAAGTGGGTGTCGCCCGAAAGCTTTTGACCAATAGCCGAGGTCTAATGGCGAAAATCGTTGAATCATAAATAACTATTCTTTTCTTCTTTTCAGTCATGTATAATCAGTGTGTTCACGTCATATCAGATAGGGAGCTATCGCGGATTTTGCGAATTCGCGTGACACACAGGCGAAGTGGCGGTGGTTCAAAAAAGCTTTCGACCAATGGCGGAGGACTTATTTCAAAATTGGAATAGAAAAGTTAGGAATAGCTTTAAATTATAGCGCCCTTGTATACGCCTTCCAACTCCTGAGGAACGCAAGCTCAAGTTCGATAAATTATAGCTACTATGAAATAGTGAGCACTCTTAAACTCAATCATTCGTGTTAGGAGTGACAAACGTACTGTCCAGCAACGTCACTATGTAGAAGGCGCGAGAGGATAAATTTCGCTCTGATTGCTTCATATATGGCGCGACAACGGCGCCATCTGCGCACGTTACACATGCGTGGTCTAGCAACGGCTTTTTTCTCCTATGCACAACGATATCTAAGTAATACGCGTGAATGGCATGGTTGCAAAGATGCAAGAGATTATGCTAAAACTTGTTCTCATTACATTGGTTTCAGCAAGTGAGTCACTTTCACCATATTTAGGGACGCTTCACGTCAAAAAATTATTTACATTTATTAGTCTCGCTGATGCACCCAAGGGGCTCCTCATGTCATTAATTGCGAGCGTTTTCTGTCAACAACGTTAACCCTAAACATTTCGCCTCAAACATCCGATAGGAGTAGGGCGAATCCTGTAGCCAAGTTCACCACGCGGCAGTGCTTTTCCTTCATCCTGCAAGACCGAACCTCATGAACACGTTTAGTTAAGGTTTACGAATAAATCACTACGTTCCCTCTGTGGTATGCACGTCTCCAGACAGTGAGGCCTGGTATAACTTGTCGACGAGGCAAAGCAAAAAAATAAAAAACACATTCACGTTTCGTCTTGAACCGCTAATGCCTTCATGCAAATGAACGTCTCTAGAGTGTATAAGCGAGCGGCATCGGGGAAAAGGTGGCTTGGCTCCACATGAAGACGCTGTACCCGGTGCCCACCAATCTGCGAGTATGTAAATGCGGTCGCGCTATGCTAACCATGCCACCACATGCATCAAGGCGGAAGCTGTGCAGTTGCTTCAATCAAATGAGTGAGCGTGAACAAAACGTTTCCTTTCGAGCCGCATCCGGTAGCATCGTTCTGCAGGATAAAGTTGTGTTCTGCTTGTTTATTTTTTTTCTTTGCTTTTGTTGTCGGCAAGCTTCAAAGCTTTATTTGTTGTCATACGTGCTTCCCCGAATGAACATCGCACAAATTTCAAAAGCGCACTGACGTAACCAAAAATCTCGACAAGCGCCACTTGCACAAGAATGGCTAGTTGCCTTAATTGGTGGAGCTTTTCGCTTAAGGGCAGCGCGGTGCAAGCGTCTCAGTTGTCCAGGTGCATATGAATTTCATTAAATAGCACAGGCGTGAACCTTCATTCAGCAATTGAGGTGTAATTTGGTATAGTTAGTTCTTATGACTTCATTTTGTGACATTGCGCGAGTCAGTGGAATTACAAACTAGCAGCACGAGCAATATTTGCACATTCTTTATTAACGTTTACCCTCTGCCTTGTTTACTCTGGGGCCACATCGGGCTGTACAGTTCTAAAGTAAGTAATTTGCTGTTTATCTTGCCAAAGGAACACAGGGGTTATGAAATGGTGCATAGTACATGACGCCGGAATTACTTTGAGTAATTTGAGCGCTACCAGACCAAGTTGCAAGAGCATTTTCTTGCATTACACCCGGTCCGCCACAACCGTCTTGTGCTCACTGAAGAATGCCACAACCGTCGAGAAAGATAGGATGGTGCAGTTGTAGAACACACAGCATACCACTGCAGCAAAAGGAATTTGATATTGAACACAAGAAACGACCTGCGAACACTGAGAAGCATATTTTTTTTTTACACTGCGACCACGGATACATAGGCTCCTGCGCAGGTCAAGTGTGCACTCACTGGTGGCTCGAAGATAAAATTTCACGCGGTCTTGATATGGTTGTACTACTTCTCGTCGACTTGGTCTGAAGCTTTTATCAATGTTTGAATGCAGCATTGAATTTTCGCATGACAGGCCATCGAATATTCAAACACGTTATCGCTGTTCTTGTGTGTTTCGCCGTGGTTGGTCACATTCTAGATCTGCCTTGGACTCTTTGTGCAAGGCAGCAACAATTTATCAATACCAAACTAAACATCTCTTTGAATGAAAGCATATGGCGCTTAAATTCAAACTCGGAAATGAATAAGGGAGACAGCCTATGATAAAGAAAATGCTGTGCATACATAGGCAAGGACTCTGAACGAAATTTGGGGTTTTCAGCGTTGACATGTCATTTTAGCAACTAGTAATGCACAAGCGCACTGAGAGCTCCATGTAGGGGGAAAACTGTTTAACATAGCGTTAACGACCCTGTACAAGGCGTATCTAAAAGCTCATCTCCTTGCAATGTATATCAAAACGAAACAGAATGAGGTTCTGTTAAAAGCTTGAATGACAGGCACTACCAAATTTTACATTGCTTCATTAGATGTTGGTAGATTAAGATGTATTAAAGCGTGAATGTACGCTGGTGCAGTTGTATAGTTAATTAGGTCCCTAGGGTTGCTGTAGAATTACATCCCAAACTAGTGCTGGCGAATGAATTATGGGTCCACGGCTTAAGCGCCCCATCTACGTTAAAAGGGAAATTGTACAAAGCATTTACCAAATTGGCCAGGTTTGCGACCAGGTTTCATGAAAACGCGTCCAAATGATCTAGCATTCGTCGTCTTGAAACTCAAAAGCCCATGATCTACAGCAACTTTGTTCGCTGCCATTCCGCCATAACGAATGATCGTGGTGAACATTTTTGTTAACTTTCGGAAACTTTTGGTCCCCTGTCTCAGAATTCAATGTCTATTTTTATGTGTCTATTTATTTTTCTACTCAGGATCTTTGCTCCAGGATCAGCCACTATTGGAAATCCGTAATGATATTCTTACTTTTGCTGCGAAAACATCAACTAGCTCATTGTGCAAAAATATATGCAGATCCCACGCACTGTGGGAATCGATGTAAGCGAAGCTTTGTCTGCTGCTTGCATTCATCGATGCTATTTGGCGGTGATATATTCACGGCATACGACAGTCGTGACGGGATGTGAAATGTTACCTTGCCTGTTCCGCTTGTGTTTGTTGTTCTTACTCCACTCGACGCTTTAGAGCCTCCGTCTCATCGGCACTAAGTGCATGCTTCGGCGGCATTCTGGGTTGTAGCGCTGTACCTCACAAAACTGCCTCGTCTCTCTCTCTCTCTCTCTTTCTATTCCTTCGCTAACATTCTCCCCACTTCCTCCCTCTGCTGTCGTTACTAGGGTGCCTCGATGTAGCGCGCCACCTAATGGTGGCTGACGGAAGATTGCCAGCCTCCCATTCCACTCATCAGCAAACGCAAGCGCTTTTTCACCAGGGAGAACGAGCCGGTTTCTGCTTCCGAAGAAACAGAACAGCGACAGACTAGATGGACGACAGTTTGCGTAACCCATACGGTACGATGACAAAGCTATGTGAGCCCAATCCCTGCTTTGCTGCTATTATGATGATGACAACCGGTCCGGTTTAAATGCCTTCCTTTGCTATACAGCTGTTTATATGCATCCATATACCTACATTTTGCGCTGGTTATTCCACGATAGTTGCTCTGAGCGCGTTAACACGAAAGTGTTTCGAAGGAAAAGCAGACGTTCCGTCTGCTAGGCGAAGGGAACCGAGTCAGCGTTCACTTATGTATTGGAAATGAGGCAGAAGTGAGCTGCATTAGCGGCATTACGGAGTCCATCCAGTGGATTGCTCGTCGCCAGTGCTCCTTTCCAATGCAGAAGCGGGAGACCGGTGTCTTGAGATGAAGGGAAAGAGCAGTCATAGGAATCAGTCCTCTTTTGCTATCTTTAGAGAACCACGAAGGAAGATATATGGTGACGCGTAGCCCAAGGGCTGGCAAAGAGAAATATGGAGCCGGGAAGCTCGGGTTCTCGCTTTTTTGCTGCGATCACACAAAGGGGTTCGTAGCCGCCTAGACAGCGTAGACAGCCCGCTCGAGACGATCGCCAGCCACTTTTCGAAGGGACAGCGCCTGTGTCAGTCTCGTAGGGAAAGCGCCCACAACGCGGGGCGGAGTAAGTAGGCACTTTGATCAGCGGTGGCTCATCGCACTTAAAGCGAGAGTATAACGCCACTTATTGTAGACTTCGCGTTTCTCGAACACTATGAAACAAGTAATTAGAGAGTATTACCGAAGGCCTCAAGGTTGAGCCAAATGGTTGTTTTATAACGAACCTGCTAGGCATATAGCCTCAAAACTTTCTTATTTATTAAATTGGTTCAAGCTAATAGAGGTTGAACCAATTTCACTCTCTACTACAAAACTAAATGGCGCGCTTGAAGAATCTCAGCAAAATAATTATTTCGATTTCTGATGGACTAGGTGGCAATAACCCTGGTCATGGTAGCTGAGCACACCTCTAATGAGATCAGTTCTGCGTTTCACGAGCACCTAAATAGAAACGGTCTCGCTTTAAATTTCGTTTGTTCAAGGCCAACTAAAGATTATGAATAGACTACGCAAGTTTAGAGATCGAGCCAGTAAGCCACTGAGCCTGTCATATACTGCACAAACAGAAAAAACTGGTCAACAGCGCATAGGAATAATTAGCAGCGGACAACCAAAAGCAGAGACAATATATTCATAGATTTTTTTGCCTCCCGCCGCTATACATGTCCTTAAGAGAGGCCCTGAACCACTCCTCGGGTTTTGTGAAAAAACGCAGTCCGAGTATAGTATAGGCTGCTGTGAACATCTCAGCTAAACTTTGCAGTCTTGCGTGGCGCGTGGAGTGCGCGAGCAGAGCCCAAAATTGCCTTCTTCTGACATGCTCCCTTTCCAACAGAAGCCTTCTCCTCACGCTTCTTGCGCAGTATTATTGCGTAATATAGCAGATTCCCATACGCAACCGGTATTGGCCAATAGCTGACATGAATCAAGATGGGTGTTTCGATCAGTCCGTTTCTTCCTACTATCACTGCGTATGCTTATTAACGCAGTTTATTAAACAGGGTAAAGTAAGCGAAAATATGAGTAGAATTTTGGTAGGAATTACATCTCTCTACGGACTTCTGGAAGTACGACTATCGTACTAAAGCCAAATATCGACAGCTAACTTTACTCCGCGCCCTCCCCCGTAGGAATGAAGCTTTGGCCACACTTCTTGTCAGTATCGTAGTTATCGGGCCTCGCCAATTTCAGTTAGTTTTGAACACACAACCTTGCCTCGAAGCACGCAAAATTTCAGGTCACGTTAGACGCAAGCACGAAAGCGTGCGCTAACTACTAGCTGCTCATGGCGAGACGCCTTGGCATCCAAGTTACGCAAAATACGTAACTTGGATGTGGCTACTATCATTCGGTCAAGCTGGTGCAGAACAAGGCCGGTCTGCCTCACGTATAAATGGCAAGGCTGGAGCATACGAGTGCTCTGGTCTTCCTGCTCCTTGACGGGCGCTGCATGCGGAGGAAGTTGTGGCCTGCGGCCCAGGCCTGAGGCATGGGGCACTACAGATTAAAACGGCAAATTGATCGAATTCATAGGTTAACATCATCGCACTCAAACAGTGTGAAATAAACGCAAGACAATACATGCCGGCTATACGGTGGTGGTGGTGGTAACAACTTTATTAACAATCCGGCAAATTCGTGGCCTGGGCCTAGGCCGCCCCCGAGGAGGTCCGGAGATCCTGTCTCCTCGCCGCCTCACGGGCTTGCTGGATGGCCCATAGTTGATTTTCGAGGTTTGAGCTGCGCAACGCGGCCGTCCATCGCGCCGCAGCTTCATCTGGGGAAACTGCATTTTCTTCGCATATAACGTCACATTCCCAGAGAATGTGTCTAAGAGTTGCGTGAGCCCTGCTGCATAGCTTGCAGTTATCATCTGAGTAGACGTCCGGATATATCCTCCTGAGATGGACGGGGTTGGGGAAAGTCTTTGTTTGTAGCTGCCGCCAGTCTACCGCTTGGGCCCTGTCGAGTTTGGGGTTAGGGGGCGAATAAACCCGCCTTGAGTTTTGATAAAATTTTGTAATGTCACAGTATCTGGTCATTCTGTCCCTCTCTGTCCATGCCTCCGTTGGATTTCCAACCCCAAGAGAGGATCCTTCTTCGCGGGCGCGGAACGTGAGACCTCGCGCTACGCGGTGGACCTCCTCGTTGAGGTTGGGTACGGGGGTGTCGAGGGACCTGTGAGCCGGGAACCATATAATGTGTCGTTCCTCCGTCTCCTCGGAGATGACATAGTTCGCGTTAGCTTTGAGTATAGCCTCAGCCGTCGGCGAAATTCTGCCTTGTGCATAGTTTCTGACCGCCGTCTGCGAGTCACTGATTACGTATCTACAACTGGGGTTAACGATGGCTAGGGCTATCGCCATCTCTTCCGCTACCTCGGGGTTTTTTACACGTATGCTACAACAACTGACCAATTGTTTCTCGGTATTGAGGACGGCCACTGCAAAAGCACGTCGATCCTCGTATTCTGCCGCGTCTACGAACAGCGCTTCCTTGTCCCTACCGAAGGCTTTGAGTAAAGCCTTGGCTCTACTCTCTCTTCGACCCTGATTGAATTCGGGGCTCATGTTCTTGGGTATATTAGCCACCTGCAGCTTTTCCCTGATCGCGCTTGGAAGGGATGTCTTGTCGCCGTGCTGCTTGTGATAACTTATCCCGAGTTTGTCCAGGATACTCCTGCCTGTTCGTGTCTTCGCTAGTCTTTCGAGTTGCGAGATTTGGTGTGCTTCAATTAACTCTTCAAGCGTGTTGTGGACGCCCAGCTGTAGCAGCAGTTCCGTGCTGGTGCTGTCTGGAAGGCCCAGTGCCATCTTGTATGCTCTTCTAATGAGGGTGTTCAATTTGGCATATTCGGCCGCGTACCAGTTGTGGTAGGCGGCCACATAGGTAATGTGGCTAATAACGAAGGAGTGTATGAGTCTGACGACGTTGGCCTCCCTCATACCCTGATGTCTGTTGTTGATTCTTCTGATGAGCCTCATCGTGTTCGTGATCTTAGTCTCCAAATTCCTGACCGTTTCTCCGTTGTTGCCGTTCGATTCTATGATGAATCCGAGCACCTTAATCTGCTTCACCCTGGGTATTTCTTGTCCGTCTTTGGTGCGTATGCAAATTTCTTCGCATGCAGCATGCTGGATGTAAGCCTTGGGGGGTCTTCCCCTAAGCGTCGGGCGGTAGAGGAGGAGTTCCGATTTTTCTGGCGAGCAGACGAGACCGGTTCCGACGAGGTACTCCTCCACCACCTCGACCGCGGTCTGTAATCGCTGTTCGATTTCTCCGTCGCTTCCCTCGGACACCCAGATCGTAACGTCGTCCGCGTATATTGTGTGATGCACTCCCTCGATGGCGTTGAGGCGCTCGGGGAGGCCGATCATAATGAGATTAAAGAGCATCGGCGAGATGACCGAGCCTTGCGGGGTGCCGACGCTGCCTATGTTCCTGTCTTCGGATGCGAGTTTGCCCAGCGTTAAGGAGACTTTCCTGTTTGTGAGGAAATCCTTAACATAGCTGTACGCACGGTTTCCTAGATTGAGTGCGGCAATGCTGCGTAGTATGGCTGCGTGAGCTGCATTATCGAAGGCTTTCTTGAGGTCTAATCCTAGAATGGCCCTAGTACCTCTTGTCTTGTTGTCGAGTATCTGGTGCTTGATTTGCAACATTGCATCCTGCGTGGAGAGATGAGCTCGAAATCCGAGCATGGTGTCTGGATACGCTTCCACGTCGTCCAAGTGTGCGTTGATACGGGTGAGGAAGGCGTGCTCCATCAACTTGCCGACGCACGACGTAAGGGATATTGGTCGCAGGTTGGCCAGATCTGGGGGTTTCCCTGGTTTGGGGATGAGCACCATTTTTGCTCTTTTCCACTGGTCAGGGATGCATCCTCGGGTCCAGCAATCGTTGATGTACTTGGTCAGTTCGGAGATGGTCTCGTTGTCCAAGTTACGAAGGGTCTTATTAGTTACGCCGTCCGGTCCCGGGGCCGACTTGCTGTTGAGCTTTTGTAAAGCGGCCCGGATTTCCGCCTCGCCAAAGTCTCTGTCCAGAGAGAGATTGGGATTTCCCGTGTATTCGCCGTGTTGAACAGTCGGGCTGTGCGGGGCGTATCTGTCGCAGAGGTCGGAAAGGATTTCTTCCTCGTCCTTGGTGTGTGTGTGTATTAGCTTGCGCATGGTTTCCCGATGTGTTGCCTTGGTCTTGGTCGGGTCTAGCAGGTGTCGGAGCAGGCGCCATGTGTGACCGGTGCCAATACGTCCGTCCATCTCGTTGCAGATCTCATTCCATTGTTGTTTACTGAGTGTTTTGCAGTGTTCTTCTATTTGTTTGTTGAGTAACGCTATGCGTTTCCTCAACTTCCTATTGTGTCTTTGTTTCTGCCACCTGGCTTGAAGCGATCGTTTGGCCTCCCACATGTGCACCAGGCGGCTGTCGATCTTCTCGACGGGAAGTTCTGGCGTCACGGTCTTTGTAACTTCATTGACGTCAGCCATCACTTGTTCGGCCCATTGTTGAATGTCTGTGATGGGCGCGTGCGTCATTCCGGCTCGATTCTTGCGGAACTGGTCCCAGTCCGTCCATTTGAAAGTTTTGTTGGGTTCGACCATTAAATTCTCCAATAATTTCGTTTCGAGAATTCTGTGGTCACTACCAAGGTCTTCGAACGTGTTATTCCAACTTGCTCCTCTTGCGTTCTTCACTAATGTAAGATCGGGCGTGGTGTCTCTTGTCAGCCCTGTTCCCATTCTGGTGGGGGAGCTGGGGTCGGTGATGAGGGTCAGGCCTGTTTCCTGTATATCCTGCCATAAAGCCTTGCCTTTGGCTCTTGTATAGGCATAGCCCCACGCTCCGTGCGGAGCGTTAAAATCTCCCCCGATTAGTAGGGGATGGGAGCCCGCGATGTCGGTGGCCCTCCTAAAAAGGGTTAGAAAGCGCTGTCGTATGTGCGCTGGCTTGCTGTATAGATTGAGGATAAACGTGCTGCTTTGGCTTTTGCTTTTAGGTATAATTTTTACGAATACTTGTTCAATCTGCGCTACCTTAAGGTCGTGACGAACGACGACTAAGCCTTTCCTGACCAAAGTAGTTACCGCTTGGTTCTCCCCGGATGGGGGACCGATGGCTTGGTAACCGGGTAGTTTTGCTAATTCGTGTGTCTCTTGTGGCATTATTACATCGGGTCTCGATTTGTTTTTAAGGTGTTGTTGCAGGACCGCTTTTTTTGCGGCGTAACTCCTGCAATTCCACTGCCATATCGTCAGCGCGCCTCTTTTACCGTGCTTGCCTATTTTGGTCTGGCTGAGGGCTGGAGGTCTGAACGACCCCAGATGCTCCTGCGTTGTTTACAGGGATGTCGTGGAATTGATTAGATGCGACCCCAGTTATGGGGGCCCCTGCGGTGGTTACTGGCTGCAGCTTGGCTACTCTAAGACTTAGGTTGGCCACGTTGCTTTCGAATTTGTCAATTCTCGACATTATGGTCGAGACCGCCAGCGTGAGGTTGCCGACGGCTTCCGCTTGTTCTTTGAGTACATTTTGCATTTCTGTTAATTTCTGTCCTAGGTCTGCCAGTTGTGATCCGGTTTGGCTGCTAACGGCTGGAGCCTTTCTCTTAGGTGGCGGAGGGTTGTCGTCCTCCTCGATGCTATTATTAGGAGTTACCGCAGCTGCACCTGCACTACAAGTACTCAGACGGGGAGATATCTCCACCCTTCGACTATTCTTAAGTTCCTGGATTTCTCTCGTGAGGTGTGAGATTAATTCTCTCAACTGCGCATTTTCCCGTCTCATTTCTGCTATTTCTTTAGAAGCTGCAGTTTCCTCAGTTCCGCCGCGGCGCGACGAGCCTTTGACCACGTCTGCCCAGCTCACCTTGTTGGTGGCCTCTGCTACCTCCGGGCCGCCTCCGCTGCGGCGGGAAAGCGAACGCGTACGGCTCCTGGATCTGGTTCGGGCCGGTCTGGGTGTGCGGCTCCGTGATCTGGACTTTCTGGTTCTCGAGCGGGCCCTCGAGCGTGAACCGGGCCTGGTATCTCGGGAAGGGCGTCCAACAGATTCCCTCGTAGCCTGCGATGCTAGAAATTCTTCCTGTTGGCGTTGTCTTTCCCAGCGTCGTCTCTTGACTATATATGGCGTCTTGAAGCGAGCCTTGCAATTCTTATCGGCCGTTAAGTGCTCACCCCCGCAAAGTTGGCAAAGGGGGTTGCACTGGTGGTCGAGACCTGGGTTGGCCGTGCCGCAGCCTCTACAGATGCGGTCCTGCGGATTGGGGCACACGTCCATGCGGTGGCCCAGTCTGCCGCATTGGAAGCACAGGTCAAGTTGTTTTCTGTACAACGCGCACCTGATGAGAGCGCCTCCGTAGCGGACGAAGGAGGGAACTTTCAGTCCGGAAAACAGCACGATGACCGTGGTGGTATTGCTGAGTCGTTTCGCAGCGATTGCCGTAGGATTCTTGGGGGTAACGACCTGGGCGGTGATGTCGCGGGGCGAATCTTCGAGAGGTATACCCCTGATGACTCCTTTGGAAGTTAAGTCGGGTGCCGATTCATATGCGTTGGTCTCATAGGCCTGGCCGTTGACCACGAGGCGCTCGACTCTTTGATATCTGTCTGCATTGGCTTCACTGGGGGTACTCACTACGATGATGTTCTGTTGTACGTTGAGGCACACGGTGTCGTCTTCCCTGTGCTCCCCGGGTATGCCAGCAGCTTGGTAGACGCACGAAGCTACTCGGGCCGCTCCTAATTCGCCAATCTTGAGGCCTCCCTTTGGGCGGATGATAATCTTGAAATCACCCTTCGGTAGATATGGCATGCGGCTGGCCTTGATTAACTGTTGTTTCAGTTTCTGCTCGCGCTTCTTCCTTCCTCCGGTGCCGAGGTGGGCGCCGAAACTGCTCGTATTCGATCTCTCAACGGCTTGCTTTTTCGAGCCGACGGTACTCCAGCCCGTGCCAGCCTCAAATTCTGCTTGGGAAATGTTCTGCCCTTGCACGAGAACCTCCATTTCTTCCGTCGGCGAGCGAGCGTGGGCGCGCGCCACGTGTACTTCTTGCGGGGGCGCCTATAGGCCTAGGCTCGCGGCAGCCACCACCGCGGCTGCCGGTGTGGCAGACGAAAATTTGGCGTAGAAGTTCGAAAAATGGGATTCCCACCTTGAAGTTGGTATCGGCAGAATCTTGGTAACTTGCTGCGTGAGATGGTAGCAAAAACTCGGTGATTTTCGGTGACTTCCCTGCGAAATCATTGACCGAAGACGGAGCCGACGTGAAGTGCATCTGCCTTCTTCGGCCACTTCTTCTATACGGGCGCTGCGTTTTTTTTAATGCGTTAGCATTAGAATGGTCATGGGAACAAAAAGCCCAGTGGCATCCTTCGGTCCCCTTGTGGCGTAGAAGAGAAGGAGGTATGTGAGAAGATTTGACGTCACCAATGGATATGGGGAACGACGGATGGAGAGAAGGTGTTAGAGGGTGTGTGAAGGAGGGCGAGGGTGGAGCGACGTCACACTTTATCAATCAGTAGCAATACAGGTAGCGCGTGACGTCGTGCTTCGGCGCTTGTAGCTGGCAGACCCTGTATTCCTGTATACACAGTGATACAGGTATGTATATACAGTGTCCCTGTATATACAGGAACACTAGGCAGACCGGCAAAGCAAAAGCGGGATTCTAGATGGGACGCGCTGCGGCGGACTTGACAGACGGGCTGTGGCGTTTGAGAGGTTCAGACATGTCTTGTGCAGGCACGTGCATTTGAGTACAGCGTGAGGTGAAAGGCGTCAAGCGTTGTTAAGGAGCCTTGTGGGTTTCTTTAGTCGTCGTGATGGTTACTTAAAATTTCGGAAGGGTAAATTGTGACGCATTTTCGTCGTATCAACCAATTGATTGAACATTCTTCTGAGCCTATCATCCTTCGTGCGTTTCGCTCTGTTTGATTTCGACGACGTTAACCAGTTAAGAAACAGTGTCGTGTTATCATTTCTTTTTCAAACAACCTTTAGATTCGTTAAGTTAAGAAGTCATAATGCGGAGAAAATAAATTAGAAAACAACATATTGCTACTTTTGATTATTCTTTCTCCCATTGAATCAAGTCTCAGGCTGATCAACTTTCAAGACACTTATTGACAAAACAAAAATAAATGTTGCAGCCTGACACAGCTAAGGGTAAGAAAATTTCACATTACCGTGCCATAAGGGCAATACTTATGACGATTATAGTTTTCATAAGTGCGTGTACACGCTTCTGTATTGACTATGTCTAACTGACATATCTGACATTTCAACCGATGTATCAATGCAGCTTTTCAGCATTTATCATTCTTGCTTACTTACGTTTAACTTACGTTACCTTTATACCATATATACTAAAAAAAACCATTGCCATTACCATCACACATTGAAGATTCGGTAGGTATAGTTTAAAGCGAAGCTTGCTGTGCCTTTACCAATCCGCCTATGTGGCGTTTTTTCTTTCGCGTCCCTGTGTAGAAGCTTCCAGTGGAATGAGAAAAAAGATATAGATGGAAGAAGCACTTGCCTAATATTTGAGCTTTTGCTAGGACATGATAATTCCCACCATTTTAAAGTCATTTATAAAGAGCCTTTCTCTTACGCTTTCAAACACCAGTCTCTTGCATTTTGGTGTTTCAGCGGCAGAACGACATAATACACTGGGAAGCAAATACACGGGCAGTTTATGCTAAACAGGGTCAATCAATCACCGCAGCCACTTACGCGTCATGCGTTATTACCGCGCCGACCACCGGGCGTGGTTTCTGTATGCGAGAGAGGCCAGCGCGAGTGATCAGGCGCCACCTGGGTACACACCTTGCGCTTGCTCGTAATCAGATACAAATTACTTTTCCTCGGCGAGCGTGACGGTTTTGCACATTGGCACTTGTTATGCTTCTTCCACTGTCCAACACGCCAATAAAGGGTAGAACCGGGCAGTGATGTTCCGGTCAATACGTGACCGGCTTCACTGTACTTGAAAGGACGCGGTCCTACGAATATGGCTGTAGTAAGAAACGAAAAACGCAGGTAATTTGAATAATTAGAAGAAAGCACGAAAGAAGGGGGTAATGGTGCGGAGGAGAAAAGAACACAGAAAACTAATCCAGCTGTTTTATGACCCGGCATTCACGTTAGTTAGCGGTTAGTGATTTCGCAGCTGTAGCGACACTGCTCACAACAGGTCTTCCGTCAAACGGGTCTTCGCAGTTATCACTCTTTGCAAATTCTCGGTTGCCTGTAAAATTGCGCGTGTGTTTTCTCTTTCTGTCCCATACGCGTAAGCAACGACAGGAGCTGGCTTTCTTTATTGCATTGGCGGATAGTCGACCACTATTTCACGACTTTGTTTCGGTCCATAGCCTGACGCAAAGAGGTCTGCCGCGATTATAAGCGCAACTAGGACTAAAGATTTGATAAGGAGCTTAGGATGACCGCACGGCATTTGACATGCGGCAAGCCCCGAGGTGTATCTGTTCCTATTAACTTCCTTCTACACTTCATCATCACACATCGCTCATTTCTTCCTTTGTCCCATTTTCCCTCTACAGAGTAGCAGAGGAGATTAAAGACCAACTTTGGCTGGCGACTGAGTTCCGTTAAAAAGAAAACAAGAAGAAACTTCACTTTTTTTATTTCACATTGCCTCAATCTTTGGGTGGAGAAAAGAGAATAAACATTCTCAGATTATTGCCCTATCACCGTAAACATTCAGCATCACTGTGCACAGGCATCGCTGTATCGAAAAATGGACTAAGGCACGAGGCATTGGAGAACTGCAGATTTTTACTGCAGACCCAAAATGGGGTGCGATATCCCGTCGCTAATGCAGCACATGTGCTGCAGCACCAGCTAAGCTTCAAACAAACCGCATCGGTTCTGACGAACGAGGAAACTAGCATAGGAAAAGAATGTGAGGCCCCATAGTGAAAGACATATTGGGAATTTGTTTATTAAGGGCTCGGCCGCATAGCATCAGGGCCTGGTCGAAAGGTACATATTAAGGACGGCTGACTTCACTTCTGCCGTGGAGTACAGTGTGGATTGGAATCCACCGATTACGGGTGAAGAGACCATCATGGTGGGTTCTGTGGTCGGAAAAATGCGGGGAATTTCTCGTTTTGGTGCGCCTGCGGAAGAGTAATACCACGGGCTGGATTGCGGGAGTGCTCAAAGCAAGAGAGCAAGGACAGCCAGCTTAAAGTGATCTTATATGCAAAATATTTGTGAATCTTAGTGTCCAGGATGTGCACTTTGCGAATAAAGGCCCAAGACGTCACCTTTGTAGCCTATACGCTGACGACGCCACAGTAAGAACCACTTGCTGCAGTATCGTGCTACAGGCGCAGTTTCCCAAAATGCTTCTGTCATCATTGTGCAAATTTTGTGCAAGGAGGCTGTCACGTCAAAAATTCTTCCCACTAAAAAGTTGCGTCAAAGCCAGCATATTCAGCCACCGCTCACTACTGGCGATAACTTAAGCGCAGTGACACTTGGATCACTGACAAAGCGCGTATAGGAAAAGAATTGGAAGAGAATGGTACCGTGCAATCGATCCCTCATAATGTATGTTTGGTCGAATTGAAATGAATTCTCAGGTATTATGTGCCAAAACCGTAGGCGCTAAGCCAACGCGGCTGGTAGTTAAGGTCACAAGTCATCCTCTCAATACCAACAGGAAAAGCCTGTGGCGAAGCAAACAACACAAAAGTACTACACTGTCGTGCATAAGAACAGCAAAACTAAGAATTGAATAAATGCGGTTTTGTGCATATGACTGCCTGTTTCCTACAGCACTCGTGGAAATGTATCTGACTATTGTGGATCTGTCCTCATTGTTTGCTGTAATACCTAGAGAGAGATAGCAAAGAGACAAGAGGCAGAGCAGGGCTCTAAGAAATTATAGAAGTCACACCGAAGGGAAGAAGTGGATGCATTGACATATCGCTTAGATATGCTCAAGACATATATATATATATATATATATATATATATATTCGGATTCTCATTGCGTGTCTGCTTGAGCAATATATATATATATATATATATATATATATATATATATATATATATATATATATATATATATATATATATATATATATATATATATATATATATATATATAACGTTTTTCATTATAATTTGCAAGATGAAACGATATATTCTACTTGCTTTCACGGTCCATATGGCGCACGTAAGAGTGGCCAATAAGTGAGAAAGGCAAGCGAATGAGGTCATGAACGATCATTTATATTTTCAAGACACAGAAAGTAAAAGTAGAAAAGTAGCGGGCATTACCCACCGCCAAAGCGAAAAATAAGATTATTGCTGCGGGCGGACTACGCCAGTGCCTCATGGCAAATGGGAAAACGCAAATCTCCCAGAAAGCCTGATGCTCGTGGAAATGAAGTGCAAGCAAAAGGAACTACTGAAATTTCCGATGCACCACAGTCTCTGCCCAACTCGGAATGGAATGACCCACGATATTTGGTGGTTTCCCAGCTCTGGCTCTCATTTGTCACCACAGGAACGAGCGTGCCTGAAGCGCACAACTGATGGGAATCCACCGCAACGGCTGACTGCATGCAAAGCCTAGAATACCTCATCGGCTTTGTTGGCGCTACCATCCCGCAAGCCTTCTTGCTCTCTCTATCTCGGTCTCTCTTTTTTTGTGTGTGTGTTTCCCTGGGCAAATAAAGAAAAACTGAGGGTTTAGCTTCATTGAAAAATCTGTTTATCGGGGAGAAAAGAAGAATAACAATTTTTAAAAGTACTGGATAAAACCAATCAAGGTAATGCAAAACGAACTCACAGAATACTGCCTGCAACAGAAAGAAAGAAAAGGGAAAAGAATGCAGAAAGAAGAAGCCAGAAGCGTTCTCCTATTATCGAGAGAGACGCGTAGTATTAAACTGTGAGTATAAGAGAAAGAACAGCGGGAAATCATTTCAGCAGTGGTGCAACACTGAATGCGACCTTGTTAATTGTAGACGAGCTATAGAGTACATTGACGGCCACGGAAATAGACAACTGGCCCTATAATTTCTTGCGCTAGCGGGTAAATTACATTCTTGTGCGAAACAATGCGTAACTACATGGGTCTTCGTAGGTCATTCGGAAGAGGGCGGCTTCTTGTACCTTAACATGGTGCGAGAAGGCCCTGATAGAGCGATAACATATAATACAAGAATTCTTCCTACAATCCCATCACAGAATTGCAATCTAAGTTATTCTCTGTAATATTCTGAGCTTTACGGAACCTTATAGCCAGCTAGGCATACGCTCGACTTCAAAAACTACGCATTGAGGAGCAGTGCACTTTCGTCAGCGTGCTGCAGCATCGGCAGCTGTCTTAGCCCGCTCCTTATTTGTTGCCTCATGGTTATTCGACGGAACCTAACACGAAGTGATTCTGAACAACGAAATCAGTACTTCAGATTTAATTTTGTAGCATAGCCCTTTGAGTCCCTGCTCTTATAGTAACTGCCATTTTTTTAAGGTTTGGTTTCTACTCTATACGCAGAGGACAAATTGCTATACTGTAGTGTAGTGCAGCAATCAACGTAAAATACTTTGTACGCAGAAAGAGAGCATCGGTGGCTGGCATTCTAAACTTGCGACAGCGTTTACAAATAATTTATTACGGGCCTCTTTGGCCGAGAGCATCACTGGTGGCAATACGAGGTCGGATTTTGTGGCTGGATATCGGCGGGAGCGCCCGCTTTGCCTTTTTTTTTCTCCTTTCAATATTTCTGCCAGATTTGATCTGTGCCTACGCGGTACATTTATAGACAATTCGGGTGGTCGATCCGATTCTCCGAGTGGGATTGCAAAAAAATCCCGATCCGAGTCAGAGGGAAGCAGTAAGAGTGAAGGAACTGAGGACCAAGGGGAACTTTCGGCGATGCCCGTCTGAACGCCGCCACATTAAGCATTGGTATAGCATCACGCTAAGCGAGTGCGCAAGCAAGTAAAAAAAAATGGTAGACTACGAAAGCGATTCCATACGCTGGTCCAGAGAAGGGAAACCAAGCGGATCGATTTGTGTTAATGATCATATGCAGTCGAGAGAAAATGAAGCCAAGGAAATCATCGGGAAAATTAGCTCTGAAATGGGAAATGAAGAAAATAATAAAAAAACGGGAAAGAAAGTGGACGAAAAGGTAACTTGTCGTTGGTAGGAGACGAACCGACAACACCCGCATTACGCGCGCATTGCACTGCCAATTGTGCTAGGGTTGACGTTTCCGTCCACTTTGAATGCAAGCGCTTCCAGAAGGTCTACGTTACCTACGGTTTTCACTGGGTGAATTCCTTCGCATTCCATTGGTATGTGCTGAGTCCTCTCTGGATTTTCGCTGCAGCATCCACATGCCTCATCCACTCGTGTTTCCGAACATTTTCTCCGTATGTTTTTGTCCTTAGGTAACCGGCTCGAGCCCCAAATAGTAAGGCACCGCCCTTTCTGTTATCATACAGACTTTGCCTTCTAATATCTTTCTTCTCATTTTTGTAAATCTCCACGGTCCTTTTTCTTTCCATTCTTTGCGTCCAATTGCAGGTGGCTGTTTCTCCCACTTTCTTCATGATGACTCCTGGTTGTCTGTTTACATTTTCAATTATTCTCTACTTGGTTGCCAACTTTCTCGACCTCTTCCTCCATTCTGTGCCCATGCCTTTCAAGTACACATACTTGTGCACTTTAGCTACCCATTTATTTTGATCCATGTTCCGGAGTCTTTCTTCAAAACTAATCTTACTTTGTGGTTCTCTAACTCCAAACAAGGCTCAAACCGTGTCACGCTGCACTGCGTCATTTGTGGTTTTACTGTGGGCTCCGAAAACCAACCGGCGTACCGATCTTTCGTTGACTTCCAACCTCTACAACATATCCGTATTTAAGCATAGATTTGCATTTGCGAAATTTATCGCTGGCACCATTACTCCTTTCCAGATTCCACGCACCACCTCTTACTTATTGCGGCCCCACAGTGCTCTTTGTTTCATTACTGAAGTATTCCACGTCCCCTCTATTTTTTTATTCCTTTTTTGGATTCCCTTAGTACGTCTTTCTTTCGTTTAGGTACACGCCGAGGTATTTATATTGTTTGACTATGGGTATTATTTGCTATTGAATTGACACCACGCAATTCTTGTCTCTTCATTAAAGATAAAAATTCCCGATTTCTCTGTGCTAAACTTGAGGCCTAGATTTGTCGCTTCATTGCCACGTATATTGGCAAGCGTATGTAAATATGTTTTACTGCCCGCTAGCAGCCCTATGTCGTGTCGTCCGCATACATCAGTCCAGGGAGTTTCTGTTGCGAGCGTTGCATGACGTGCTACCTGGATAATAAAACATCAAAGCCCCTCTTTTAAAGAAAGATGGGCGAACACGAAGCTATCCCCCAATGCAAACTGAATCAAAGTCAAAGACGAAAGCCAGCAACCACGCAACGAACCCAAGACATGCTGAGAAATGAAGAAAAAAAAAACATGCAACAGCGCCCTTTGCATAGCAGAGTGAATGTTATTGGTGCCTGTTGAGCAGTTGCTACGCTGAGCGGAAGGTCCGTTATGACACATGTTGCGGTCGAAAGTGCCGTGTACATTTACCTTCCCTGTCACGTAATCGGCAGCAATGGTCAACTGATTGACATTGCTTTCGTCCTCGCATTTGCGAACAGCTGTGCTGTAGCTGCGCCATAGACAGGCTGCTTAAAGGAGTAAAAATGCACACATGCTGATGCGTGGTGTTTATTGGCACAAGGGTCATTTAGGGCCAAAGAGCGCGCGAACAATGTTATTATAGCTGTGAAATGGTGCTATGCAAGCGGGTGTATGAAGCATGGCTGTAAATTGACCTAAGATTACCGCAATATGCCTACAAACTATGAAAGAAATGTATGAGCATGTACACAGTAAGGTGGTAAATGTTTCAGAGTTGAGTGGTCGGAACAATGCACATATAGGTTACCAAAAACAGACACGATGATACTGTTGTTAACCTTCTTCATACGCCTTTAGGCAGCGCGTCTATCCATGATATTTCGTCAACTATAGCCCCCATCACCGTATTACTTGAACACAAGTTTATATACCTAAGTAGATGGACAACGCTGCTTAAACTCTGCACAAATTCTATGAACACTTGCATCGTTGCAAGCATGGCGCGCATTGATGAATAATGCCGGACAAGCGCTGCCTGTGTTCTTATTAGGTCGTCCTCATGTGTTTACTCACTGATTACAATCAGTCGCATCTAAGTTGCCCGCCAACTATCTACGAAGACTGCACGCCGCAATACTGCCATAAACAACGTTTCCTTCGGAATTACGCAACAACGCATTGCCAGTTATCCTTAGCCGGCATACAAGCAAGTAGTCTGTAGCACGGCCCATTATTAGTTTTTGTAATGGCTCTTTTCGCGACGGACACCACGGTGTCGTTCAATGGCAAACAAACGACTTTGACATCATCGCCGCGATAGGCGCGAGAATGCGTTAAATGCAACATGGCGATACTGTTTGCGATTTGTATGCTGAAGGGCGTAATGTTTAATCCGCAAGCATGACACATCGCTTTATACGGGACAGCAATCAAACCACACAATACAACAATGGCAACAGGGGCACTGACCTTCGACGACAACGTAGCTTTCTGGGCCTCAAATGGCTGCGCAAACGCTACCACGGTGAAACTAATGCAAACAAAAACTGCACTGCTAAACAAAACGCTGTTGCCGTCGTCACGGTCGGCGCGTTCGTGGATGTGGCGTCGGTGCCAAGCCGCTGTTCTTTTTTTATTGCAACCGTTATCTGCATCGCCGTGTCGTTAGCAATTCAGGGGCCGGTAGGAACGGGCACGTCGCAGACTGCCAGCTTACGCTCGAGCTCTGCCAGCTATAGGAACATAGCAAACATGGAACCATGTAGGCACGCTTTAAAGCATTTTCATAAAAATATTCACTGCTTTTTTGCGCAGTGCAACCTCGCTGAATCTCTCGCGAAATCTCGACAATGAAGGCACGCGCAGGAGTATCCCAACAATGGGAGTGCCGGCAGCAAACTGATCGTCGCCCGCTGCAATGAAAAGAGGCAGTAAGCGAGGTGGGAAAGTATCCTTCTACGCGTGCATGAATCGTTTGTATCTTTGGATTCCCTTCTGTACAACCATGCACAATGCCGTTATGCATGGCATAAGTAAACGAACGAGTGAATCGCCCCAAAGGTAGAAATTTTCAGCCAGCCAGCGCTAAAGGTTACCAACAAATGCGAGACAGCCTAAGCTGCTGAAAGCGTCTATATAGCAGGCACACAATATACTTACACTTGAATGATGAGAATGAGAAAACAACATCGTATGCATAGGGGACGCACTCTGCACGACGCGGTAACTTTTAAAGGCATGAAGAGAGCATGAGTTTTGCTGCAATCACTATTGCAGATGTTTCATTAACACGCAGGTTATTTATTGTATAACAGGATATATCGCGTAGGTTCGGGCCACGTAAAAATAAGTATGAAAAATAGTATTCCTCTGCCAGTGTCACTATGTATAACAGAATTGTATAGCAAGGAGGATGATTAAGTAAGTTGACGTATATTGGCACTTGGGAATGATTTAAATAGCACTGGGTGAACGGAGAGAACGAATACGCTGATGCTTCCTTCAAATCGGAAACTGTAGTTAAAGAATAAGTTTTTTTTTCATGAAGGTATGGTCGGCGTTATTCTGGAGCACGCAAAGAATCAACGCTGTCAAGTTGTTTGTTGATATACATTAATATTGTGATATGCGTTCATAAAATATTATTTAAATAATGTCGAACCTCGTTGTAAGAAAGGCGCATCCGATTGAGATTGAGTTTGTTATCACCAATATTTGCAGTAAACGTGCACTAGTTATGTACTAAAATTATTCATATGTTGTTATATCTGCATGCGCTCGGTATCATTACAAAAGCAATGATAAAATTATACAGGGTGTCCCAGCTATCATTCATCGCCTATATTTTAAATAAAGACAGGCCACTAACTATAAAAGCTAATAAAGACAGGCCAAAATAACGAAGTTCATGTTGTTCACAGTCGAGTAGGCTAGACGCTAGTAATATTTTTGTTGATCTCGTTCGATTTCATAATTCATTGCAATTCGCTAATCTTTAGTTACTGCTCTGAATGGCGTGCTATGAGGGAAGACTTTGTAGCAAATTGAAAGAAACCTGAAACTAGCATGTTTCCAGCAAACCACTTAACCCCGTTTATTTTTCGGCCTGCTAACGAAAACCACCGAAAAATTACTAATATCACGTGATTAACTGTGGAGTGTCAGGGTACGATGACGGTTTCCTGAGCGTCATTGACGTATCGTACTTGATGAGACAGTAGCGCGACGACGCTGAGATTCGACCTATCATCGACCTCTTGGAGGGGTGCTCAACAAGCATACCACGCCATTCATATCCCGTGTTGACGTACTTCTCTTCAGTAGACAAGGCGCTAATCAGAAAAAATACGCGCTGGAAAGGCCGAGCCTATCTCCTTGTATTGGCAAAGGACTTGCGGGACAATACCCTCGTCGCTGGCCATGACCTCATCGGCCCGTTAGGTTCCTCGCGAACGCTTGCCAGAATGCGCGTGATGTATTACTGGCCCTGGCTTTCGGCAAACGTCAAAGGCTGCCGTGAATATCAGCGGCGAAAATCATGCACTGTCATTGAAGCCTTCCGGGTTAATGCAATCCATTCAACCTCCTCCCGAGCCATTCGACCAAGTCGGCTCGGACATTCTCGAGGCTTTTTCTTTGTCTACTAACGGCAACAAGTGGGTAATTGCCGCGACCTACTATCTAACGCACTATGCCAGGGCACAGGCGCCACAAGAGCCACGGCTTCGGAGATAGTGAAATTTGTCATGTTTCGCATTATATTGTGTCATAGTGTCCCGTCCACCGTAAACACACGCAGGGGGACGGCGTTCACTGCACAGCTCTCGCACGAATCTTTTAAATTCAACAACAGCTGACATCGAAAGACGACCATATAATAACATAGTAAACGACGAGAGTGCACACTCGAGCTATTTTGCGGCCCAGATGCGGAGATTCGCCGATTCCGCTAGGTGGCAGAGCAGATCAAGAAATACGGCTTCGGCTGCGGCCGTGCTAGCACCTTGACAGACGGCTGGACCGAGCACGTGCGAAGCCCAGTCAGGCACCGTCGCCGGTCTGGCGGCAACGTTATTCTGTAAAATGCGCCCAAGGATTGTTGTCGGGTTCCTCTGCCAGCGTCTGACACTACTGCTTCGTTGCCGTTTCACGGTAAGATGTTCTTTTGCACGTTGTTAAATACATTCTCTTCGTATTTCGTTGTGTCGCTGTTTTCCGTATAAGCAAGAGACGGAGGAGGGCATGGCGGCCATGAAGCCATAAATGGCTGCTGTACATTTGTAACATTCAAATTCATTTTGCATTCTTTTTTTTTTATCACTCACAGCAATGAGCGTTATGTTAGCGATGACAGCGACACAGCAGCGTCCGAGCTGCGAGGGACGTTCGAAACAATGTCGACGTTAGAAAGTAAAATAAAATGGGTAAAATAAATGGGTAAATAAAATAAATTTTTGCATCTAGCGATCAACATAAGACAAGGACAGCGTGAAAACCGTCTTGTGTTGTGCGCTAGATGCAGAAATTGAACGCCAACGTGCCCAAACATGCGTTATTTCAAGTAAAATGGTTCGTTAAGAAATGCAGCCTATGAACACATGCCGTTAGGTGCAGAGGGCTTTGCATTGTTTGTTAAAGAAGCTTGCGCGCTGCGGCTTCTGAAAAAACACGGTGCGCTAGCTCTGCAAAAGAAATATGGCCATATCTAAAGCCAGACACGTGACATATTTACAGTATGGCAATAACGCTCTCTGTCAACCTTTGTACCAGGCGATGTGCGCTCGATCGTTGTTAGCTCTTGCATTGGGCTGAAGATACGTGTTTTCACGTTTTAATTGTGTATGGAGTCCTTACCGTAGAAAGTTTCTTGTTTTTCAGCATTTAATGCACTACTTCCTTGACAGCCATTCTTTTTGATGACGCACATTAATACCAGAGACAGCCGCTGTGTTAGATCACAAAAATATGCATTACACGTCAGCAGGGTCAGCAGTGCTGTAGCACCAACACTTATTACAGTTGTTCACTCTATATGTTTTCCTATCGAGTAGTAATACTACTACTACTACTACTACTACTACTACTACTACTACTACTACTACTACTACTACTACTACTAATAATAATAATAATAATAATAATAATAATAATAATAAAATTGGAGGACGCTTAAGCTTCGCCTTCAAGAGTGGGACGCGACAGCGTTCCCGTCGACCCGCCAAGGGGTATAAGACAATGCGCTACGGCACAGCAATCACTTACGATGCGCCCCGCATCGGACTTAGCGCCCACCTATCACGCGGTGAACGTCGAGCAACGCAGCGTTCGGCGCGACAACGAAACGTGCGCCTGAGCGAACGAAACGAACCAAAGAACTCGGTGTCTCGGAGGGAAAACGATCTACGCCAAACGTCGTGATCGGCACGGGCAGAGAGATAGATAGTAATCTAAACCGGAAGCACGGCGAAGCGTCGTCAGGGGAGAGGGAGTCCCGCGACGCGCCTGGCAGCGGTCCCAATGCGCGCGCGGCGCGCCTCCTGTCGGGGCAGCGCCGTACATTGAGAGGAGGGGGTCTTCTGTGTTTGCCGCAAGATGGCTCTGCGTGTGCGGAAAGCGCAGAAGAAATGCAGCGGAAACGCACTTCGCAACTCGTGTAATTGTGACTTCTGTACGTTACATGTTCATAATTACCGATATACACCGCAGTATAACTTTCCACGGCTGGTTTCGAAGGCAACACCGCATTCACTAAAGGCGCGTTTGCACCGCTTGGAAGCATCGAACTCGTGGCTGAGTGGTAGCGTCTCTGTCTCACACTCCGGAGACCTGGGTTCGATTCCCACCGGGCCAATCTTGGAAGTTGCTTTTTATTTATGAAGAGCCTGCCGTGATTTATCGCTCACGGTCAACGCCGCCGACGCCGACACCCGACGCCGACGACACCGGCTTTTCTGCGACACGAGCTCCTTAACGCTATCGCGTTAATAATCACCATAGTCAATCCTTTATTTACCCTACCCAGGTACAATCATGAGCTGCGAGTGCTAGCGCACGCGTACATTAAAATATTATTAATAATAATCAATAAATCAAACCGATCAATCAAAGGTGTTTATTAAAGTGCCCAGGAAAAGTGGTCTCAGTGCAGGCGCACTGGGCACAACAATGCACAGGAAGAGCAATGCAAGCTCACACACATATAAACACGCGCGCACACATAAAAAAAAGCATAATAACTTCGCGAATATAGATTTTAACAAAGCATAAAATGTGTGCACAAGGAGAATACAGAGGAAAAGTAGAGAAAGAGAAGAAAGGATTACAGAACCACGGGTTTTTTTATTCAGTCGTTGAAATTCATCTGCAACTCCTTTCAGGAAAATATTAAAATTGGGCATGAAGATATCCAGGCATTCTGAATGGGCGTTGTATGTCGCCTGCACTCTACACTGTAAACAGGTTTGACCCTTTTAGGGAGTTTTGGCCTCGTTGCATAACTCAAGCCCTTAAGGGAGGACAAGATCCTCCCTTCGAACGGAGTTTTTTTTCACCTCCTTGTGTTTGGTGGTTTTATGGGGAATTATGGGAGTTTTTGAATTCTCCTTTAAACACCAACCCCTGAGCGGTTGCAGGAGTCTTTATGGGGAACGTTGGGAGTTTTTCATTCCTCTTTTGGACACCAGCACTATGGAACTTTTTGAGGAGCTTTGGGAGCTTTTACATGTTGACATGGGTATTTTATTTTGCTGCTTATGGGAATTTATAGGAGAAACGATGGGAGTCCTTACGTACATTTTCGGAAACGTTTGGCTTCTTAAGGGAGTGTTGAAGGAGACCTTTGGGAAATTATTTTGCCTCCTTGTAGGAGTGCTTAGGTGTAAACATGGGAGCAACTGTTCCCATATTTTGGGAGCTTTGCTTAAGGGAGCAATTATGGTTAATTTTGAGAGTTGAATTTTTTCTTTTTATGGGAATATATAAGAGAATGTTTGGGAGTTAATTTTTACAGCTTTAGGGAGCTGTTTTATTAAGGGAGTTTTAAACAGATGCTTTGGGAGTGCATTTTAGCTCTTTATTAGAGCTTTTACAGGTAGGTCGGGAGTTTATTATGCACCTTTTGGGAATTTTACGAGGTTGAAGGGAGTTTTTTGTGTGTTTAGTAGATTGTGTCTAACAAGGTGCAAAAATTATGACAAAGCAATAAAATGTCTGGAAATTTATTACAGTTCCAGAATCAAATGTGCCAGCATAATATTACAATCAATGACTATTAGCATAATGAAAGTGAAATAATTCAATAAATTGGATACAAACAAGCAAACCAGTTTGGCAGGAAATTCAAGCATATTGCAAGCTTCAGTGATGTTGAAAATCCACAAGTGCAGCCAAGACTGAAATTGAGTGGCTCAAAACATCATGAGCTATTGGGCAGTCCTTGCAGGCATTAGAACAGGCCACATTTGTTTTTGCACGTAAACAAGCATGCTACAAAAAATGATGCAAAGAGGCCAGACAGCACCAATGACCTAGAACATAATGAAAGTACTTTTGAATACCTATGCTATTTCTAATAGACATCTACATACAACTTATTCTCTCATGTAACACGCAGCTGCAAAGAAAAGCCGAGGTAGTACCACCCACTCTGAATCAATTTCCTTAGCACTGTGCAGTACCTGAAATTCAAGCTTGCCAGCTAGAGAACATGACAAGTTCACAGCAAAATGGGGCATAATGTGATAACAGTAGTCAAACAGGTGATATCTCAGGCAGAAGTAAATTCAACAAGGGGACTAGTCGTCAGGGAAAGAAAATCCAAGCAAACAATTTCAGCTCACTTACATGCATACACAGATGCCACTACGTAGGTTCTTGTTGTGATGCCCCATGACCTAAGTCAGCATCAAAGAGGTCCATTAAAGAGTGGCACACATGCAGTGGCACACACCCAGTGTACATACACAAGTTTGTGTCAAAAAAGTTCGTTGAAGAGCTGCATCTACCCAGTGGCCCCAAGTGATAACCAATGGCCACAGTGACAAACCCATGGTAGCCCCAGGGGGCACGTACTGAATTTCCACAGCTATAAGGAGCTTTTTCAAAGTTTCTTGCCTCAGAAGACGCCTCGCATTATATAACCGACATTGACACAAACAACAAGATCACTCATAGAAATCGGTGTCAGCAACCTCCCAAACTCCCCTACTTCTACACACCTTGCTATCCTAACTAAATCCCCATGTTGAGCATTTAAACTTGCCTCACCCTCCCTATGCACTCAGTCATTTTGCTGGATATCCATGAAGTGGAGAAAAGTGAACTATATAAATAATGCCAAGAAAAACAGTTGTTACCCTAACGAAGAAGTCCCCTGCTCAAAAAAATTTCTCCACCTGATATAACGCTTGTTCGACCTCTGCTGACCACCTTCGGCTGAATATTGCATATCACACAAAGCAACAATTCAACTATAATTTTTAGTTTTATAATGAAACAAAAATTTCCAATACAGGAATCCTGAACAGGAAACTGTAAGTAATAACAATAATACAGGAACCCTTAACAGTATCCATAAGTGTGAAATTTTTACACAGGCAAAGAGGCCAACATTTAGCCACTAGGGCACACACAAGGCATTATTACAAACATTTTCTCTGCAAAAAGCCCTAACACCCCGACGCCAGGTGGTGTCCTGCGTGGAGCCATGCACGCATTTAAAAAAATAGGCATTTTGTATTTTCTTCTTCAGCAAGATCAAGGCAGGCAGGCTGTGATGCTGTGCAAGCAGTGGTGGCATTCAAAATGGAAGGAATCCACACAAAAAGCCATGGTACTGTTGAGATGGCAGTGCATGATTGGGAGCATCCTGAAAAACCAAACGTAAATAGATTATGTACTATTGTATTGCAAACTGACACCACATGAATATTTAAACACAGCATCACGAATTATTCAACAGTGCTGGGCCATTCAATGCTATCACGCCAAGTGTATCTTGGCCACCTCAGATTTTAGGAAAAATTACAGCCCATTGTACCTTAGGACAGAAAGCTGATCTAGTTGCTAAGGATTCATTATGCAAAAAAAAGGTGAGGTGTGCAGACACAAGAGCAGAGAAGTAGACAACACGAACGCATTGTACAGTTGCAGACTGGATGAAGTCGAGAGTATGACAAAAGCCCATCTGGTCGGGATGATGCATACTAAAAGGAAGAGGTCCAGACACCGACCAATATGGCTTAAAATAGTTATTTATGTTTTGGCTCCATCACGGGAGCCTTGTGAACAAGACTCCCAGGGGGAGCCAAAATGCAAATAACTATTTTAAACTATTTTGGCCAGTGTTCAGACCTCTTCCTTTTATGTTGCAGAACGCACACACAGAATACTTTGTGAAAATTTCACATCGTGTGAGCATCGTTATCTTGTAGACTAAGGCTGAAACATTACGGCACTGACAAAGCTACAAACAAGTGTTTCTATGAATGACTACAAGGCTTTCCAGAATGTTTCATTAATTGAGATGGACCATTAATGTTACGTATCTGCAAAGAGTATCTTCTTATCTGACTTGATTAAATATAATAGACCTTCGAGCAGTTTCTGAAAAGTATTTTCATCCAGCTAGGGTGGTTTGTAGGTACGAATAACCAATTTAGGAACCACTATTTTGTATTGAAGAAAGAGCTTATCATTAAAAGAACCTATAGCTGCACGATTAAAAGTTTCTGAAATTTTGAATCAACTCTATATCTGCAGAAGCTCTTTAATTAGGTATTAGGATGCCTAGCAGTACTAACAATGAAAGTAAATGACAACACATTAAAAAACTAATAAAATGAATGTGTTCTTGATAATACAATGTGTTGTCTTATTATACACAGATAATACAAAACACCAGCAGTATTGCGCATATCTTCAGAGTGCACACAGTTTACCAACGTAATAAATACAGGTCAACATCATAAAGCGACACAGGTACTGGGGTTTTTCTTTCACATTGGCCTGAAAAACCAATCACTTGAGCATTCAGCCATATTACAAACAGCACCTGCGTGCATGAATTCAAGAAACTTTCAGATGTGCAAAATTGTTTAGGAGCTTTTAAGCAATGGGCATTACACTACTATTATGGGTAATTGGTTGCCTGTAAAAGTGGTAAATTAGGTGAACTGGTAGTTGTCCTTCTGGTGAAGGATATTGCAGAAAATGTGAGGACAAAAACATAGGAGCAATTTGGAACCTATGAATGCTAAGAAAGAAGACAATATGCAATGTTACCATGCTGACAGACAGTCAGATAAAAGATGATACAAAGAAAGTTAAATACAGATTACACAGATGCAAGCATTCTGCTTCTTTATTGCTGCAAAACTCGGCAGTTACAGAAGTGCTTCATCCCCTGAAAAATATTTTAGCAATACGTTCACTGTGGAGTTCCATTGAGGATGCATCAGATTTGCATGCTTCAAGTGGTTTGGGCTACTCAGAGACAGACATCTGGCTTCTAAACGCAGGAGCATGACGAAATACTGCAAGTGTTCCAGAAAAATGCTTACATGGTAAGGGAAATGACAAAAACAAGAACGTGGATGAAAAGACCAAACTGCCCCAAAGTCAAATTTTAGCAATGTAAGGTTTTATGAAACATAATTACAGTTCTAAGACAAAACAAAATACCAACATGATGTGCACAGAATGGGTGTGGGAAATGAAATGACCTCACTAAACAATGACTACATAAATAAAAACGACACATTTGCAGGAAATTTCACAATACACGACATATAAACTGTGATTCATGATGCACCCATGTCATACATCATATTGTTCAAGTAACCAACTTCTTTATTCAAGACCCCTGTAGAAGGTTTGTTAATGCAGTTATTGGTTTCTTGGATGGAAAAGGCCTAGTATGCAAATCTGCACTTCCCTGCCTTATATTTGCAAAGTGCATGTGTACAGTCAAATTTTGGCACAGTTTGGCATCTTTTGCAATGTTTTGCGAGATATCCACATACTGTTACCATCTACATCTGTGCATGATGCTCCTGCAGCCTGCCATTAACACAAATACTGGTTTATCCTACGTAACACTTTCCGCTGAAGGCATTAAATGCACTCAAAGGTGCCCCAAAGACAGGTTGAGCATTCTGCGCAGGTTAGCAAGGTCTGAAAAACTTGCAGGACATTGTAAAAGATGTCAATACATGGCAAAATACAACAGCACAAAATACTCAGAAGATATAAGGCTAAAAGTGTACACTGATATATAAGGGCCTTTCCAGACAAACCGATAAATGCAACAGCACACCTTCTATTGAAATCTCGAATAGAAAAATTGATTACTTGAAAAAGATGTATGGTACACGCAAAATAGAATGAGTGATGTATCTTATATGTCGCATATAGTCAACTCTTGCTACAAATGTGAGCCTTTCATGCATGCATATAATCGCACTCATATACTAAAACAAGTTCATGTGCAATGCTCATCTTGTGCATTTCATGTGCTTCATCTTATAGTCAAGTAACTGTTTCCTAATGCCAATAACCAACTCTCCCAGCTTTCAGCAATAGTATGCAAGATTATTTATTCTTAGAAGTATGATAGCATGAAAAAACAAGGAGAAAGAGCCATCAACCGGACCAGCACCAACTACAAGCTGATTTTGCTCTTGGATGGAAACGAGTATTACTAACCATAACCATTATCAGTGTTTCAATGAGGGAGTTGGTGAACCCAGAACTTGCATGAAGAATAACTACAGTAGCCATCTGGCTGCACATATGAGCCATGGGTGTTTCCCTATCTTCCAGCCAGCACATAAGGTTAGTTGCAAAGAGCCCTGACAGAGCTGAGAAGGACGTGATTGGGGTTTTCCACATTAGCAAACAAAGATCGACATGTGTCAAAAAATAATCACCATCTCTTGTCAGATTCGAGTAAATACGGTAGTCACCTAACGCAATGTGTAATGAATCGAGGGTAAATGCTTTATAAAAAATTACATGTTTTTGACGAGAGAGAGAGAGTAAAACATCTTTATTAATGATATTTGAATGGCGAGAGCAGTCCTCCCACACTGCTCTTGCCATTCAAATATTATTAATAAAGATGTTTTACTCTCTCTCTCTCATCAAAAACATGTAATTTTTTGTAAAGCATTTACCCTAGATTCATTACACACATTGCGTTAGGTGACTACCATATTTACTCGAATCTAGGCCGACCCCAATTCTAGCCGACCCCCTAAAGTTCGAAGCCAACAAAAAAATATACTACCTCGGATGTAGGCTGAACAAAAAAAGCGAGGACAGCATTCACAAAATGCAAACTGCATTTATTGAATCTGAACGTGCAGAGCTCATTGAACGTTGTCGTCGCTGCTAGACTTTTCGCTGTGTCCCTTGTCCCTGTCACCTTCAAACAGTGCACTATCTTCGGTACCGTCAGTGCATTAGATATGCTGCACTTTTTAAAGGCGTGCACGATCAATGTGCCTGGGATGTCATTCCAGGCTGAGCTACCCAGCCCACCAGCTGCGATAGCGATGCACGTTTGATGCGGCCGTTTCCATTAGCATGTGGTCTTCGTCAGTCCACCAGTCCGTGTAATATTTCAGCAGACGATCCTTGAAACGTTTGTTGATGCAGACATCAAGTGGCTGCAACTGGCCCATCATGCTGCCCCGTATGACAGCGAGGTCCGTGTTCGCTTGTGCGAGTGCAGCCTTCACATTGTCGGTCAAGTGCCCACGGTAGGAGTCGACAACAACAAGCGAGTTCTTTGTCAAAAGGGCTCCTGGACGCCATCGCCACACAATCTTAACCCACTCTTCCACAATCGCACCCGTCATCCATTCTTATTTACCTGCACAATGACATTTCTTGGGAAAGTCTCTTGAGCAGGCATGGTCTTCCTTTTAAATATCATATAAGGAGGGAGTTTATGTCCATCAGCTGTGCAGCACAGCATCACAGTTGTGCACTGCTTGACGTAGCCCGCAGAGCACACCTTCACCTCCTTGGCACCCTTTTCATTCACTGTGTATGCCACTGGCATATCAAAATACACAGCCGCCTGGTGGGCGTTGCCGATTTGCCGAAGGTTGTGGCCTGCCACTTCTCTCTTTCGCAGCACGTAGCACTGGAAAGCTATCAGCTTTTCTTCGAAATCGCTTGGCAGTTTCTGGGTGATTGAAGTGCGACGTCGGAGGCTGAAGCCAAAGCGCTTCATGAATTTCTGAAGCTAGCTCCGGCTAGCTTTGAAATCCTTTGGCATTAGGCCTCGCTCCCTCGAAAGCTCCCTAGCTTTTGCATGGAGCACTTCTGTTGTCACTGGAAGGGCAGCTGCCTCTGCGTCCAGACAAAGTTGGCCAAAACTGTCTCCACTTCGTGGTAATGGCCTTTCTTTGGTCCGCTAAAAGCCATCCTCGTACCGGCGCACAAAAAGAGCTGATGTCGTCCCCTCCAATGACGGACATCTTTATCGTCGACGCCGAAGTCCCGCTCGGCTTGAAGGTTTGACGATGCCTCTGCAGCTATCACAATTTTTCGCTTGAAAGCGGCACTGTAGTGTCACCTGCTTGGTGCCATAGCAATAACACCATGCCGCACACTGATACGGCCGACACAACACAGGTCAAAATGGCAACCTCACTTGTGTACGGCTGGCTACTGGCATGGCTAGTAGCGGCTGCGATACTGACTTTTCTAGATGGCGCTAGCTGTGTACCATATTTAGCAGTTTCAATGAAAAACTGAAGTGTTTTTTTTCTCTTTAAATCCTTGAATCTAACCCAACCCTAGAGTTAGGAATATGATTATTTGAAAAAAAATAGCTATCGGCCTAGATTCGAATAAATACGGTAATTTGTTTCGCTACTTTTCTTAGTGCCCCATACAAGATTAACCTTTTCCATGCCAATTTTATTTTCAGAAAACCAGCGAAATTTCCAAACTATTTTTATGAGCTATTCTTTGTGAAGAGTTTCCTTACTGCAATATTCGCAGTTTGTTTACAACTTTCTGCTGTCTTTTATTAGCTGACTTTCATGTTTTTAGGTTGCAAACAGACAAGGATGCAGAAACAGTCTACATGAAGCACATATTTTGGAAGAAAGTCAAGCGTACTTTTTTTTATCCTCCATGAAACATGTTCTTCCAGGAAGATAGGGGGTTAACCGAGGGCCCCGATTTTTATTAGTAATATCATAAAAAGGCAACAAGCACTAACACCAAGGACAACATAGGAGAAATTACTTGAGCTTAATAAATGAAATAACAAAATGATTAATTAATGGAAATGAAAGTGGATAAAAAAACAACTTGCCGAACGTGAGGAACGATCCCACAACCTTTGCATTTCACGTGCGATTCTCTACCAATAGAGAAGAAATAAATGAGAAGAAAGGGGGTTAATTGCGGGGCCCAATTTTGTTTAGTCATATCATAAGCCAACAAACACTGACACCAAGGACAACATAGGGGAAATTACTTGAGCTTAATAAATGAAATAACGATGCGATAAATCAATCGAAATGAAAGTGGATGAAAAAACAACTTGCCGCAGGTAGGGAACGATCCCATAAGTTGCGGCAAGTTGTTTTTTCATCCACTTTCATTTCCATTAATTTAGCCTTTCGTTATTTCATTTATTAAGCTCATGTAATTCCCCATATGTTGTCCTTGGTGTCAGTGTTTGTTGGCTTATTATGATATGACTAATAAAGATTGGGCCCCCAGTTACCCCCCTTTCTCCTCATTTATTACATAACGAGGGTCTCAAATCCGGCAACATTGATGCCATCAAGTAGTATGTGTGGGTTTCTTGACCGGTTGCTTTCACCCAAAAAAGATCACGTTCTCGTGACGCCTGCGGCAGAAAGTGTGTATCACGTCCACCGCCATGGTCTGTGAGTCGTGGCGCTGGATAACACTCGCAGGGTTCTACAAGGAAACATAAATACCCAAGAAAGTGGACGGGAAACGGCGCCACAGTAGCTCTATTGGTAGAGAATCGCACGCGACATGCGAACGTTGTGGAATCGTTCCTCACCTGCGGCAAGTTGTCTTTTCATCCACTTTCATTTCTATTAATTTATTGTTTCGTTATTTCATTTAACCTGAAGTAAGCTCCCCTATGTTGTTCTTGGTGCAAGTGTTTGTTGGCTTCTTATATGTTATTGCAGGTGCAGCACGATAAGTAAACCGCAGAGTAGTAAGCAAAAAAAGTGTTTTTTTCTAAACAGGTCGCTAGGGGCCCAAATATTGCTCCCAATCATTAGTATTAAGTTGAAGCTTCAAACATGAGTTTTTAGCTTTCCAGCTTCTATTCTTTACTTCAGATGAACAAATACATGACATTTTGATATGATATGGGATTCTTGCACTGGACAGGCAACCTTTGTCACTGCAGCCACCTCACTTTGCACGGTCATTTTTAAAACCCATGGAAACCAACTTCTGCCCAATTTCTGCTCACTGCACCCTCAGATATCATTTTGTTCAGAAATTGACATCACTCACACCAAGCTGATGAAAACATTGCCGCTTGTACATGGCACTGAGTAGGTAAAATGAAATCACTGGACCAGTCAGACTCATCACTATCCCAAAAAGAGTGAATGTGGCTATAATTGCACTCCCTCCAAGAATAAAATCGGGTGGTACTTGGTGCGAGCACTTTCAATGTGTTTCTTTGTGCCCATTTCTGCGCGCTATACGTCTACTAGTATGTCTGACTTAGTAGCTTAAGCAGAAGCTCTGCCATAATATATGTTGTCCACTGTAATGTTATTAGCCCAAACGATGCTGGTAATACAATGTGAGCTATATAACAGGGACATAAAAGTTCTTTGTATCTTTTATATATTTTATCTTTGTCGCATATAGCACACTTCTGCTGGTTCAGGTGGGTTACTAGAAGCGAAGGAAATAGTTTAGCTGAAAAGATGTGTTCTTTGCTCCAAAACAGCAATACTATAACTGATGAATGCCCGTGTAACTTGGCTTTGACTGTTCTGAAGACCAAAGCAATGAATATTGCACAGTGCCATGCAGCAGTATTTACACCATGTCTTGATTTCCCTTCAAGAGCATCTCTTCCGATCACCTGAGGGATGTTTTTAGCACACAAAGTGTCTCCTTGTTGGCTTTTGACTTTTAGCAGTTAGCAGAATGCACATAGAGAACTGGCAAGTGACCAGTCATAACATACCGGCTGTGGGGGCATAGTGGCTATGGTGCGGCGCTACTAAGCCCAAGGGCTTGAATCCCAGCCACAGCGCCGCCACATTTTAATGGGGGCAAAATGCAAAAATACCTGTGTACCGTGCATTGGGTACATGTTAAGGAACCCCAGATGGTCAAAATTAATCTGAAGTCCCACACTACAGCATGTCTTAAGATCAAATTGTAGTTATGGCATACAAAACCCTTGAATTTAATTTTTATTTCTAAGCGATGACGTGAGTAGCTAGGGATTTGCATTTTTTGTTTTGTGAGGTTGACTCCGGGAGTTCTCAATCAGAGCTTCTACAAGATGATGACATCATTTTGAAAAGTTGGCTGCCAGTATAGAAACATACTGCCCTGTGGTATCATCATGCATTAAAAAGAAGTGCGTAGTGGAGCCAACCCTATGAACAGCAAAGCAGAACTTTATGGTTTTACTTCTGATAGACCCAGTGCAGCCTTAGTTGTACAGGCACAAATTTAAATGACAAGCCTTGCTCATCCTCAGTAGGGAAATGGTTAAGTGCATTTCGCTTCCTAGTTTCAAGTTCTGCAACTAAAATATACAATTATGTTCACTTTCCTTTTTTGGGGTGGGGGCAAAAACTGAGCACAATTAACTAATCACTTATCTATCATGCAAGCGATGTTTGCCTTTCTCAGTAGTCTATCTAAAGACAGAAAACTAGGCTCAAGTGTTTTTATCTCTAAAAGAAGACAAGCTTTTATATGGCAACCTATCAACTTGAAGCCCACAGTAGTAGTTCAGCTTCTATGCCATCTAGCTGTTGAGCACGAGTCAAATAAAAATTAATGCAAAAGTATTAGTGTTCCATGCTTTTAATGCGCGGTAAAGGGACACTAAAGGAAAATAATGAGTTAAGTTAGATTGAAGGTTAGCCTTTCATAATAATAAATTGATCATTTGTAGCAAGAACAGAGCTTTTCTAAGCAAGAAAATTAGAGAAATGGAAAATCAAAGAGCACCAACTAATAAATTGAACCAAATTCTGTAGTTTTATGTGCCAAAACCACAATATGATTATGAGGCATGAAGTACGAGGGAATCTGGATTAATTTTGACCCCCTTGGTTACTCTACTGTGCATACAATGAATGCACAGCACACATGCATTTAACACCTATCAAAATGCAGCTGACACACCTACAATTTGATCATTCACCCTCAGGCTTAGCAGTGCAACATCAAACAGCACAACTCAGAGCACATGCTTGCAGGCAACCTTCTGCAGTGAGTGCGTCACTTGGTGCTCATGAGGCAGTACTTCCAGCTGCTTCAGCTGCTTTTAAGTGTGTGCACTGCTGGCTTTTGCTGTTTTAAAGCCCTTAAAGCCCAACTACAACAAAAGTTAGGGCTGCGTAAAAAATGATTCAAACAGTGTAAATACAAAACAGCCTTCTAGCATTCTTGATAGCGAGACTGAAATGAATGCCACAATTACCAGTAACTGGCAGTGAAGCATGACTCGGATTGCAGGGCTCCTTAGTTCGGCCTACGAGATAAGGGACCACCTGCAGCTGTCTGCAGTGTGATAAAAAACCTGGAGGCGATGTGGACTCTCAAAAAAAAAATTATGGGGTTTTACGTGCCAAAACCACTTTCTGATTATGAGGCACGCCGTAGTGGAGGACTCCGGAAATTTCGACCACCAGGGGTTCTTTAACGTGCACCTAAATTAAGTACACGGGTGTTTTCGCATTTCGCCCCCATCGAAATGCCGCCGCCGTAGCCGGGTTTCGATCCTGCGACCCTGTGCTCAGCAGCCTAACACCATAGCCACTGAGCAACCACGGCGGGTGATGTGGACTCTCGTCATAGCCACTAACCACCAGGTTCATGCGTCATCTGCTAATACACTATTAAAAGAATACCAAAACGAAAATTAGACAGTTACCAGCCCCGCAGCTTTGCCAAGATCACTACAGTAGTATTTACTACTCATTTATTACCAATTTAGCAAAAGTGAAATTTCTTTGCATTTGGAATTTAAGCTTTTGCAGTAGGGGTATTGAGGTGTGATGATCACAATGCTCCTGTGCTTTGTGACATTACATCACTACATATTTGACAAGGCCATGGTTCTAAGTGTTTTTAGATACATCGATATCTTAATTCTTTTACAACCTAACTCCAATATGACACATGAGAATACAGTAGATTACATTTGAAATCTTTTTAACGAGCATGGAAAAGCACTAACCTTTACACATGAGACACGCATGGCGAAAGCATTGTTAGCAAAGCTCCCACGTGCTTTAGATATTTTTTCACCTTGGTCAGTGTCAGTTCTGTTTTTTCCCTTAACTCTTCCTAACCGGACAAGACTTCGTCAGACTCAACTTCATTAAACCATTGACAATGCACTGCATATCTTAGATAAACATTTGATGGTCACCCTAAAGCATGTTTCCCGAAGTTACCAACCAAGAGCAAAGAATGGTTAGCTACTGTATGAACCAGCCTACACCCATGTTAAACCAACTATTGCCCCAATGTGCCTTGAATAGGCTCTAAAAATGTGTATTCACACAATGCGCAATAGCTTTTGTGCTCAGGTTGGCAGGTTCATAGCAGCTGGCCTCCCTCACTCATCATCGGAATCTCAGAATCCCTACTGCAAAAACTTCAGGAGTTGAAAGCAGCAAAAGACAAAAGCGCGCAGTTTGAAGCAGCCAGAGGCACTGCCTCAGAGCACAGCAGTTGCACTGACTGAAGAAGTTTGATGACAAATATGGGGCACCATTTGTGTCGCTGGTTCCGAAGAAGCCATCTAAGCTTTGTTCCCATGCTTGAGTGTAAAAATACAGCTGTTTTTAACAAAAGGCATGCAACACCGTTCATGAATTGTGCCACTTGAATGGTTTATCAAATAACCTCTTACTTCTGGTAAGCTCTACACAAGCAAAATTGGACGCTGTACTGATGAAAGGGCAAGAGAACATTTGCAGAATATAAAAACAAAGGAAGACCAATGTAGGTGAGCATTGTAACACATGCACTTGTCATCCCTCACCTGAAATATATTTTTGGGAGTAGAAACACGAATGCACAACTGATATCATAAGCTCTTAATATCAAAGAGTGGGAGTGACTGTGTAATGATTCATTTTCTTATTTTTTTTCTATTTCTCACAAGTATGTGTATGAATGTTTTTTTGCTTTCGGTTTACACAGGTTGCTTCACCTCAATTTGTTTGACCCTGTTCCCTTCTTTGCAATCCTTCATCCCTCCCCCTCTTTTATGAACTTCCAGAGATTATATGAATAGGTCCTGCTTTCTTAGAAAACATGGCACACTGGATTGGCAGTGCCTACCACTGCATGTAAATTCTTTTGTGTTTCTGGTCTTTATCTCAACTCCTGAAAGAACCCAACATGAGTAGCCCCTTTCCTCTCCCCTTCTACCACAACTCAAAACCTCGCCTTGTCAATCCCTTGCATTTACAGTCTGCCTTTTTTTTTCCTTATTTGACATCCACTACTCTACACAACAAACTGGCTTATACGGATTTTTGCTCATTTTATGTCGCATCGATTTTTATTTTAAAAGATTTCTGTTCTCATATGTATTGAAGGATGAAGTGGCACAAGCATATCTAGAAATTTTGGACAATGCACCTTCCGCTATTGTCGGAAGCTATGTGTCGTGATCAAGTGACGAGCATACAACACTTTTTTTTAAGTGACAACTGTATAATAGGTTACATATGCAACGCATGCAAGGCTACATGCTGGCTTTGCTCGCATGGTCTGGGCCGCTCTCCCAGAGGCATCGTTCCACATCTCACATGATGGTGTACGTAGCGCCATCTTGTTGCGGTGGCGCACACATCTCCCTTGCTTTAGAGTGGCCCCAGCCATAAGTTAAGTAGACTTGGAGCTCTTACTTCTCACGTGCTCTTCGAACTCTTAGTCCACTTCTTGTGAATGCTCCAGGTTGCGATGGCTGCAAATGCTTACTTGTGCAGCGAGTGAAACCACTAGCTGTGCTCACCGCATATGAACGTTAAGTGTGAGCTGGCCCAACTACTGTCCCTGTTGCAGCACCGGACAGGATATGGACGGCAGTCTGTGGTTGAATAGGGTCTTTTTCCAAAGTCCTGTGTTGCCACTCGTATTACTTGCGCTGCTTGACCGTATATGCTTCATTTCTTTTCTTGAATGTCCTAGTGTTCCCCAGTGGCTTCAGCATTCTTGGTGCCACTGGCACATCGGTTCTGAGGCATTTTCCTATGAGTTCAGCAAGTGTGAGCCCTTCTTTGCCTGGAGGTCATGATGAGCAAGCAGAGCCTTTTGAATGTTGGACGACTTCTTGAGCAACTGCTTAGCCATCTGTACAGTTCTTTCTGCAGCACCGTTGCTCTGGTGTAAGTAGGTGCTACTGGTTACATCGCATAATTCCCATTGCTTGACGAACATGCTGAATTGTGCCAAAGCGAACTAAGGACCGTTGTCCTGTCATATAATAGCTGGTGTCTCAAAGTGAGCGAAGATCTGGCTCAGTGCTTGAGTTATGTTCTGTGTGGTAGTATGCCTCAACTTCATGTGTTCAAAAAAGCGCGAGTAATAGTCCACCACTACGAGGTAATCTCTCCATTCTCAAAGAGATCAATTCCAATCACTTCCCATGGGTGTTCTGAAAGTGGAGTGTGTATCACAGGCTGTGCCTGGTTTACAGTGCTATTGACAGACAGGACGTTTTGACACATAACTCTGGATGTGTTGGTTAATATCTGGCCACCAGACTGACTGAGTGGCTCAAGCCTTACATCTTCCAAGAACCTGACGACCAGTATGCAAGCGCTAAAGCACATCACTTTGCATATTCAGTGGGATGATAACGTAACTGCCTTTGAGTAAAATTTCATCCACCAGTGTCAGTTCATGGATAAATTCTGTGTACCTCTGCACTTCTGGCGGCAGCAACTTGTTTGGGCCATGACGTACAGTAGCCCCTGACCCTTGCTAAAACGGGATCATTCATTTGCATGGCCTTTATCCTCTCTAGCAAGTCTTGGGAGGCAGACGGCAGTTCCATTGTAAGAATTTCGTGTTCTATGATGGCCTCGCTGATGGTCCCTGGGCTGCTACTGCCTGTTTCTTTCTGCAGTTTCCTTGAGAGCACGTCAGCAGGGCATATTTCCTTGCCAAATATGTGGGAAATGGGGTAATCCAGCAGTCTCATTCGGACCCGCTGCAGATGTGGACTCGGTTCACCCAGGCAGTTTGATGACAGCAGAAGCACTAGCGGCTTATGGTCTCTTTCTACATGAAACTGCAGACTTACCAGGTAGCAGCGGAAATGCTTGCAGGCCCATGTAACTGCCAGTGCTTCTTTCTCTATACAAGCATATTATGTCTCTATGTCAGAGAGGGACCTTGAGGCACAGTCAACTACAAGCCTACGATCTTCTGTCTCTTGTAGGACTGCCCCAAGACTGTAGGATGATGCATATGCAGACACAGTGAGAAGACTAATGGTTGTACTGGGTGAGCACCAATATCGTCGTCAATGGCTTTTGATGGATTAAGCATCACTGTGAAGCAGATCATGTAATGGTTTTGCGAGCTGTGAGAGCCTTGGAAAAAACAGACCAGGTGGCGGGCCATCCCAAGAAGGAACATACTTCTACATCCTTCGTCTGTTGGTTCTGCTACCTGACAGCACATTGACCTTTTCAGGGTCAGCAGTGATACCGTTTGCCAATACAATGTGTACAAGGAATTCCACAGACTGCTGGAGAATGAGAAGAAAGGGGGTTAACCAAGGGGCCCGATGTTTAGTAATCATATCATAAGAAGCCAACGAAAACACCAAGGACAACACAGGGGTAATCACTTATACTTACTCAATTAAATAAATTATAAATTAATGGAATTGAAAGTGGACGAAAAAACAGCTTGTCGCAGGTGGGGAACGATTCCACAACCTTCGCATTTTGCGTGCGGTGCTCTACCAATTGAGCTACAGCAGCGCCGTCTTCTCATCCACTTCCTGGGGTATTTATGTGTTACTACTACAACTAACCCTAGGAGTGTTAGCCAGCACCACTGCTCACAAACCTTGGCGATGGATGTGGAACATCCTTTCTGCTGCAGGCGTCACAATTACGTGATCTTTTTGGGTGAAGGCAAGTGGTCAGTAAAGCCCCACATGCCAACTGAAGGTTTCAATGTTGCCGGATTCGAGACCCTTGTTATGTTATGAACAAGAAAGCAGGTTAACCAAGGGGCCCGATTTTTATTAATCATATCATAAGACACCTACAAACAAAGATACCAAGGACAACACAGAGGAAATTACTTGTATTTACTAATTGAAATAAAAAATTATAAATTAATGAAATTGAAAGTGGATGAAGAAACAACTTCCCGCAGTTCGGGAACGATTCCACATCTTCATATTACGCGTGTGATGTTCTACCGATTGAGCTACCATGGCACCGTCTTCCCATCCATTTTCTGGGATATTTATGTTACTATTAGAACTAACCCTGGGATTGTTAGCCAGTGCCACGACTCACAAACCTTGGCGGGGGATGTAGAGCATCCTTTCTGCCGCAGGCATCACGAGTATGCGATCTTTTGGGGGGAAGGCAACTGGTCAATAAACCCACACATGCTACCTGAAGGCACCAATGTCGCCAGATTCGAGAACCGCATTATGTAATGAAGAAGGGGGTTAACGAAGGGGCCCGATTTTTTTACTGCTGGTGTAGTACACTCTCCTGTGTTTAGGGTGATGCCAGCTTCTTCCAGGCGCTGAAGTACTTTGTGCAGTCATGCATCATGTTCTGCCTTCGTGCGGTCAAACACTATTATGTAGTCTTGCAGACAGGCTTGGCCGTGCAGGCCTTCTAGCGGTCTTAGCATTTCCCTGTAGAAAACTTCAGTTGCTGTGGAAATTCCGAAGGGCAATCGGAGGAACTTAAATGGCCAATTGGCGTCAGGAAAGTGTTGTACCTCTAGGACACAGGTAACCAGTAACCAATAACCGGCCCTAGCGTCAATTTTGCTAAACCAGGCAGCTCCGGCGAGTTTGGGCAGGCAATCATCGACGGTGGGCACTAAGACTCGTTCTCAGAGAACGTTCTATTTCAACCTTCCAAAGTCACTGCAGATTTGAAGCTTGCCTACCATAGGTGCACGCCACTCTGTGGTCTCTTTGACCTTTATGATGATACCCAGACTTTCCATTCTCTCCAACTCGCATTGGACACTCGGCAACATGGGCAGAGGTACTCGCCTCGAGTACATAATAGCACACTGCTTGGCATCAAGGAGTAGCGATATTTTGTAATCGGTCTGTAGCCAGGTAGAGGTAGCGGCATAAAATGTTGGCTGAGTCACTGACCTTGCCTGCTGACTCTGCTACTTTTAGGAGACTTGGAGGACATTGAAGGACTTGATTGCGGGACGTCAAAAAGTGCGTCATGCAGCTAGTCTATTACATAAATTTCTTCTTGACACAACCAGCCATTTCAGCACAGGGTCGCAGTGAAGTCTAACCGTTGCTATTTTGGTCCAGTTGGGTCCGAGCAGCTGTTCATTTGCTTGCTTCATGTTGCCCATGACTTGTTCGTCGTAGAGGCTTGTTGGCATTAGTTACATTTGCACCAGTGTTTACCTTGAACTTCACTGGCAAGCCATTGACCATCACATTGATTTTCCATGGCCCAGGATCCTGTTGGTCAGATAATTGTCCAAGTAAACCTCTTCCAAAACAGCTTGGTATGTGCTTTTTGTTCTGCTTTTTGGAAGCAGAAAAGCATACGGCAGCAGTGTTCCTTTTTACTGCAGGCACTGCATGTTTTGCCATTCGCTGGGCACATAGTGTGTGATGGTTAACCATAGGTGTTCTGTTGAACCGTACCACTTGCATGTCTGTGCACTTTGGTCACACTGTTTTTTTCGATAATTATTTGACTTTCCTTTGCTCTTTGAGAAGCTGTGCATGGTGTCGACAGCTTCAAGTTACTGTAGCTGTGGCCGTAGGTCCTTTTGCTGCTGTTTGATTGTCACCATGTTGTGAGCAGCATTGACAGCGGCTTCCAGAGTAAGCTCGGCGTTATGTTGCAGCTTCTCACTTACCTGTGCGTCTGTAGGACCGACCACGAGTCTATCACAGGTCAGTTCCTCTTTCAGGGCACTGTACTCAGAGGCTTCAGCTATTCTGATGAGTTCAGTGATGAACATATCGGCTGTCTCATGCGCGTCTTGCTTCCGGCTGTTGAACTTTGCACACTCGTATAACACGTTCATCCGTGGCAGTAAATTTTTTATGAACACTTGCATTACTGTGTTGTAGTCGAGTTTCTCAGCATCACAGCGCCTGAGCAAGGCTAGGACGTCTTCTGCTTCACGACCCATGGCATAATGAGTGTGTTCACTTGCGTCTCGCCGTATTGCTTCTTTAGTCTGGAGATGGCTCTATAGCACTCCCATCTCATGAACCACTGTTTCCACTCCTCGGGTCACCAAAAATCAAGTTTTTCCGGCAGTTCGATGATGAACGAGTTGAGCGAAGCTGCGTGCTGGGCTGTGGAAACTGTAGGCAAAGCCATGGGTAGCAAAGTTTCGTATTCACTGCACTGCGCTGCATGTGTAGACTTCTACTTGCGTGGTGCACTTCTCACAGCGTTGTCGAGTATCCCACCGCTGCCTCCATGTCGTGGCCGGATGACGAGCATACATAATTGACAAAACATAAGTGCTAACTGGGGACTGTTTACTAGGTCGCATATGCAAAACACGTACGGCTACATGCCGGCTCTGCTTACACAGTCTGGTCCACTCTCCCCGAGGCATTGTTCTGCATCTTACATGACCGTGTACGAAGCACCATCTCATTGCAGTAGCTCACACGACACAGTGTACCAGGGTAACTCAATGAGCAGCAACTTCAAAAGAAGTATACTTCGGAAGGCTGCTCAAGTTTAAACAACTCTCAGTTAACAATGTCGAGATGATTTGCCCTCTCTTTAACATGCACATTTATGCCACTGGACCGTAACCTCTTTGCTACATTATAGCAGTCTTGGTCCGAATTAAAACACTGATATAACACAGCAGAAAAGTTACGAATAAGAGCCATAAATACACAGAATATTAGAAAGGCGTGCACTCTCATTCTTGCTAACTGATCATTTGTTGAAATTCTGGCAGTCTTCTGAATTATAATTTTTAAATGGGCTGCCCATTGAGTTACGATAATGCATTGCAGTGAAATTTGATAGATGGCCGCAGGGCGAATTCAACTATTCAGTTTCAACCACAGCTAGTTACCCCTATGCTTTTCTTGGCTTCAGTGCCTTTATTATTTATCCCGCACTGCCCGGGGGCGTGCAAGCAGGGGGGTTACAACTTCGAAAAAAACACATCTTCATTCGCACAGCACACTTGGTCACAAGATAATCGATTCCACTCTGTTGCAGTTTGGGCAAAAAATGACAGCATAAAGGTCCGTTCTAGTTTGGTATTTTCGAATTTTAAAGTCATGATCTGTTCTCTTAGATACATGGTGCGGTGGTTTAAAATAGGTGTCTCTATTATTTCCGGTTTTGTTATTATATATGCTAAATAGCAATTTTAGTCGCAGTTTCCATGGGCAAGACGAGAGCGCTTCCCATCCGAGCTCACTTTTCATTGCAGTGCAGCTCTCCTCCCGCTTGTATCACCCACGAACGAACCTTCCCGCTCTGTTTTGTATTCTCTCGATTTGGTCGATCAAGGTTTTCTGATGAGGGTCCCAAACACAACACGTGTACTCCAAGATCGGATGAACGAATGAAATATAAGCAGTATTCTTTAGGGCAAAAGTTGAAGATTTCAAACTTCGCTGAATAAAATTTAGCGCTCTGGCAGCATTTGCAACTACATTACTCACATGTGCGTTCCAAGAACAATCACTTGAAAACATCACACCCATATATTGCTGGTCAATAATATCAGTGTTAAAAAAATAACGCGTTTCTATAATTTTCTTTTTTTCGTGAAAAACAGATGAACACATTTTTTTATTTAGTTGGATTTTCCACTTCTCACACCATAAGAGAATGTTAGTAAGATCAACCTGCACATCGATGAAGTCCTGTTTATTTTTTATTTTTTTATACACTATACAGTCGTCGGCAAACCAGCGTAAACGCCAAGATATCCCGGCAGGAATATTGTTAATAGAAACTAAGAACAAAAGCGGCCCTAACAAAAGACCCCTGAGGAACTCTCGATGTGACCTCGACACAAGAAGTAGCACCGTTCAGTATTATGCATTGCCGATGCTGCGACAAGTAATTGGCAATCCAGTTACACACTCCTTAACATTTGCCTCATGAAGTTTTTGAAGGAGCAATGAGTGACAAACCATAACAATCGCCTTTCGAAAATCTAAGACACAATGACTTTGCCCGTTCTCATCCACCTGAGCGACTGAGTCGTGATAGAATTCAATTAGCTGTGTTGTACAGGACAGTCCTGTACAACAATTCTAATATTATAATCTATGTTCTATGTTGTAATAAATGTAACATTATTTATTTGTACAAAATATGCTCTAATATTTTACAGGAAATGGATGTTAAAGAGATAGGCCTATGATTGTTTACATATTTTTTTGGACCACCCTTATGAACCGTAACTACATGTGCCATTTTCCAATCATCCGGCAGCACTCCAGTAGAAAGAGATCTAGTGTACATTAGGTATAGGTAAGATGCGATTGGCCAGGTACAGCACTTCAATATGCGGGGAGAAATACCATCTGGGCTGGGGGCATTAGTTTCATCTATACTTTGTAACAATGATTCGATACCACCAACACTGAATTCGACAGGTTGCATCATGGCTCAGCTCTCACATGAAATTTTCCAAAGGTTGTTGTGGGCAAGCAATGCAGAATAAAAAAATCATTAAAGCAAGCTACCTTAGCTGTATCATCGGATAGGACCTTATGATGGTGAACAATTTCATTTACTCCCGTTGAGTCAGATCCGCATCCTCTTACGTATTTCCAAAAAAGCTTTGGATTTGTTTTCATATTATCATTAAGTCGATTGAATACGGACCCTTCCCAATGTGAACTTTAGTTTTATATCCATTAGTTACTTTGACCTGCTTCTTAAACTGATAACTGCTTTGTGTTCTTTTGAATGCGTTATATACTCTTCTTTTCCTTATTAACCTCAGGATACTAGGCTTCACCCATGGTTTCTTAGTTTTTCAGCCCAACTGAATGGACACTCGGTACATACTTTTCCGTCAGTTCTGTAACTTGTTTTAAAAAGAGACTACATTTGTACAACATCAGAATTCTCACAAAGATAATCAAAAACAGATAAATGAGCGAATAATTCCTGTGAAATGGCAGAATAATCACCTTTATCAAAGAAAAGCCTGTTGGCTTTATATGGACGTGATTTTAAAAAAATGAAACCCATTTTCCTTCTCATTCATTCTTGCGGGGGTCTGAAACCTCATAGCCTTGATGCCTCAAGGTAGCATGCATGGGTTTATTAACCACATGCCTGCTCACTTCAGTTCAGGTGTTACACGACACCATCATGCAAAAAAGGATGTTCTACATCTGCCCACCACGGCTCTAAATGGCGCTGGCTAACACTCCCAGGGCCACGTATACCACACATAAATACCCAAGTCAGCACAATTGGTAGCGCATCACGTGTGTACTGCAAAGGTTCTGGGTTCAGTCACCACCAGAGACAAGGTCTTTTTGTCTGCTTTCATTACTTTCTTTCAATATTTTCTACATTTCAATTTTAACCACAGCTAATTACACCAATGCTTTTCTTGGTTTAATTGCCTGCGACCTTTATATAACCAGCAAAAATAAGGTAACAAGAAAATGAAAAGAAATATGTGGAGGACAGGGTCATCAGTGTTCAAAGAAGCACCTTCCTTTTTGTATCTTTAACCAACACTTGCGCCCAATAGGCAACTCCTCTGCCTGCACATCAAATGACAGTGCAAGAGATGCAGCTGGAACCCACACTAAAATATATGTACAGCATACCAATGCATCTTCTCCGAAGGTAGTGAAGAGCACAGGTGCCTGTGGAGCTGTGTGCCACGGTTCCTCTTGCCAACCCATGGAAAGGAGCATAAGTGATACTGTAGAGCTTGCCGCTTCAAGCATCGTTCAGGTAGCCATTCATTATCCTGCACGTAGTATCCAATGTATTGTAGATATCGAGGCAGCTTCAGTCCTGCAGCAAATAAAGTGATCAGTTCTAACCAAAATGTTGAGATGCAGGCACTTTGGCAGACGGATGCTAACATGTTGAAGTTTCTGGGATGCCAGTCATAATTTCGTTAAACATTATATGGGCCACTCATGCAGGGATGGAAGCAGTCAAAGAAGTTTTGGAGCAGCTCTGAGAGCAGCAAATTTGACACACTGGAGCATGAATTGCCCGTTTTGGAGCAGTAAATACATGTTTACATGAGTAGCTTGGTAAAGGTCAATGAGTGAAATACAGGCATATGAAGAAAAGGTGTTGCTTAGTTTACTTTACAGAGCACTATTTGATTATGGCAGATCAGTTCTGCGGAAGCCTGCAAGGCAAGTAAAATTCATGACAGGAAAAATTTTCACCCACCCTACTTTAGCATGAAGCTAAGAAGGAAACCTGTACATGTTTCTCGAAAACCACCATTAAATTACATACTGGATGTGACAACTAACTGTGGCCAAGAAAAAAATTAATGAGTGCTTTCCATGAACATCGCCCCCTCTATTTTGATAGACTTATGTTAGTGCTACTGAAGTTTCTTTTTTTTTTCGTGGTGAACAAGCAGTTAATATGTAATTGTAACGAATGTTTATTTTCTTACTTATCCAACACGGTGCCAATGCAAAGATTGTGGAATACGCCGAGAAATGACCGATAACAGTGTTACAACGACCTAGGTCAAGTGTGGTCTTTCTTTTTTCCGACAAAAAAAAATACACAACACGCAAATTTTTCTTTAGTAATTCACGTGACAATGCGCCCCGCATCAGTAATGTAAGTGGTCTCAGACGGAAACATTGCCATCAGCATACTGCATATATTACCAATGTGCAAACCTGGGGCACAGTCTTGTAAAGGTTCACAAAGTAAACGGTTACCATGATTGCGCTACTTCGTGTTTGGTAGGGACTGTACTTGCACGCCAAAAACTACTGACATGTCGAGAAAAAACTGCAGCTGCTCATTCCCAGTGCCCCTATTTGGCAAAGTTTGCGGAGAGCTTGATGCAATATTTGGTGCGCTGAAGCGTTGTCATGGTCAGGACAGTTTATTTTCACCTTTTAGTTATTTCACGGGCTTTTTCTCGTTAAAGGAAGTCTTCACAAATCCTAGGCTGTTTTAAATGCTGTTACCGACCATTTGTAACCACCATACAAAACTTTTTCGCTTCTCATCGATTAGGTAAATTTAAAAATTTAGCTAATGAAACATGTTCGTGCACACTGAACGAGAAATATTTGCAGTGGCTGCCATGAACAACACTCATCAAGGTGTCTATCAACACCATTCGAGTAGTGTCCTCTGGTAATTTTTAATTCTTGGCAACCTGCAGTTGAGATAGCAGAGTATCGCAGAATAAATGTCAAGTGACGTACTGGTCATTGCATGTTTGCCGGTATTTTACGCAACTTTTGACACACTGGTTGGAAAAAAGACATGAACGGGCATGCTGATTGCACTTGAGCTGTGGTATACAAGTTTCCCTTGTCGTGCAAGGCATCTACATTAGACAGACGGGAAGGGGTATCAATGATTGCTTGGGCAAGCATAGTTACAACCTTCATAAAAGTTATTGAAGTAGGTCCCTTGCCATGCATTGCAAGACTTGTGGATGCAAACTAGTTTTTTTAAAGAATGTGTCATCATAGGATGCAGTCGCACTCAAGTGATGCGCGAGATTATTGAGGCTAATGCCATTGCCAAATACATTAGGATGTGCGTGAGTACACCCTCCTATCTTTATCAGACAAGGAACTTTACTTTCTAAGTTGGTCGGCACATTTTCAATGAACTGCAGCCATATGCTTCTAGTAAGGTTGTTGTTTCAATCTTTTTCTCATGTGTGCTATGAGTGGCGCATATAATGTGCAGTAGGGTCATGGAATAACACCAGTTGAAATTTAGCACTCATCCTCCTGTCACCTGTACATTTTCTTTCATGCTCAAACTGAGTTATGCTAAAGCAAGACAAGAATCCATTCAGTCAATTTGTGCCTTCGAACCGGTTCAGTGTCCACAGTGCATGATGATGCTATTATAGAGGGATATTGAAAATATCGTTTATTTTCTTTGAATAAATAAAGTTTAGTATTAAGTTTCACACTGCATTTTGCAAGTTTTAATTACCCTAGTATAAATTTGCATTCTAGAATGTGAAGGATGAAAAAAAGCATTTCCAACCTTAGACATCTCCAATAACATCTAATCACTACAACTTAGAGGAAAGGCGCTACGATCTCAAACAGTCGCAGCTTCTATCCGCGGTTGTTGTATATAAATGCATTACGTACCGAGAGAATATGATCAAATCTTAAAGCTAAAACTAAGGTAAAGGCTTGTACCAACACGCTTAAACAAGGGAGACCATATCAAGACACATAGTGCGGATGTAAAAAAAAATAAATCATGGAGTTTTACCTTTTAAAACGCTATCGCGTTAAAACCACGATCTGATTATGAGGCCCGCCATAGTGGGGGGACTCCGAAATAATTTTGACCACCTCGGGTTCTTTAACGTGCACCTAAATCAAAGTACACGGGTGTTTCCGCATTCCGCCCCCATCAAAATGCGGCCGCCGTGGCCGGGATTCGATCTTACGACCTCGCGCTTAGCAGCCCAGCACCACAGCCACTATAAGCAACCACGGTGGGTATAGTGAAGAGCTGTGAAAATTTTTCCTATACCAGAAATAAGTTTTTGGCCAGGGACTCAATAACAGGGGGAATCGCGCCCTGTCTGGCGTAAGGTCTGGCGCTGCTCACAGTGCCCCCTCAGCAAACCGGGACATTTGCACGCGAGAACGAGAGCACCAAGTCCGGCCATGGCTGGTAAACCAAATGACGATACATTAACAAAATATACAGTAACTAAAACAAAAGGACGAGTAAAAACGAGACGTGTCGTTTTTATTTAACTGAAATATCTTCGCGCCTCTTCCCCCCTGTACGACATAGAGGTTACACAGTTCTGCTTATTCCATATCAGTAGTATCGTCTTACATCATGCATGCGCACTGAGCACATGAATACGTTCTGGATATCGCAGAAGGCGTTGTTCACGACGCGAGACTCACGATAGCGAAGTCAAATGCGATCCTTTTAGAAATAAAGAAAAAAATTGTTTGCCTACGACAAACTTTGCAAACAAGAAATAAAATATAAGCTTACCAAAATGCTTCGCCCAGGTTGGTGGTGGAGTTCGTTGGCGTTCACCGTTGCGCATTACGCTGTGTTGTTAATCACGCCGCCTTCGCTTGTAGGCGTGAGAAGAGCATCAAAGTATTATTATTTTCTGTCAAATACTGCTGCCTCGTAAGTACAAACAGAAAATTTTGAGCTGTCTAGCCTACCCCGGCATACCGGCACACAGCAGCTTCCCGCGCTCAAATCTCGCTGTGGATTCGAATTCGCGCCGGGTGCATTTCGATGAGCTGTTGTGGCGCCACCTAGAAGAGCTTAAATATGGACGGAACGAAACAAAGTTCTAACATATGTCCGTCTAGATTTCTTTATATTTATTTATTTCAGTCTAGATTTCTTTATATTTATTTATTTATTTAAGATATAAGGCACATGCTGTTTAGAAAATACTCACGGCAAACAATGTTTTAGTCTAGTTTCTTTGGCCCCTCCGATTTATGTCCATTGTCAGCTGGCCTGCGGCCTTTAAACGATATTCCTTACATATTGTGGCTCAATATTGAGGGCACTGAACCTGGTTGAATGGGGTTCAAATAGAGGGACAATATTTCGTTCTCTAGAGTATTGTTGCTGGGGATGGAGCGAGTATTAGGCTGCTTCTCGTCGGCAAAAAGAGCCGGACGAGTCACGAAATGCAAGAAAACGAACGGCTTGCATGATTACTAGTACAGTCTCGCTTGGGTGACCAGTGAGAAACAGCATAATTAACAACCTAACTAATACAATGGACAGCCGCCAAATCGTTGGTCAATTAGACATGTCAATGATGAGTCAGATTGGTGATTCTTTCGTGTTTGTCCGTTTGTAAACGTGTTGTGAAAAGCTTCGTTTATTCGATGTTGTGCCCCATTTTCACCAGAAAAAGAAAAGCGGCGTGTTTCTGTTGACGCCGCACGCGCACGGATTTACGGGCAAGCCGCGCGTGTCACGTTCACACATATCGCTCAATAAAGCACTTCAGCGGTATCGACATAACGGCCGCACCACTGGTGGTAACGGCTAGTGGTACCGGTAGTAAGAGGAGCCGAAAGGACCCAGAACCACAGGGCACTACAAGAATATATTTCATGGTTTCACACCTGCTTACTGCAAAAGTGTACAAAATACATGCATGGTAGCCCACTGTACTCGTAATGCAAAAATAAACGAATTAAAATTAATTTGTAAACTAAGAAACGAAGGTGAACCTTCAATAATTCACGAACAGGTAGGTTCACACTCAACTGACTCATGAAACAGTATGCTAGCTGTGTCAAGAATCTTAATTAGTCGAGCAATTAAGGGTGGTGATGTGCAATGCCTTGGGGAAATGCATGCAGAAGTAGGACAATATAGCTGTTGCCCTGTTTTTGCTCATTCCCTATCAGCTGATTAATCACTTATTCATTTATTTATTTTTATTTTCACATACTGTAGCCCAATTGGGCTATCACAGGAGTGGGTTTGTACACTGCATATAACAAAATATTCTTCTGCACAAATCAACTTCAGCAACTTAAGAAACATGTGATACCTTCAAAATAAAAGATACAATCAATATAAAAAACACAGCATGATTCAAGTTAACTTAACAAAAATTTCTCTAAAGGCAGTGAACAAGTTTCACCTGGGAGTAATTAAGTTCCATTTTTCAATTGTATGAGGAAAGAAGCTATACTTAAATAGGTTAATATGCGGTTGAAATGGTGAAAGGCTAAGTTAGTGGCTATTCCTAGTAGGTTTCAATTTATCAGGACACAGATAGTTGTTCTTTAATGAGTAGCGTGGGGTGTTAATTAGATTATGCAACAATTTAAGGCATTCATGATCACGCTGCTCAGACAGAGGTTGTAAACCGAGTTGTTATTTATTTAAGTCATTATTCCAAAAATTGGAGAGTTGGAATTTCCCCTCACAAGGCACTACTGGAAATAAAATCACTTTTAGTGCTTGTCGAATGGTTGCCGCAGTGTTACAGTTGACCTGCAAAGGCGGGCCAACTGTAATGAGTAGCGTGTAATGAGTAGCGAATTGGGCTATCACAGGAGTGGGTTTGTACACTGCATATAACAAAATATTCTTCTGCACAAATCAACTTCAGCAACTTAAGAAACATGATACCTTCAAAATAAAAGATACAATCAATATAAAAAAACACAGCATGAATCAAGTTAACTTAACAAAAATTTCTCTAAAGGCACTGACCAAGTTTCACCTGGGAGTAATGAAGTTCCATTTTTCAATTGTATGAGGAAAGAAGCTATACTTAAATAGGTTAATATGCGGTTGAAATGGTGAAAGGCTAAGTTTGTGGCTATTCCTAGTAGGTTTCAATTTATCAGGACACAGATAGTTGTTCTTTAATGAGTAGCGTGGGGTGTTAATTAGATTATGCAACAATTTAAGGCATTCATGATCACGCTGCTCAGACAGAGGTTGTAAACCGAGTTGTTATTTATTTAAGTCATTATTCCAAAAATTGGAGAATTGGAATTTCCCCTCAGAAGGCACTACTGGAAATAAAATCACTTTTAGTGCTTGTCGAATGGTTGCCGCAGTGTTACAGTTGACCTGCAAAGGCGGGGCCGAGCCGTTGCTCAGAAAATGGAAGAGAGGACGGACTCTCTCCAGGCCCGGGTAACTTTGAGCACTGACTGTGTTGATCGGTATACTATGTATTGTACTACCGCACAGTACAACGACATATATTAATGGTTAATACAGTAATAATATGTATATATAATTATGATAATGATTCAGATCTGCATCTCCTTCCTTCATGCCACAGAGAATGTCTATGGAATTCTTGCTGTCAAATCAATAAATATACTTCAGAGCATTGTCGCGTTGTCGTGACAGTGTAGAATAACACACTGGCAACATCACTTCAAAGCATTAACTCTTTATTGGTCAAACCTGTGCCCAAAAAAACATGTGCCACTTAAAGCACAACCTAGCGGTGAGCATGGTTTGTCAAGCGCGTCACATGACTTGTCAAAGGTCGTAACATAATCACTGGTGCTATATACATATATACCTTCCGCAAAGTACAACACTATTGTCATCTCGCGTTGACTGATATCTTTCAGTTGTTAGTAGGTGAAATGCAATCCACAGAAAAAGGACAAACAATTGTATGCATATGTGTCAGTATAATCACGCAGTGTCAGGCTGGGCATCAACTGAACTAATTCTTAATATCTGTAACTGTGATGAGGAAAGCATATGCCGTCTTGAAGAAGACAAGCCCACTTGTTGAAATGTTGGCTCCTGCTTTCACCATGTTCTCGTTTTGCTCATCCTCTTGAATTTCCATCTCCCGCCTTCCCAATGTTTTCCCTTGGTTTGTATACATGGTATTTTAACACACAGCCTAAAAGATTGCAGATTCTTCTTCTATACGCATAGTTGGTATATAATTGTGAATCAGCAACACACTAAAAAAACGTTTTCTTCTAGCATAACACTGAAGCATACAGAGCTGAAAATTTATTGTGCCTACCTAGGCGTCATTTCACATATTTAAGAGGTGAATCATTTTCCTTTGTGTACATGTGGATTGGGCCAGCTCCCACATCGAACTATATGTCATCAATCTGCACAGTTGGCACAGTAGGAATTCACAAGACAAATTTTAGCACGGTGCCTTGTTTACACGTTTCTACATTTCTGTATGCAAGATTTCCACTTAAGATACTGTGCTTGTTGTGCAGGCCATGTTTTAATGCTAATGGATGGCACCTGTAAAAAGACTTTTGTGAATATATTGGCACAGCAGCACCTTCTGTTATTTTGTAGGTATATATCTGACCAGCAACACAACCAAGCAGAGGTATTTTGTATTGTAGGCGAAACAGGTGGCCACTTAGGTTTGGCAGCTCTAGATGGGCACATCGCACCTAGTCGTTCCTCACCCCACTTTAACATCTACATTTCACCAATGGTCAAAGGACAATGTTGGATTCCGTAAAATATCCAATTTCAAATGCAGTATGGATGACTGACTTTTGAAATAACAATGACGTGATGCCTGGAAACCCATGCACCAACTTTCTTCCCATACTAGTTACCAATGCCTTACAATGTGCCTTAAAATTATTTGTATGATGCGCCTGAATTTGGTACTAGAGTGGAGAGGAGTGCAGTAGTTAACTTTACCTGGGGTGGCAAAATGCCTCACAACACTGCTACATCAAAGTAGCAATGCTGCAGTGCTCAATGGTGCCCTTAAAGGCATTCAGTTGAGCGCATTACATAACAAGGGAGGGAGGAGTACAAACATAAATGAGATTACAAAGTAATAGTTACAATAAATAATAGGACAAAGTACAGAACAAAAGTATGCTAACATTGCTTAGCTATTAAGAAACAGAGTAAGAAATCATAAGGAATTGCAAAACGAAAGTTATGCACACAGCACAATCAAATGTTGAAAATATGCATGCCCACATGGACTACGGTATTAATACAGGTATTTATTAGTAACTCACAAAAATAACTAAACAAGAATGTAATAAAAAAGGCAACTAATTAACAGTGCATAGCACGTCGTAAAATTTTAGTGTCAGATTCTGTGGCAGTATCAGAGGGAAAGCAGTTCCATTCAGTGATGATGCAGGGTGTAAAAGAGCATGCATATTGTAACGTGTGACATGATGTGCACTTGAATTTGAGGTGGTGATCCCGGCATGAAAAGACGACAGGTGGTGACCGAAAGAAATTATTGTGAAGGGAAGTATGATTATAAAGTTTGTCAAGCAGGCAAAGACGCACTGATTTGTGGCGAAGGGATAGTGCTTGTAAATCGGTACGTGCTTTTAATGATGACACTCAAGTGTAAGATGAATAGTTCGAAAATATGAAGGTGAGCAGCCCAGTTTCGAACAAATGCAATCTCGTCAACAATGTATACCTGCCAGAGTACTATATTAGTGATGAGTATTCGAGCTTTGTGTGGATTAGTGTAGTGTAAGCAAGTTTATGTATGTTGACAAGAGCATGCTTTAGGTTTCATTTGATGATGCCAAGAGAGTGGCCAACTGATGCAAAGATGGAGTAAATGTGGTGGTTTGATGTTAAGTCGTAATGTAAATGAAAACCTGTGCTGGTAGTTGAATGTTCAACTGGGATCTTCGAAATAGTCGATGACTTGTGAAATAATAATGTGTTCCATAAGTTTGCAAATTGTGCTGGTTGATCTTCATTGGTAGTTAAGGGGTGAGAAACACTCGCCGGATTTATAGAATGGGATGACTTTAGCCACTCACTAGTCTTAGGAATGGACCCAGGGGGGTATGTCGAGACACTGTGACACATTCTTGAGTAGCTTGTTATTAAATTTGCTGTGACCTGATGTAAATGAATTTTTTTAATCTGTTTAGTAAGGTAAAAATGCCCGACTCATTAATAACAATTTCAGACATGTCAGATTGCATGGGGAAGTCAGGGCATGCAGTGATCTCTTCGCAGGTGGACACTCAACAAAACATGTCATTTAATGACTGCACACACTATAACTCGGGAACTACGTCACCACCAGAATTAGGATTATGTCAGGCTGTGAATAGGGGTTTACTACGTGCCATAATCACTGTTATTCATAATAAATCATAGCTGTAAACTTGCTGACGTGTGGATTTTAGTAGCAGCTGGCATTCTTTGTCACATAATATGCATCTTTGCCATGCCATGCTTTCTTTTTTGTTAAAGATAAGTCAAGCAGACCTACTATAACTGCATGATCAGACAGCCTGTCCAGGTGAGTAATGCCGGAACAGATTAGAGGATCGCTCGTCGAGATGAGGAGGAGGAATAAACATTTATTTTTGAAACAGTATCCGGGTTAAATCCCAGTTCTACTCTCGGTGGGAGGTCTCCTCATTCCAGGAACCCTCTGGCCTTTGCTGACTCCTTGGCCCTGGCGACGAGGTGTCATTGTTGTTCCAGGCCCTCGGAGACGAGCTTGGCCTCCCACGTTTCAATGAGGTCTTCGCTTTCTTGTCTGGCATTATATTCTTTCGGTGAAGGCGATGCATCTGTATTTAGATGCCATGGACACTCGAGAATCAGGTGCGCCAAGGAGTCTGGTAAGTCGCACATTGGGCAGTGGTATCCTTGTAGCATTGGGTATAGTCTGTGCATGAGTATTCCGTGGGTGTAAGTGTTACTCTGTAGTCTTCCGAGTGTGGTACTTTTTTCTTTGGTGAGGTTTGGGTGAGGTGGTGGCTACACCCTGCATTCCACCCTGTGATGTTGAAGGATCTCTGAGTAGGTGACGGGTACGGTCTCTGCTCCTGCTGACGCAGACCGGGCATCTTGAGAGTAGGAAGGGTTGGGCCGGCAGGTGTGGCCTCGGGCCGCGGCATGTGCTGCTTCGTTCCCCTCCAGCCCGTCATGCCCAGGAACCCAGGTCACGCAGGTATAGGGGATCAGAGTGCTGTTGTGCTTCAATATCTTTAGTGCTTCTGTCGACACGTGACCCTTAGCGTAGTTCGTGACAGCTGCTTCAGAATAAGAAAAAACGATAGCTGCGTCCTTGCACGTGGTAGTTGCTAGTGTGATTGCAGTCTCTTCTGCAGTCTCAGGGTTTTGTGCATGGACCCGGCAGACGCTAGCTCTCTACCCTGAGAATCTACGACGTTCAGGGTGTAAGCATTTCATTGCGGGTATTTGGCTGCGTCGATGTATCTGGCGTCCGGATCTTGCTTGTGTCTTCGCCGCAGGGCATCCACTCGGGTTTGTCTTCTTGTCTTGTTGTACGTGAGGTGCATGTTGCGTGTGATTGGTGCTTTGCACAGGGATTTGCGGATGTTTGGAGGAATTCTTCCTTTTCGGTCCATGGTGGCTTATAAAGGTTTCACCGCAGCTCGGCCGTTGCAGCACTGATCTCCCGGTGGGCGTGAGGTTAAGTCATTCTAACTGACTGGCTTTATGAGCTTGCTAATTCTTGCCAAGGGTTGTGTACGCCCATCTTGAGAAGTCTCGTAGTCGAAGCCATAGATGGTAGGCCCAGGGCGATTTTGATGGCTTTGCATATTTGAATGTTAATTTGTCTACCTCTGATGAGATCTAGAATATTGGCCAATGTACATGATGAACAGGTTGGGAGAGTAATGAGTTGAGGTAATGGGAAGTGTAGACAGGAATGAAGGAAAACGTGCTATTGAGCATGAGCAGCTGCGACAGATTCTGTTGTCCAGTTAATAACGGAGAAATTAAAATTGCCATAAATGATCAGAGTAGAATGCCAAAATAGCATATGCACTTCATTTAGAATGTTTTGAAACTCGCTTGAAAATGCTTAATTTACATCTGGAGGGCAGTAGTATGTGCTTATGATAACATTCTGCTTGAGCATTGAAGTGAAATGAAAATGTGCTCTACGAATGAACGAACGCCAGTGAACTACAAGAAATTATTTTTTTAAAGCTATGAGCATGCCACCTTCTATGCAGTTGCATCATTAACAACAAAAAGTATTGTATGCAGATGTGGAAAGAAAAATTTTATTGGAGATGGTATCGTTTAGCCAAGTCTTGATTAGTACAAGAGATGATGATATGTGGTTTTTAATGGCGCAAGGGCCAGTTGTGGCCAAAGAGCGCCATGACAAATGGTAATTTAAAGGATTTATTCTGAATGGGGTGGACAGTGAATTTATTATGGTAGGTGTGACATGGCTGTATAAGGGCCTAAAAACTTTCGCTGTAGATGACGTAATTATATAGCTAGTAAAACAATGACACTGATTAATTATGGACGTGAACGATGGCAGTTGTGTTTTGATAAAAAACATACGAAAACGAGACAACAGTTACATTAAATCATCAAGACGGCCCTCGAATGCAAGGGCTGGTAATCACGTGTTAAAATTTCCTGGCCAAATGATTTTCAGGATGTCAGTTTCGTCTAAAAAAGTGCAAGAGATGTCGCGCATGAATCAATGAGTGATGAAAGTGACATATATTTTGACATCACACTTCAACCATTTGTGTATAAGAATGACAGGTTTGTAGAAGTGTTATGGGTGTGTGGTTGCATAAACTGTTAGTTTCCACACTTGCAGAAGATGAAGGTTTGGCTTGTCATTCCAAAGAATGCCGAGACAGATGCACTGCACAGTTTACTTCAGAGTCCCAAACATACGTGTCGTCGTTGACCAAGAGATTGTTATAAAGCAAGCAAGCTAAGTGTGATCTGTCTCATAACGAATACAAATTTTAAAAATAATAAGAAAATTAGTAAATCTGTCCTGATTGCTGATTTGCTGTTCCTAAGTGATGGAGTAGTGCAAAAGTGACATAAATATTTTGTTTGTAGATTGTACTCAACCCACCACAACAGTAAAAGAAAAGGAAAGAAAGGAAGGAAAATGTAATTATGTGAAATTATACAGATGGAGCATATTTTTCTTTTCATGCTGAAGTAAACAATCAACATATGCACATGTGAATACGATTTATGTGCATGCATTAGAATAACTTTCACCAGTCACATTATGTCAGCAAGACTGCAAGGCGGGCGAATTGCTTAGGATTTATCTTAGTTTTGGTAACAGCTAGCGCAAAGGTCCGATGAGTAGAAAATGTTATTAAATACACGAGCAGGGCTGTTAATGCTTTGTGAACACCTTTCTGTAACGCTATGTGTCATATCCGCGACCGCAGCGACTAGGCCGGTATGGATAAGCGTAGGTTATGATCGAGCTATTCCTTGTCATTTCACGCGCTGATAACCACGACTTATTACAATACGGCAGTTTCTCGCCGTTTGCTAATCCGGCTTGGGCAAAGCTTCCGTCGTTGTGTGCCGCCTCACGTCCGCCGTGCGCGATGCCGGCCGGGCAATAATAGATTGACTTTTGGATGGTATGCTCGCTGCGTGAGGGAAGCCCGCAGGTGAAGGGCATGGGAAAATAGCCCGTTATTATGACGCGGGGTTCGATATATGACCTGTGATTAGCCCGAGGGTTCTTAGCTAATTGCGTAGCTGTTGCGAGGCCCAATGCTTCGCGCTGCCCGATTGTAGACGGTGGACATTGTAAATATGTAGTCGCAATGAACATATTTGAATTTTGCTTGCGTTCCGCTCGCGCAAGAACTTTCAGCGACTCGCTGACTTCCCGGCTGTCGCCAGTGAATGTTCCCCGGCTAGACGCTCCTAGGTCCAAGCCCGGCCCGGGCCCGAGTAATTGCTTGCCCGCCCCGAGCGTCTTCGGACCGAGTTTGGCATATGCGGCTGACAACGCTTCCTGTGTGGCCAGCGCTAGTCGTAAAATCATGTTTTGTCAACAATTAAGTTAGCGTGTTGACGCTACGTGAAACGTCGGCCGCTTCCGTATCGCAGCTCTGTTAATTGGCATTCGCTTTGTTTTCCTTATTGTGTTACACAGTAGGTGCGATTGCGATCACTTTATTCCGACGGTTATGCTTAAAGCCAATATATATATATATATATATATATATATTTTTACTGCGACGTCGTCGGCGATAGAGCAGGCAGGCCGGATCGAGGTGCCGTCCTTACGGTGCTGCGCGTACGCTATCATAGGTCGTTTATATGGACGGTAGGTAATAATAACAATGGTAACCCCGAGAGAGGAATCCATGTGATATACTGGCCCTGAATATATATGTTCGTGTATGGCGAATCGCGCCGTATGTATGTATGACTCGATCGGTCGAATTGGCACGTACAGTTGAGAGGCTCTCATGAGATATATATTGCTCGCCGACGACATGCCGATGAAATGATGTTTAGTATTTTTCTCGCACACAACTATAAACGAACTTCCTATTAGCGCGTAGACGAATGATGAGCGCGGCATATATGTGCAGTACCGTACATATTGCATATGTGCAAAACATATGTGCATAAGGGACAGGAGTTGGCTCTGTCTGAAACCCACTGATGTCTCCATTATAAACGTAAGCAGCAGTGCTTGTGTTATGCCCTGCTGCTTAATTTCAAAGAGACAAAGAGATAAATGAAAGGCATAGATAGAAACATTGAGATGAGCATTATTTATGTTCTTTTGCAATATCATGCTGCACTTACCACGAATTATAAACACTGCATTAAACACTGCAATAGTTGTCTCTAGCTTGCTCATTTTAATAACAGTTCCATTCACAATCTCAAGTGAACAGCATTACACAACATATTAACTTAATTATTTTACTAAAGGCTGAAAGTGTCTTGGTTAGGCATGCATTTACGTATACTGGATGAGTGAGAGGCATATCAACACACTCAGTGCTGCTCTCCAACTGAGATTATTCGATCCATTGAGCAACCTGACTTTAGGCCTTCGCAGGTGAATGTCCAAGTCAATTAATGCATATACATTTGCCCACATCTACTGTTTGTTCTATATTGATTTCTCTCTTACAAGTAACGCGGTGGATTATATGGGATATTACAGTTTTAAACATTGAAGGCCACAATAATGAAAATAATATAGCCTTTGAAAACAAGAAGCATAGACAGGCCATCAAAATGACAGCAAAAATAAAGAATAAATTAATTGTTTGTTAAAAAAAAGCCTAATAAACTCGTAACCCAGCATGGAGGAGATACTACCTGTGGTGTCCACAATTTAGCTAGTGGGGAGGCCTGAATGGTTGGCTCAACAAAGAACGCCACTGGTCAGGCATTTTGGAGGCTATACTACACAAAACTACCACCTTTTCACAACTGTACTGACGATGAAATGCTTGTACACCGTTTTAATGTGACAATTCCATCTGACTGAGAAAATGCATGATTTAATCACCCATGACATGCCTCTTGGCTCTTGAAAGTTGAGCTCCAAGACTGGTATGCTCTGTATATCACCGACCGTAAGCACCAGACTAGCAATAGCAGAGTAACAGGGAAATCACCCACTGCAATCGCCTCTGAAAATTTAGTAAATGGAGTTAGAGAGCTCTTCTGAATCACCTTTCTAACAGCAGAGTAACACTGTACCATGTTGGAACAATACATTTGTGTTTCTCTGACATGACCCAAATACCTCAAATGGATCCCGGCACATAAGGGAGAAGTAACCCTGAATAGCCCTCCCATTCTCACGAGAAGGCCCATCGAGCCACGCGAGAACTAACTCACTGCAGCTCGGACAGTGACAGCCCAACACCCCGCAGCCCCCAGGGAAATAGGAAGGACTGCGGGGAGGAGACGACAACAAAGTAGCAATACGAGACAACAGGGACAGACTGGTCAGGTACCACGACATACTGACACACTATACGAAACAAAGAGAAACATACCCACAACACCGCAAACAACTCGACAGGTCTCAAGAAACAGATTGGAGAAGGTTGCAAATCAGAACGTTCCAAAACCCAGTACATTTAAACAGATTAAATTCAACACAATACTCAGACACGAGCTGCAAGCTCTGCAAGCACGAACACGCAGACATGGCACACATCTTATGGAAGTGCACACAGATCAGATCAGTATATGTAGAGGACAAGATAGAACCAGGCCTTCTCGAGGAGCGATGGCTAAGTGCTCTGACTAGCTCGGAACTACACAACCAACTATGGGCTATCCAGTGGGCCCGGGCAGCGGTGGAAAGGCTATGCCTCACCGCACATAATGCCCGGGTGGCCCGAGTCCATTCTGGCAACCTTGCAGATGCTTCTCTCACTAAAGTTTTTTCTGCATGTCCCTCCCTGGTCAAAAAAATTTACCTTCCTAAACGCCAAGTGCATCTTTAGAGGCATGACTTATAGAGATACACTAGCAATTTAATCTCTCCACCATGGATGCTAAAAAGTCTCAAAAGGCAAAATTCTACTTGGTGATAGATGCTCCATTTCAAAGAACATTTCCCCTTTTTACACACAATGCTTTGTTTAAGGTCACATTCAGAGCAAGTGAAAAGCACAATTAGGCCTATAATTCCCTGCCTGTAATGATCCTTTGTACAAACTTGCTGTGAAACAGCATTGCATGAAGCTACACTGACTTTCTACAACTGCAGAAGATTACTCTCTTCATTCAGGCAGCAGTGACATTTCTTTCCATTCATAATAAGTCAGTCAAAATGCCTGCTCTCACATTATTAAAATTACGTATTTCCTGATGATAAATTGCAGTTAAGAATACTGTGTCCTTGACAGTGCTGGCAAGATTGATGCAGCAAAGGCTGTCGAATTTGAGTGTAAAAGCATGTGTCACATCAGAGCAAACTTTCCGGGGTAGAAAGACGGTAAGTGAGCCTGGCACAAGAGGTGCAGGTAGATACATGTCGTTGATGTTGTCGTGTGCTTTGTTATCTGCCATGGCATTGAAAAGGCCAGAGATGTGTCCCTGTACCTAGTGTAAGCAAGCATTAAAAGTGTGTAGTTGTGAAGCTTGTGTATCCTCTGACAAAGCTATGTGGCTTTACTGTCTTGCTTCAGCTGTTAAATGACACTCAAGGAATTGGTGTGTGTCTGTATTTGGGCGATGTTTGATAAAAATGAGGCTGCCTCATTGGTGTCATGTGTGACTATCGCGTACCAGCCCTACTCTGCAGACTCTTATCATGTATGGTATGAAGCTCAAGTAGAGTTGCAGACATCCATTGTATATTCCTTATTTTTATAAAGACGGTAGTACTCATACTATGCTTCCATCTCCTGTAATAGCAGCGTCTGTACAAAATACATTGGTCCAAAGGAACATCAGTGTACAGCCGTGCCATAGCCTTAAGTCTGTTCTTGCACCCATGCAATCAGAAGTGACTGCAACATGCAACCTCTTTAATTCACATGCTCATTCCCATTGAATCAGCAACACTGCCATGGTGTTCACCTGGGCATGTTCTTGAGTGAACAGAGGGAGAGCAGCTATTGCCCTCATCCCATTCTGAATAATGATCTCAATCTGGTCCTTCTGCTTCGGTGAGAGCCAGTAAAACTGAGCCTGATAAATAATACGTGGCTGGAGTGCAGACCAAACAGCATTACTGGCTACTTCGGTACATGCCCCTCCATATTTTGAAGCAATCCTTCATATCAGCTGGAAGGTTGACATTGGTGTCTTCTTTATTTTGCCTAGCCAATTTTATCGTGTTCCAGATTGGCGAACATCGAGAGCAAGGATCTGTACTTCTATTTCTTGTAACAAGGACCAGTGCCATAGCCAGGAATATTTTTGTACATGTGTAGGGGGGGGCGAGCAAGGCAGGGGGCAGGTGAGGATTGTCTGCACATCATCTTATGCCAGGTAAACAGAAATTTTGGGTTTGGGGGCAAGAAGTTACGTTCCCTGTGTCGAGCATGCTGCAAGGCAATGCCGGTCTAGTCTGGTGTGGTTGGAAATGCCTCTCTCAAACTAATTGCCAAGAATTGTTAGAAAGCTATACTGTGGCTCCTTTTCCTTGCAGCAAGGTGTGTATTGTCCAAAATGAGTGATGCACGAATGATGGATGTCGCTGCACCTATTGCTGCCTGCAAACGTGAGCCACCATTCAGGAGCACAGCAGTACTGGGTGGTAATGCTAGTAAATTGACATAAGTAGCAAGGCTTCATTATGCATTCACTGGAGTTAAATGTATTTTTGATTAAAATGGCTGTGACATATGAGTAGGCTTTGTTTTTTGTGGCTATTATCTGGCTTTCATGCACCTCCTGCATGGGCTGTATTATTCTTGCATCCCTCTGACAATAAACATTTGCTTGTGAGTACTTCTTGCTACCTTCATTATCGATTTTTTTTCTTGATACTCAGATCCCCGTCTTTGCAATGTGGCCTCTGGCTGTTTAAGTTCTTAGGAATGCAGACTTGTATGATGTTAACATACCTGAAAAGAAGCAGTATACACACTGAATACTAGAATTATAGAAAGCCACTGCTGTAAAATTAATGGTTAGTCTTGAAAAGGGTCAGCTGAATTTGCCACAATGAACAATTTACTGAAGCTATAAAAGCTGCTTGCCTGAATAAATTTTCCAAGACAAATACAGCAATATGTGTGTCATGTTTGAATAGAATTCACAATTACCTGAAACATATTTGCTTTGAGAATTTGTCCCAGGTGCCAGAAGCACACTTATTGCAGAAGCTTAAAAGCAATACAATGACAGCCACACACCTCTACCACGTGGAATAAAAAAAACCCAGACGGTAGCACACTACTCAGCGAGATAAAAAAACAAACTCATGTTGTCATTTATTGAAACTGCTCTTTATTTTTAAAAGTTCAATTCAGAACAAGTTGCTGCAGAGTGTATTAATGATTACGTCGGTTTCCATATTACATGCCCTTCTGTGGCAAAAAAATGTTGCACATAAACAATCAATCATGCATGCCCTCCAACAAAGAGTGCATTTTCTGAATGGAAACTGAGTGAATCAAGTGACATGTGGCTCATATGTAATTGCACGTAAACTTGATGGCTGATAGCACTAAGGGCAAGTAGTAGTAGTATAAACTTTATTTCTCTTAGTGGTTTGGGCGGTCGGTGCGTCCCTCAGTCCAGGGCTCCACCGGTCTCTGTGGTTTGCTGGGCTTGATCAAGAAGAGCTCTCTGCATTTTCACTAGCAAGCCAAACATTCCATTGTCTGTTACTTGGCACTTTCGTCGTAAGGGGCGAATTGGAATTTGGAGACTGTACTTTATACATTCATGTTACGTGGGCAAGAGTTGGCAGCTCCCCGCACCAAGAACACATACTTTCATAGAATGCAGAGTGTATCTTACTGAGTATTTGTAGGCGTAGATATGTGTTAGTCTCCAGAAGAGGGTTACAGCGCCGAAAAAACACAACACACAGCAGCGTCTCGCTTGCTGTGTGTTGTGTTTTTTCGGCACTGTAACCCTCTTCTGGAAACATGCACCAACTAGCCCCCCAACAAGTATGTGTTAGTCTGTACACAGCACTAATCCCTGGCCTGTTCTCCCATAAGGTTGGGGTGCGGACGCCTGTATTTTTGTCTCTCTTTTTCCTGGTTTTCGAAGGTGTCACGTGGGTCAATGGGGGGTTCCTTGAAAGGACCGACTAGTGCTTGGATGCTTATTGCCCGAGCAGTCGGTCTGCCCTCTCATTTCCCTCGAGTCCAGAATGCGCCGGGCACCAAATTACCACCTGGTTCAATTCTGTGAGTTTTGCGTGGGAGGGTACCCGTCATTAACGAACAGCATGCTGCCTTAGAGGTACACCATAGCCAATGCAGATTGTTTCTTTTGGGAGCTCTGCCATCCGGAGCTCAGAATATGCACGTCAAACTTAGGCTACCCACTATATGGCCTGCCCAGCTCCACTTATTTTACTTAATGACAATTAGAATATCGGCTGTCCTCGTTTTCTCTCTAATCCATACCGCTATCTTCCTGTCTCTTAACGTTCAGAATATGCACGTCAAACTTAGGCTGTCCAGAGAGCCCACGATGCGGCAGTTAGGCTCGGCCTAACAGTCCCCACGTGGGAGCAGCCCGCAGCTCTGCCCTAGGGCAAAGCTTCTCAGGACCTTGTCATTAAAGTCCTTTGTCTGTCTGTCTGTCTGTCTGTCTGCACCTCGAAAGGCCAGTGCTATGGCTGCTGCATCCATGGTACAGGTTGAAGGGTTACGAATGGAGGTTGTTATCACTGTGAACCGATTGAAGGCCACTATTGTGAATTTGTCTGCTGCCACTCTACATGCATTTGTGTAGTATATGTCTGGATTTCTTTCATACTTCTTTAGTAAAGCCTTTGATTGCCCTTTCCTGCTTTGGTGGTGTTCCGTGCTCATATTCTTTGGGATTGGTGAAACTATAATTTTCTCTCTTGTTTGTCTGGGTAGCGAAACTGTTTTTTCCCAGCCATACTGCGCTCTCAGGGGATATCCCACCTTTTTCAATAGGGCCTTTCCTTGTTTTGTCGAATTCAGACGTTCTGTCTGAGGCGTGACCACTGCTGTGGCATGTTCTTCATATGTGTTGTGAATACCAAGAGCCTCCAGATTTTTGGCACTTGTGTTTTTGGGAGCCCTAACTGCCCTGATGATGGAGCTCACTTTAGACATGTTCTGCAGACTTTAGTTCTGCTGAACTACTACGTCAAACACTTGTCTTTGCTTCGTGTGTTGTCGACAAATTCGACTTCGCCCTGCCATCTGCTAGCCGCCTGGTTAGCTCAGATAATAGAGCGGCTGCCCCGGAAAGGTGGTGGTCCCCGGTTCGAGTCCCGGACCAGGACGAATTTTTCTTCAACTCTGAGGCTTTTCTTTCGAGGAACCCGTATGGGCTTCCTTTGTAGCAATTGCTATGAACGGGTGGATGTCTGATTTTCCCTTTATTAATTAAGAAAAAGAAATTGTATGCTGTAACTGCCTGAAATTTATTTCTAATGCACAGACTTCTGTGCATAGACAATTTGGTACAAGAAAGTGCTGGTACAGATTTTCCAGTGAAAATGCATGCATGCAGTTTTAGGCTTATTTCACAAAACTGATAAAATGAACATAATTGTGTGCATACACTGCACACTGCATGCCTCCATTTAACACAGAAACAGGCTGGCTGTTTGCATTGTTCATGCTGCATAGCAGTAATTTGCCGCCTTAGAAATAATGTTGCTGTGACACAAATCGCTGTCACAACCTATATCGACACTTAGGGAATGGTTATCAAACACACCTCATGACGAAAATACAACACTCTTTGACCCGCCGTGGTTGCTATGTGTCCTTGGCGTTGTGCTTAGTATTAAGCACGAGGTCGCAGGATCATATCCTGGCCACGGCGGCCGCACTTCGATGCGGTGGCGTGCAAGAACGCCCGCGTGCCGTGGCTGAGCACGGTAAAGAACCCCAGGAGATCAATATTAATCCGAAGTCCCCAACTGCATGCGGCGTGCCTCGTAATCAGATCGTGGTTCCGGCACGTAAAACGGGAGAAATTGAAAGAAACAAAACAATGTCTCTTTTTCGTGCGGCACTAGCTCCTTGAGTTTTCTTCAGCGGACCGACGGGTCTCAACACCGCAGCATAAAAGGTGTGAGCATTATGTGCATTACGCAATGGGTCCGCGCCGTACTCGCCACCGCAGCTGAATATATAAGGCCGCGTGAAACATAAGGCAACTGGGCAAGCGGTAATCCGAAACGCGCCGTTTCCAAAGCAGTCCACACCGTACGCGCTCCGATTTTGTGAGGACTGTGGGCGAGGTTTCACTAGCCGCTTTCATATCGTGGCGCAGTAATGCCCGAGCACGGCCGCGCGAACCACAAAAGTGTATTGTAGTACACAGATCACAAGGCGATGGCTACGCGGTGGCCGATCACCGCCGTGCTGCGCAGGGGGCAGGTATTCTTGTGAGGTTCCACATATTACACGCAACACTCTCCGACGGTCGTAAGAACGCACATAGACACACGCGCAGAACTACGAAGAGCAAAACAGGTGCCGTCACCGGCGCCGACGACAGTGGCGCTTCGAGGGCTTTGCCTTCAGTTTCACTTTTAGTTGATGGGAAAACAAACAGAAGCGAGGACATTCTACGGCCGAAGCCGTCGAAGTTTTGCATGGTCGCGCTTCCGAAGTCAGGTCGTCAGGTGCCGACCGGTGGTTCTGGCAGCGCGACAGGACATTGTGATCAACGAGACGAACAAGTCGTCTTTTATATCGCCCTAAATAAGCTGGCTTGCACTCTGGAAATGTATAAATTGGCAGAATTAAAAGAAAGAAAAGCAACCACTTGGACAATATATCTCTCCTTTCTCGTCTCCTTCTCACAGATGTGTATACTAAAATAAAATAACGCATAAAATAAGAAACAGAGAACTCCGTTTACGCGAAAGGGAGGCCTCTATCTTCGAAACTCCCTCTTAATAAGGATGTAGAATTGAGGTTCTTTCTCCTTCTTTCATCCCCATTTTGCGAGGGAGCGAAATGGAGGACGCTGAACATTTCTGCACCACAGTAAGGGAGCACGGTTTTCAGGCACGTAGTCTCAAGGGAGGTGACATCCCTTAATATGCCCTTTTCGGCTCATTTGCGTTTACAGTGTAGATAGCGGGTCAAAAAATCTGAAGGCTGAAAGGCGCGCTGTTTCCTTGTGCCTATTTGAAGAATTTAAAAGCGCACAAAAGAAAGCAAGTGCGAGCAACAGATTTTTCCGTCCATTAATTTGTGAATAAAAGGAGCATGCGATTTGTTGCGTCTACAGGTGAGGGTAGGTAACGTGAGTGTCTGTGTTAGCTCTATGGTGATGAAAGGCTTTTGACAGCATCGATGTTGAAATATCAATGTAAACTTTCCCTGCACATTTTCGAGAAGTTCAGACTTTGAACTACAAGTGCCGCCCCAAACCATGGAGGCGTACTTAAGAACTGGAAGGCACACGCTGTTATGGAAAGTTACAAATGGCCCAGTTTGCTTGAAGTCTCTCGTCGGTCGATATATTTTGCCGAGCGTTAGAAATGCACGCTACCTCGCCTGTCGAGCGTTGAGCGAGAAACTCAGACAGCTGTCGAAGTACACTCCAAGGTCCTTCGTTCCCTGGGCTCTTGACTAGAGAACATCTTTAACGCCATAGGGAAAGAAAGTCCTGTTAGTGTTCAGCGCAAAGCTTACAACTATCGTTATTGATGCCTTCATGAACAGCTCGATTTCAGAGCACCATGACGCAAAATTTTCAACATGCTTCTGAAGAGAGGCGCCATTATTAACATTTTTTAGCGCTTTGGAAAGTTTCGCGTCATCAGCACATAACAAAACTGAAGAGTTTTGAATGACTGCCGAAACGTCGTTAATAGAAAGCGAGAAAAGAAAAGGAACCCTTGAGGAAATCCACTTGTGTCCCCATAAAGTTCTGGCGACTGACCATTTACGCTAACATAGCAGTACCGGTCGCGTAGGTAGCATGTGGCATAGTGAAGCAGATTAAGATTTGTCAACATTTGAAGGAGTATGTTGTGGCTTCAAAATACTGAGGTCAAAATAAATTCCATCTAGCTCTTTTTTGTTGTACCCTGCTTCACAGGTATGCATCTTGAATAATAATAATAATAATAATAATAATAATAATAATAATAATAATAATAATAATAATAATAATAATAATAATAATAATAATAATAATAATAATAATAATAATAATAATTAGTATTATGATTATCATTAGTGCCACTTTGTAGAGGATAGAGAAAGGTTCAGGCCCGTCAAAGCCAGAAGGAGGCCTAACTTTCGCAATCAGATTCCTTCTTCATGGTACTTTTCACTGTATCCGCTGTGGGTTACGTTGCGTCCTCAAAAGCAGACGGACTGGTGTAGAGAAATACGGGAGGCCATTTCAAGGGCACCTAAGTTGCTGACCAGAGGTTGCTGACCGCGCAGAGTAAACAAAAACTAACAACGCATAGGGGCAAAGCAGTGATGCAACAGCGTCTACACTGCAGCAGCAACTGTAGACGCTCCAAGTAATCAAATAAGCTCTCCGTGTCTGAAAGTGCGTAAGGCAAAGTGACCTTCTCGCTGGTTGACGTCTGGCGGCTCTTTGTGCTTCCTTTTATCTTATTCGACCGGTCAATCCAGACATTATTCTCTTTTTTTTCCTCTGTGCGAAATGCACTCCCAAATGGCTTCTTCGTTGACATTGTACTGATCCAACGTTTACGTTATAGTTTTCTTGTTCTTTTTTTCTGCGTCAACTGATACCTATTACGAAAGTTTCCTCTGGGCTCTTACTTGTCCTTTGTGCAATTCAGCGCTTTACTTGTGGGTGGATTATGCAGAGCGTTCAGGGAGCTAACGGTCACTTCTTGGAATTGTCGAAATGTTTTCCGATTTCCAAGCCAGCTGTAAATCTTCTTAAATGGGCTCTTAGCATAGGATCCCATATATCTTCTATGCAATATCTTTTATTTCGCTAGTATATACTGAATGCAACGGAATTCAACAGAGGTAACTGGTGCAAATGATGCAAAAATTTGTGCTCTTTCTGTGTCCTTCTATTTCTACCGGTAATGATAATCTTATATAAGCTCTTACAATCTGTGACTCATTGAAGTGCAAGAGGGTCTACAATGGCAGTCGACTGGTTTCAGCAACAATATCCTGGGAATAACGAAACACAAATTCCAAGGTAAACTTTCAAATATATATGAAGTTGGTGACACCCCGTCGAAGCATAAGCATAAACCCATAGCGTCTTTAAGGGATTCTTGCTTTAAGGTCGATCGAGCTGGCTTGAGAAGCACGGCGTTGTTCTGCGCAGCCATTTTAGCAAACATTATTACTTGGTAGTCACAAGAATCACAAGTTTCAGTCTTAGAAATTTCTGTTGATCAAGTTCATATAAGACGTCGACTGGGATAAAGATAATGCTGTCGATAGTTTGGCGCTTCTAATGGGAGTGTTTTAATTCTTTGCGCTCTCGTAAGCCCACGCAATCCTGCGTTTTCTTAATACCGTTTCCCGCAATGCTTGCAATAAAAAGATTATTAGAAGGTTCCCGTGTAACCAAGTGTCAATCTGCATATTACAGCTTAATCAAAACAAGATTTGCCCAGCGTATTGTCAGTCTATTCCAGAGAAATCTGTCAAAAGAAATACACAAGCACATGTTTACTACGCGTTTAGCAGGCGTTTCCAACCCAACGGTACACATTTGTTAAGAGGTCTTCATGTACATCACAGGAACAGGGGCCGCCACCGGCCTTTTGACTGACAATGTGCGTAGATCTTTGTTTTGCGTAGGTAACGAGGAGGAATCTGATTTTTCGCATGAACCAATTACCATGAATTGGTTCGCAACATAAGAGGAGTGCCCCGGGTTTTGTTTACTTTTCACCAACATAAGAGGAACTGAGTTTACTAAAAAACAGAATATCACTTTCGTTTGGACGTGCAAATACAAGACTCAATTCAGTATATACAATATATTACACTAATTTATTACACTATATACAATATATAAGCTACTTTCAATAACTAGCGTTAGAAAGGTCTAACATGAAACAAAAATTTGGAGGACGCCTAAGCTTCGTCTTCAGGAGTGGAGTGCCATAGCATTCAAAGATTCTTGGGTGCTTCTCATGCTTCCCGGTAACTGCAGCCTAAGTAAGCATAATGTTTACCAGGAAACGCTGGCTATGAATGCTATGCACAAAGGCGAGCTTTCTGGTATAAACGCGGTCTCCTGCCTGGGTCGCAATGCGACGGAGGCGAGCGCCATCTGGAAGTGTTGGAAGGAACCCGGCGTGCCGCTCCGTGGCCTACGAGATTTGCGCGCGGACGTCGTGGCCGGTATTTGAACTGTAGAAACGCTGGAACAGGGGTTTGTGTTTGAGTTTTCGCGTAACAAAATTACTTTTTCTTGTATATTCAATTTACAATCCGACGCTATACTGTCTGCAGGCTCTGTGTAAATCGTACTTTGCAATTTTGCTGACGTGTTTTACTTTGAGAATTTCAATTATTTCAGTAACTTTAGTTTACATGGTTCGAAATATTGTTTTACCGAAACGACGGTCGACGCAGTAGGCGGGACGCCGACGCAGGATTTTCTGCGACACGGGCCCCTCAACGCTATCGCATTAAAAATAATTTCACTTCGACGTGACACGTACCACGCGAGTGCGCGACAGTTAACGTTATAACGTAAGTAGTACGCATTCCATTGAAACTACTCGGAGCCTCAGTTTCGAAACGGTTATTTCATTAACTACCCGCCGTAGTTGCTTAGCGGCTATGGTGTTGGGCTGGTAAGCACGAGTTCACGGAATCGAATCCAGGCCACGACTGCCGCATTTCGACGGTGGCGAAATACGAAGAAAGCCGTGCACTTAGATTTAGGTTCACGTTAAAGAACCCCAGGTGGTCCACATTTCCGGAATCCCCGAATATGGCGTGTCTCATAATCAGATCGTGGCTTTGGCACGTGAAACCCCAAAATTTATTTTTATGCGAAGCATATTACGAGGGCTCAACCCAGCTCCTCAGGCGCGGCGGTGACCATGAAATCACGTGACACCGTGACGTCACGACAGAGGAGAAGTGGCTTTGGCTCAACTCTTGCAAGACGGGCTGGGTGGGAATCGAACCAGGGTCTCCGGAGTGTGGGACGGAGACGCTACCACTGAGCCACGAGTACAACGCTTCAAAGCGGTACAAAAGCGCCTCTAGTGAATGCGGTGTTGCCTTAGAAACGCGCTGTTTCTAAGGCGTGCGTCTCTTGCTCAGGCGCACATTTCGTTGCCGCGCCGAACGCTGCTTTGCTCGACGCTCACCGCGTCCAATGCGGGGCGCGTAGTCGCTGCCCTGTAGCCCATTGTCTTACACCCCTTGGCGGGTCGACGGGAACGCTGCCGCGTTCCACTCTTGAAGGCGAAGAAGTAATGCATGAGTTGTTTCTTCGTCTAGCCGAACCAAATATAGCCAAGCAACAGCAGTTCACCAGGCTAAACAGTGGTTCAACAACTAAAATAAAGGCTAGTATGCTTCGCATCCTGGGCTTAACCTTACCTAAGCCACAGCCATTTTTTATTCTTTCACTAAGTGCCGAAGGAAGGAGCCCAGCTAAAGAAACTATATAAGTTCCTCAACCAACGGCGAATAAAAAAGAAAAAAAAGAATAAAGAAGAAAGGCAGCACGAAAGACGCCTTCTCTAGACAACACTTACGTGGGAAGGGAAGGTAGTTGATATTGTCCGTGTCATAAGCATGGAAATACATTACATATTAACAGCATCCCCTCATAGTTTATCAGGTTATGTCTGCCTTGGTTCACTATACTGTACAAAAAAAACTGGCTGTGGCTTAGCTAAGGTTAAGCCCAGGATGCGAAGCATACTAGCCTTTATTTTAACGCGACAGCGTTAAGGAGCTCGTGTCGCAGAAAAGCCGGTGTCGTCGGCGTCGGCTCAGGCGTGCGGCGCATGCTCAGGCACACATTTCGTTGTCGCGCCGAACGCTGCGTTGCTCGACGCTCACCGCGTCCGATGCGGGGCGCGTAGTCACTGCGCCGTAGCAAAGCCACCTAGAAACAGTCTCTGTAGCACGCCGCTACCTTCGCTTCTCATTCCAACGAGCAGCTCTGTCTCCAAGAGGCATCTCACCTCGTGAGTGTCTAGCAGAGGCAAGCGCAGCTGCTTATATACCGCCGCGACGCCGCGAGCGACGGCGCGAGTTGGAGCCCCGTTCCTCCTCTGTCGTGACATCACGGTGTCACGTGGTATTGAAGGCGACACCGCCGCGCCTGAGGAGCTGGGTTGAGCTCTCGTAATATGCTTCGCATAAAAGAACCCCGATTGCTGACACTACCAGGAAAGAAATCAAATATTGAATCAAAATTGAGAAGGAGCGCAAGATAACGAGACATTTATTTTTGTTCTGTGCATGAGAGCATAGTATTCGAGATAGCGGACATCCGCTGCTTCAAGAACTTCATGCTGTCAAGGCTAATAATAGTTTTTTTTTATTTTGCCTATATAACACATGCAACTCAGAAAAAGAGAGAAAAAAGAATGACGCCCCTTGTTTTATAAAGTCCGAGAAGGGATGTGAGCAGTGATAAAAATCAACATCTATTTGAGGAACAAATATGCTTCCTGCTAACGCATGACTGGCGCAGTCATGTTTCTGTGTATTGCAGGAATTCTGTTCTTTAGCTTCAAGAATAACAAGTTAAAGAGCGCTGGGCTTTTTGATTTCTTTATTGCTTTTATTTGTAGCGCACGTTTCGCATTTATAGTTAAGTGAAATAGAATAGCAAGAAGCACGTTGGCCCCACCCTTTTCAGTAGGACTCCAGTTAACTCTACTGTATTTCTTGGACAAATTCTAGTTCTGTTTGGCATAGCTTTTTTAGTACGCGCCTTACATTTTCGCAAAACATTAGTACGGTCATCGAAGATTCTTTCTTCGGCCAGCTTTTGACGACTGAACAAATTTTCTTTCTCTTAGGCATCGCAGGAACGGCATGGTGAGCACCGATGTAATTGGGTTCTAACGAGTTCTACGGCCTTTGTAAAGGCGAATTGCCGCAATTAGTGTACGATCAATTCGCTCCTTGTAGACCGTGCAGGTTTGTAATATGCTTTTTGTTTTGACTTACAATTTATGTGTATTCTCTGAACTAAGACTATTAGGTCTACCTTTTTGGGTTGTTGTGGTTTAGAGACTCCCAAACTGTTTATTCATTTTTTTGTGGGAAATATACATGCATTAGAGGTGTGAGGGGCAGAGTTTTGTTTCTTGTAGTGATAACTTTGAAATCTTTAGTGGCCTTGTCTTGCTGATATACCGTGTGGCTGCCCCCTCGTGAAACCGGCAAACCTTTCTTGTAACCACGAGGACATCGAATTTCATCTTGTCTAAGGTGACCTTTACCCGAACGACAATTCAAGTGTACAGTGTGTCGTGAGGCCAAAAGATCATTTCATACCGCATCTTCCACGTAGAGTGCATTTCATTGAAGCCCATGCATAAATGCTTGCTACACAATCTGACTCGAAGGTGATCTCTACTTATGTCCTTGAATATTCTTGAGGGTAATGAAATTAAGGATGCGTGACTTAGCATTAAAGAGAAAAAACACCCTGGTTGCTGTCATCGGCATAAAATGCAGGGCACTCTCCGCAATATAATGCACCTGAGCAACATCAACATTAGATGTCTGATGCCTGAGGAACAAGGCACCATATCCAGTCATATATGACATGGATATACAATAAGCGAACTTTTCGCTCACAACGTGAGACACCTGCATTATTTTTTTTTATTTGCAGAGCAGAAAAGCGATGCGAACCATGTACCTTGTTAACGCCTAGTATTTCGATGAGCCAACGAATGCTACGCAATATAACAAGATAACCACACTTAAACAAATGGTCAGGCAGCATTGCACTTACATAGAATCACCTGAACTTTACCGTCGTCGAATGCATCGCATCAACACCGACAGTCGTCCGGCTTTATACGACTGCTATTATGCACACCTCTATTCTTGCCGTGATACCTGCTATCCCAACGCTACGCCTAGGAGACTCTTGCTGATGAGGCGTCTGTTGTAGATCGACAAGTCATATCCACGCTGCGATCAATAGAGGATGTCATCTGTGTCCCTTTGAACAAATAAGCGCCGACGTTGGCCCAAATTACAATTAGTTTACTGAGTATACACTGTACAGTGTCGTCAACACCAAACGAACTGGCCAGTCTACAAACAAACATTTCTTCTAGAACAGTGCATATGCATCAGCATAAAGGCGACACTAGTAATAAGCACAGCAGATGCGGCTTCCTTCAAACAGCTGGCCTGTGGGAGGGTTGCAGTATTGCTTCTATTTCATGCCTATCTTATGCTTCCCGCAGAAGCCTTGCACTCTATACCTTCATCTTTTTTAATCGCCAGCGTTGGACAGTAAACTGCACACCATATTACCCATGATGTTAACCTTATTCAGTCTTCCTTTCTTAGATTTCTTCTTTAGCTTCAGTGGCATAAACTACTCAACAAATGTTGTGCAAACCATGGGGTGCAACGTGCAGAAACTGCAGAATGCGTTACGAAGGACCGCGTGGTGGAGGACTGCGGAATAATTTTGATCACGTGGGTTCTATAACACGCACTGCAAGTACGGCACGCCAGCGTTTTCGCATCCCGCCATCAATTTACATACATTTCTCATCACGAGAAACTTTATTGACGCCAACAGGGCGTCTTGACACAGACGCCTTCATTCAGGAGTGCCCGTCGTGCCTAATTTACAAGTCCGCCACCTCTCTAATCCATGCTGCAAAGATTAGTGTTTGTCACAATGTATGCACTCTCTGCGCAGCACTGGACTCGTTACTCTGAAACAGCCTTCATTCTGCATAACCTATACTGAAGCATAAAATCCCGACACCGAACACTCCCGCTGATAAGGACCGGAAGCCACATTGGTGACCAAGCCATGTGCAGTAGAATTAACAGGCTCTGCTAACCTTCTCCCATCCCGTCAGAGTATCAGCCTCATGGTGCGCGTACGAAATAGCGCGAATTCTCTTTCCAGGATTCTTTTCTTATCGCAGTCTTTTTAATCTTGTAAAATATAATTCAATGAGTTCGCACTCAATATTGCTTTTTGTAATGACGAACATTTACGCAACTTTCATGTGCTGCTTGATTTTTTTTGTTTTAATCCTAAGTGCTTTTCGGAATTATACGCTATCTTCAGGACGCGCCCGGAAAAAGGCGCCTAACGCCGAGACATGTAGCCCACGGCGCCAGATTTTGAACAAAGGGCTGCCGTGCGTGGACATTTTTCCCAAGATAGCACTTGCTGCGCTCCTTTACTTTCCCTCGCTCCCAACGGTGACGATGTAAGGAGAAGCGCTTCACGAAGTCGACGCGCTTAGTGGGAGTCCTAAAAAAAAGGAACTGTGAACTATAAAGGTACCGAACTGCTTTGTACTCGCCGAGAATAAAAATACAACGGCATTATCAGGCCAAGAAAAAAAAAAGAAAACTCAACGTCGTTAACTCTTGTGCCCGTTTCTAGTCCACCTAATTTTCGTTTTCCGACGAGTTGCCTTGGGCTGCGCTACCCCTTTTGACATTTCGCATTGCTAACGTCGCCGCTTTAAAACTGGAGTTTTAGATATCTCGCGCAACTGTGTACTTCTCGAGAGCGCTGTGGTGAAGTAAGTGTTGACAACACACGGAGAAGTGAGATAATGTTCAGTTTCAGGCCGAAGCTTTCGCCCAACCATGCACTAAATAAGAAAAAAAACACGTCTAATTTTGTTTAAAGTCGATCTTAAATGCAGAAAGACAGAAAAGAAATTGTAACATAACAGAGGAAATACGTTCCCTCTGCCTCTCAAATGGTAATGTGCGGAATTCCCAGTGTGAAGGGGTGCACCCGTGCATCTGCCCTAATGCAGATTTTCTTGCCTAGAAGAAGCAGCTCTAAAGAAACACCCTTCAAGTGCCAGGTACGGCAAGCCGTGGTCTGCTGCATACTAATGTTCTCGTCGGAATCACACGCTCAACCGTGTGCATCGCGCATAAATTTCGGCGAATGGGCCAAAATTGCCGCGTTCTAAGTGGACCAGGTGCTGAATCCTCGCCGTATTGCTCCTTCCTGCGCTACCAGGTTTACTCTTTCGAGATGATTTGTCATTCCTATAGAGATATCTCGCCTTCTGAAATACCTCGAAATTACAGTCCACGGGCCCAATGCCTGTTCAGAAGCACATATACGGCTTCTCTTGTTTAACACAACTAAGACTCAATATCTTTATTCACTATTTTTTTTCGTCCTTGTAGAACTCGCATGCAACATAAGTACACCTCTTATTTTTTGCTCGTTGCGACTTTATTCAAAAGAAATGTGAGTATGACTGAAGCTGCAAAGAAGGGGAATAATAACCACGGTGAGAGTTACATCCAGACATTTCCGACCACGCCTCGTTCGAGTTATACCACAAGTGTACTTCACTGTCCCAGGAAACCTGCAATTTAGGTCCATTTGCGGAAGTTTGTTGCGCGGAGGCACATGGTCCGTTCCGTAGCGCACAGGGCAGGCCTGAAACGCAGGAATAAGTGAGTGGCCGAGTGACGTCATCATCCTTACTCTCGTTTGCTCGGCTTTGCTGCGCACCTTTGCGTGGGGCAGCAATTTACGCATGGACATATAGCTAGGTTGGTGTTGGTAAGACATCTCAGAGAAAGTTCATTTGACAAACTTCGCAGAGAAACACCCCAACATTGCACTTTGCAAACGAATACTTGGAAAGCGCTAAGTGCGCCTTCGAAGGGTCTATACGCATTCGTTAAAATCTGATTATAGACAGTTTCAGTAACATAGCATGCGTAAAGCCATGGTTGATGTTATAAAATGCTGTGTCCAAAGTGCGGTCTCGCAGGACGCTTTGCCTTGATTGGCTAGCCTGGCAAGCATAACAACATGTTGCTCCATGGCCGCCCACTTCGACACAAATTTGGCCTTCTTAGTTGCGTTTAATTATGTCAGCTAAACAAAAACGATAAATTAAGCTTTCATTTATTCTAACCAATCTTCGAGCTTTGGCACTGTTTTGCATTGAACATTGAGAAACATCTCCTGTTCTGACACGTGTCTGGATTGCAACGCTGTCAGTCGTGTTTTAATAAACAGCTATGTCCCCACACTCATCAAAAAATAATAAAGAAATCGGCCACTGCGTCCAGCCTATACGCCAGCACCGTCGTTGCAATGATAGAGTCCGTGACGGTCCTAAATGACAAAAGATAGGCATGAGCTGAACAAGGATACAAGCACACTCATCGGCTTTCCACTGACATGCGGGCTTCGTTCTTTAAAAACACGAGTGAGAGTGACGTGCACTGCACGCGCAAGCGTGAAGTGACACAATTTTCTGATATTAGACCGCAGCTCTCAATAGTCCGTTCCTGCGGCGAGCGTCGACGGCTTCTGCGTAACCGAGCGAACGAGCGCGGCGGAGAAAGAAAGCGAACGCGGGCGCAGCGGCAGATGAAAGAAAGGCTGCCCTGAGTTGCCGGCGGCCACAGCCTTACCAGCCGCGTGGGCGATCTCATTTGCGCTTACGAGGAGGTCCAGGCTGCCGCGAGGTGGAGAGGGCTACGCTCGCGGCGTCTTCTGTTGAGGTCAGTCCGTGGTACCAGCGCATGTGATGGCGATCACTGCTCCTGCAAGGGGCGATGGCGCGCGTCTACAAGTAAGGCTCAATGTGACGCTCTTTGTGTGTTGTCACCCCGGACACTGGTTGCCCGACCTTCCTGCGACGAAGGGCCGCTCTCGTCATCGGTGGAACGAAAGCGTGATCATAAAATCGTAGTGCGGCAAAACACGGGCTGCGCGACGATGATGGCTACCATATGGCGCCAGAATAGCATGCATCGTCGGTATTGCAACAAAGCGCTGCATGAGCGGAGGTCTGTCTGCGGCGGCTACTGCGAATCGCACCCACGCGTCATTCACGCGCTGCCGCTCGCGATCTGCCGATTACCGAGGCAGACGCGCGACAATTCGGCCCGTTTGGAACGTGCAGCACGAGACAGATTGTCCACCCCAGTGAATATATTGCGAAATAAAAGCACGCATAGAGCTACTCTAAAATTTTGCATTAGGAAGTACCGTATTCGTCGGTGAAATTTTTGCAGGCTTTCCTGAGAGGTCAGAAAAAGAACTCACAGTAAGTATAACGACATGCAAACAACCCAATTGGGTGTTTCTGAGCACGTTCCAAAACCTTTTCATATAGAACTTAATCCATAAAACGAATATTTAAAATTTTTAATGCTATTCATTCTTCAAAAAAGAGTGAGTAACTCTAGAAGACTACGAACACTATGCCGTTGGTTTCGAATTGAATATAATTCTGGGGTTTTACGTGTCGAAACGACGATTTGATGAAGCACGCCGAAGTGGGGGATTCCAGATTAAGTTTGACCACTTGAGGATATTTAATGTGCCTCCAATGCACGGTACAGGGGCGAATTTCGGCCCCATCGAAATGCGGCCGCCGCGGGCCGTTGGTTTCAGTGCTGGAAGTTTAACCATTCTATTTTTAATATTTCGCTCTAGTTACGTGAAACAACAGCATAAAGAACGGTGTCTGCTGAGAGCTGAGCTATAAGAGCTCAGCTCTCAGAGCTGGAGCTGCTCGTAAGAGCTGGAGGTGCTCGTAAGAGCTGGAGGTGCTCGTGCAGTTTGCTAAAGAATGTTGCAACATTGGTAAATAAATGTGGCTTCTCTAATACAGCCACACGAATAGTAGGGCGCTCATTATTAAGCGCACAAGGTATTCCCAGTAGGCCCTGCATAACCTCACTGCGTCTTTTTTCCACTCTACACTATATTCATACAAATGTCCTTTTTCTAATGATTACGCCTCCCTTTATCATACCACATGGGCGTGCCCCAACGTGAAGGCGGCCCCGCAAATACCCAACCCCACACCCGAGCAGTGGGAGGCCGTGCTGACTAGTTCGCACCCTCGTAACCAGCAGCAACTGGTGCGGCGGGCCCGGGAGACAGCAAGAGCCGCAGGAGCCCTGGACTAAGGGCGCCTCCCGCACAAGCAGAAAGACACCTGCTTGTCCTTTCTTTTATTTTTTTAAATAAATGTTTCTCCTCCTCCTCCTCGTCAGCCTCTTTCGATGTTTCTTGCAGCATTCATAGTTGTATGCTGGAAGCGTGAATATCATTTCCCACAGTTTAGGACTCAAATTTCGATAGACAGAAATTACGCTCCGACCTTACAACCTTTCCTGTCGATGCAATTTCTCGTCTACTAGTGATGGTCGTTGGTATATCACCCGTAAAGTATTTACACCATTGTTTGGAACAACATTGGTAGGTAATTTAAGACTGGAATCATGGATTTAACTAAACACTATTTGACGCTCTCACTAATATGCACATTTATGTTCGGTTCTTGCAAATATTTGAAAGAGAAGGCTCTTTTTATGATGAGGCTGTGTGCTTAACCAGCGCATATTCGTTTACTTATTGACATGAAAGAATTCGGTAGAAGGGAAAGAGAGGGCTGAGAAGAAGGTGATGAGAAGTATAGAAAAAGAAATAGAAAAAGCTAGAGGTTTTCCGAGCCTGTGGCGTTCGCATGCATATCTTCAACATAATCCCTTCAATGTTTTTTATCCCCTTCAAGGGGCAACCCTTTTTGTTCATTTAAATATTCAGTTTTGCCACATTTCATGTATCTTTCTCGCATATTCACGAATATCGTAGAGATGCACAACACGTTAGGAATTCTCAATTCTATATTGAGCGTTGTGAGGTTTATACAGCGTGGACTGCACGCGGTAACTTTTGATAAGAATGTGTGTTATGATAACATTAACGGTTCCCGCCCCGCATTCTTGGAAAACAGTTATCTAGCCACTTGAAAAAAACATGCCTAATGTAAAAGATTGTGAAAAGACTGATAAGCGAACCCCTACATAACGACATACTGCAAATGAGAATAAACAACCAGGGGTATGCCTTCCAACTCGTTTTACAGAAAGCCCTCGCATTTGCTGACGTTGTAGCTTTCTTTGACATTATCACACTTGGTGGTTAGTCAATTACTGGCCGTTAAGTGTTTAGAAAACGGTATTGCAGCAAATGACAATACAGACACTGTGGGCCATGATCACGACACACTGGCAGTTGGACGGTGCGATATTAGCAACTGCGCATTATATGTTCGCGACAAATGCGACAAATTTGAGACACTCGTTGTCACTAGACGCTACTAGGCACCTATTCGTGTTCTGTGTAACAACAACAACAACAAACGAAAAAGTGGCAGAAGCCATGTAACGATCACTCTCCATGGTAATGCGTTTAGTGTTGAATCAATATACGACACAACGTATTGCCACCCACCGCCGCAATGAGTCATGAATGAGGCGTGTACGGCAGCGGGACACGTCCTTCGCGCTTCCATTCGCGCTTCTTTCACAGCGGTGCCCCTGCGAAGCCTGAGCATGGCCTCCGAGATGCATCCTGCGCCGGTACGTGCGAACGCTGAGACGCGCCATGCGGCAGCGGAGTTCCTCTCTCGCACTTCTTTCGAAACAAGCTGTAATGCACACGATGTGTGTGTGTGTGTGTGTGTGTGTGTGTGTGTGTGTGTGTGTGTGTGTGTGTGTGTGTGCGTACGTGTGTGTGTGTTATTGCATAACATGATATGCTGAGGGACGCTTTGACAGCTATCTCTGACAAACATATCAACCCGAGGTTGCTTGTGCCAAAATTTTTATTCAACCTTGTAGCACAGGTCCAGTCCCAAATGCTCTATGAGGCATGCGATCCGTTTTGAATATGACTAGTTCATTGGTGATTTTGTTATTTATGTCCGCCTGTATGAGCGTGCAGATAGCGCCGAGAAGGGTTATTGCTATATTAGTAGCTAATTAGTGGAGATATATGCTTAGGTTACTCACCTATATGTGCATGTTCGCCTCCTCGAATTTTGCGAAGGTTCACATCGATGCTTCTTTTGGTCTGTGTGTGGTAATTATTTGACTAATGTCCACATACGCACAATGCATGGCTTATCAAGAGGGAGGATGGCGTGAACGACCGGGAGGAGCTCTTGTAATAAAACAACACACAAAATTAGCTTCGGGAAATAGATCAGTCATTCATGACGTCATACAGGCAAAATACCAAGTGAAGGCGATGGACGTAGGTGCATGATTTCAGTTGTGACTTGTTTCTGGTCGGAAGAACTTGTAGGTGCGCTCACTTGTGAAATTTACAACACTAATTACATAGTGGCAATCAATGTACAATGTGTTTTAATGAGATGAGTTAAAAGGATTGTTGCTAGTATCTAAGAAATTAAGTAAACTCAAGAAATATGCATAGAGACAAAAAAAAAAAACAGTGGTCGAGCTTAAGGTAACGAAAAACCATAATTTGTGAAATATTTTGCCTTATTGCGAAAACAATTTTAATAAATTGAAGAAACAAAAAAGGTGGAGCAGTTGGCGGTGCATTCTTTTTTTATTTTGTGCGGCAGCGACACTGTAAATGTAGTCGCGGGATGATCTTACAGGACTGAAATCTCACTATTGTAACGATAAAATAGAATGAATATTTTTGGATTTGAACCTGCGTAAGAGAGCCACGACTATTTGTTGTGTGTCCCGTGTTTTGGCCCAGCGCGGTCTTCCAGCGAATACGCTTGAGAAGTTACAACACGAAATTTATACGCATATATATATATATATATATATATATATATATATATATATATATATATATATATATATATATATATATATATATATATATATATATATATATATATATGTAATTCTTTTCTATTGCTAGGAGGTTTGTGGTGTGCAATTGAGTCGGAATCTCGCAAATCGAATAGTTTCTGCAGTTGTCCTGAACAATTCAACAATTCATCGCTCGCTTTCTACGTTCAGAAACAAGCACATAAAATTTGCAATGCAGAAAAAAAAAGAAGGTATAATTAAGCATGGGAGTCTTATGAAGAAAGTTTCAGAAACGTTCTGAAAGGCCAGATGCAATCACTTTCTTTGTTCAATTTAAAACGAAATCAGCGCAAGCACGAACAAGTAACACCATGACATTGAATGCTGTTATCCCTCTATAAAAGAACGTTTGAGCGTGTTTACAAACATCTGAATCCCGAACGCCGTTCCAATTTAAGCATTATCGGCCGACGATTGTTTCTTTCCTCTGGGCCCTCTCAACTCCAAAGCAGCAGAGTGTATGGGAGCGTTGGCTGAAAAAGTACTCTGCTGGAGGATCGACTTACTCTGTTTTAAATGAAGCGACGTGCGCAGGGAAATGTGAAAGGGCTCGTCTGCCAAACACCAGCGCTTGTGTTTTTGTTGCCTTCAAATGGAAAGCAAAAGTTGTGTAGGGGAGGCGGTGCCGTAAGCACTCGGGCTGTTGCAAGTGTCTCGAGAGCTTGGAAGGCCGCAGAATAAGCTAAACTTCCCTGTTGCTTGACTTAGGGCATATTCTTGCGGCAGCCCTAAATTACGACGTGTCGTGTCGCGTTTCGCGCACAAACAACTTCAGACTGGACCGTTAAAGTGTCGACTTGGTGAGGCTCTCGTCGAGAAACATTTCGTTCATTTCGTGCTCCCTGTCTTTGTAAAAATAGTTTGAAATGAGGCGTACAAGCTGGTATGCAAATGTTGCACTGTTACAGTCGTTGCATTCGGGCTATTCGCAGGGTAGCGCTGCCGTAATTAGTGATATTCTTGCCTGCGTATCTACATAATTACCTATATGGTATTCGAGCGTGCTGCTCTGGACGAGAGTAAGAAAATCAAGCAGCACTCGATGACCTGATAGATGCAAGCTGGGGACTCGAGAGGGTGGGCGGTATACCAGATTGATGCGTTAACACGAACGAATGCACGAATAAGCACAAATTATACCGATGCTATGATACGTCTGACTCCTCTCTGGCTTTGTGAAGAAAAATGAAGAGCAGTCTCTGCAATTCCTTTCCCCGCTTTTTGTCTCGCTTTTTTTTTTGTCACTCGAGGACGCAGACATTCACGTGGACGTGCAGATTCGAAAGAAATGGAAAGTCTCTCTGAGTAAGAAGAAGGAAAAGAAAAAGCGCAGTCGCTAAGAAGAGAATTCGGCAGGGCAGAACCAACACTCGTATTATATGAAAGCACCGTAGAGGAATAGTGCGGCACGGTGGCGGAGCGTACCTTATTATATGGTATCGAGCGGCATGGGGCTCGCCTGAGAGAGGGTGGTGCCATGGGCTTTGGGGATTGCGGCTCTCAGGTGGACTGAGCAGCAGCCGACGCCCTGTGGCGGGCAGCGTTCAAACTTATTTCCAGAAGAGCACGGAACACATTTCCCTCCAGCAAGGGTGATGGTTAACTGCAGAGCTTCCACTCGCTGTGTTTATGCCGCACGATTCCCCTTTGCACTCCGGGGAACGCGACCGTAAATAAGAACGGAGCGACTTTTACAACTTGCCGCACCCGAGCTGACAAACGGCCGACAACACTCCACGCGATCGGCAAATGTTCTTCTGCTAGGGTAAAAGGGGGTGTGTAGGGGGTAGAAAGGGGTGTACTATACTTGTCAGAGGCTATTGGAGCGTCTGCGCGTGGGTAGAATAAAAAAATATGAAAGTGTGGCTTACGGTATTAAATTACAGGACAAAGGCAGCGGTGTGACAAAGACGTCGCAGGGAACTCGGACACGCTTGAGACAGAACTCAGTTGGAAGAACATGTGCCCGAGAGAGAGAGAGAGATAATAAATATCGAAAAAAGAAGGAGGTCATTTGGAAGAGAAGCTTCCAGTTTTCACACCAACTCAGATGGTAAAAGGGGAAAGAAAGGATGGTAGAGTAAGAAAGGAACAACGCAAGAAAGAAAAGAAAAATATGCAGCACCCACAAGCTCTAGGAAACGTTCTTGTGCGAATAATTTTGCAAGTATCTGGCCATCTAGCATCGTTTGGGGTTTTCGAGAGAGTTACGAGATGGATCAACACGTTTGTGTAAAGCAAGCAGTTGTGTGCATCATGTGATCAAGTGTGACATGACAGAAGCAGTGCGACACGATAGTGTGATGGCGTCGACATGAGGACGGTTCGGCTTTAACTTTGGAGAAGAAATGTTACAACCCGTTGCGCTACAACACGGACCGATCTCTAAGGCGTTGCCGACTAACACATTATCTCAAACTGCGAGCTTTCACAAGGCAGCAATAAGGGAAATTAACACGCTCTCGTTTGTAGCCTACTGGATAGGGCATATATAGCCACATGGTATTTTTTTTAATTTCACGCGCTTAATTTCACAACGGAAAAATGAAAACCGCAGCAGTTCTCACACCACGGAAAAAAAAATATTTGGATGCTTCTCAATTAGGTTCTACAACTTATAAGTTTAATATTTTGCGTCTGTATCAGTGCTATAAAAGCTGGTTATTTGACTATTGTGAAATAATTATCTAAGCTCATGGCAAAATTTACTTTGTGCTGCTCAAGTTATCAGCGAACAATACTGAGTTGGTCGCATTCTCGTAACGCGGACTTTGATTTATTTTCTTTAAATTTGGGCACTGCTTAGCTGAAACACCCTCTGTGGCATCAAACAGGTGTGGGAGTGCACGAAAGAACAAAGGCTAAACAAGCAGCTATGCGTGCAACGACGCAGTCGATCGAACAGTTTTATTTCTGCCGTGCCTTCGGCAGGATGATGGAGGACGCTCTTCTGGAAGTCGATAGCTAGCGCGTGACATTTTGAATGTCCGCTATTTCGGCCTGTGCGGCGAATAATTGAAATAACGTGACATACTATATGATCGCTTAGACCGGAGCCGTTTTGTTTTCACTCGTGGCGCCGAGATAGAGACAGACAGACAGACAGACAGACAGACAGACAGACAGACAGACAGACAGACAGACAGACAGACAGACAGACAGACAGACAGACAGACAGACAGACAGACAGACAGACAGACAGACAGACAGACAGACAGACAGACAGACAGACAGACAGACAGACAGACAGACAGACAGACAGACAGACAGACAGACAGACAGACAGACAGACAGACAGACAGACAGACAGACAGACAGACAGACAGACAGACAGACAGACAGACAGACAGACAGACAGACAGACAGACAGACAGACAGACAGACAGACAGACAGACAGACAGACAGACAGACAGACAGACAGACAGACAGACAGACAGACAGACAGACAGACAGACAGACAGACAGACAGACAGACAGACAGACAGACAGACAGACAGACAGACAGACAGACAGACAGACAGACAGACAGACAGACAGACAGACAGACAGACAGACAGACAGACAGACAGACAGACAGACAGACAGACAGACAGACAGACAGACAGACAGACAGACAGACAGACAGACAGACAGACAGACAGACAGACAGACAGACAGACAGACAGACAGACAGACAGACAGACAGACAGACAGACAGACAGACAGACAGACAGACAGACAGACAGACAGACAGACAGACAGACAGACAGACAGACAGACAGACAGACAGACAGACAGACAGACAGACAGACAGACAGACAGACAGACAGACAGACAGACAGACAGACAGACAGACAGACAGACAGACAGACGGACGGACGGACGGACGGACGGACGGACGGACGGACGGACGGACGGACGGACGGACGGACGGACGGACGGACGGACGGACGGACGGACGGACGGACGGACGGACGGACGGACGGACGGACGGACGGACGGACGGACAGACAGACAGACAGACAGACAGACAGACAGACAGACAGACAGACAGACAGACAGACAGACAGACAGACAGACAGACAGACAGACAGACAGACAGACGGACGGACGGACGGACGGACGGACGGACGGACGGACGGACGGACGGACGGACGGACGGACGGACGGACGGACGGACGGACGGACGGACGGACGGACGGACGGACAGACAGACAGACAGACAGACAGACAGACAGACAGACAGACAGACAGACAGACAGACAGACAGACAGACAGACAGACAGACAGACAGACAGACAGACAGACAGACAGACAGACAGACAGACAGACAGACAGACAGACAGACAGACAGACAGACAGACAGACAGACAGACAGACAGACAGACAGACAGACAGACAGACAGACAGACAGACAGACAGACAGACAGACAGACAGACAGACAGACAGACAGACAGACAGACAGACAGACAGAGAACTTTAATAGCAAGGTCCTGAGACGCTTTGCCCTAGGGCAGAGCTGCGGGCCGCTCCCACGTGGGGACTGGTAGGCCGAGCCTAACCGCCGCATCGTGGGCTCTCTGGATAGATAGATAGAATAAACTTTATTTTCCAACGGATTAGGTGGTCTACCCACCCCCCGACAGGCAAGTCAGGGGGCGAGTGCCGCCGCCTCAGATGCAGGCTGGGAGGTCTTGGGTCCCAGCAGCCTCTTCAGCCAGTTGGACGAGCCGGAGCTGGAGCTCAGAGTCCGAGCTGCGCAGCAGGGTCTACCAGGTGTCTCTACTACCTATTTTGTGCGTTCCCCCGGGAGAGTACGGACATTCCCATATTATGTGGTCGAGGGTCCCTCTCGCCCCACAAAGATTACACCTATCGCTCCTGGCCTCGGGGAACATGTGGTTCGCCGAACAACGTGCGCCGTGCGTGATCGCGAAGTGCAGATATGCGCACGTGACGTTGACAGCCCGTTACTGAGTGACGATGTGATTGCAGGCTACATTGCGCGAAATCAGGCTGGAGGGGGGGGGGGGCGGATGAATAACAAGACAGACAGACAGACAGACAGACAGACAGACAGACAGACAGACAGACAGACAGACAGACAGACAGACAGACAGACAGACAGACAGACAGACAGACAGACAGACAGACAGACAGACAGACAGACAGACAGACAAAGAACTTTAATAGCAAGGTCCTGAGACGCTTTGCCCTAGGGCAGAGCTGCGGGCCGCTCCCACGTGGGGACTGGTAGGCCGAGCCTAACCGCCGCATCGTGGGCTCTCTGGATAGATAGATAGAATAAACTTTATTTTCCAACGGATTAGGTGGTCTACCCACCCCCCGACAGGCAAGTCAGGGGGCGAGTGCCGCCGCCTCAGATGCAGGCTGGGAGGTCTTGGGTCCCAGCAGCCTCTTCAGCCAGTTGGACGAGCCGGAGCTGGAGCTCAGAGTCCGAGCTGCGCAGCAGGGTCTACCAGGTGTCTCTACTACCTATTTTGTGCGTTCCCCCGGGAGAGTACGGACATTCCCATATTATGTGGTCGAGGGTCCCTCTCGCCCCACAAAGATTACACCTATCGCTCCTGGCCTCGGGGAACATGTGGTTCGCCGAACAACGTGCGCCGTGCGTGATCGCGAAGTGCAGATATGCGCACGTGACGTTGACAGCCCGTTACTGAGTGACGATGTGATTGCAGGCTACATTGCGCGAAATCAGGCTGGAGGGGGGGGGGGGCGGATGAATAACAAATTTTTCTAATCAAATACGAACATTTCAGAAAAAAAAAACTATACCGGAAAAATGACTCCGCATATTTTCCATTCTAAAGAAAGTGTAACATAAAGGTTCTGTGAAATCTTGTAGCAAAAGGCTTATTTAGGTTATATGATTCACCTGGTGCAATTATTAACTGTTTTTTTTTAGTTCCACTGACAAGCTCCTAAACGAGAAACGAGAGACCGCGTCGTCAACCGCTGCACCATGGAAATTACAGCAGTGAAGGCAATAAAACGTACGTCGCTATGTACACCGTAAAGTGCACATATAGTGTTCGTTAAAAAGGCTAAATATAACGCTATGGCACCCCGCATCGTTTTGATGAAATGCAAATATTCTAAAATTGTCCATATAATGAATACCTTTGCCTAAATTGTGGCAGATAATTCACAGGGCGTCTGAAACTGGCCGACAGAAGACAAGGTCTGCGTTCACTTGCCGACAGTTGGTCATTTGTTCTTGTTTTCGTCGCTTTAATATGCACTGCAGGTTAGTAAACGTTATTGAAATATGTAGTATGGGTGAATTAAAACCTGTTGTGCTGATTTCGTTCTAAGAAGGCTGTATTCGTGCAACCATATCCGCGTTTAAGACCGAGCCTGAATCGGCACAAAGCAACACATGCAACGCACACACTCAGATACTGTAGTGGTTAGAATTTATTGGTTAGTGCGCAAAGCGAAGGCGCTGAGGTGACGGCTGATGCGATGAAAGCTGATAGCCGCCGGGTCGCGGTGTTCGTGCATGAAAGCATGCAGTTTTGCATCTAGACAGGCCGTCTCTTCTAGAGTCCTTCGCAGACTCCGCTCAGCTTCGGCGCGGCGTTATTGGTTTTGACTTTAGCAAACGTTGTATTTGTATGGTACCTAGAGAGGATGAGATAACAGACACAGTGTACAATAAAGTAGATCGTAGGGTGTACTAAGGTTGGTATATGTATATATATATTTTTCTGGTGCGAAAGTGTTCGCGTCCTAAAGCAAAACAATGATGATGTACTGGTTCATCCTTTCGTAAATATACGCAAGCATGAGAACATGGGCCTTTCGATGTCTTTCTCATAACTCACCCGTGTAAGTCACAAGTCTACTTCCGTTATCCTACCATATTGTTTGAGTTTCATCAGTCCGTCCAATTGCCCTGATTCGTCGGGTTGCGTTTACCTAGCATTCATAAACATTTTGCCTCTCTAATAGCCCACCGGTTTTGTTCAAGGTACCATCACAATTTATTTCAAAATTACTTCATCTGCGTCACGCTTAGATGCAGTTACCTTAACTCTCCCCCCCCCCCCCCCTCACCATGCAATTTCTCTTTTCTGTCTCATCTTTCTATCTCGTATGTGGGCGAGCATGTAGACGATCACTTAAGTCATTCCTTAAAGAGACACTAAAAGGAAATACTAAGTCAAACTAAAGTGATGGATTAGCGCTCGCGAATCTCTAAGGCGTCAATATAATCGTGAGCAGGTCCTTAAAAATGCAGAAATCGAGGTAAATGCAGGAAATGATTACAGACTCCCCCGGGTCATTCAAGCACTTGCCCGATGGTGAAAGCAGTCCTCAGTTAAATCCTTTCACTAGGACTCAGCTACTCGTTACAAAAAATACCCTCGTATTGTATTATCAGATCAAATAAATGCTATACTTGTCCAGTTCCATTTCATGTTTAGAAAAGAGAACTAATTTTAGTTGCCGTTGACAACGACGTGGGTGGTCTAAAGCTTTTGTTTTCGTTTGACTCTGCGCCGCACACGGTTTCGTGTTTCAGTACTTTCCTGGTCGCGTAGTGCTGCGCTGGTTATGCTGCCTTGCGAAACTCGCACAAAGTGCAAGTAGCAGAGAATTCGACTTCCGCGTGATGTCGCAGGGTGCTCGAGCTGTCCACGGCACTTGACCAAAAAGAAGTTGCAGCGGCGACGAATCCGTCGCTTTGTCTTGATTCGGTGTCGCCGTCTGTCGGGTGCCGTTTTACTCACCGACGGCAGCAAAGGGTGGTGATGGCGTATGTAACGTCACCACACCCCCGGTTGGGTGGCGGGAGATTAAAATTTCGAAAAAGGTATTCGGACACTTCTGATACAATTTTCTCGTAAACGAAGTCGTTTCTTAGCACGAAACAAGCGTTGCGAGGTTTGTGCAATGGTATTTAAACAGTCCACGTCGACTTAGTATGCACCTTTAGTGTTCCTTTAACACCTCACTGAACAGAGGATGTTGAGTAAGGCAAGCGTTCACTGGCACTTTCTTATTTCTTCAATATATATATATATATATATATATATATATATATATATATATATATATATATATATATATATATATATATATATGTATATATATATATAAACTAGAATAAAGGGAGTTCACCAAGGGACCCGATTTTTATCAGTCATCTTATAGGAAGCCAACAAACACTGACGCCAAAGACAACATAGGGGAAATCACTTGTACTTAATGAATGAAATAAAGGAACGATAAATTTATGGAAATGAACGGTGGTGCTAAAACAAACTTGCCGCAGAAACGATCCCACAACCTTCGCATTTCGCGTGCGCTGCTCTACCAATTGAGCTACCGCGGCGTATATATATATATATATATATATATATATATATATATATATATATATATATATATATATATATATATATATATATATATATATATATATATATTTATTTATTTATTTATTTATATGGGGGGCATGGCACCAAGGCGACCAGTAGGCAAGCTCTCCCAAGTAGCAAACGTCCTAATAAAGAAACGACGAAGAATGAAAGTGTTCAACTTAAGAGATAAGGTAGAATTTATGGAACTGTCAAACTGATCAACAAGGTGAAAATAAGTGATATTCGAAATTATAACGTGAAAAAGATTAAGAAGCCGCAAAACATGGACGCAGCCTGAAATCAGTGAGAAAGAAACTTGACATAGGACAAACCAAGATGTATGCACTGAAAGACAAGCAGGGTATTATCATCAGCAATCTCGAAGATATAGTAAAAGAAGCAGAAGAATACTATACCCATAGGAGTCCCATATACCCATAGGAGTCCGGATACCTCCATTAGAAACAGTAATGAACAGGACACAGAAAATCCTCCTATAACTAGCGATGAGGACAGAAGGGCCTTGCAGGACATAAAACGAGGAAGAGCGGCAAACGAAGATGGAATAACAGTCGATTTAACCAAAGACAGAGGAGACATAATGCTTGGAAAACTGGCGGCTCTTTATTCGAACGGTCTGTCGACTCCAAGAGTCCCAGAAAACTTGAAGAATGCTATTTATTATACTAATTACTAACGTTATACTAATGCTACTAGCATTATACTAATGCTAACATTATACTAATCCACGAAAATGGAGATGTTAAGGAATTTAAAAATTATAGGCCCATTAGCTTGCTCCCTATATTATACAAAATATTTGCCAAATTATTATCCAATAGAATAAGGGCAACACTGGACTTTAGTCAACCAAGGGAACAGGCTGGCCTAGGAAGCGGTACTCAACAATGGATCACATCCATGTAATTATGCAGGTCTTCGAGAAATCGACAGAGTACAATAAGCCTCTCTGTAAGGCTTTCATAGATTACGAAAAGGCATTTGATTCAGTAGAGATAGCACTAGTCATAGGGGCTTTGCGTAATCAAGGAGTACAGACCGCTTACGTAAATACATTGGAAAATATCTATGGAGATTCCGGAGCTACCTTAATTCTACACAAGAAAAGTAGGAAGATACCTATAAAGAAACTGGTCAGACAGGGAGACACAATCTCTCCAATGCTATTCAATGCGTGCTTGGAAGAAGTATTCAAGCTATTAAACTGGGAAGGCTGAGGAGTAAGGATCGACGGCGAATATCTCAGCAACATTCGCTTTGCCGATTACATTGTTCTATTCAGCAATACTGCAGACGAGTTACAACAAATGATTGAGGACCTTTACAGAGAAAGTGTAAGAGTGGGGTTAAAAAAATTATGAGGTTTTACGCGCCAAAACCGCTTTTTGATTATGAGGCATGCCATAGTGAAGGACTCCGGAAATTTCTACCACCTGAGGTTCTTTAACGTGCACCTATATCGAAGCACACGGGTGTTTTCGCCCCCATCGAAATGCGGCCGCCGTGGCCGGAATTAGATCCCGCGACCTCGTGCTTAGCAGCCCAACACCATAGCCACTGAACAACCACGGCGGGTTTGAAGATTAATATGCAGAAGACAACGAAAATGATGAGTAGATTGGCAAGAAAACGAGAGTTCAGGATCGCCTGTCAGCCTCTACATTCTGTGAAGGAGCACGTTTACCTAGGTCAACTTATCGCAGGGAACCCTAGTCACGAGAAGGAAATTCATAAAATAATAGAAATGGGTTGGATCGTATACCGCAGACATTGTCAGCTCCTGACTGGAAACTTACCATTGTCATTGAAAAGGAAGGCGTACAATCAGTGCATTTTACCGGTGATGACATATGGGACAGGGACTTGGAGATTGAGAAAGGAGCTTAAGACCAAGACCAACATAAGGAGCGTTAAGTTAAGTGAAGGGCATAACGTTAGGAGAAAGAGAGCAGTTTGGATCAGAGAGCAAACGGGTATAGTCGATATTCTAATCAACATTAAGAGAAGAAAATAGAGCTGGGCAGGTCATGTAATGCGCAGGTTAGGGTTACAGTATGGGTACCAAGAGGAGGGAAACGCAGTCGAGGACGGTAGAAGACTAGGTGGGGCTAAGAAATGGGGAAATTCGCAGGCGCTAGCTGGAAATGGTTGGCGGGCGACAGGGGCCTTCGTCCTGCAGTGGACATAATAAAGGCTGATGATATATATATATATATATATATATATATATATATATATATATATATATATATATATATATATATATATATATATATATATATATATATATATATATATTGTTACGCATGAAGAAAACGAAGACCAGTGAACGTATTCTTGAACGCTGTATTCTTGCAGTCGGAGCGCCCAGCGCGCAAGGCGGCCACAAGGGTCACGAAGATTCACAAGCCAACACAATGAGTGGTGGTCGGTGACCACCGTAAAGGGGCGTCCATACAGGTAAGAACGAAACCGCTGAACCGCAAATATTACTGCGAGGCATTCTTGTTCCGTCACAGTGTACTTCTGCTCGGGCCTACTTAATGAGCGGCTTGCATATGCGATCACGTGTTCGCGGTCACCGTAGCGTTGAACTAGGACGGCACCAATACCGATGCCACTGGTATCTGTATGGAGTTCTGTCCGAGCTGAAGGACTGAAGTGTTGAAGAACCGGTGGTGACGTCAGCAGGAACTTCAACTGACGAAAAGAAGAGTCACACTCCGGAGTCCACTCAAAAGGGGTGTCCTTCCGTAGCAGGCATGTCAGCGGATATGCAACGTCGGCGAATTTAGGAATAAATCGGCGGAAATAGGAACAAAGCCCCAGAAAACTACGGAGCTCCTTTACAGAGCGCGGTGCACTGAACGCTTCAACGGCTGCTGTTTTCTGGGGATCAGGGCGGATGCCATCCTTGTCGACGAGGTGCCCAAGCACAAGGGTTTGGCGGTCTCCGAAGTGGCATTTCTTAGAGTTTAACACTAGACCAGCGTTTCTGATGCAGTTCAGGACAATATCCAGACGCGAGTTGTGTTCGCTGAAGGTGCGGCCAAAGATGACGACGTCGTCGAGGTAGCACATGCAGATGTTCCACTTCAAGCCACGCAATACAGTGTCCATAAATCTCTCGAAAGTTGCCGGAGCGTTGCACAATCCAAATGGCATCACATTAAATTCGAAGAGCCCGTCAGGGGTTATAAAGGCAGTCTTCTCCTTGTCGTCAGGATGCATCGGAATTTGCCAATAGCTGGATCGTAAATCTGCTGAGGAAAAGTAAGAGGCGGAATGAAGGCAGTCTATTGCGTCATCAATACGTGGGAGTGGGTACACGTCCTTTTTTGTTACAGCATTCAAACGGTGATAGTCGACGCAAAATCTCCAAGATCCATCTTTTTTTTTAACAAGAATCACTGGAGCTACCCACGGACTTGCTGACTCTTGTACAACTCCCTTTTTCATCATTTCGTGCACTTGTTCATTGATAATCTGGCGCTCTGATGGTGAAACACGATATGGCTTTTGTCTAATCGGATTTGCCGAACCCGTGTTGATGGTATGGCGCGTTCGAGACGCAGGGATTGCAGGTACATTGTCCTGCTGCGCAAAGTCGAATACCGAAACGTGCTTCGAAAGCACACCCACTAACGTTCGGCGTTCACTCGTGCTGAGCGATTTATATACCATCGACAAAAGGGCCGTTTCCGAACTGTGGCCATCAGGTTCTTCCGGCACATCTGTAAATTCAGCCACTGATAAGGACGCGTGTTCCCTGGCGAAGGCTAATTTCATGCCATCTGATAGTAGAACGGGCTCCTTAGAACAGTTTACGGTCCATAAGCCAGTGCGTCCACCTTTTATCGACACCACACAATGTGGCACCAACACATTCTTCTTCATACAGTTAAAGTGCATCGGTTCTACGGTAGCTTCGAAGTAGTCGGAATCGGCGCCGCAACAGACAACGGGAACGCAAACGGTAGATGATGCAGGTATGACCGTATCACCACAAACACACAGTGTAGTTTCGCGATCTACAGGATTCTCCAGGAGTCCTGATGGAATCCTACCACTTAAGAATACTTTTCCTGTGCGACAGTCGACAGTAGCACCACACTCCCGCAAGAAGTCCATGCCGAGAATAACATCATGAGTCGACCGAGGAATAATTACAAACTCTGTCGTAATAACATGGCCTCCCAAAAATACGTCAGCACTACACACACCAATAGGTCGCAATGGCTCACCACTCACTCCACAGAACTTTGAATCTTCGTCCCATTTAAACAAAACCTTTCGCCCTAACACGTGTTTAAAAGAGACACTCATGACGGAAATTGTTGCGCCTGTGTCCACCAGAGCCATCACAGGGACATTATCTACAAGCACGCGCACTTTGTTTTTCAGCATCAACACAGGAGGTATTTCTGTCAATAGCACGTCTCCAGCGACCTCACCTCCATCGGCCGCGCTAGCTAGTTTTCCGGTGACGAAGGGGACGCGGTGCGACGCAGCAGTGAGGGAGAACGGGGAGCACGACGTTGCGGTGGGGGTGTCAAACTCCTGTCAGATGCCGGGGAGCGATTCCGGGAGCCACTGAGCCAATACTCGTCGCCAGATGATACGTGTGCTGGCCACGGGGCAGCGTGTGACCGTTCAGAGGGCCGAGAAAACTCTGAGGGCTGGCCATACCACGTGGTCATACGCTGGTTGCAAAACCGCGATATATGACCCGGGACGCCACAGGAATAACACACCGGGAGAGGTCGAAACCTTGGTTGTGCGTCGATGAAGCGGATATTATCATTTTCCCGCGTGTAGTGGGTTGGTTCGTGGCGTGTCTCACGACGATACATCGGGCGTCGAGTAGGCGTGCGTTGAGCACGTTGGTCATAGCGCGGAGTCGGAGGGCGTGTTGTCATCCTCGGCTGTGGGGCTGCACTGTACTCTACGGCCGCTGCGGTAACCATCGGTTGCCAAGGGGCCGAATGTGGCGTCATCATAGCCTCACATTACGTGTACACGCCATGGTGATCAGCAGTTGAATGCAACTGCTCGCGGCGGGAAAGTTCCTCGCGGACGATCTGTCGGATGGTGGAAGGAAGGTCGAGGCAAGGACTCGTGTCCACACTGGCAACCGTCGTAATGTTTGCCAATCGACCAAACTTTGGCGCAATCCGACGCATCTTGAGCGTTTCAAAAGTTCTGCAGTGCCGAATGACGTCAGACACAGAACTGAGGCTCTCCTTTCCAATTAGAAAATTATACACATCCTCAGCCACTCCTTTCAGCAAATGTCCGACTTTATCTTCTTCCGACATGCGAGCACTGACCACCTTGCACAGCTTTAATACTTCTTCGATATATGTTGTGCATGTACCCACTCCCCTGCTATAATGCTTCGGCGCTGCAGGGTGTACTGTAAATAAAATAAAAATAAATAAGAAAAATGTCTCACCTGGTAGCTGCGCCCGTTGAGACAGTGGCTGCTCCGCACGCTTCTTTCTGGCGACTGAGTCCCCAAAACAAGCCTTTAGCTCGTCGCAAAATGGTCCCACGTCGTAAGCGCGTCCTCGTGGTTCTCATACCACACGAGGGCGGTATCGGTCAGGGAGAACACCACATTGGTGAGCTGAGCGGTTGCATCCCACCCGTTGGATTTGCTCACTCGTTTGTAGAGGACGAGCCACTCGTCGGCATCTTTCCCCGCTTTGCCTCCGAAGGTGGGTGGAACTCGGTAGTAAGGCAGTGGACTGCTAGGCGCTGCCCTCGGAGTGGCTCCTTCTTCTGGCATGTCGAAGATGGTCACGGCTGATGGCGGGAGGCCGGCAAGTCGACGGCTTCGACGAAGCTGCGGCAGTGATGGTTCCGTTGCTGTGAGCGGTACCCCGGCACCTCCACCACTTTGTTGCGTGCGAAGGAGACCATTTGTAACCCTTACGGATGAAGGGGACCGTTTACTTTAAGTCGCGAAGGTGACCGCAAGAGCGGTCAGCTGGTTTATCACCTGAGCGTCGTCCTCTTCTTCCTTCCTCCACTCGGGACCGCAAGCACGTTCACTGGTCTTCGTTTTCTTCATGTGATCTAATGCGTAATTACATATATATATATATATATATATATATATATATATATATATATATATATATATATATATATATATATATATATATATATATATATATATATTTATATATATATATATTTATATATATATACAGTCCGGAGGCCGCTACCTTGAGTTTCCGGCCTCCGGACTGGCGTCACGCACACTACCGCGAAGGTTAGCTGCCACGAATGCCAAAACATCCGTTTCCGCTTCTTGAACAACCGTCGGAGTCCTGTGCCGCTTTCTTGTGAAGCTACTCGTCTTGCAAAGGACTTCGCATGTTCTAAGTATTGTTGACGGAATAGTGCGTCCTCCACTATGCAGCATCCGGCGCAGCTTGGCTGCCTTTCTGCTGTCGCCGTGCGCCGCCCCAGAGCAAGGATCATTTTAGGCTTCTGATCATTCGTGAAAGGTAGGACTGTCTGCTTGGTGAGCAGGTCACTGGCGTGGAGATCTCCCGTTATTATCTACGCGCTGACACGTGAAGCAAAAATGATTTACGTAATCGACAACGGCCTATGCTGGCCGTACAGATCCGTCAAAACGCATTAGATGGGCATAGCCTGCGCAAGGTTTATTTGTTTCTATTGCTAAAGGCAACAAAATGAACTTCCACAGCATGAGCGCGCAAAATTACAGTACCAAGTGCAGCGTCACGGTTTCCCGGCTTTCAAATCCCTCTTCCCCTACTACGGTTCCGCTACGCTTATCACTGCGTCAGCGGCGTGTTCTCATGATGTCGCTACCATCATAGCGCGAATCCATGTGTCGAGCTGCCGCCGCTAGTGAAGCTGTGTGTCGTGGCTATTTGCTTGGGAGCACTTGAGTAGGGGCGCACGAGCGCATATCTAATGCGTAATTTGGATGTTTCACGCGCGTTTGGTTTTTCTCGGAAAAACCAACGAGGCAAAACTGAGCACGAAGCAAATACTTGACTAGGAAGTTACTTGAGGTGGCCTACAACTTCGTCATTAATATTGCTACGGAACAGTATTTGCGATGACAAAGAGGCAAGCAGGGTGAAGACAACGACGATGATAAAAGGCTAGCGCGGGCTGTTGCCACTTGGCCAAATGCGGCGTATTTCCTTGTAAATATACTTGTATATAGCTTTTCGTCGGCGTCTTCCCACGTAACAATTTGTTTGCGAATAAAACAATAATTAAAAAGCTCACTAATTAGAAACAATACTTCGTGATGAAAATAATACTACCTGTAAGTACACACGACTACGGCTACTATGGAGTCGGTACCATTTCTCTGGACCTAATTGTTAACAGCGACGCCCGGTATATTTAAAGAATGAGTGTCTGCCGGGATGCCGTAGCGGAACAGGCAATTGTAGATTGAGGAAGCAGGTACGAAAATAACGAAGCTTTATTTCCCACGTTCTGGCCTGGGTCTGCCCTTCGTCAGGGAGTATATATGTATATGTATATTGATTGACACGTGGACTGGTTTATCTTTTGCTGGAGAGCGCTTTTCACCGTTTAACAAATGTTATCGGTCACGTGGGACGCGCCCGCATGTATGGGAAACTTCTCGAAAGTTATCGATGGTTCTGTCTTAGAGAAAAACATTCATCAAGAAGGGACACTCGGCAAAAACTGACAACAGGAAACACGTCACGCCTAGGGTTAATCCCACCCGTAAATTGGCGCGAGCATCGGAAAACAGAATGTGAAATTAACTTACAGACGTCTTATTTATTATTTATTCTTTCCCGCTAAAATTAAAAGTTTAGCGCAGAAATGAAATATACTTTCCGACCTATTTTTCTTGCGTTACCTAGCATGAAGCTAACGGCACGCCAGGCGGCAGATGCATGCGTCATGACCACCGACTGACCAGACTGGCCACCGAAGCCAGCGAGTCCGGTTGCGCATGTGAAGTTCGCCTGTTCGGCGAACCATCTCTTTTGGATGTGGCGTGTTTGTTGGGCTCCCATCGTGTTCTTGCATTCCTTCTGCACTTCCACACCGCACCACTGCACTATTGCACTACGACAAGGTGAGAAAGTTTGTTTGACAGTCGGCGAAGCATTTCAAGCAATTTTGGCTTTTACGGCATGGAACCGACACTTGTGACGCAGTTAGCGAAAAACAGCTCGGCCATCCTGGCGTAGTCAATTTGAGTTAATGACTCATACTGGGAGATGTTTGCGACGCTTTCTATGAGCCCCAACATTATTAAAACTTATTCTGGTTGTTTTTGGGCACGCTCCCAACACACGTGCATTTCTTACGTGGTTAGCGAAAAGAACCTCCGCCTTGTGAGTCATTTTAACGTGTCCTGAATCTTACTGGGACCAGTTTTGGCGCTTCTTCTGACCCCGAACATTATTGTACCAAATTTCATTGCTTTTTTGGGTACTTTTCAAACACAGTGGCCGCATCCAGCGTTGTGACACAGTTAATCCCATCCGCTTGGTGCGCTACAGTCAATTCGGCCGTTGGGCTCTATGGGCATGTCCGCTCTTGTTGAATGTCTTTCTCTATGGTTCTATTGTCACCGAAGCTTGTCTAATCTGATTGCATGTGCGACGCGAATTGTGCAGAACTTTCTGGAAGACACGCGCGCACCACCGATCACTGTGGACCCTTCGATGACTCGTGTATAAAAGCCGACGCGCTTGACCGGCACATCAGATTTTCGAGGATCCCCGACTGAGTTCCCCCTATCGTTGTTCTGTGAGCGTAGCCTGTTTTCGAGGGCGCAGTTTCGCCCAATTAAAAGCTAGTTTCGTCAATAAGTCTTGTTGCATTCTCCAACCTCACTACTACGTGACAACATACATACATGTATGTATGTATGTATGTATGTGTGTGTGTGTGTGTGTGTGTGTGTGTGTGTGTGTGTGTGTGTGTGTGTGTGTGTGTGTTTGTGTGTGTGTGTGTGTGCTTAGTCCCCTCTCTAATTCGATCTAATTACCCGCTTGCAGCACATAGATAATTTTGCGCATTGTTTCTTAAGTTTTCAGTCATGCGCCCAGGATCTTCAGCGTCCTTCCTGCTTCATTCTGTGGAGGATAAATTTGCTGCTTTGCTTATAATCCCGAAATGCAGTGCTTGCATTGGCGCAACACGCCTGCGAGCGAAACCGACGCATTTTGCGGGATCGACTCCCGGCCGCGGCGGCCGCATTTCGATGCGTGCGAAATGCAAAAATACCCATATGCTGTGCACAGGCTGTACAATAATGCAACGGAGGGGGTAAAAATTAACCCCGAGTCTCCCATTACGGCGTGCCTCATAATGATATCGTGGTTTTGGCATGTAAACGTCAGAACGTCAGGAACGTAAAACGCCTTTTCTCTGAGTGACTTATGTCCGTTATATGGGCGATTGGCGAAGAATCGGGTGATCTAGGAAAATAATTCGCATGAAAAAAAAAACTAGTAAAATTTTTTGAAATGGTCCAAAGCAACATGGGGCCAAATAAAGAATTACAAATTTATCAATGAAACCGTCTTGATTCGATCGCGAACTTCACAGTGATGTGATGGCCCTCGTTGTCTTGTTGTCCGACGTCTGGCACAAGCGCACCGGTTTCGTTAGCCAGCGAGAAAAAACGAAATACTGACAGTTACCATGGTTAGTGCTCAAAATATTTCCCGATATATTCGCTAGAACGACATGTAAAGCTAACGTTAGCAGCTTTTTGCATAAACGAGCAGAATAAGCCGAACACTTTTGTTACTTACGTTTGATGATGATGATGTCCTTGATGAGTTTGGCGCTTACCCACTCGAGCGTCCGGAAACTTACGTTTCTGGACGCTGTGCTTGTTGTTGCTGTTGTCGTCGTCGTCATCACCCTCACTGTTGGTGGCGCTATATTGGCTGGACCATTGCACGTTTCTTCTATAATTACACGCACTGCTCCGACATTCGGGCTAACAGTGTCCCTCGATCAGTATCAGCATGGTTAGCGCTACTTTTACCACGTTATCTCAAAAACGTGAGAAGTGTGGCTGAGTAAAAAAAGTCAAGTCTCCGTTTCCAGCAGGAGAGAGTCACCTTTCTCTTACCACTTTGTTATTAACTTATCTCTGCACACAACACCCCCGTGTCGTGCACTGAACTCACAAGAACGCAACCTCGAGCCGTTGTATTACGCAGCGGGGTGTCTTCATTACTCTATAGGATAGAAGTGCCTTGGAGAAGCTTTATATTCTTCGTTTGCTCTTTTTTTCATATATCTTCTTTGCTTTACTGATTAAAGTTTGTTTATCCTGCGGAAGTTTAATGTCCCTTCATATTTTTGCTTGCGAACGCCTTTTTATTATCCTCTCTCACATACACAGATTCTTCGTTGTTCTTTTTTCTTTAAGCGCAGGGACCCGCCGAGTGCGGTGCGAAAAGAAACCTGGAGGTTGGTGAGACGCGGGATTCCTTAAAATCGCCTCTACGCGACATGAAAAGGAAATGAAAATATCAAAGAAATAAAAGGTCATTGAGCAAGTCAATATCAGGGGACAGGTCACTGCCCACTTTGGCCGTTCTTCTTAATCAAATAAAGTATCTTCTTCTAAAGTCAATGAACCAAAGCTGCCCTCACTGTTTACCTGTTTCTCTTATTCTCCTTCAAAAGCGCCAGTTTTCAGGCTGGAATCTTCTTCTTTTTTCCGCAGAGTTCAGCTTTTACGTTCTTCTGTACCTCCCAGTCACCTCGCTCGGGCAAGGTGAATGGAACCTCGCCTTTTTTTGTTATTCCAGCGAAAGTATATGATTTCTAAGCACAGCCTATCCGGTCGTGGTTGGCAGGCGTGCTGCCAGTCACTCATCGCATTTGCTTGATTCGTTCTCTTAATTTTTTCCACCTACTTCACACGTAGTTTATCATCCCTTCTGATAAGTGAATTGTGAATGGCTCTTCTTTCTTTTTTCGGTTATAACCGCGCCACCGCTGCGCCAGTAATTCTGGTTAACGCTCTAAGTCCTAGATCTAGTACACATAACACTCAAGAAATTAGATGGGAAAACGGCGCCGCCATAGCGCAATTGGTGAGAGCACCGCCCGCGTAATGCGATGACGTGCATTCCTATCCCACCTGCGCCCTGTTTTTATGTCGTCCACCTTTTCATTTCCCCTTATTTGTCACTGCTACATTTCAATTAAAACATGTAATTCCGCCTATGCTTTCGTTGATGTCATTGTGTCTTGGCTTTATATGATCGTGATTTGCAGACATCGGCGCCATGCTGTAGACAAACTGCTCGGCACGTTTGGTCAATACCGCCTGCTCCAAACGAGACAGTGCTACGGAACTTACGGGCACTCTCTCTCTCTCTCTCTCTCTCTCTCTCTCTCTCTCTCCTTTTTCCCTTTCCCTTGCCTTCTTTCTTTGAATTCACCAAGTACCGTTTACCCCAAGCAGGGAAGTCAGCCGGACGTCCGTCTGATTAATCTCGTGGCCTTCCTGTTTGTGTGTTTGTGCTTTCTCTTCAACGGTCGACGCTATTAGAGAGACAGATAATTGTGCATCACTGAAGTGGGGCCTTCTCTGGTTTTCAAGAAGAACGTTGTGCTGCCTGTTCTGTCTTAACAAAAAGCAACCATGACAGACAGATGCGTACATTTCGCAATCAAGCTTTCCGGATCCGGATGTTGAATGTGCAATGCATGGCAAAGGCAATCTTAACGACGAACGCAGAATAGTTTTGCTTGTTCCGATGCATGTTCAAATTGCCAGGTGCCAGTTCTCCGCAATGGCAGACACCTTTCGGCGTACCGAAGATGACCAAGAGCGGAAGCGAGGCTCCAACTCGCTCAGCGCAATGCTCCTTTTGTGCATATGATTTGTAAATAAAAGACATAATGTATACCTACCGCACATACAGAAACACACAAAAAAAACGTAGACACAGAGTCACACGCATCTTCTTTGGGGCTACGTCCTGGGGTTACAATGTGACCCTCATCAAGCAGCGGCTATAGGCGAAGAACACGTCATCGTGTAGCACAGTCTGCAAATATTCTCGCACGTGTGTTTATCTTCCACATAACATCATTGATAAAGCTTGTATAAGGCATTAATTCTTATTCTTCCCCCTTCTACTGCCTGCATACAGACTCATACGCCACATACACGCTATTCAACTTCACAGATAAAGAACAAGTTCGACAAAACGATCCTGTTGTTGAGGGGTTACAAAAGGATGGAGTTGGCAGTACCGTGTCGTATATATTGGGGCACATATGTGTCGTTTTTTACTACCGTCTTAGTAGCAACAACAGCCCATTTTATCTAATGTGTCACAACGAAGTGAGGGAGAATCTTTCATAAAATAGCAGGCTTGGTAGCATAAATTCCGTTTAGTGTGCGTTGTACAACGTACAAATCTACGTGAAAAAAAAATTAATGATGATTTAGCCGTGGAGTGGGAGAAATTCATTAGGAATACGTCCCACCTCTTTGGGGTCCCTGATGCATGATTTAAACCGCGTTCACCACATTGGAAAGTGTGATTCAGGAGCTCACTCGGCACGTGTCCTGTATCATGGAGGAGACAAGTGCAACTCGCGGTGGTCCGGAGCAAATAGCTCTAAGCTCTCGCAGCTCTTCTCTACCTCTACCACGTGATCGGCTTCCCATTCTCCACATATATAAACTTTTTTATTTTCATTTTGACACTCCTGATTATAAAGCATTAAGAAAGTGCCACCATTCGCATTCGCAGATACGGACCTGTATACTCACAGAAAGTATTTTATTTCAAACTGTTGTTAACAAACGAATAACAGACAATCGAGATAACGGGTGTGATACAAGCGAAGGCGGGTGGGCAATGAAATATAATCTGCACGAAGCTGAAATCTTTGTGAATTCAGCCTCAGAGCAAACATTTTCGGATGAGTGGGCTGTTTAAAGCGGTGTGGTGTTGCGCCTCTGTTGGCAGCTTTGACCTTCTGGAATTTTATTGCATGATTTTGTCGATCTGCGACTGTGACTTCCGGGTTGAAACACCGCCAGCTTCCGTATACATCAAACTTGTGTGGCCACAATCAACACCATGACCAGATTTCCACCACCCTGACTTTTACCTAGATCTGGCTCACTACCTTTAATACTGCACCTCTTAAGAGACTGTCCTTTATGCTGAAAAGTTTCACTACCACGACGGTTTCTTTTCATCGAATTACGCATGAACTAGACTCTTGATTCCCATGTTCTGCTGTCTACCCCTCCTCCTCACCCTCACTCCGCTTATTGGGGGAAGTTTCCAATGATACCTTTCCTCAGGCGAAAGTTAATAAGAACACCGTCGGAGCATTTTGTCTCAGTCAGACTACTAGCTCTCTCACGTGGCTTTCATATGTGACGCAATTGTAAGTCTAGTTACACGAAATAAATGTCATCCAGACAAAAGGCTAGCTGAAATGAATTCTCCTCTCCTGGAGAACTCCGCAGCGTTAACATATTTACGTGTACAACAAGGTCCACGCTGACCAAGCGTTAGTGACACTAAGAACTCGCAAGCGGCCTACTTCTCCAGACACGTCTGTTTTATTGACCAGTCCATCGCCTTTATCACCCGCCGTGTTGAATTGGCGCCGCTCCACCTAGTGATGCTGGAAGTGCGAATACTGGAGCGTTCATTTGTATTTTTCAATTTTCCCGAAAACAGAAATAACAAGGTAGATAACATTCAAGTGAGTGAAATGCAGCGTTTTAATCAGTGATAGGATGGCCATTTAGCGAGTAATAATGCAAAAAAAGCTTCTCTAAGCGGGATACGATAGGAAAGGTAGAGCTCACAGATGAAAAAATTGCGACAAAGCTCCTCCTTCTTTATAAACGTATGTCGCAAAGAGTGGGAGAGAGAGTGAAATCTAGATGGCTAAAAGATGTCCAGCTGCGGAACGGGCCGTATTCAGAGGAAGCATTTCCTGTAGGCGCCATCAGCCGTGGCATTAATGCATTCCATTCAACGGCGCAGTAAAGGCTAAGATCGATCACGATCTGGGGACACAGAGTTGGGGAGAGCCGGGATTAAGGATGCGGTCTCCACACCTGCTGCGCTACTGCAGCGAGCACGCCACTGCTCTTTGTGCTTTTCCTCGCTCTCAGCCTCTGTCGAAGACAGCTGGGGGGGAGGGGGGGAGGATTGATCGATGCTGCCTCTGTGTGCGGGCAGACGAGAGCTTCCAAAATAGATGCAGGTATCGGGGGTGGCCTGAGTTAGACGGTGGTCGTCTATGCATATCACGAACAAAAAGAAGGTTGGAGTGGTGGGCGGTAATGGGCAAGGTCTGGCGTGCTGCCTTAGGTGGGAGAAACTACGGCATAAAACCACAGAGTAGGATAACAGTTCCCGTCTCTCTCGTATCTTGAGGCTGGTGACAAGCAAGAAATGGGAGACATCTGATAGAGTAGGCGTTTCCACGGTAGAGCAAAGGAAAAAAAATACGCCATACGACGTGGGTGCCGCACTTCTACTGCGATCACAAAAGGTGGTTGTGGCACCTCTGGTGCTTCGTCAGCAAGCAGGAGACGAAGACCGTGCCACCCTTCAAAGAGCTATAGCCGGTCCCTTTCATGTGGACATTGCTAGCAACCAAAGAAGAAATAAGTGGACCTTTTGTTTATCCACTTGGTTGCGTGGCAGCGGTTTACGGATGTTCGGAGACCCTTTCACGGGAAGGTTGCTAACACCAAGGCATTCGCAGAAATGGGCAATTTACAGATTTACTTCATATGCGTTAGTGTATTTCACGTTCTCCCGGTACCAAGGAATTTAGCTTAACGTGTTATTTAAATATAATAATCTGGAACGTTTATGGGGTACTTACTAATGAAACCAGATTCATCGGACGCCAAAGGGGGACAGGAGTAAGAGATAGAAACGACGTTTCACATTAATTCCATGTTTTGTGTCTGTGAAAGGAATTTTTTTTCCTGAGCTATTCAGTAAATTTGTGCTTGTGCTTTGGAATTATTCCACGTGCTTCGAACACCATATGCCGGACAAACACGGTATCTTAATGTTGGCTGAGTCTGCTATTTCGCTTGGCTACGGCTCGTTAACCAACGCATAGAGAAGTCAATGTTGCATGGTAGAGAAAACGTTCAAACCGTAAGTAGTTCTGAGTTATCGCAGCTGTGCGCTCTTATAATGGTTCGGACAGCGAACCGTTAACGTGCCCTCGCTTGATTGACCAGAACCCTGCTCTTGTCAGCAAAAGCGTCATTGTAGCCAATCACATGAGCACGAGCGAATGGTCCACTTTCCGAACCGTTATGCAATTGCAGCTGCGGCTGCCTCGTTTCTGGCAGTGTTTCACTTTGGTGCCTGCCTCCCAAGTCTTCGACCGTGGTGTCACTACACCCCAGATATTTGCAAAAGGTTTCGGCACCACAGCGCATGTATTTCTGGACAACTCGGAGTCCGGAAAGCCCACAGCATGACAAAACGCCATTCTACCTGTACAGAGTGGGACCACGGTGGTTCAAGCAGCGCGTGTCGCCTCTAAAGTGGGATGTCTGGTCCCCTTACGGTTCATGGAAATGAACCCCAGATGCTTCTATTTGTCAGAGCCAGTTAGAGGATTTCATTGCGTGGTGTGCCACGAGCGATCTACCAACATTGTGTACTCGCATTAACTGATTCAGTCTATTAATAAAGCGTTTCTTTATTGATGCATTGTTCAAGCTGCTATATTGTCTGTGTAGGACGTGTTCATTTTCTAGTTCGATGTGAACTACTGCCAAATTTTTACTTCGTCAAAATATTTTATTGGCGATGCAGGTGAGCCACGTATCCAAGAGATTGCCAGCACGTTTTAATTGCAACATCTACATAAGATCACGCTCCGATTGACAGCAATAGCAAAGCTTTGCTCGTAGTTATGTGGACAACGTAGATTTCACGACGCAATCGCTTAGAAACTAAACAAGCATAACGCCACGTGTCCAGTGACGCACGAGAGAAGAGTTTGCTCAATGAGTGCCAGCACTCGCATCCACACCGCTGGTGTGTGAAACACTACATGCTTTCGCTCCCTTCCTTATACGGCGTTGTTCCTCCATACTCAGCCGTTCGCATGACTTCTAACACTGTGAGTGCAGGAAAGCAGCGCGCATCAAGCCCTCAACCTTCTCGACTTGACTTCGCATGCTCGCACTTCACCTTTGCACACGCGCCAGATCACGTTGGCTACAGCACACGGCGCACGGTCAGCCCGGAAAGCGCGCGGGTGCATCCGGATAATCGAAAGTGCACAATATAATACTAATATTAACACTAATAATAAGAACACGCGCTACCGGTGCTGTGTGGAATCGCAGCGCCATCCAGGGAAACGCAGAGCAAGCGCCTGTCGCGGTGATACGATCTGGACCGGGTGAGGTGGCTCTTCACCCCAAGAATCGAGAAACGACGACGAAGCCAGGCATCGTGATGACTAAAAAAAGTTGAAAATATTGTATTCATTTCACTGGTACATGTTTACTCACTCTTCTCCGAGTCTCGAGCGGTTCTGATTAACACGGCAGAGAAGGTGGCCTTAAATAACTCCTTGAGGTCTTGTGCTCGTCGCTGTCTTCTTGAGGAACCTGTGGAAATATTAGTACTTTCGTCAGGTACTGCTGTCGACGACCTCCTGCCCATGGGTTTTCGTTTCTTCGTCGTTCCCTTTATGTGAGCTCGGGGAATAAAAGTAGTGACGCTGTTTCGGAGGAAAGGGAAATTATGTCGACATGGGGACGCCCGCTTGAACGTTTGTCACACTTGACAGGTTGATCATACGGCGGCCAAGGCGGGCTTAATTACTCCTTGTGGTCTTGTGGTCGTCGATGTCTTTTTGGGGAACCTGTGAAAGTACTAGTGCTTTTGTCAGGTTCTGCCGTCGACGACCTCCTGTCCTTCGGGTTTTCTTTTCTTCGTCCTTCCCTTTGTGTCCGCTGGGGGAATAAAAGGGGTGACGCTGTTTCAAGGAAGTGTGCAGATATGTCGGTATAGGGTCCCCCGCTTGAATGCTTCTTATACTTGACAGGTCGATACCCAGGCTTATCGTAACATCCTTTTCCGGGACGAGGCAAATGATCTTGTCATGGGAACGTACGTCTGAATGTCTCTCACGTTTGACAGGTCGATAATAGCAGCAGTTAGATAAGCCTTTATCATAACAAACTGCGCCCCTCTCTGAATGGGTGCGGGTCCTTTATTGCACGTAGGAAAAGCGTCTTGGTAATATGATGCGCGACACGTAAAACGTTTCACAACATCATGACAGCCGTTGGGATATTGATGTAGGATTGCATTCAATATGATCTGCAAAACGATGCCTGAGGTAGAAGGGGCCCCAAAACTGCGCGCTGGCGTCGGCATGGGCGCGTTGAGCGTTGTCGGGCCCTTTGATCGAAGCAGGATGTCTATAGCAAGCGAAACCATGCGCTTTGATGTTACACATACGTGTGACTACAATAACGGAATATTTGCTAATATATGAAATTACTCACTACCAGGTTATCCCAGCACATGAGGCCCCATGTACAAGTTCTCTATCAAACATCTTCGCATAAAGCACGTTGCCCGCTCAGTGAGCCTTCTTCAATGTAGTTGATTAGTTCCGCGGTGGCGTGCTGTCATTCTTAATTAACAGTGACCGCTCATCACTGTATTGTCTCTTTTTTAATGAGGGCGCAAACCACGCATCACAAACAAAAGTGCCCAGGATGGAGCAAGTGGGTGAATACACGAGACAGTGACCAAACAGGGAATCCGTTTATATTTTTTTATAATGCCTCGAAATGACGTTTCGTATGGGCCCCACACGATGACTGCGGTACTTGATTAGTGATGGTGATACGCGAAGTGAAAGAGCCACGCTTCTTCTTGCCTTATGGAGGCCGTGTTATTGATGGTGTTGTTTCGTGCTTATACTCACCTGCTGTAGCGGAGAGAGCGAGCGAAGAAAGAAAAACACTGAGCCAAATTTCGTGTTTTTTTCGGGATAGATGTCATCTATCATCGCGCCTGTTTCTGCGACTAGTGTCATTAACGGCTGCAAGGCGTGGCAGATAAGCTAGTGTGTTCGGCTAGAATGGCCGGAGTGCTAGCGCTGTCGCACTGCATGTACTCATGATGAGAACCAAATAGCTCTTTGTCGACAAAATAGCAATTTGGTGTTGTAGCTCGGACATATAATCACAACGCTTTCACTAGTCTGGCAAAACTTAGAAGTGCCGTGACTGTGTCTGGCTAATGGCTGCCTCTGGGGTGTGTTTCCTCTCTAAGCATGTCATTGTCGCTCTGTTGATGGCGTGATAAGAGCTGGTGAAGCTTTAATTGTTAGGAAAAAAAGAAAAGATAGTGTTTTGTATTGGTTAGCACTGATAAAATTGTGAAATCTATGCAATATATTTTAAATAGACGAGTTGTGTTTACGAAGCTTCTTTTTATTTCTTTCCAGCACATGGCAAAGCAGTTTTGTAGAAATCACGTGGAGGCCATCTCAGAACATTTCTTTGGAAAAATGTTTTGATGTGTATCCATGTTCATCTTTATGTAGGTCTTCAGTGGAAGCGTTTACAATTGTCGAACAAACAACGTTTTTTAATGTCCTACCTGGCAAACAGAAGTACCCTTGTCTAAACCTAGGCTCGAGGGGGGAAGCCTTCAACGTTCAATATATATCGCATAAAGTTTCCATCTTCCATCGACTTGTCTCTTCTAGGCTACAAAGATCCTTTTTAGGCAGTATTGCAAATTTCAACGAGGGCCCGCAGTGATTCTCTACAAGCAAGGTGCAACACCTGACGAATGATCCTGAAGACCATCGGAAGATACGCTTTTTATCGCGACTTCATCCATACCGATCACGGTGTCTATTCCGTTACAAAATGTTGATTATTCGAGTTTTTATAGAAAAGATTAAGAGGACAGCGCTTGCCTTGTCGTCTTCTTTGCACTTCATCTTTCTTTCACACTGTTAATATCGATAAGCTACAAACTAGCACAAACGCAAACATTGCTTAATAAATTTCCACCAATAAACATGTCTAAGAAACCACGTACAGTGAATAAAACTCGCGATCTTAGCACCTGCAACCACTCAGGGAAAATAGCATCCTGTCACTGATCACTTGGTCGTAGTTTTTTTATGCCAGCTGTTGGCGGACGCAGTCCGACCGGCGTGAATTGTAAAAGCTTGCGGGTAGGTAAATTTATTGCAGGTGACACAAATGCAGGCTCTTTTAGTTATTGTGTGCTCCACCCCCCAACATACACACACACGCTCACACTCTCTCACTCGCACTCTCTCACTCGCACTCTCTCACTCGCACACTCTCACTCGCACACTCTCACTCGCACACTCTCACTCACACCCTCTCAGTGACTTACTTTTATACAGTTTTCCTCAACGCCATGCCCTCTACGGTGTTTTTGTAGCCTTACACCTGCTGCTAGACGGTAAACACGCGTGTCGCACAAACTCAGTGTCTTCATTCAGTAACTGTGCGTCCTCTCACACTACACGACGAGGTTACCTGGTAAAGAAATTTTTTTTTTGCAGGCTAGTTGATTCATAATGAATGCACTGCGCAAAATCTACACTCCAAGGGGGTGAATGGGGGGAGTGGTTAAGAGACACATGAGAGGAAAGAGGTCAAAAAAAAAATGTTCGTAGTTTGAGCGCGTTTCTCTCACATCTCTGCTTCTTTTTTTCCGTCACTACAGAATTACTTATCTGGTGAGTTCTAACTCAATGTGGAAAGAAGTCCGCTTGCCGATCTTTTCTTTAACTAACTGAATTTTCTCAAGCATGTCGCGCAATTATTGTAATAAATGAATAAAGGTGCGAGCCTTAACCAAACGCATTCATAAAACAATTCTGTGGGAAACATACCAGCAACATAATTATCCTTCATGAGACTTACTTACTAGAGGCACAGAAGACGCAATGCTGAAGACGGACGCTGTCTTCTCCGTGAATAGATGTCTCATTTTATTGAAGTATCAGTAAGCCCTAGCACCGTCGCTACTACGGTGCCGATAATTCCGCAGTGATTGCCACGCGAAATTACTGCCGATGTCATGTCGAAAATAAGAACCGCTGTTACTTTCAAGGGGTACTAAGGCAGCTGTGTGAGCACCTTTAACATATCTGCAGGATAATTTGTTCTCTTTAACCAATGTGTTACAGAAAGCAAGCGAAGTAAAAGTAAGTCTGAAAGCTTATTCCCATTAAACTAAAGCAGGGCGCCGAGGCAAAAGGGCAGAGCCTGAAAGGTTCCTGGTCACTCGTAGAACAGTTGGCATTGTGCAGAAGCAGAATCCCAACTGTTTGTGTGCAAGTACCCAAGTATGCAATTCAAGTACGCAAATGTTGCCTTTATATGGTTATTGCAGTTTGATGAAATGCAGTCACACAGTGCTTGTGAACACAATACCATGCGATTTTTTCTCGTTGCACTGAGCTTCAGGAATCGAGAACCGTGCGTTCGCTGCGATCCCAGCTCTAGCACCAGTTGAGCTGAGTTGATACCCGTAGGCGCTTTTCACAGATTCGTAATCTTTGCCCGTCTAGTATTGCATCGCTTGTTATTCGATGCACCATTCGAGGAAACTTGCAACGACTTTGTAAGAATTTAGAAGCTACCTGTACATTTCAGTCTTCCACTATATTGAAAGGCTTCGTCCCATCGCTTCATCCCAACGGCCAGTTGTTGGAATATATTAATGCGGAGTACTAAGCTGAGTATATCAGTATTAAAATTGTGACCGATGCCCTTATCAAGTAAAACATACTCGCTCGTGATCACCCTTTCATCCACTCACTCCGTCATTCGCTCACATGTCCTAGCTGTTTGGTAAATCCAACCTTCCCGTATTTTATGTGCTGTCACTGCGGCGAAAGCGTAATCAATCAACATCGAGACCTCCAGGTTATTGCACCAGATTCTGCGCGTATTGCTGTAGGGACAGTAACGAAAGACGGACGACCAGGCATAGAACGACGTGTGCACAAAGGGCAGCGAATCGAGAAAAAGGAGCCCATTTAAAAGAGAGAGATCAAGAAAGCCGCATGCAAGAAGGTGAGAATAAATGGCGGCAAGGAATAAACACGAAGTGCCACCGACCGGAACGGAGGCCAGAGCCAATAGGGCGAGGTATCACGTTTATTCTCGGCTAGGCGCGAGCCAGCTGTAAATTGTGCGCCAAGCAGCTGTCCAGCTGTTGCCAGAAATACAAGGAGCGGCATTCGCTGCAAGCGGGAACTTGCTTCCCTTCCTTGCCGTTGCCTCGGCTATTGTAGACCAAGGGGGTCGAGCAGAGACGCTGGTGGTCAACACTATAAGCGGAAAAATGGTTTTACTTTTACCTCTCCTCCTTTTCTACCATACAGTCTTATTCTCATGCAGTTCCATCGCACGCTTATTTGTCTGTATATTTGTCTCTCACCCCTTTGCAGCAATGTTATACTCCCAGCGCGCTTAAGCGTAGTTCGCATCCAGCGCAATGGGCCGTCATTGCGCTTGGCTTCAGAAAGCATGCCTGAGGTGCATAAAAGCGCGCGTTTTACTCGCAGTTTCACGCAGGCTCAATTTTTTTTATAGCACCGACTTTCGGTTTGATATGTTGCTCCTTGTAGACGGATTCTGGTATGATTCGCTCATGTTATACGTGTGATCACATATTGTTGATCACATACGATTACAGTGGCACACAAACGAACACGCGCACACGCGCGTACGCACATACAATGAATCAGTGAATCTGTGTATGATGTTCTTGAAAAACAATGACCAACCCTTGCCCTACTAGAAAATGGGCGTAAGCGAAGCTTGTCTTGCGTGCACTTGACCATTGTCACAGTTAAGTAACCCACAGGTAACGGTGCCGGATTGCTTCGGCCTCTCACTCCCTCAGTTTGGGATCTTCTCGTTACTGTCGGATTGCCTGGGCTGAGGCGGCTCTTACGGCTGGATCGGCGCGCCGACGGCGATCCCTTTCATGGGCGAGTTATCGTCGTCGCTTGTCGAAGGCTGCCCATTCCTCGGGGGAACGCACAACACGTGGCCGTACCATCTGTTTTCCGAGACTGAAGTGAATGGAAACGAAGCTGACCCAGCGTGCGCAAAGCCCTTTCCTGCCCTTCGCCTCCCCGGTGGAAGAGAAACAGCTCTGACTGGTTGCGCGCGTGGCTTGAGCGCGCGCCTGTGCCGCTGGAATTCTTGCTAATGACTCACGCTTCGGCGCCGGCGCAGGTGCCAATTCATCACACCACCATTCCGCAGCTGCTCTTCTCGGGGAGAAATGGTATTTTTTTTCCGTGACCGTGTCCACGCCACTTGTGAGCAAATTAGGCTTCGCTTGAAAAAAAATACATTTAGTGCGGCAAGCGATTCTGTGCCCCATAATTTACTTGCCTGGCAGCTCCGTGAATGAACGTAGACACGATGACTACAGGATCATCAGAACCTAATTGTGGTATAGAGCAATAGGCTGTATTTCCTAACGCACGAAACACGGTATCCAATCTACCGAATGTTTGCCAATCATTTGGAAGCAAGAACATCAAAAGGTTACTTCTCACTTCTTCATTCCTAAATTGTATGATTGTACATACAATGTGCTGTTCTCATCTTTTCTTCAAACTTCAGTGTCATATATGACAAGCATCCTATCAACACTATGTACTTCCTTCTTTGCCTTCATTCTAAACTTAGAAAAAGCGCAAATACAGCGTCAAGAGCTTACTCGAGCATTTCAGGAAAGAACTTCGCTTACCCCAAACGTCCATTTTTTCCCTCGCGAACAATGTTCCATTTCCTCTACGACAGACAGCAACCGTGACGTAGTGTGCGCTTCGTGAGGACCTCTCGGAATCAATTCGACTTTACTCTGCCCTGTTTCAAAGAGCACGCTAGAAAAAAGGGGCTGACGAGGGGCGCAGAACAAAGGCAGCGAACAGGGCTTGCGGTACTCTACAGATGGGAGCCCACGCGTTCAGTGGCGCCCATCAAAGAAGAGAGTACGGAGACAGCTGTAAATGACCAGTAGAAAAGAACACAAATGCATCGTGCATCCGCGCAATAAAAGAACAACAACACCAACTACAACAACAACAACAACAACAAAAGTTTGTACACAGCGCTCATTCACTAATGGTGGCGTGGTGACCATCCTAGCAAAACTAAGGAACGGCTACCGAGGCGGAAGAAATGAGACGCGCAATGTGTGCGAAGCAATGTGCCTGAAAGATAAAGCAAAAAAAAAAAACGTCGGTGTGGGTGAGAAGAAAAGAAAACAAGCGACAAAGCGAAGGAATCATGAAGAGGCGTAGAATTGCCACTGAAGCTGGCAGAGGGAGAACTCAAGCGGAAGTCTGCGAGGCAGTCCAACGTATACAAGCTATCCTGTACTAACAGAAGAAGGTGGGAAGAAATGTTTCAGATACAGGCGAGACAAAGAAATGTTTCAATAGCACTGGACACAATCTGAGAGTTTGCCTTAGCGTAAACCGAGGAGTAAAGAGAATGGGTGCCCACATCAGAGTGTAAAAAAAAATTAAGTCGAGGGAAGTAAAGTTAACGGTAAAAAGAAAAGGACAAGTTAGGGAACATTATCCAGCGCCGTCAGAACGACGCTTCTGCTTGTTGGTTGTCTTGCAGTAGGCACAACACGGAATGAAATGAGAGAAAAGGAATAATCGCATGGATCATAAAGTTTTAACAATATTAAGGGAATCTTACGTTAGCTTTACAGACTGTGACGCGTAAGTTATACTCTGTAGAAGTTTCTCCAGAACTTTTTTGTCCCTTCAGTTGAGGATGATATGGTCTCCAGAGTAAGCACCTAGCGGTTGTTTTTTCTGTTTTAAGCATTTTAGGTTGGTCACCGAGACATTAGAGTTTTGGAAAGTGTAGCGCAGGCTTCCTTCGACCCACTGAGAGCAATCTAGTGCCAAATTCTTACAAGGCTAACATCGGAAACCTGAAAAATATTGACTGCTTTTCGTATTGGGTATGTTTCAAACTTCTTTCCTGGGCCGATCGTTGAGGTCGTGCACAGCCACGCCAATAGAAGTACGCGATTTTAAGGTTTGAGCTCAGTAAATTGTTTCCCATGGTTAATATTTAAGGCTGAGAAGGTTTACGATACAAGGCATGCGCTGTTGGTGTTTTGTTTGATATTATGTCAAGGATGTAAGACCTGGCATGAGCAATTTTGGTGAAATAATAAGGGAGCAATATAACGCGTATATACCGCGTGTCATGTATAGCATGGCGTGGCATACAGCATACGTATACCTAATTATATCCAGAATCACATGGCTACGCTGTGCCGCCAGCAAAATTTTCCTTGTAGACTGTCCTTATCGATATGGCTATCGCAATGAAAATCAAGCAACTAACATGCAATAGTTTCCTTGTAGAGTGTCCTTATAATAGCTATCGCAATGAAAATCAAGTAACTACCATGTAACCTGCCAAATTCCAGCGCACAATACACCCGGAGAACATGAATGTTTTACGTTGAACAAAGCGCAGATTACAAGCGCACCAATACGCATGCATCAAAGCATGACAACGATGCGTCCCAAAAAATGAAGAGACCAGGATAAGTAAAAAAAAAAACAGCACCGAAAGTAAGAAACACGCAGGTTGTAAAACCAAAGTGGCCCGTTACGCCGACGAGAACGCATCGTGAAACAATAGTGGGCGAAATGCGCAAGCTCGCTGCACGTCTGAAACAATTCACTCATGTTTTTGAGTTTCTTGAAGGAAATGGACGTGGTGGTGGAAGAGGGAATGGCAAGCGGGACAGTATAAAAAAGTAAATGAGCGAAAAAGGAGGAAAATGCTGAAAGAAGAAACAGTCCGCACGTTGCACTTTCTCCCATGGCCTTTATCCCAGGGGATGGCTGCCGCGATATAGCAGGAGGAAAATACAGCCGATGTATTCGCCGCAGCTATAATAAAACTTTGTAATGTATTTATCTCGTATGTATTTCTTTTATTTATTTATTTGTTTCTTTGTTTCTTGGCCAGTTTCTTGGTTGGTTGGTTTGTTAGAATGTAGGATGGTGTTTTGGACCGGGTACGAAAAATAAAGAAACGTGAAGAAAAAGAAATGAAGAAAGGCGAATAAACGAAAAAGACACGTCCCTTACAGTTGTTTCACGTGCCTACATCCCTCGGAAAATGTCGCACTCGATCCTTTCCGTCGTCATCTGCACTAAAGATAAAGAGCGGAATAGAATGGCAGGATTGGGGCGACGGAGAAGGAGAGAAAGAAAAGAGTTTTGCCGCAGCATTCGGGACAAAGTAAGACCTGCGAACCACTGGCGCGGGTCTCACATGACCACACGTATTACCCGAAGGGAAGGAACCAAGACTGAGACTAAGGAAGAAGAAAAAAAGAAAAAGACAAAGAGACATCGGAGCATACACTGAATTCTCGACAGCCCCGGGATGACCACGGGAATTAAGCGAGAGTTCTGCGGTGCTATTAAGAAGCCCGTATTCCTTTAGCGGGTTGCACGGCCAAAAGCACGCACAGCCACAGCTTCTGGTTGCTTGATTCTTAGTTGATTGTGAACACCGCAGGCCCTAGCGACGAGCAGATGGAGCGAGTATCAATAGATGAGCCAAAAGGCCGCAATATAGATAGGACGGCGGCTCTTCGCCAAATGAAATAGAAGACGGAAAAATAAAAAGCGGTGAGTAATTGAAACCAGAAAGCGGGTAGAGCACAAATGCACACATGCTGTGTTGTTTTCCTGCAATATTGTCTCCTGTAAGGACGGACTGTCCTGTTTTCATTAAACTGATTGTACCGAAAATACACCACCCTTAAAGGGGCCCTGCGAGGTCCTTTTCTGTTCACTATATTTGCTCTAGATCTATCCTCAGCATTTCATAACACACAGGGCAAATGGCAGACGACTGAAGCAATAGGAATGACTTGTTATTCATCACGGAATATTGCATTGGTCTTGGTTGTCGGCGATTCGCTGTTTCAATTTTGCTAGAAGCACCGAAACGAGGAGCAATGACACAATGCCCCGACGAAGCAAAATGCGTTATTGTTGGAATCAACTAATGCGAGTGCTTCTAAACTTAAAGCGGGCGATGACTTGTAAGTTGATGCAGCTTCTGCTCCAAGAATAGCGGAAAATTTGTGCTTCTTTACCGACATACAATTTCATATCGCATCGAACTCTAGTCGTTTCTCACCCACGTGCTCTCTATTCAATCAAGCTCATAGCACCTCTCAACATCTCAAGGCATCAGTCATATGAACAGGGTAGAAAACCGAACCCTTTTCCAGTTTGCCTGCCTGCATTTCCTTTCTTCCTCTCTTCCCCCATAATGAAAACGATTTGTTTATATGCGCACAGGCTTATCACTGACTTCAGATGTCGCCTGTACACAGGCTGTTTCGCTCAACTTGTGCCAAACATTAAAAGCATGCAAATGCTACGTAGCTGGACAGATACCAAGGATCCTCCTAATTAGATAATTACCCAATACTATAATTACATGAAAAGTGTAAATGAGGCAATTGCAAAGCAACATGAGAAACTCCCGATACTACTTTCTGTTGCTCAATGTATGCTGCATGAACATGTTTTTCCGACCGCGAAAGACGCCCGCCAATACACGCAAAGTGCATTGAGCTTACGCCTTCGTCTTTTGTTGGTGCTTCGCTGCCCCTTCGACGACTCGGCCTTTAACGGCCTCCTTTAGAAGTCGCCTCTCAATCAAACGTGACAATATATTTATGCAAGCTTCTCCTTAGAAAGATAGCGTTCATACCGTAATGCTGAATGGAAAGCTATTATATATGACAACACATTTCATGCGCAAGATTTTAATGCCAGTGCTCCTTGCAGTCTTATACTCATTTCCCACTAGATACTAGCGTAAATTTCATAATTTGTTTTTCTGACAAAGTGCAATGAATCAACACCAACAGCACCAGGAATCTACTTTCGTGAGGACGCCAACTGAATAGAAAATATGATACGCCTCTGTACCGCTTTGGAGAACGGCCGGGATATTGCTGCAGGACCAGGGCAAGTCACACACTTATAAACAATGGGGTACAGCCTATACATGAATAACTTTGTGAAATATTTATTACCAAAGCTACATCTACGGCCTCACATGAGAATATACGACACATTTCTAAATACGCTGTACCAGGAATACACTGTGCAAGGAATATCGACACGCTGTACAGGACCTTATCAAATGAGCTGTGGTTTTAGAACATGGCGCAAAAATTTTCTTGCACAGTTTCTTTCCACCCCCATGCTTAGCAGCTCATCTGGTAACTTCTGCCATATAAGTACCTCATGCGTTTTGTGCTAGAAATGTGTTTGCTGGCCAGTAATGCCGCGCATATTTCTCACGATCGTAGTGTCGATACTTCGTGAGTTTGCGTACGTTTGTTCTTTGTTTAACTTTCCACTGTATACTTATTTTTGAAAAGACGAAGCCAATTGAAAATAAAGGACATTTCTACATTGCAATACTGATGAAATTTGGAGAATATACTTATGTTTTATTAAAAAATCTGCTGTAACCTTCATGGACATCATTGTGATTTGATATTATGTGTGTGTCAGTACGTTCCTGGAATTATTATTCCGTTTGTCTTGTGACTGATCAATAAAGATTTTTAGTTTTTAGGAGAAAAAAATGATTCATTTGAGTAACTTGGCGATTTCAGATTACATTCAAATCAATCATAAGTACAGGAGCTGCTTATGAAGTAATCAAATATGTCAGTATTCAAATGTCAGTATTTCGAATCTCTTCTAACATGACCATGGCTCTACATCGTAAGTGCTTGCACACTATTGGAAAGAATACTGTTCTGAAGGAGTATAATCTCTTTTAGGAGATCTAAAAGCACTCTGAAGGAGTTCAAACACTCGGTTTGGAGTAGAAGTACTCGTTTTGGAGGAGTTGAAGCATTCGGTCTGGCGGAGTACAAACGCTTTGGTGGAGTACTATTGTCCTTGTGGCGAGAGAGCATTAGCACTCTGTCGTAGAGTACTAGCTCTCCATTGCGGTGTAGTAATAAAACTATGTCGGGGGGAGTTATTCTGCTCTCTCTCAAAGAGGGTCGATCTACTCTGAAAAAGGCTCTGAAATATGGTGCAAACAGACACTCCGTCAAAGAGAGTTTCTGCAGTTTTTAGAGTTTAGCTACACCCCAATAGAAATACAGGTACGAAGTTGATGACTTTTCATTGCCCAGTACTGCGCCCGAGGAATGTCCGCTTTCATCACTCGATATGACTCCATTGTCAACGTCCTATATATGTTCTTTACCTTGAATAACTATACGCTGCTGTTTTAATGAAGCACTGGTAGTTTTTTTTTATGTTCTGCGTCTAACCTATCATGCAGCATGCTCTCTCGTCTTGTTATCTGGGCGTATAAAGCTCTCCTTCGTTTTCGCAACCATGCTTTTGCATCTCTCATGACTGCATCTGTGCAAAACGCTATCAAACGCACACCTGAATCAAACTTTATGCACCAGCAATCGCAAATTCGGATTTGTCGGCTTGCCTCGCAGCAACTTACACCATTTTCACGCGCGCCATTGTCACTGCAACAATAAGAAAGTACATAAATGATCGAAAAAGCCACGGGTGCCATGTTCAGTTACTTTTTATGAACCTAAGCAAAAAAAGAAGTGAAACTGAAAAACAGTTTCAACAGCAGCAACTAATCAGGCCAAAGGAGACCGTACTGTAGTCGAGGGGATATTGCCTCGTCTAATACCACGCCGTGTTTTCTTTGCATCGTAACTTGGGGCTTGATGTCTGGCGCACGCTCGTTATTGGCGCCCCCTTTCCTCATGTTTCTGCAAGCCTTATCTGGCGTACACGAAGCCCTTGTTCTGTTTTTTTTTTCCTTATGCCCATTTGCTTTTTTGCGACAATCATAAAATGATTACTGACCGCCAGTACTGGTCATAGCTTGCTTTTCTTATTTTCTTGTAGTTTTTTTTCCAGACCAGAACATGGATGAAGACGGCCAAGAATGTCACAAGGACGCCGCAGCATGTTTTGGTTTTGAGGCCGTCACATGGCCTTTGCCTCCCATACTGCATGTGTACTGCACACTGATAGTGTGCGTTTGTGCGTGAGAATTTATTAGATCCACTCAGCGAACCGACTTCTATTCCGTTCGCTTTGCGCGAGTGGCGAAGGCTAACAAGGAAAGAAGACTCTTTTTCTGAGACACTTCCATTGTTTATAGCATGCTTCAGTGCGACACGAATGCGTTTAAGTCGAATGTGCAGTAGCGCTCGAAAACATGTGTCCATCTTTCTGGCGTACTGCTATTTCGCTGTTATTATGCTAGTGAGGTATTGAGCAAGAATTCCGCGAGTAGAAAATTAAATTCTCTTCTTCCATGGTGAAGAGAGTCTCATTAAAACTCTACTAAATCCAAAAACGTTGTATGGTTACTACGTTAGGCAATTGAAAACCAGGCGTATCATCAAAATAAAGTTGCCCTGCATCTACGTTGTATCGACTGACGTCGGACTATAGGCACACTATGCATAGTTAGGCGGCGCCAGCAACGGCTATCAAAAAACGCCATCAAGCGGCCATTCTCAGGTGTTTTTGGGATGCTGCTTCCAAGATCGGATTCCGCGAAATCTCGGAGGCGGTGGTTATGAGAAGAAGAGGGAGTGTACGGCGGCAAGCCGAAGATCACCGCACGAGTTTGGCGCGGTGCTCTTTGTGTCAGCAAAAACGTGTTCCTGTTCACAACGACATGGTGCCTCGAACTGCGAGACTCTAAGACTTTAATTCGGAGTGCTATACTCAAGGGAAATTTCATGTTTACAGCAAGGCACGTCTACGAAATCGAACAGGTGGCTATCGCAGGCGGTTTCAAGTACATCGAAACATGCGTTCTGCAAACTATAATCAACGCCGCACCCGGCAGAAATTTAATACAGAACATAGTTGCTGCATCATGCACATAAGGTTCGTGTTTTCAAGTTAACAGCCGAAGAATTCAAGTGACTGCCACCCCGGTGTTGCGGTAAAGTGTTACCATACTGCGGCTGTTCTTCTGCACGTTAAGTAGTTAATATCGAACCCGTGCTAAAATCAGTGACGTGCTTGAAGTGTCCTTTTATCATAGAAAGCATACATGCTTTTGGTGATTCACGAGCTGAAACCACAATCTAACAAAGATTGAAGGGTTTAATTATTGGCTAGTCACGCTTTCTAAAAAGACTTGTGTTCACAGCGGTGTGGTGGGGCTAGGTGCTTTTGGCTTCGGGGACACCAAAGGCTAGTTAGTCATATATGCTTCTTGAAGAAACGAAAGACCTTTCAAACTAACATTACCTAATCCTGTCTACGATGAGAAAGTGCTGGGGCGCTATGCAGGATGCGCCGAGTTTGGCGAAACTCGGTGTCTTCACGAGCTCTGGCGACACCCCAAAATGAAAGCACGAATGGTACCGAGACACAGTTTATCTTTCGACAAGCCTCCAGTTTCATTGGTTTATCTAGATTCACTCTGGCTGGCTATCATTTCTTGGGCGTTGCCTTCTGGGCGGTCGACAAACTGGGGCTCACGTGATCATACCGTCGGTGCATGGTCGTGCCTTCTTTCACTTGTTTGTCGTTCCACCGAGTGCATTACATGCAGAAGCAAGTTGTAAAACAAATGCATTTAGTACAATATTATTAGTTACTTTAACGTGGTTTAGAAGCATTTTGAAGCTTACGAGATGTGCACTGAATGCGTCTTAGACTAATTTGTAATTTAGTACCCTTCGCATTATACCACGAGGGAGCGCTGTAGTGGCGTCATCACATCCATTCACCGGGCAAGCATGGCGGCTAAGCATCAGGGAGGCCCAGTGTAAACAAACCCGTACAACGAGCTTGCAGTGCGCGACGTAGTAATCAGGCTCGACGAAGGCCACTATTTCTTGGATAGTTCTGTTCCTCCGTGGGCAATCTTCCCGTGCACCCGGTAAGACTGCCAATAGCTTCGGCGATTTTACAGATCGCAACGCGCACCTACTGTTCACGGCGAAGTGCTGAAGAAACAACTTGTCCGGTGCTGCTTCTGCGAGTGCGCCGAGTTCCTCCACTCTGCGTGACTGCGAGCGTCACGAACATTACATTGTGTGGGCAAAAGGTAGACATCCTATATAGCTACGACGCGACGAGGTGGTACCGACGATGGATCTCGCTACCAACACAGTGAAGGAGACTTCGACAAACTGCAGATAAGTATATTTCTACTGTTTCATATTTAGCATAATAAGAGTGCACGGATTAAGTCACTTTCGTAGTAACGAACTGAATGTCCAGCAGTTTAAAGAAGGCAGTGAGAACCAATGAGTGTTCGTGCTTTTACGTGCAAGTGGGCCCGCGAAAATATGGAATAGATCAAGGTAACCTCCACTAACTTGGTAAGGCAACAGAAATTCATGAGTGACATTAAGCTAGAAAATTTATGGAAGAGTATCTTTATCCAAGTGAAATATCAATAGCAAGTACTGATATAAAGCAGGAAACTTATACAAAAATTTCATGGGTTGAACAGCACATGGAAGGCATTACCGAATCGTGATCGCCACGTTACCGATATGCTTGAAAAAAGTCTAGAATCATTGCATTCCACCGGTTATGCAATATGGGACATAAACCTGGAGGTTAACAAAGAAACTTGAGATGTCAAGGACTGTGTAGAAAGCGAAGTAACAAAAATTGTTGCAGATAGCATTAAGGCAGGAAGACAGTGGCGTAGTAAACCGTGGCAACTGATATGCTAGTTGAGATTAAAAAAGAAAGGAATCGGCAGGCAGGCCATGCACGTATTCGATCACTTGTTGCCAATTCATATCAGGTGATTACATAAGCATTACAGAATGAATGTCAAGGAGAGAGAACTACAGCCAAGGATGGTAGAAAATTGCGTAATGGGACAAGAATATGATGTTTGTAGGCATAGGATGCAATCAGCTCGTATAAGACGGGATTGTAGGGTGAGGCATTTGTTTTGCAGCGAACAAAAATAGGTTTGTGGTGCTGACAGTAGAGACTCGTGAAGGTGCAGGGCCACCTCAGCTGCTGGCACACTAATCAACATGACAATTGGCTCTGAAAAAGAAAACCCCAGTTTTGAAAAATAAAGCAATGTTGTCCCAACGCATTGTTTTACTATGCATACTACACTAGAGGCTTCCACATTTAAGGGCACTTGGTACTAATAGTGCAACGAGCATTTTTCTTTGTAAATAATGGTTTGTACGTGGCTGATTCATTCCAATACACTTTTTTGCAGCAAAACATTCTGCTGCTGGAGCCACTCAACCGCCTGGTGGCAGTAGGCGAGCGCCAGGCACGTGCTCTTGAGAGTGTGGCAAAGGTCCAGAGGGCTGCTCCGCAACAGTAGTATCGGTGCCCTCACTGCTCTCCTGTCGAGCCCACAGAAGGCACCTTATAAAGGAGCTTTCAGTTTAATATTTTGTTTATTATTCAGGAACATGAATAAAATTATTGCAGTAAACATTGTGCTGTGCATATTAGGAGACTTATAACATGCACTTTGTGTCCCTTCAAAATAGGCAAAAACGTAAGACAACCTGTGCCGCTCTTGGACCATGTAAATAAAAAATACACTAATGCAGCATACACGTCATCATGCTGTTTGTTCTTTCTATGTGCAAGAATACAGTGCGTGTTCATTAGCCACAAGATAAACGGTGTGTGTAATTCACAATGAAGAAAGGAAACAGCAGGAGCTTAATAATGCTATCACCTATAGACTGTGCATATGACTGCAACACTCCCCAATTCAAATGTGTCATGCATTTACAAATTACATGCATGTTCGATACCACATATTCTTTAACATTGTCTTATAATTGCATGTACCATATTTCACACATCTTAAGCCCTTGCATAGCACACTTCTGATGTATCCATTTCATAGGCCAAATAATTGTACACTTTGTCCTTTTGTGTTGTATGAAAAGCAGCATCCTTTACAGTCGGATAAAACTTCAGAAGACAGGAGAGGCCCCACCCAGATGACCAAAGCGCAGCAGCCGATTGCCTACACGTCTAAAGAAATAGTCCCTCTCCAACGAGCAATATTAGTCTGTCTGGCGGCACGATATCAGTCTCGAGTGCGTGCCCATTGGTGCAGGCTTGTGTTCACCTGCCTTAAAGTGCAGATTCCGCAGCCTCCTAAAGTTGTATCCGACTATAGAAACACGTAATGCCTTGCACCAGTTGCATAGGCTTCTGCAATTTGATAGCACACAATGATCAGGAGCAGAAATCTATAAAGGCATCCAAGCAAAGCTGGCTGGCAACACTTCCATTATGAGGGGCTGAAAAAGGTCTCGCCAAATATTCCCATGACGTCCTTGAAAAAGAGGTGGTGTTTGGCACTTCTTTAGAATCAAAAACAGATTACACTGAATGTTGTGTAGCACGTCAAAACAAACTGAGCTTGGTTATTTGCACAGCATGTAATGGGAGGTCGAGCTTCACATAGGAAACAAACTGCTCTGTCCAGTACAATTTTGAGGCCGGTATGGCACCTATTATGGCACCGGTATGGCACCTATTATGTCAACAGTATCTATATACAAATTACACTTTTCACAGGCCATTGATTTCACCATTATTTTTGTGTGATGGTTCTTTCAATCAGCGCTTGTATTACATGAGCAGGTGGATTTGAAAGCAAAGCTTTGTTTGCAAACCTTCCGACTTCCATAAGTGTGTGGCAAGGCACTGGCATGTTGTCGAATAGCTCACACTTCCTCGGTCCTGCACCAAAGAAGCCCAATGCTCTATTTTAAGTTGGATCGCACAACAATTCAACGGCACACAAAGGAGTGTAACCCACACAGCAAAGCATTCTGCTGTGTGTATTTCTCTTTGTGCCCCGTCGAATTGTTGTGCAATTAAACTTCAAGCTTCTATACCAATACACCGTCTTCAACCTCACCAATGCTCTAGTTATTAGGCCACAATGGTGCACATCTTTGAAATTTCCCAACACAAATTAGTTCTCCAAAAAATCACAAATGTTAAATTTTGTAGCACAGCTGTATGTATGAACGTGCCATATTCTTTACCACTAAACTCACAGGAATCAAAGAGGCAAGCATTAACGAGCCTTGCTGCCGCCGTTACCATTATCATCATGACACCAATGGAAAGACAGTGCCACGTTTCAGTAAAGGGAGTGCTGGAGGGAAAGGTGTGACAGCGAGGGCTTACAATAAAAATAACAGTTACGAGACATGTTCAATGCCAACATATGCTGCATGTCGCTCAGCCTACTTTGGCAATGCTGCAAGTGTTTACTCGTTTGGGCATATCACGTTTTGTGTAGTTATTGCTCTAAAGCTGTACAAATGGTCTATTTGCTCTGCAAGTTTTATTTTTATCATGGTAGGTTAAAGACCCACTTTTCATTGGCATCTGCACCACATTTCTCCCGATATGTAATAATGCCTTGGTGGTTCATGACATCTTCACGTACAGAGAGTTCTGCAGAGTATCGGATGTGCATTGTTCTAATGCTTAAGAATTAGAGCCCCATTATGAGACGAAAATATACAATTTATCCATCCAAAATAACGCCGCCCCCCCCCAAAAAAAAAAGAAGATGCACTGAACCTCTGGCACATGCATCGACAGTGAACAGAGCAAACAATCTGAAGTATTTTCTTCATGCAAGCCAACACACTAAGATTCTCAATGCATTTTCATTTCGCCACAAATGCATAGGCACAACCGGCTTGGCGCAACATCCACATCTCGCGCTGCAACAAATTGTGCAATGCCTCGCTGTTTCATAGTGCGGCCGATAGATTACGCATGACCAAAATTCAGCATTGTGCATACTTAGTAACTTCACCAATGAAGAACCTCAAGTTCTTTATGAGATTAGGATTCATAGGTTACTTCACACAATTAGTGATATCCATTTATCTATTTATACTTCACCCCTTTCCCAAGAAAGTGAGCCATTTCGAAGGCACCCTGACAGATAAATAGAACAATCGACAAAAAGTGAACAACCAGCGAAAAAGTCTGTTAATCACAGTAACGCTGACATTGAAGGCGCGTTAATTCCTACGTACGTTCCTTCGACACACCCGACTACGTTCGTAATGTTCCCACGAAGTGGGAAGCATTCTTTTATATATGCCCGCTGCGCCGCAGTATTCTGGAAAGCTAGCCACCGCTTACGCACTGCCGCATCGATAAGCGCGTCAGACACATCTCTGACACAGTGGCTAACAGTAGTTTGATGGCGTCCGATGTAACTCTCGGCGCCGACGCTTCCCTGAAAACTCCCAGTCCCGTAGAAACGGAGGGCACAGATGACTTGCTCTAAGACGGTGAGCGAATGAAGCCCGCCACGCTGTCACCGCAGACGAGAGTCTTCGCCTCGCTCGTCACACAGCCAGCACACTGATGTCTTCGACAGGCGAAAATGACGCTGAAACTCCCCGCCGGTCATGCAGGTGAACGGGTCCGGACGGTCATACTGACGCTTGCTGCCGCTGGATGCAATGCCGCTGCCGCTGCTGCTGCCGCCGCCATGTTCCCGAGTTGAACTCGGAGGGGGTTTCGCGATGTACGAGTTTAGCACGAGTTCGCCTGTCAATCAAAACCAGAGGTCACGCCCCGCGCGAGGCATGTAACTATTGCGCGCGCACCCACTACAGTTGGGCCACGCCCAACTTATCTGCCGGCAACAGCGACGCGGTGTCGAGCTGAGAGGCATCAACAATCTTGACCGCCGACATAAAACACGCACAACGCACTGTCATCGGTGATGTACTGAGCACCACTATCGAAAACAAAGCGTTGACTGTCGCTGGCACACGTCTTCTCGGGCTGAGATGGCCGCACAACACGGTTTCATTGCCTGCATTGCGGCGCGTAGCGCACAGTAAATAATTATCGGCACGTCACTGTAGGTGCTTGCAAGGCGTCGAGGGGGACGACGATGCTGAGGAGGGCTTATTGCAGCAGTCGTTTCAGATAGCTGCTCTGTCATCGGTGATGAAACGGAGCCACAACGTCGTAAACACGATCAGCGTCCGAGAATCGCTCGCTCTTCTAGGCCCAGTGCAATGACATTTCTTCATCACAAGCACTGCGCACTCAACAGTTCCAACACATCTCTCCGTTCGAAATCTGATTTCATAACTGCACACAAGAGTCCTCACCTGCCAAAATGCGAGTGCTGCGGTGTCGTTACGATATCCATCTGCGATCGCTGCTGGCTCCAGCAGAGGTAATCCGCAAGCACCTTCGACTGCACAACACACTCATATACTGCGTACGTGCGCTCAGAGGCGCCTTCACTGGGCAAGCGATGACAAGCGATGAATTCTGTCGCTGGGGAAGCACGCACGTTTCGCAATGTATCGCAAAGGCTTCGCGCACAAAGATAAACTGGTACATTTTCACTGAACTGCGACACTACGCACTCTAAAATAACATACCGCCATTTTACAGCGACAGCTGTTGTGTCGTTTTTAGTTGGTAAAGCGGGGGCCTTAATAGCCTAGTGAAGCGCCTGCGATGAACAGCCGTACCGCGGCGCTGCGTTTCTATTCCCCTAATAGAGAAAGAGTGGCCATGACCCTCCATGGATCATGACCGACTTTATTGAGAATAGCACTGCAGCGCCCCTAGGCGACTTATCACCGTATGAACGCCCTCGTGCGTGCGACCCGTTTCAATGTACCGCTTCTAAGCTTTCGCCTCCCTGTCGCCACTCACGGCAAGATGTGCAAAATTTAATAATTTGCTCGATCTCCGTTTATCACCACAAATTTCTAGCATTGAAAACGAAAAACAGATACCTAAAGAAATAAAAATGTGCGTTATTTTATTTGTCGCATTTTAACGTATTCGTTTGAGTGAAAGTGTAGGTGCAAGAATGCGCCGCATGTACCCCGTTCGCATTCGATGGAGGATAGATAGATAGCGCCCGAAAGATGAGGCACGCCCTTGACGCGCCCGGGAAAGGCGTGGCAAACGGCTCACGGCAAGTGTGCTGACAGACAGCGGGGCAGTCACGGTATCGCTAAGTTGCGATAATCCGTTGATAACAATACGCGGCGCTGGCGCGTTTCGTTGTGCAGCCTTCTGCGCTTGAAACGTGGAAGCAGCGTGCCGCGCAGGGTGCGCTCATGTTGTCATACGCGACTTCTTGTCTACATATTTTTTTGCCTGCACCTTCGGCCCGTTGCGCGCTATCTCCGTTCACTGACTGCCGTCGAGCAAACTCGGGCAAAACTCGGGTGAACGAGAAACTCGGGGCATCCTGCATAGCACCCCTGCTCTTTGAATAGGAAAACGAAAAACAGTTCCAAAATTTATTATCGAAGCAGGAGCGATGACGATGTCAAGGATGTCGTCCGCAACGACGCAGTTTGTATGGCTAGGTGGATTTTCAGTTCTAGATGACGTTTTGACAACTGTCACACGGACGTTATAAGCCTACGTGTTGAGCTCGCCTATGTCCGATCAATGTTTCACCTTACTGCACTGCAGGTTTGTACGGTGGTGAAGCATACTAAAGCACACGAAAACGTACTGACAAGAAACTATTAAGAAGCCAACGAACACTGACACCTGGGACAACATAGAGGAAATTACTTGTGCTTAATAAATGAAATAAGGAAACGATTAATTAATGGAAATGCAAGTGCAGAAAAAAAAAACTTGCAGCAGTTGGGGAACAGGCCCACAATCTTCGCATGCGAAGGTTGTGGCATTGTTCCCCACTTGCGACAAGTTGCTTTTTCCTCCACTTGCATGTAAATTAATTTGACGTTTCTCTATCGTGCATCGTTAATAGATTAATTATCGTTAATTTTTATCGTTAATTCCCTTTCTTCTCGTTTAAGACATAGCAAAGCATACTAAAACCGCACTACTTCGTCATGTGTGCAACTAACCGCTTGGCAGATGATTAAAGACGCATACTTTGGAAAATGAACCCTTCTTAACACTGTAAACGATGTTTTTAAAAAGAATATCTACAATGGTACGGCATCCTGCAAGATGCCACCGCATCGCTGTCAGTACCACGCCACATGCACGTTTGCTTGTTTGAAAATGTTATAAAATAATTAAGGCTTGGTAATTGTAGTCCTGGAAATGTAGAGGGGCCATATCTGCTGGCCTAAGTCATGATTTTACCGCCCGAGTGCCACCCAGCCACTGGCGTTGGAATTGAATTTCTTCAACTTCGTGCACATTACACCTGGTCTTTCGACGAAAACACGCGCTATCGAGTAGAAATGAAACGTACCGCAGGCAACTCCAAGATGCACCTGTTTGTGATAAGAACAAGCTTAACGAAAATACCGAGCATGTAGCGGACTTTCTTCACCGAACTAGCTGGGTACATAGTTAGGCGGTTGCTTCTCTGATATCCGTGCGGGCAAAAAGCTCCGTACCTGGAGCTTTGCTGTAAACAGTCTTGCATCCCATAGCACATCAGGTTTCGCGGTTTGGACGCAGGAGTATTGCAGTTTACGTCGAGAACCTTGGTTTTTGGTTGAAATGTAAATGTAAAAGGAAAAAGTCCGAAGTTTCCTTAGTTTACGGAGATGCCAACTATTGCCGCGACGGTGCAAGCATAAACTTGTGTCGTCGCCTGCTGTGTCGTCGCCTGCTGGCAGCTGCAGAAAGCAGCGTTTTATGAAGGGCCGCCACGTGTTTGAGTGGAATGAGCAAATAGGGCAACCTTCCTTGACCAGTTGTCTTACGCAGCTTCCAGGAGGTGGCGACACAAGCTTATGCTTGCACCGTCGCGGCAGAAATTTGTATCTGCGTAAGCTAAGGCAACTTCTGTATTTTTTATTAAAGACCAGGCACTTAACTCTGCCAAGTGCTACAGTACTGCACTAAGCAGACTAAAATGCGATCTTTCTGCAAACTTTGAGAAAGAACTGCACAGCGTTAAAGCAATATCTTTCTTTCAAACACTTTAAGCGACATTTTATGTCCCTGTACACATACGGTTGCTGTGTTCCCATGAGTTTCTCGAACATCTTCATCTCCACCGTATGCAATACGTTTCTGCAATACAAATACGGATGAAGGCGCTGTAAGTGCATAAGATCAGGCTTTTCTAACCTTTCAGAGTAATAAGTGTAGCGCACTGCACAGAATTATATGGAATGTCGGAAATAATTTCACGCATACTGGTTTCATTGCGTTATGATTACTAGCAGCCTTGCCTTATGTTTTTGGAGTTCTAAATGGTTTGAAAGAATCTGTGCACTTCAAATTGCTGTTGGAGCATTCCAAGTTCATTTTTTAGGTCCATCTCCGTCGTTGACTTCATGTTTTCTAGCTCGCGCTACTTCTTTTCCAGGAAGGCCGCCATCGATTCTGCCGTCTCCGTTTTTGTGTGGATCAGCGCGAAGCACATGCAGCCTGACACGTGCATAGCTGTTACGCGAAATAGTTGCATCATTCTAGCCAGATTATTTTTCCCAGATCCCAATGTGCGCCCCGGTCATGCCCTAGGGAATTTGATCAGGCATGACCTCCTTGCTGTTTGCCACTAACATGGCCCGTAGGTGAAACTAAATTGTGAAGTGCATTAGAACTATTGGAAATAACGCATGAAGGACGAGTCAACCCAACAAATAATTTTTTCCAGAACTAACACGCGCCATAACTTGCGTGCGTGTTCTTGCTTTCGTGCTCGTTTGTTCATGCGTCAGCAACACTCCGAGCTGACGCGACAGCTGAGTTCTGGACTAGGCAAGAGTTCACATTTTATTTTCTTGACACTACTTGAGCCACAGAGCACAACATAGCCGGAAGTTGAACTTGGCAGTCTGTTATTTCTCGCAATCACCTTTAAATGACGTTTTCACCGCTTGGAACTGAAAGGTATTTCGTACAAAGAAACGTCAGGCTTCATATTCTTTTGCTTGACTGGACGTGAAGAAATGCACCAAACCGCAACGCATTTTCGCTTCTAAAGTCTTCAGACTACTATCCACTGCGCATCACTTGCAATTGACTACATCGTCCAAATGAACGTTAGTGTGGCACATCGTAAGGATGATCTGTTCTTTCACTGCCGACTGCGGGTAGTTGGCTAGAGGGTCAGAAGGCAGCACCATCATGCTGAGGACGCGCTTGAAAACAGAGAGGGCGCGGCGGACGGCTTCGAGCCGACGTGACTGCCATAGGAGAGTGTAGTAGTTGAAGCTGACTGATTTCCCTGACTGACTGATTGCTCTGACTGATTGAATTCGATATTTAGTATAACGTGGCCTAAACGAAAGGCATGAAACCGTAGGAAGAACATTAAAGGACCCCTCACCAGGCGGCATAGAAAAGTTTGGTTATACGCTGTAAGTAGCTACGTGTCCTCTAGGACGCATTCTATCGCAAGACTTTTTCAAATTGGTTCAATAATAACTGAGATAGAAATGTTTCAGTGCCGCGAACCCGTTATTTCAGGAGGCGACTCTGCAAGGGAAATTCCATCCCTGCGTTATCCCATACGGGAGCCGCAGGATCGCTTGCATTCGTCACGGGCCCCGCCTTCATCTTTTTTTTTCTTGCTTTTTTTTTTGCTGTGCGGCGCACTTATGCTGACGGCCTCTTGCGCGAGTTGTTGTGTTTATCTCGTTTCTCGCAGTGCACGATTTTGCGCCCTGAACACGAGAACATCTGATTAGCAGTATAAGTCAGTGCTACTTGAACACTGAGGCAGACGCAAGCGGATCACAGCGCACGATCGCATGATAGAACACCGTAGAGAACGACATACTTTCGTTGTATGCGGGTGCGACTGTATGACATGAGAACAAGCAGAAGTAACAGGAGTATATAGATCTCTCTTGCTACGTTACGAAGTAAAACAAAGACAAGCATACAATTGGTGCGTAGTGTTTTTATTATCTCTCTAAACTTTCATTCTGTTGAAGTAACATATCTAACAAATAACTGATGTTGCCTAGAATAATTCTCAAAGTCACGTGCCACCATAAGCGACGTCACAGTAGTGCGATGTCCATAGGCGCACTTGTGCGATATACGTCGGCTCTCCGGCTGGCAGCGCCGCACCCGCTAGGAGAAGGGCAGACGGCGTTCTGTTTGAAATTTCAGCTATTTCCGCGGCACGTAGCAATGTAATGCTTAGCAGACACGATCGTTAGCCCGCATTGTATGCACGGTGCTTGTCAGTTCAAAATGGCGAGACCTGCTGAGGGGCCCTTTAAAACATTGTAGTTACAGAAAAAGATGCTACTGTTTTACTGAGTTGTATATATTCGAATCATATCTGTCTGGATCGACCATACATTTTTGTGTATTTTTTCTTGTTTGAGGTCTGATTTATTTCTGCAGAGTAGGCGCGAAAGGCTAAACGTGGAGTATGCCTTGACTCAATTACACTAAGAGTCATCAGTCTCCCACTCAGCTGGAGTATCGGGCGATAGGAAGTACTAAATTAAGGAATGCCCACTTCCCCTTGCGTCACCATACCTTTTATAGTCGCGTAAATGACGCATCACTAAATACAAACAAATTCGGCAGCACTTAAGGTGGGAGCAAGAATACCATTCTGGCTTCCTACGCCGTGAGTAGCTTATTAAACCATCTTTGTATAATAATGAAAATCATGCAAAGTAATCGGCGCACGTATGAAAGCTAAGATGTCCTAAATGACTGTTTATTTCGCGCGCACGAAGCTTTGTCGGTAGCAGCTTTTTGTCGGTCGTTAGCGTGCTCGCGAATACGTAATTTTGGTGGAACCTGACGGGAGTGGTTTATTGAGTAAAGCTCATCTGGAAGCAAACACCGGTACTGTCGTGCAGGTTCTTCGATCACATGTATCTCGCGCCGTTTAATTCTACAATAAAAACATTTATTTTGTTTTTATTGCTATATATTTCATTCATTTACACACATTTCTTGGCTTCCCGTCAATACACTTTGAGCTATTGCAGGCTCAAATCTGTGTCGTGTTCCACAAAGTTCCAGAAGTTGAAGCACATTACATTTGTTACGTGGCCGCTTCATTTTTTCCGGCATGCCGTTTCTCGTTGTCGTAGGCTCCTTTCCTGCGCTTCGCATGCATTGAACATTTTTAAATTAGGTGCCCTTGTAAACGGCGTTGTTGTGCGAATGATAAAAAGTAAGTGGAACTGAGAAGAGCCCTCAAGGATTGCAAAATTGAACGAGAAAAGAAACGGGGACTGGCATCGAAGCCACCCCCATCTTCAGAAAGTTAAAAAAAACAAGAAAAATTAGCGGTCACAATCACACCATGTCATATTCTTGGAAAGCTGTGGGGATGAACTTACTTTCGCTAATGTCAGCTGCCCCCGCGATAGGTAGCTCACATGATAAACGCTCTTTTTATGCGTGTGTGTTTGTGTAGGGCGGGTAGCAGCTTTTTTGAGACTTAACCATTAGACTAGTTTTGAATGACACAGTTTTCCTGGGTTCTCTGTTGCGATAGCTCAAAGAAAATTAAAGACAGCTATCATATGTGGCGCTTCCAAACGAGCCACCAGCTATAGATAGTGTACGCGAACGCAATACGCCTACCCCATAGCAGCTTTAGGTGTCCCATTCAACGCCGCAATATGAGAGCCAAGATCGATGATAGCCTGCTACAAGGGAAGGGCCGAGGGGGCAATGACGTTAACGTGCGCCTTTGAACTACTGCTGTGAGGCACACGTTGGTTGCCTTTACTCTGCACCGCTGTCGGCAGCAGCCAGGAGCTGCTTGATGAATGCTCTGTGCCCGCCTATAGCTAAATATATCGAGAGAACAAAAAACAGGTGCCTCTTGGGAGAAAAGGATTTTGCCTTCGGCTGTATAGGGTGTACCCTAAAAGCCAGTCCATCACTAAAGGCCGGCATGAATGACCAAGGTGCGTGCAGTATGCCGTGTGCTTTAGCGGCAGGCCCGATATACCGAGGTCTAATACGACAGAGAGGAAAATAGCTTTGTGTGTTATACTATTGAGAGAGAGTGAGTAGCGAGTCGCTGATCGCGTGGGAGTGCAGCACAGAAACACAGGATCACGCAAATAAAAGACGGATACTTCATTTTGTTAACCAACTGATACGAAGGCTGTTTGTGTGTTTATCTTATCACTGTGTACATCGATCACCACACTGTTTATATCATTGCCTACATCAGGGTGCATCTCAGATGGCATACGGTAATATCTGTGAACCAACACGTAAACTAGCATGACAGGGCGTCAGCCAGGCAAACCTGTCCAGCTTTCATTATTAAAAACAGCAGCTCTCTCAGAAGACTACTGCGCAGATAAGAGATTTCACAGCAGGCTCAAGGCGGAGGAGAGAAGAACTTTAAAGGGCCATTTTGGGCTATTTATGAGTGGTAAGAAAATATTAGGTGGCACATTGTGATGCCTAAGAGCAGTCGCAACTAACACATCCAGCGATCTATGCATGAAAACAGGTAACCTTTAAAGTGCATGCAATTGGTGCCATGCGGCAATGTTGCGTTTACCTGACGAGGTCAACGTTTTCGAGTCGGTACCGAATCTTCCAAGCACGCTGAATAAACACTGGCACCAAAGTTGCCTAAGGTCACACTGAAAGTGAATAGAGTGTCTATGCATACGCTAATAAATGTATAAGGACTAAATTTCGAATTGCAAAGTTTCGAACTGGTGGCTTCACTGTCTAATCTCGAGGCATAGCTGAATATCTTGAAACTCGGTTAGGAAGCCGCACAAGGACACTAATATTGCTTGCACTGTCACACAAAAGCATAGATATCAGGACATGAAATGAGACTTTGCAAATGCGTTCTCTATCAGTGAATAATGTTATTTGTATTATTTTAGCTAGCAAAATTGAAGTACCATAAGAAATGTGCTGCATGTTACAGGAAGGTATCACAAACGGGGTATCTAAAGTGAAAAAGCAGAGTCACGCTTGGCAGAGCCTATCAAAAATTGTGGCTTGCCCAGTTTGCAGGAAAACAAACCCATTACTCCCTTTTTACTCCCATGGAAATTACATGAACACTCCAAGCGCATGTTTGCCGTCGCCATGATGGTCTGTATAAATAAAGTCCAGGGGCGATGACACCGTCACCGTGCGCCGTATTCTGTATGTGTGGGTGAAAGCACGCGAGGGAAGCCGATGATCACGGCTCAGTCTAGCGCGCGTGAAGGAGGAAAGCGGAGAGCAAACGCGCCACCTTCCGTCGCTCGAAAGGCCGTGGGGAAAGGGAGGGAGGGGTGGCGTTGCGCTCCGGCAGCAACTGCGTATTTCGCGACTGGACGCAAAGGGAACTGATGATCGCGGCTCAATCTTGCGCTCTATAGGGAAGAAATCGGGGAGGGAGTGAGGGAGTGGGGGAAGCGGATGGCTGCTTTGACTCTACCAATAAGTGCGTACTTCGCACGGCCGCGCACTCGCGTGCGTCGTTATCTTGAAAGGGGTCTACAGTTGCTCATACGCAACTGTGTACGCAACTTGTGCGCAACTTGTGCGCAACTTGTACGCAACCTTTGCGCACCCTGTTTTAGCCGTTCTTGAGCTGAAGCGATAGACGGCACGAAGGTCACTTCGCTCGCTGCAGCTGCCATGCTTGCTCACATCAGGGCTTTGACAACGAGTGTCCGCGCTTATCGAGTGAGATGTTTTCATGTTTTTTTCTGCACGCTGACACCATGCTTGTTATTCAATTTAGTACGCGAATGTTTCCAAGTTCATACAGCCGATAAAACTACTCTCCTTACCTCGTACAGCTGTGTACTGACTTCCTATCCCAATCGATGCTTCGCCTTTCGGGTTAAACTGCACCTTTTTTTTTTTTTCACTCAGCCTGTTTAACGCAGCGACATCACAACAAAATAGTTTACCAAGAAGCTCTCTTAACATATTGTTACAGTAATAGCAGCACATTGCACTCTAGGCAGGTCATTTTCCCACGTAATTCACGAAATCATTAGTTAATGCTCTACCCACCACAAGCTCCCAATCGCCTACCACACATAAACCAGGGGACCAGCAAAGTGCCTGACCGAACTGTCAACGGTGGCTGCCAACGTATACACTTCCGCGGACCATCGGCATTGGGACGCCGCTTTGTCTTGTGTTGCTTTAGCCCATACAACTTGGCGAGGCACGACACGCTCGACTATTCACGGTTTTTTCTTCTGTGTGACCACGTAAATTCTCTGCCCTCAACACTTCACGTCTGTTCCTGCGAGAAAGTGGCTAGAGCAAACTAGCGCTCTCTTTCAGTCGTGGATACTTATGGTTTTTGTAACTTTATAGATAAATTACCGTAACCATATTACAAAGAAAGAAACATGCAAATTCATAAACGAAAAATGCGCAAGCTTGTCACAAGAGGAAGAACAAGCCTGTAAGCAACAAATTGATACATAAATAGCAAGGAAACAGGGTGAATAGGCTATTCACTAGGGCCGAATATGTACTTGGTCATTCATTTAGGAGCTTAACGTTAATCATGGAATTTTCCCAAAGTGCGCATTATAAGGGATTATCGGGAGGATCGCGCGCGCTATAAGTGGAAACATGCGTTATCCACGAAAAATGAGCTGCATGCTTCACCGCGCCGCGTATAAGCCCTTTAAACAAAGAGATTGGCTACCCTGAACGTCAGTGTAATATTTTATTTTTATTTTATTTCTTTTGCTACCGTCGAGTTTCTTCAATGTTCTTTTTTATGCCTCAGTCTTAAGCCGGGCTACGTACGTCGGACGTCATCCCTTTTAGCCAGCCCTCTGCTCTTAAACCAGCTGTTTCTTTGTAGTACGTCCTACATTTATTTATTTATTTATTTATTTATTTAGAAATACTGTAGCCCTCACTCGAGGGCCATTACAGGAGAGGAATTGTCAATATAGAAAGTTTAATTTCAGCACCGACAATGCAACGTTACAAGAATAGTCAAACACAAATTACAGGTTGGATGAAAAAGTAACACAGTAAGTTTACACAGTATACACAAAATAACAGTTAGCATGATCAATTCATAATTATCCTGTTGCTTGTAATACAAAATTGAGTACAAAATTCTTTAACATTTTGTGCGGTTAATGTAGTCTGGAAGGCCATTCCATATATTATTACGCGAAGGAAAGAACGAGTATTGAAAACCATCAAGGCGTGTTTTATAAGGCTGTATACAAGCACTTCTAACATTCTCAGGGTTGGTTCTAGTAGTAACACAAATACCTCAGAATGTGGATAGGATAACCGCGCCGCGGTAGCTCAAATGGTAGAGCATCGCACGGGTAATGCGAAGACGTGGGTTTGTTCCAGACCTCCGGCAAGTTTTTTCATCCGCTTTCATTTCCGTTAATTTATCACATCTTTAATTCAGTTAGTAAGTACAAGTAATTTCCCCTGTGTTGGCCTAGGTGTCTTTGTTGGTTGGCTCCTGCCCTGCCCGAACTACTCAATCACATCGATGGCGTGGACCACGTGTTCTACGCCAACGATATAACGGTGTCGACGAACCGCGCGGGGTCCGATGCCAGGGTGGAGGAAGCCCTGCAGAGAGCGGCAATGACCGTCTACGAGTATGCCAGGACCTGCGGCCTGAGCTGCGCTCCACAGAAATCGGAGCTGCTCATGGTACAGCCCGGAAGACCAAAGAAATAGCCGCCGCCAAACAAAATTATCACTATCTACGGCACCGAGATCAAGCCAACACAGCAGATCCGGATACTGGGCCTGCTGTCACGCAGCGAAGGCAAGGCGCACGCAGCCGCCAACAAAATCAAGACCACATCAGAGCAGGGCCTGAGCATGATCCGGAGAGTGACCAACCGGAACAGAGGGACCAAAGAAGAAGATGCACTGCGCCTGGCGCAGGCATTCTTCGTGTCACGCGTAACGTGCTCCGCCCCCTACCTCCAGCTTACGAAGGTGAACCGCCATACGCTGAACACGACGACAACGAAAGCAGTCAAACTCGCCATGGGCATCCCAGTGTACTCGTCAACGCAGAAGCTGCTGGACATGGGTGCCCACAACACGGTGGAAGAGCTGGTGGAAGCACACCTATCCCAGCAGAGAGTAAGGCCGAGCCGGACAGTACACGGTCGGGCCATCCTACGCAAGATATGATGGCAAATTGAACAGCAACCGACAACGGAGCCGCTCCCCACAACGTGGAGAGACATTATTAAGACCAAGCCCCTCCTCCGCAACATGCAGCCGGTGAGGAACGACGAGAGACTCTCTGCGCGGGCCAAGGCACTGGCTCGACAGCTGGAAAAGGAACCCGAGGTTCTCTACGCGGACGCCTCGCTTCCCAAGCACGGAACCAGAGCAACCGCGGTCGTCACCACCATCGATAAACTGGTCACAGGCGTGTCGATACGGACAACGAATACAGCCGAAGCAGCAGTGACCGTGGCCCTCGCACTCACGCAACCGGGAGTGAGGACCGTGGTCACAGACTCCCAGACCGCCTACACAAGCTACCGCAAGGGGAACATCTCTCCCGCGGCACTAGCGATCCTCACCAAACGCAAATCACCGGGACGGGTCGTTGAGCTCGTGTGGGTCCCGGCTCACTCGCAAGTGGAAGGCAACGCACTCGCCGACCACTATGCCCGAGGACTCTAAACCCGGGCCAAGGACGAGCCAGAGCTACCACACCACGTGATAAATTACAAGGACATCACCCAAATGTACAGATGCGGCAGATGTAGCCTTCCCGGTCCGCATCGGCAACTCAGCCGAAGGCAGCAAACGATTGTGCGACGCACGCAAGCGGGGTCGCTAGCGCATCCCGTGCTCTTGCACAAGATGTTCCCAACAGAGCATGACACTTCACGCACATTTTGCAGTACTCAAAAATCGCCTCGAGTGTCTTGAGTATGCACTCTTTTGTGCCAAAGCAATGTCCCGCTTTACTGTGAGATAAGTAATGAGCCCTAGAGTGCCGCACTTGGAGTGCAAAACGGGCAAGTGGATGGTTGCGATGCTCTGGTGGACGGTGAATAAATGACATTGCCTTGACTTGGAACAAGACATGGAACCAGGCGTAGAAATGCATTGGAGGTTATGTTTAAGCAGGCATCAAAACATGAATTGACTGTTATCATCTATCCAAGTTATAGATGTTGGAACGTGTAAATTTCACTTACGGGAGCGCATATATAAAATCATATAAATGTATGGAATATTAAATTACAGAACAAAAGAACTTAAAGCACCAGTCAACGAATTTATTGAACAACTTATGCATCTTTACCACGATTGAACATAAATACTGAAAACAAATTCGAAAGGCTATGCTGACGTGCCTTTCGAATTGTTTTGCCCCTACCGAGTTGCAGCTAGCTGAGCAACATGAATTCTTAGGTGGCTTGACAAAGACAGTAAGCAGATACTTTTTTTGGTCTTCTTTGCCGACTCGTGTGAGCGGCACTAAGAGTCTTCTTTGTTTTCCCCTAACAGAAATGCATGGGAAGGCGAACCGAAAAGGTAGATAACTGTACTGCTGTATCAAGCGTGAAATGTTCGCGGCTGTTGAGCGGCATTTTTATATTTAGATGAATCTTGCACTGTGAGTTATACTCGCAGAAAAACAAAATCTGATCTCCGTGACCTCCGAAAACTGCATGGACACTTTTCAGAAGGTTGCGCCAGTTTTTGGCTGGTCGCAAGCGTTAACACGGTCGGTCTGCAGCGCATCTCTTGCGTTCACGCAAGACGCACATTCCATACCAGCCGTGGTATCACATGATTTCACAGCAGCTTTTCTGCCTTCGGATGTCAGGAAAGAGGACTAAATGACGAAGTACAACTTGTCCTGGCTCGATCTTATTAATACATTGCAGCACACAACAGTAGCACAAATTGACAAACAAACTCACGTACAGCGTTGCATGTGTAATTCATCATGAGCCGACTATATAGCATGACATTCTACTCCTCCTTTTCTCAGGCAAAGCACGCATCCTTACTCGCACGGTAGGATTTCGTCGACTATGTAACACTAATCGAAAAGAGATGGCCGATTCGACAGACACTCTGAATTTAATGGTCATTACGCGTAAAATCTGCCTCTATCGCAGGCAAAGCTTGGCACTCAGCGCGCAAGATGCAAGCTTGCTAATTCCCGACGCAAGCTTTGCGGCAGGCGGCGAGTGAGGCGAACTGGTTGGAGCCGACGAGGCACCGGCGCGACTGGAGCGTGCGTCGAGACGCGTTGACGCAGCGAGCTCCACCGCGTGCCTTCATGTCCGCGAAATAAGGGTGCCTCAGCTGTCGAGGCGAGCACGCCTGCACGGGTGGCGTCTCGTCGCACTCCGGCTCCGTACGGAGCACGCAGCGCCGGCGACACTCTTCCGAGCTCCTGAAGACGCCCCGGCGAGCCACAGACAAGCAGGTGCCCTGCGGGAAGGTCCATGCGGCGCACCTATTCCCGTCAAAGTACCAGGGCACGTCCAGCACGTCTTGCCTGTGTAAAATGTAACGGGAGAGAAATGAGGCGTGTATAATATTAGCAGTGGTACTGCCTCTATTTAGGTAGAAAATGGTAATATACATTATGGCACGTGGTTTAGGGCAGTTACTCTCTCTCTCTCTCTCTCTCTCTCTCTCTCTCTATATATATATATATATATATATATATATATATATATATATATATATATATATATATATATATATATATATATATATATATATATATAATCTTTGCTTTGTTGCGTTATACGGACGTCCTACTGTAACTGTATTGACGGTGGACGGTGCATGCGTGCACGGCCTGCGGGTGGCGACGATCTCCAGAGACGCGATAGACGGGCAATGCGTTTGGTTTCGAAATCGAAAAAGCCAACTGGACGCGCCGCTCGATCGGCTTTGCAGCAGAGCCAGGGCCGCGTTTAGCTTCCGCTGCGGGCGTGAGCTTGATGCGCACAAACACGAGCGTTCCTGCTGAGCAGCTTGTGTGCGCACCGCATTATAGCTGCGAAGGCGCTCATTACTGCGGCCAAGCAGCAGTTGCCGCGCCTACAACCTTCCGTCAATATTTTGCTTTCGCTTAATGCTTGAACATCGTCCGAAGAGCTTTAGCCGCGTGGCAAACCTTTCAAGGCTATCCCTTTATGCGCAAGTTTACTGGCCAGCTCGTGAAATCGGCGGCTTCTGTTTGAAGCCGCGAAGCAACCGAATGAGCAAGGCGCCTGAGCCTCCGGGCTGGCTCTGGTTTGTCTGCAAACCTAATTTACTCATTTAATTAGCACTGTGGGCAACCACTACGCTGACATAGTTACTTCGCCTTAGGCCGAAGCACTGAGATACGTGGCAGTCAATTAATATTTATTATTACTAGATTTTTAACAATTGAGCTGTTGTTGCTTGCGTAATGAACTTTTATGTTAACCATGAACAGGAGGTCCCAATTCAGTTTCAACTATCCATGGGACCTCCTTCTGTATACCTCTATCTGTATATTATTTGTATGTAATATTGATTGATTGATCGATTGATTGATTGATTGATTGATTGATTGATTGACGTGGCGATAGTAGACTATGTTTGATGACCATATCTTGTTCTTACAGTTTCTGTGGATTTAGGGACATGTTAAATTTTTGCCGTAGCTTGTTTTTGGTTCATCATGTGTGAACATATATATCTGTGCTAACTGCGATGCTACATGGAAAGCATTTTGCGCATAGATAGGCCGGTTTCGGTGTAAATAAAACCAGTTGTTAGTAAGCGCTTGTGTTGTGGTTTGTGTTTCTTTGTCTTCGTCCCAGTTGCCCTGCGACTTTTGCATAACCTCAGTACGTTTACTTCAATAGATTCAATAAAGGAATTATATTAGGTCCTTTATTATTCTCAAGGTAGATTAACGACCTACCTTGTAGCACCACCTTTAAGTTTAGGCTTTATGCACATGATTTCTACTCTATAACACCATTAATGTTGTGGCGACACACTCCGCGCACATTTCTGCGCACCCTCCGTCTTCTTATCATCTGGCCCAGCATAACACAGCTGCACGCTGGACCGCATGGTCGATAAAACATAGCGCCACCACCACGTCACCCGAGGTAAGTGTCACCGACGGTGGCTATAAAAACAGGCTGCCTGGATGAAAAAGATCGCCTTCTACCTTCCGCTACTGGGACGAACGTAGCGTTGGTATGCCCGTCCGCTGCCATCGTTAGTCGAATAAAGAAGCGTTACGTTTTTATGTTGGGATTCGTCCTTCGGCAGACACGACATCCCACATCTGGTGACCCGGACAACGAACAACGCATCGCCATGTACGAACAAGACGCTCTTCAACGACAGCTAGAACTTCTCAACAGGCAGCTTCACGCGCAGCAAGAGGGGATCCAGAAGCAAAAGCAACAGCTTCAGGAACGGCACGACCAGCTCAATGGCTCCGTGCAGCAGCATCCTGCCGGCTCCGCCGAGGACGTCACAACCCCGGCAGATGGCATCCCGCACGCTGCCCCGCACAGCGTCTGGCGTGTCGCTGTCAAGCTTCCGCCGTTTTGGGCCAACTCGCCCGAGGTATGGTTTGCCCAAGTTGAGGCCCAGTTCTCCCTCGCGCACATCACACAAGACCGGACCCGCTACGATTATGTCGTCGCCCACCTCGATGCCCGCTACGCCAGCGAGGTCCGGGATATCCTTGCGAACCTGAGGGCTCTCCCCTCCGCGGGGGGGGGGGGAGGGGGGGGAGGGGGAAGGAGTGTGATGTGGCGACACACTCCACGCATATTTCTGCGCACCCTCCATATTCTTATCATCTGGCCCAGCATAACACAGGTGCACGCTGGACTGCATGGCCGATAAAACATAGCGCCACCGCCACGTCACCCGAGGTATGCGTCACCGACGGTGGCTATAAAAAAAATGGCTGTGGCTTAGGTAAGGTTAAGCCCAGGATGCGAAGCATACTAGCCTTTATTTTAGTTGTTGAACCACTGTTTAGCTTGGTGAACTGTTGTTGCTTGGCTATATTTGGTTCGGCTAGACGAAGAAACAACTCATGCGTTACTCTGCTTCGCCTTGGACGCCCCGCATTGGACGCGGTGAGCGTCGAGCAACGCAGCGTTCAGCGCGGCAACGAAATGTGCGCCTGAGCAAGCGACGCACGCCTGAGCTTTTAGAAACAGCTCGTTTCTAAGGCAACACCGCATTCACTAGAGGCGCTTTTGTACCGCTTTGAAGCATCGTACTCGTGGCTCGAGGAACGCCAGGTAGCGTAGAGGAGTGAAGACGTGTTTACGCCGGCTCCGCGAACAACCAAGGATTCTGGTGGTTTTTCTGGCAAAATGATCTGCGATAGTGCTACAATCGATTTTCGGAAGTGACAAGGACCCTGTGGACAGAATTGTTTGTGCCTGTGAGTCGATTTTTAGTGATTTTACGGCTAAAAAACTGTAACTGGAGCACAACGCCACGCTAAGCCTCACCCCGGCTTCGGCATGGCCCCGGCCGTGGACGGCGTCGACGGACAGCTCCAGGCCAGCGGCGGCTCCCCGAGAAGCGGCGACATGGAAGTGACGGTGGAAGGCAACGAAAAGGATCCTAAGGGACCCGACAACGAAGGATGGTTCACCGTTTTGGCGAAAAGGAGGCAGAAGACCGTGCCAGCTGGCGCGGAGACGACGATCGGACGCTCGGCGGACGCTCGGCGCGACGCGCTCAAGAAGGGAGCAGGGAAGAAGGAAGCGGAGCTATCGGTAGCATCGAACCTACCGAGACTGCCTGCCACGGGCTGGAAAGTGACTCTACGACTACGAGAAGGCCTCTCGGTGCTTCAGAAGGCACCGGAAGTGAGCCTAGGAAGAGCAGTGCGCGAAAGCGCGGGCGTCAGCCTACAAGAAGCCAAGGGAGACCGCTTCGTGATAAACACCAAACAAGGTACGATTATCTACCACACATTATCGATGGAGAATGCTAAAAAAATAAGCAAGATAGAGAAGATCAGAATCGGAGACAAAGATTACGGGGTCGTCACGTACGTGAACGCACCAGAAAGCTGTGGGCGTGGAGTCATTCACGGCATAGAGGAAATGTACTCCGACAAAGATGTCCTACTCAACCTCAACGAGGATGAAGACAACCCGACAATCCTAGAAGCAAGAAGAATGGGCAAAACCAGAACTTTCCTCCTAACTTTTGACGACGAGGAAGTTCCACGCACGGTTTTCTTCATGGGCGCTATTCTACGGTGCTTCCTATACAAGAAGAGGTACGAAGTATGCTACAAGTGTGGCGGACTCGGCCACAGATCAGACGTGTGTGACAATGACGAACCGAGGTGTAGAGGCTGTGGGGCAACCAGACCGCAAGAAGGACATCAATGCGAGCCGCAGTGCCAGCTCTGCGGCAAAAACCACGTCACCGGGGATAAGAAGTGCAGGAATTTATTCCGCACCCCGTACATCGTGAAGAAGAGACGATGGGAGCAAAAACAAGCGGCCGATGAGGCGAACCAAGAGGAACTTCGTAAAAGCAGGCCAAGCGAGAGATCGAACAGCAAGACCAGGAGCCGCTCGGAGTCCTTCCCGAGGCTACAGACGCCGCAACAGCAGACACAACAGAAGGAAACAAGTAACAAGGTGAGCTGGTCAGGCAAAGTCTCCCAGGATTCAGAAAAGGATAGAGAAAACCAGGAGCTAAAAGCGCTTATTAAGAGGCAGGAAGAACAAATCAGAATACTGATTGAGGATAGGAAAAAGGAGAGGGAAGAATTTTTAAAGATAATCGAGGAGATGAAAAGGGAGAAGGGTGGAAACAGTACGAGACAGGAAGAGAGTGTAGGGGACCAAGAACCTAAAACAGATCGGCCCCCGCTCAAAAAGAAGAGAACGGGAGAGACAGACTCAGACAGCAAGATGGACAAAGTTACTCAGGATATTACCCTGATGAACGGAGCTATGATGCAATTCATGGAACAAACTCGAGCGGAATTCGAAAAGCGCGACATCGCCCTCAAAGCAGAATTTGAGAAACGCGACTTCGCTTTAAAAGCGGAATTCGATTGGTTTAAAACACAATTAATTAACATTCAAAATGCATTGGCAAAATAACACGATCTGGCAGTGGAATTGTAGGGGCTTCCTGAAAAAGAGAGCAGTCCTACAAACATTCCTAACTAACATCGATAAACCAGATGCCATTGCGTTGCAAGAGTGTGGGAAAAATGCAAAATTGGCCGGCTACACAGCCTACACTGGGCAAGGAGAGAATCGACAGACAGCTATTTTAGTTAAAAGAAACTTAGCAGCAGTACTCCACGAGACTGACACAAATACGATTGATCACGTCCTTATTGAACTAGTACCGAGGAAAAGAAAAGATAGAAGCCTATACGTTCTCAACGTATACAGCTCTCCTAAGCAAAAAAAGAATTGTGGCTTCGATCAGCTCATCGACAGGTCCAAAAACATTGCAGGGAACAGCCCCATAGTCATAGTCGGAGACTTTAACGCGCAACACACGGCTTGGGGGTACAAAACCTCGCAACAAAAAGGCAGAGAATTATGGGATACTATCTCCAAGCATGACCTAACTCTACTAACAGATCCTCAAATCCCGACTAGAAAGGGAAATAGCGTTTCCAGGGACACCACACCGGACCTTACTCTCATAGGGGGACACATAACCGCACGATGGTGTAACACGGGAGAGGACTTGGGGAGCGACCACAGAATAATAGAGACGGTGGTAGAACACGGCATACCAACTCCCAAACCCACGCAGTTCGAAGCGGTAAATTGGAACCTCTTTAGGCAGAAATGTGCCGAAAAAGTGGAGCTCAAGGATTTAAGCAGTTGGAGCAAAGCCCTCTTGGAAGCGGTTGAAGAGGCCACCGAACAGGTGGAGGCGGACGAAACGCAAAAGGTAGTAGACCGGAAAATGGTCGGATTATGGCGGAAAAAGAGGCAGCTAGAGCAAAAATTGAAAGAGAATAGAAGCAATAGAAACATTAGGAGGGCATTAGCGCACCTGAACGGAGAGATTGAAGAATACGCACTCGAACTCACGAAACGAAATTGGAATAGCATATGCGAACAGATGGATCACACAATTGGTAAATCAAATACATGGCAACTATTGAGGCACCTACTCGATCCCCAAAACAGCAAATCAGAGACGCGTAGCAACATGCAGAAACTAGTGTATAAGTACGAAGGTAGTAATAGGCAATTGTTCGCTGAAGTTAAGGATAGATATCTTAAATGTGGTCCGCAACAAACGCTGCCGGACTACAAAGGCGAAGAGAACCCCCTCTTGGACAGCCCCGTCACGGTAGGAGAAGTCAGGGCCGAGTTGAATCGACTTAGAACGAAAACAGCTGCAGGACCGGACAGAATCAGCAATCGGATGTTGAGGAACCTAGACGACAAGTCGATAGTAAACCTAACGAATTTTATGCAAGAGTGTTGGGAGAAAGGTAAAATCCCCAAAGAATGGAAGGAGGCTAAATTAGTCCTAATTCCAAAACCGGGGAAAAAGCTCAGTCTCGAAAACCTCAGACCAATATCCCTCACGTCATGCGTCGGGAAACTAATGGAACATGTGATACAATCTAGAATCAGCAGATACTTGGAAGACCAAGACATATACCCTGACACAATGATAGGCTTCAGAGCACACCTATCTGCGTGTGATGTCATGCTACAGCTTAAAGAGCAAATTATCGACCACAAAACGAAGGACACGAAAGCCATCGTTGGCTTAGACGTGGCCAAAGCATTTGACAACGTAGACCACAGGGCAATCTTAGAACAATTGAATAACCTAAACGTAGGGAGACGTACCTACGAGTATATAAAGGACTTTCTGACTGACAGAACAGTAACGGTCAGTCTAGGGGGTAACGAGGAGAAAGCGATAGTGCTCAGTAATAAGGGGACACCGCAGGGCTCTGTACTTTCACCCACTCTCTTCAACATAGTAATGATTGGACTCCCGCACAAACTTAAGGACGTACAGGGGCTAGAACATACGATCTATGCGGACGACATCACCCTATGGATAAATAGAGGCAGTGACGCCCACATAGAAGAAACGCTGCAAAAGGCCATCAATATAATTGAAGAGCACTTAGAAAAAGCCGGACTTAAATGTTCAGCTACGAAGTCGGAGGCTCTCTTCATCAGTCCACAGAACATGCGAAAGAAAATCCATAACCACGGGATAAAACTCACTGTTAATGGGGACGCGATTCCAAACGTAAAAGCTATACGTGTGCTAGGCATGCACATTCAGGACAATGAAAGAAATACACAAACGATTAGAAAGCTTGAAATGAGCGTTAGCCAAACCTGCCGACTCCTCCGAAGAATCGCCAACAAGAATGCAGGCATGAGGGAGGCCAACCTATTAAGGATAATACAGTCCTTCGCGATCAGCAAGATTACATACGCAACACCGTACCTTAAACTAACAAGGGCCGAGAAAAACAAAATAGAAATCCTTATTAGGAAAGGAGTTAAAACAGCCCTAAACCTGCCACCATGCACATCTACGCAGAGGATACTAAACATGGGCATTTCAAACACCCTAGAAGAGTTGATCGAAGCCACACTAGTCTCCCAGCAACAGAGACTAATGCGAAGCAGAGGTGGTCTGAGAATTCTAGCGAAACTAGGATACAAAACTAACAACAAAGTAAGAAACACGGGAGCCATCCCGTCACAAATCAGAGACAGGATACGCATACCACCACTCCCTAAGAATATGCATCCCACTCACCACCAGGACAGGAGGAAAGACAGGGTTAAAGCGTTACAAAAATCACTAGATAAACAGCAAGGGGTGTTCTACACGGATGCAGCAGAATATGAAAGCAGACGAGGTTTTGTCTCAGTGACGACACAGGTTAACGGTGAGAACTCAAAGAGCTGCACTACCCCGCAAAACAGTGTGGAGGTTGCAGAGTAGGTGGCCATAGCCCTAGCTTTGACTCAAAAAGGGGTGAAAATCATAGTGTCAGATTCCAAAACAGCTATCAGGAATTATACCGCAGGGAGAATCTCCAAAGAGGCGCTCAACATATTGGAGAAAGGACCAATTCCAGAAGATTTAGTGAACCTTATATGGACTCCTGCCCACGAAGGCTTGCCCGGCAATGAGAAAGCGCATGCATTGGCCCGAGAGCTTATTTACCGGTCCACCAATGCAGCCTCTATAGCCAGGGAGCCCCTACAAAAAGAGGAAGGTATAAACACTTACAGCGAAATTCTCGATTATTATAGAATGGGAAGGAAAACACTGCCAGAGGCGCATAAGAAACTAAGTAAGCAGGAAGAGATAACATGGAGCGGGGGTGATCTGCAACCCTTACATTCTGAAGAGATGGCACGATAGCATTGAGGCCATGAGTTGCAAACACTGCGGGGCAAAGGCGGACATGATCCACATACTATGGACATGTCCTAGATACAATAAGCCAGGTAGGGATAGACAATCCTGGGAGACTTTAATGACCAGCTCAAAGGAAGCTGACCAAAGAGAAGTCATCCGCATGGCCCTGGACACCGCTGAGCTCCAAGGAGCATCAGCCAGCTGAAAGGGGAGGAGTAAGCCGAGGAGACAGGAAGACTCTTGCCTCCTTGGGGCTCTTTTTGCGGGTGCAAATAAACGTTATTTCTCTCTCTCTCTCTCTACTCGTGGCTCAGTGGTAGCGTCTCCGTCTCACACTCCGGAGACCCTGGTTCGATTTCCACCCAGCCGATCTTGCAAGAGTTGAGCAAAGCCACTTCTCCTCTGTCGTGACGTCACGGTGTCACGTGGTATTCAAGGCGACACCGCCGCGCCTGAGGAGCTGGGTTGAGCTCTCGTAATATGCTTCGCATAAAACAGGCTGCTTGGCTGAGAAAGATCGCCTGCTACCTTCCGCTACTGGGACGAACGTAGCGTTGGTATGCCCGTCCGCTGCCATCGTTAGTGGAATAAAGAAGCGTTACGTTTTTATGTTGGGATTTGTCCTTCGGCAGGCACGACATCCCACAATGTCATTGGTGACCATTAGAGTCTTGTCTAATCCCGCATGTATTTTTACGCGTGGTGTAAAATATGGAAACTGAACATCAACTGCAGTAATACAGTCGTGATTTCACCTACCCGCCGATGGAGCTACTTTTTTTCTACCACTCTGTGAATGGCGTTGATGCCTAAAAGACTACCCTAATATCAAAATTTAGGCGTTCTTCTAACAGAAAATCTTCTTTCATCTAAACCCATCGAATATGTAACCGGAAAATAATTAAAACAACTAGGATATTTGCACCGGACTTTAACATAGACACCTCGTGACACTGACCTGCTTTTATATAAAACGCTTATTCGCCCCATTCTTTAATATGCGTCCGTAGTTTGGTGCCCTGCAAACACAGCGAAATAACATCACTCGGTAATGTTCGAAGAAAATCTATCCGTTTAATTTGCCAAAAAACAGCCGCAGCTTTTCGCCTACACAAGCTCTACAATCACTGAACATGGAACCACATCTCAAGCAACCAACCACATCACAAGGACGCTCTGAAATGTTTATCTATAATAATTACCTGCACCTCTTGCATTTTTGACTGTACCAATAACACTTTTACAAAGGAAAGTTGTACCCGCAATTCCCACGCATCGCACACGTTTTTTGCGTGTACCAACAAATTCAAATAATGTTTTTTCCAACGCGTAATGGAACTTTGCAATTATCTGCCCGGTTACATTCGTTCCTTACCATTGAACGAAGTTTTAGCAGCCACTGGCGAACACCTTGCTCACCAGTGAATTGCGTCATCTGTATTATTGTTCTTTTTGTGTATGTGTTTACTTTTCAACAAAACTTGGGTTAATTATTACCTTGAATTTGCTTCGTTATGCGCTACTAATATTGCGTAACATTTTCCCACTCCTGCTTTAGCCCTATCATTGGGTGTTCAGTATATATAGTAAATAAATAAATAAAAATTAAAAAAGAGGTATTGCTATGATGGCTTGCTGGCGCGAAGCCTTCAGAATAAACCTCACAAACCTATGAGCTGATTTGTAAATGCGGGCCCAGATGTCCAGCACTAATGGAACTCGGTCTCCGGTACACTCTATCAAAGTTGACTTTGTTCTTTTGGGTATGATCACTGAAGTCTGTGGATTTAGAGACCAAATCGACATGTACTGGCAGGGGTTCTTTTTGTTCTTGTTGCTTTCTTTTTCTTTCATTTTACATCACCAAAAATTTATCTGCACGAGCGGTCTTACTTTCTTCCCTTTCTGTAATGCGGGTGTCACTACCATATTCATCGAATCCGCGGCTTACTTCTGAGCAGCAGGATGCGAAGGCCACTGAGCCACCCCGATGGAGCAGGTTGTGGTAGAACGCATCACTGCTATTTGCTCGCCAGTACAATTTATGCTCCCGTTTTTTTGCTTTCGTTTCTTTTTAAAAAGAAAGTCAAGTAAAATTAAGCGGTTTCAACGCACTGCGGGAAGCGGTGGACACGAAGCGTCACAACGTCTTCAGTGACATTGTCAGTACTGAGAAGCTGTTTATTTCGAGATGCAGGCAAAATTGCAAGTAGGGCTGCCTGTACAAAGTAGTACGAAGAGTAACGCTTCAGTTTAAAGCACCTACAGCCCATGTAAACTACAACTATTAACACTTTCCCCTCGATACATTAGTTATTGGTGCTTAGGGTCGCAATGAACTAAGTATAGTAACACCTTTTATCACGTGCAAACAACTGCTCAAGCGCTCCATCTCCGAACTACTCCAATCAAAGGTGATATATGGTGTCCTTTATGATTTCCCTCTACGCACCTCATGTGTATATTTCCCTACAGTACGCTTACTTGGTAAGACGCCGCGCCAAATCTGAAGAGGCATGAAAGCTCGGTCCACATGCTAGACCTGCTAGGCCGCAATGTGATATATAAATATCCGAATAGACCCACCCACGTATCTGACTGCACTACTTCCACAACCGGCTCGCATTACAATTTGCACCTAAACGTTTGTGAGGACCCATATCGTGCACTGGTGCCTGCATGAGTTCGCGAAGTCACCGCAATCGGTTACACAGAATCAGGAATCGGACCAAGTTTACCCGCCGACACAGTGAACGAAGACACACCAAACGCCGTAGAGTAGCCAAGGAGAGCTTCGCTTTAGAAGGTTCTCAGACTCAGCAAAGAAGACGCGGTACACACGCAATGAGCCTCCAACTCACCGGTCGCAGGGAAAGAACAGCGTGCTTTCGTAGCACCGGTCCGACACGCGGCGACCGTTGACACAACTGGTGAGGCAGCTCTCCAAGCTGGAAAACCGGTTGGAGCCGCGGTTACACACGTGCACGGTGTCCGCGGCCGCCGGGACGCAGGCTCGCCGGTCGGCGCTGTAGTAGAACTCCGGCTTTGGCCGCACGCAGTGCGTGTACACGTGACGGCTGCAAGACTCGTCTGTGGCGTCCTGCGATGCAGGAGCGCATGGCATGTATCAGTGCCTATGCCCGCGAAGTATCATCGTATCACATAGCTGCAGACTTTAAATGTGGCAACCACACTGATTCTGGAATTGCCCGGCGTACTCGTAGTGGCAGGCACAGTCTTATTTTCGTCTTTATGCGTAGAAAGAAACTTTTGCATCAGGGATCATCGCGCATAGGACTCACGTTCGTGCAATACCCTGTAATATACACTGTAATACTGAAAATTTATTTGCCTGCTCCACACCCGGCAGCATATCGCGGGCGCCACTTTCGCAAAGCTAAACTATTGAAAAAATAAGAAAATTCATATGCAAAGAATACTGCAGTGACGTAGGTTCCTCGGAGCGACCGATCGGGACATGTACATATATATACTGTTCGAGAGAAATAACTTTGCCTTAACGCAAAACATGAAGCGGGGTGGTCGAGCACACTCGGTCGCAGTTGTGGATTGTTACAGCTTTAGCTTCGTGTGATACGTGATACGCTACTGTGATACGTTACCACGAAACGACCGGTCCATACGCATCTCTTATACCAGGGACTACCGTGATGGTAGCCACCGCTCCTTCCGGTCACCGTGATTGCGCGACAACGCGTAAGCCCACATCGATCGGCATTCATCTTTGCTACAGTCTTCACTGCAGTCATTACAGGCATTCACTAGTTAACGTTATAATTATTGACACTAGGACACGTGACATTACGAAATTTAATCCTATCAGTTGGCAAGGCCATGTCCGTTGAGCATAAATCCTACGACTACACAACTACCAACAATATATTCTTCCCTAATATGGGCTATGAAATACATTGACGTTTCAATAACACTCGCCAAATGCTCTCCTCTAGCAGCTAGAGACAATCTTCACTGGAAAGCCGGAGCAATTTTAATATATTCTTTTTAGACGAATATGCCAAATGTGCTGCTACTCTTTGTAATCTGTGTCCTGAAGCAATAAAATGAAATAAAACATTATTTAGTAAACGTTCATTTACCTAGCTGGACACTGCGCTGTCTTAAATGAGCAATTTCCACCTTTTTCAGAAATTATCCTAAAAAGCCACCTCTTACAGGTGGATTCAAAAACAAGAAAGGAAAGAAAAGAGGACGGGTTAGGAATTTCCCAAAAAAGATGGGTGGTTGATATTGCGCATTAGTAGCACACAGCAGCTCTTCCTTGCTTCTTTCGTAGCGCTGGCGGCTCGTTTTGTGCCAGCAGTACACGACGAACGCTTCTCGCGATTCTCATAACTACATAGTGTTTCGAGTAACTTCAGCGAAACCTTCAAAATATGCAAATGCCACTCAGCTGGACCATACCACGGTAATATTCTTCCGTCGCTTGGAGCTGCTCAAATAATTTTTAGCATACCGCCTAATTGCATAATTAGCCTTAATTATTTATTCAACTTCTGCGTTATATTATTAGACAAAAAGCATTAATGAGAAACTTGTAGACCAACAAGAAAAACTCCGCATACAGCTTCCTCTTGCCTAATACGTGCTACATAAAAGCATTTTCCCGAGCGCATAGAAGCCCCCGAATGCACGCAAAATTGCCGCGCGACTGGACGTTCGAGGGTATTCGCGGGGTTACTTCACGCTTGGTAAAACACTTTTATGTTGGACTTCTTCAGCAATAGAAAGCTGTACCGGGAATTTTTCATGTTGCTCTACTTTCATATAATTATAATAATTGAGAAGTTACTTAAGAATAATGATCTAATTGGGTGTTATGCAAAAAAAAATATTCGGACTATCTCCAAGCGCTGGCAAACAACGTTACCTTGTTTCTGTCCAGCTACGTAGCATTTGCATATATTTAATGCTTGCTCAAGTGAAAAACCCTGAATGAGAATTGCCCCGCGAAGAGGACAAACTTACGCGTCTCGGTCGTGCGTCGTCTTCGACGCGAATCGTGGTCACAGTCGTGGCAGGTGTCGTCGTCTCGGGGCTCGTCTTCGCACTCGTCCGTGGTTGTCGCGCTGCCTCTCCGCTCGCCGCTCGGCCCGCGACTTGGATCCGCGCGCGATTGCGCATCGTCCTTTTCCTGTTGCCGCGTTCGTCCATGTCCGGGTGCCCAGTGCTCCGCAGAATGAGACGCTCGCCGACTGTGCTCGGCGCCACGCCCAGCCGCCGGGCCCCGGCATCCTCCTCGACGTCCGGGCTGAGGTCGAGCGGCGACAGCGAGCTGTGGACGACGAGAAGGCCGATGCCCAAGAGGAGCGCCGCGAAGGTGACCCCGAGGACGAAGCTCAGGCACTCGGGGCTTCCGTGCTTCGAGGGCTCCGTCGCACCTTCGGGCTCCAGCGACTGCTCGGAAACGGGCTCGGCGCTGCCTTCGTAATAATAACCGGCATAGCTGTGATCCGGTGCTACAGGTGCTGCCGGCCACAGACCTTTAGACAGGAAACCCGAATCGTGCGGTGGTTCAGTCCAGTTCAGCGGAGCCCTCCATCCGCTGTGGAGAGGCTGGGTCGCCGGAGGGATGACGCCGGAACGCTCGGCTTCGCAGTTCCACTCGGGTTCCCCTTGGACGGGCTGCATTCTCGTCAAATAAAAAGGGGATGAGCCAGAAGTGGTTACGAGCTTCTCCTTCTTCTTCTTTCTTCAAAATTGTGGCACGTGCCCACGAGGGCGGGAGATTGGCCATGGCTCTCAAAGGAAACATAGTATGAATTTCTTGCTTCCTGTTAAGTTAGTGATGTGTACTATATATATTTAATTATTAGTGATTATAAATTATTTTTCACCCCCCGTGGTTGTTTAGTGGCTATGGTGTTAGGCTGCTGAGCACGAGGTCGCGGGATCGCATCCCGGCCACGGCGGCCGCATTTCGATGGGGGCGAAATGCGAAAACAACCGTGTACTTAGATTTAGGTGCACGTTAAAGAACCCCAGGTGGTCGAAATTTCCGGAGTCCTCCGCTACGGCGTGCCTCATAATCAGAAAGTGGTTTTGGCACGTAAAACCCCATAATTAATTTTTTTAAAATTATTTTTCTGTTCTTTGTTGATATTTCTCATGCCACTTTTGACGTAGATGCTATATTATATACGAAAGTAACGCGATTCAGTGTTACTAATGAGGAAAAGGAGTTCAATATGATTGTTTCTCAGTAGCCATGACGTACTCATGCACAATTTGGCACATTTCCTTTCGGGATCGACTAAGGGTACTTGCCCCTAAAGGCACAGTGTTAATCACCGAGAGAGGAAGGCCCATGCACAATAGGGGCTGCTCTAAGTAGGTATTTCTTTCGGAATAATATTTTTGACGAAAGCAGGGTAAAGGGGTCCCGTGATTCTATATCCCCACGCCATGCACAAAGCTTCTGTGGTGCGAATTCACATCTACTCACGTACGGATTTAGTGGCAGTATTCGACATCGTAATAGGGTAATAGAAACATTACATTGCCGAGAGGGACAAGAGCGGACATTCCAAGGGAACAATAAATGTTCGTAATCTGGTGCGGCAAGGAGCGGCTCATATTTTTCTACTTGGGACTTGTTGCCGCTTTCGGAATCTTGTTACAGCGAGCAGAGTAGGTTTGCGTATAAAGAAACTTACTGGCCCAACAAGCGCTGCCTTTGCCATTTGCCAAGCTGTCTGCAACCTCATTAGGTGCTGGTCCATAATGTCCGGTTATCCACACAAACCGAATTTCTTCAGCAAGATGTGGTACAAAAAAAAAAAAGTGTAGCGGTCGGTGAAATAGAGAATTGTGAACTGACAGGCAGTCGGTGAGCAATATTATGTGTGGCACATTTTTCCGAGTATTGTATACGGACAAGCATATGGCCATGAATTCGGCCACATAAATTGGAGTGTAAACGGGAAGACGAATACCAAAGCTCATGATAGCATTTTCGAGCAAAGGCTTATCACTGATCTCTCATCTTTTTGTCAGGCGTCCATGGACACTACTTTGTATGAAGGAAGATCTTTCAGATACTCATTCAAGAATCCGACTAGTGTCTGTTTGGTTATGAATTTAGCATTATTTGGAATTATGTAATCAAAATTACAAGTATTACATGTTTTTATTTAAGTGACACATAGAACGTATCGTAGATTAACGTTTATTATCGCTTAAAGACTATGCGTAAACACGAACTGGGGAGCTTGTATCTTGGCCATATAGAATAAATATATAGTACCGGTTGTGCGACAAACACTGAGTAACTTGTCGCGGGAGCATGTTGCATTCTCTAAGTTTTCACTTTTAGTAGCTTAAATCGCGACGCTAAATCTGGTGCGTTTGCTTCTAGATACAGCAGAGTTCGCAGCACACCTAGGGGCGCGAAGACACTGACGTAGGACCCACCTCTCTATCATAAATAAAGGCAAGCACTTATAATTTGGAGAGCCTGACGTCACTAAAGAACCTAATTCAAGAGCGGGTCTTAAATAAGCCCGGCAAAAGTAAAGTAGAGCATCACTGGACGTACCAAACTTCACATTGCATTTTCTCGTCACCGGGCCAAGAGGGATTTCACCTCTTCTCACAACGTTTTTATGTGAGAATGCCAATCTGGGCCTGGTTAGTAAATGACTCCCCTGTACCGCAAATCACCTGATTATCATAAACAAGGAAAAAGGAAACCGATTCATGCGAAGGGAATACAAGAAGGAGACTTCTGTTAGTGTGAAGGACTATGCGAAATTATCCAGCAAGACCACAAGAAGATTTAAATACGCTTGCAACTTGGGGTAAAGAATGTGAAAATATTTAGCGCAAGCAAAGAATGCAGTACGTGTCATCCGCATATACAAACAGCGTGACGTTCTGCATAATTGGAATATCGTATAGTAGCATATTAAACAATAGTCGGGAAAGCACTGAACGCCAAGGTGCACCTCTCGTCTGGGAGAACCACTCAGAATGATGTTTTTCGTCTGAGCAGAAAAATTTTATTCCATGCTATAAATCCTTGATCCAAGCAATCATATACGATGGAGGGTTTAAGGCAGGAATTTTATTCCGCAGGAGGCTGTACTCTACGCTGTCATAAGCTTTTGCAACATCTAGAGTTTTGAGGACCGAAACTTGTAAGTTTCTCTTAGAACCGTATCTTGCTTTGCAAATCTAGATGCATGGACGAAATAGAACTTACAACCAGTGCGAAATCCAATCTGAGTGGCGCCTAATGCATTAATTTTAGAAATGTGCTCTGATCGCGGATTTTGAAGAACTCTTTCAATTGATTTTAGCATATAAGAAGTTACAGTCATTGGCCGAATGTCGTCCAAATCAAGCCCTTTTCTGGCATTCTTGAGAAGCAAGATAATTTTAGCAATCTTTCACTCGTTAGGTAGCCATGGTTTCTCAAGGGAAAGGTTCACAATATATAGGAACTCCCCCATTAAGTTATCTGCCACGAATTTCACCATAACAACAGATATATCATCATAACCGGGATCTGCCGATCTCATGCAAGCTACCACAGATAGAAGTTCCGATGATTTTCACTGTGACGGAATTCTCAACACAACTGAGCACTGTGCCTGAAATCGCAACGCAAGGCCCGCGTACAATCCAATCAAGATTAGTCTTAGCTTCAACTGGGTTCCGTACAACGGAGCTCAAAATGTGGCTCACAGAATCTTTCTTGTTTGGCTCCATGAATCTGTGTAGGGTTTCCCTATTCTTTCGATCAGATAAGTAGGCGTTTGCATTAGCGTTGTAGCAATCCTTAGCTTAACCATAGGCAACCACTCTCTGCAGAGAGCACATGATAGAAAAAAAAAATGTAGGGAAATGATCACAAGAAGTCCCGCTATTTAGAGATGTCCATGATGACACGCTAACTCGAGTAGCTACCAGAGTAGGGGTAATTTAGGAACTGGAATCTCGGCGCATAAATGGTACAGCCTCCTATTACTACAGCGAACACTTCTTGATGATAACCATGACCACAGGAGTTCATCCCCTCGTATCTGAGCGGTAATCCCACGTGATATGAGTCCCCTGCAATGAAAGTCGGTCCAATTTACTCAATAAACGATCAAAGTAGGCTGTCCTACGGACATCCCCGGGGAAGCAGACGTTTATTATAGTAAGGGGGGCACATCTGGTACGAACTAAATGAATAGCCAACAGTTCACTTTCCGGATTCATGATTTCCTTATGTATAACAGCTCTGCGAAATATTTTTGAGGACACCATAGTAATTAAACCTCCGCCATGGCAATGCATTCGGTGTACTCTGAAGACGCGAAAATTATTAGAAGAAAATTATTTTAGAGGGGTCAGCTGCGATTCATAGGTAACAATAAGGCGTTGAAGATCATATAAAAAGACAACATAGAGCGGCAATTCCATTGGACAATATTTAACTCAGCAGTGATCGCTCCAAGACCGAAGAGGCAACAGCCTATTTCAATACATCAATCTTCTTCATGCTCTGAGAACATTTCTTGCTTTTTGTCTGAAAATCCGAGGAGCAGACTTCTGATACGTGATTTGCGCCGCAGTTGCGACAGCGTGTCACAGATTTACATGTGTTGCCTCTGGGTCCGAAATGCCAACAGTTCTTGCATAGGAGAGCACGTGGGACTAAATGATCTACCTTATAGAAAACAGGCCTTACCTTTAGCTCTGTAGGAAACGATATTCCAGCATACGTTGATACTGTCGACTCTGTCGGAACTCGTGCCGTCAACCATTCTGTTGCAGTGGTACACGAAAAACAATCCCCGTGTCAGCTTCCTTGAAATCCTCGAGTACTTCCTCGGGAGAGCAAGATGGTTTCACACCACGAAACATACGCTTAGTACATGCCAGTGGCTCCAGGATGAAGGCCTTTACCGGTAACGGCGCCAAGGTTGTGCGTCAGAGCAAGTCAGACCCTAAAGCCCAACCTCAGGATTTGCAGACAAAATCGCCTTCTTCCAAATGATCTGACTTCAAAAATTTGAAGATAGTGGATAGTAGCTGTGCGCAACCATTCCTGAATCAATTTAGCGTTCTTTATATAGATGGCTCCGTCACCAGTTGGCATGAACACCCCGGGTATACCATGTAAGCCATTTCGAGTGAAACACCCAAGGGATAGTTTCGGACCGGCAAGCTGGCAAACCAGACTGCCGACACTGCCCCTGGGGCGTTAACATACATTACAACCCAATACTAAGAGAAAAGCTCAAAAACTAGCCGAGGTATCGAAAAACCTGGCCAATCGCTCATGGTAACAGCACCGGGCCCGGCACAAAGTCCTAAGTGACAGCGTTCCTCAGCTTCTTGACGGGTGACCGCTCGAGCTTCAAGGCGCTCTAACTCTAAGTAGCTTAGTAGCTGTTACGAGCAGAGCGAGGCAAGGGGAGCACAATTTTGGTGCTTTTTGTCCTCTCTGGAATATTGTGACCGGTTCGCAATCCCCAGATTTTTCCACTGGGTTAGGGCAGCGGTAAACGCTATGAGACGAAACGAACACACCCAACTTATGCAAGCTTCTTTGGACTACAGGGATAAAACGCTCTTTTTTTCACCAGGATTTGAATCAAGGTAGTGTTTACAATACAAACGTCATGGGCGGGAGTGTTATAAGGCGAAAAAAACCATATAAGGCGAATATTTTGACACTCTTGATCACATGCATAGCATCTCAATGAAATCACAACGGTTATTTCAGTTCATTCTCTTGTAAGCTAGTCATCTAGCTCAATGTATTTATTTACTGTTCTTGAACTTACCTTACGACTCGCCATTCTAAGAAATTATGGGTCGTCGCCACATTGGTTTCCTGCTCCTTCACCCATATATCGCGGATAATAATCTAGCTCAAGTGGAAGGTCGGAGTTACTTGTCAATACAAGGCAAAAAAGCGGTCTTACCTGCCGTCTCGTCCAGCCCTGCTAATGCGTTGAACCCACGGTCTCGAAGCTTTCGCTCTCTAGGAAACATATAGAATCCGACGCCTTTGTCCCTTGTGCTGCTGTTGCAGCACCCAAGAACGCAGCAGGTGAATCTTCCCATCGCACTATGGCTCCACATGGACCAAAAATTGCCAAATATTGCTTGAAAATAGGATGCGCAGGGGTGCCTATAGTGGCCGGATGACTACACGTAGCGGCATGCACTGCGGCAGCTGTGGCATGATCAAACTGGCCGGTGGATTCAGTCTAATACAACCAAAGTGAATAAAAAAATGCCGATGCAGCTCAAACGGTTCAAAGCACGTACACACACCACGGCTGATGATGAACGTCGTATGTTTGAGCAAACAGAGATTGTCCCATACTGTAGTTACTGCTGCACTCAAAAGCTACATACTGGTTCCCTAAGGACTTTGTATGAATTGACATCCCGTAAATTTCTCGAAGAGCGTGCAGCACAAGACGACAGATGGATAGATGGATGGATGCTCTGAGCGGCCTCCTCGAAATGGGGAGGGGTGGGGTTGCACGACCAAGCTTCTTTTCTTATTTTGCAAAACGTCTTACCTACGTAACTTTTTTTTTAAGACAAAAAATTCCCAGCATCAAACTTTCTGAGTCACTTTCGGGCAGCTGCTTTTTGTACGCCGCCGTTGTTTGTGTTCGCTCTATTTTTCTTGCACCATACTTCCAACTACCTTTTTACTTATCTCTGTTGTGGGCATCTTTGCTCTCTCCCAGCTTTCACTGAAACCAAGAGCTTCGAGGCCAGCGGAGCCTAACCCGGAAACTGGGTCCTTTCAAGCAGCGCCGCGTCTTCTTGAACAAGCCAGAGAGGAGGAAAGGTTTGCGGTGCGCCCTTTCCTTCTTGCCTGATGAAAAGGTATATAAACCAGAATTTCCAGCGCCTGAATGCGGCTTCCATGTTTTTATGATTGTGAAGATGATGATGATAGTATGAGTGCTGCACGGGGACTGCGGGAACGGCGCGAGCGACAAGTTGTTGGGTCAGTTGCCTGCGATGGCGAGTTCCGAAAGATCTGCAGTCTTCTTTTCATCTCTTGATGACGGTAAATGTGCCGTCGTGAGCATGATTATGTTTCAGATGCCAGAATTATACCGCAGAGATAAATTAGCGAGCGTACCCTGCAGCGTTGTCTGCTTAAATGAATATTGAATGTGGTCAGTTTCGTTCCAATTGCAACACCCGGCCCAGTTTTTTTCTCTGTGAGCTTTGTGTAATTATCCCGCTTCAGGGGGCCTGAGGCGGTGTCTTAAAGGGACTAGGTGGCATTTAATACATGGTACCTCATTCTTTAAAAGATGAATAGCATTTCTGTGGCGCGCGCTACAGCCGCACTTCGTGCTGCATCTTTGCCTCTCCTTGTCATCTCAATCGTAGTATGCGCTCTTGGCACGCCATGACCGAGATGAGTATAATAGAGTGATTTTCTATGGTCTTGCTATATGCCGCCTGTTACAGAGGCTTTATTAATTATTTCTGTCGCAGTCAATACAGTACACGCAATAACTTAATTGCGTATCGATCCATGTATGAGATTGGTGTAGGAGGGGGCGACTTCTGGCAGGAAGAACTGAACATGTTCTGTGCGTAGCGGAGTGTAAGCATCGCATATTTATAACAGTTCAAGCATCCCTGACATAGCGCGCAAGCAAAAAAAAAATAAAGAGAAAGAAAGGGAGTCAATGACGCGAGCGCAGCGCTGTTTCTGTGCGCACTAGTCATATGGTGCTTTCTCTTTTCGCGTGCGCCAGTGTACAAATGCAGCTGATTCCCATGTACTACATGTAGATGTGCACGTAAAAGACAGGACACGGAAGCCGTCAAGTTCCACGCCTTCTTGTTAGACTTGCGCCTGCAACAGAACATTCGCTACCAAAGTTCCGAAGTCGACAAGCGCACCCGTCCGCTTTCTTCTAACCGTTATTTCATATCGTACGCGGTGCTCTCCGTGGGTGCTGCTCCCGGAAAATTAACCGAACAGCTTCAATATAAAGGCGATGAATGACCATAAATGACCGTATAATCTCAAACCCGCAGTGGATATAGGAAGGCTTGACATGTGCTATCACGTATAGTTTACGGCTCTGAAACGTATAACCACCTGAAGAAACATGCTGGCACGAAGTCTTTTCCGTGCAAAGCCAACACCGAATTGCGTTTTTCGCCGCACGGATAATTCGTACATAAAAATGCACACCAATAAACACAGGCTTGGCGTCTGCTTGTATGTTGCCCGGCTGCTGCATCATCCACGCCGAATCGGATGCACAACGAATTGGGTGCAAAGAATGGAAACGACAAAGACCATAGAGATTTACAGGAATGAGAAAGAAGGAAATTAGAAGAAAAAATCTTTACGATAGCATGAAGTGCCTTGCTATTTGGGACTCGAGCTGGTTGCCTCAGGACAAAAAACATACCGGAGCAAGTATTCGCAATCAGATGAGGCATGTGTATGCTGCAGCAAAACTCTGGAGACCAGTCAGCACATCGTAATCGAATGTGAAGTTTGTGAGCTGGCATGCCCGCGTGGCGTGGTACAGTGCGGCCGGCGCGTTGCAATCGTAACAGGTTCATGGGCATTGTCTGGGGATACCCCATCGTGTGAGACCGCCTGCAATACGTGGAAATGAGCGTCTAATTTCCTCCACGACACTGCCTTTTCGTGCGTGAAGGGCGCGTGGGGCAGAGGGGGGGGGGGGTGATTTCCGTCTTCGATGTCTCAATGGTGGCGTGAAATCGTTTGGCGATGAATTTTAATCTCTCGTCTTCGCGATAGGCTTGCTGAGAGGCTCGGTGGACGTGCGCTCGAGTCGAGGCGTACGCCTACATATTCCCAGCGAGAGATTGATGACCTAGGATTTACTTCATTGTGGCTGTTTTCAGCATGGTAGAATTTCGTACAATATAAAGCGCTACGTGTTGTATTCTGCCTGTAGCGTAACTTATGCAAGTCACTGGTAAGTCGGTGGGCGCAAGGACCTGCTCTCTGCCACGGTTTGTGCCAATGACAACCGCGATGGCCACTTCTTTGGCGCGGGTCGTGTCTATAGGCAACACTCTCGTCGCGCAAATTTTCCGCAGGTTTTGGTACATGACGCTGACGGCATGAGCATCATCCCTGTCTGGATACCTGGTCACGTCGGCAACCGGCACGTCGGATAAACTGGCGTTTTCTTTTTGTTATGCCATCGCTCGTACTTGTGGACGGTCCTTATGGCGAACGGGATGCATCTTTGTAGGGATGGATGTAACGTAGAGGCATTCAAGAGTATCCGACGGGTCACCAAGCTTTTGTGCCCCTGTGTTAGGAGTGGTGCAGCGCCGCACCATTACTGATTGGACATGGCGGTTTCTGTGAGGTTATTTTCCTTTTGGCTCGCCAGGTGTGCTTCGATTAGCTGCTATGTGATGTGCATGCCGAGATGTCCTAATATTTCGATGTAAATTTCCCAGTGGAAGGTCCATCGCTTGTTTGTATCCTTTTAGGATGAGTACATTTGGCTCGAATCTTTCGCTGCGGGTAAGGGTTCATTGAAGAGTGGCGCATACCCGGTGGCATATATCACGTGACCCATGTTGGTCCGGCGGTTGGTTTCGAACCTTGTTCGCGCGAAACAGCAGCTCGACGCTGAGCCCACTAATACGTGGACTACGCAGCGACCTAACTTTGCGGGAAAACTCTTAGGGACCCACCCAGACAGGAATACAATCCCCTAAAAGTACATGAAATTCATGAAAGTACGTGAAAGTTCATGTAATACGCTTTTTGGTCATTTGTTCAAGCGACTTACTTTTTGTCCTTGCGCATCTCAGCATCTCCACCGCTACTTCAAAGCCGTAGCATTTCAAGGAACCATATAAATATGTACCAAGAGCACATTTTCCTTTTTGACGCTTAGTACACTTTTGTGCGTGCATGTAAGTGTGTAGCAGCGTGAGAGTGTTTGTATACTTGCGAATCCGCGTGTGTGTCTGTTGTTACGCGCAACCACTGCGTTTAATTAGAGCGGCGTTTAGACCATCGCCCAATTTCTTCTTTGTATCTCGTGGTTGTGCGTCCAGCGCATTGTTCTCTTCTTTTTACTTTTTCTTCTTTTTTTTCTTTTTTTCTTTTGCGAACTACGACAGAGTAATGCTACGAGTAATAAAAACTACAAAGAAACCTTCGGGTCGTTGCGGTTGGCCGGATCCTATCATAAGCCCAACCGCCTTTCTTTCATTTCGCGCGTCGCTAGTGCTGCTATACAATACTGCTTCGTCTCTCCGTCTCCTGAACGCTGTGGTCACAACAAGAGGAGAGAAGAAGACATGGCACCAAACAAAACTCTAGGACCAGGCCAGACGGGAAAAGCAAAACGAGCGCTAACGCACAAGGGCTGCTTGTTTCGTGGTCCAGATTGAAGTTGCCCGCCTGGCGGGAAATTTTCTGCCCCGTGGCTTTCTTTTACGGCCTACTCTGCCGCGCTCCAGTCGCCAAGTGTTCCTTTTAGCAAAGGCGCCGGTAAGTTCAATGTGCACTTTCTTCGGATTTTTGCTTGTGTAGCGGCGCTCTTGAAGCTTAACTTGGCCCCATCCCGTCGCCCATTTTCTTATTTAGGTAGTATCCAATAGGCCGTAGCCAGTGCACACCGATCAAACTGAAATTACCTAGCTTACAGCTCGAAACTTGAACGACCACATTTTTTAACAAGGACGAACAGCTTGAGACAGACTAATTTAGTTTTAGCATTGAGAAGGTTTTAGTTTTGGTTCTCGAATCTACTACGTAGAGAACACGTTTTTTTTTTAAAGTTTCTTGAAGTAGTACACGCTACAACGATGGTAAAGAACGGAGCCTTAGAGTGGCCGTTTCTGGAAAAATTTATGGGATGTCCTTAAGGGCACCTCGTTAGGTTAGATCAAACAAGAGAGTGACAATGCAAAAAATTATACCGCAAACATGTACCTTCAGGCGGGACGGCCAAGGAGAAGCTACTGCGGTGAACTACAATGCCTGCTCCTACTTATGTATTCAAAACATTACGCCTTTGCAGTTCGTCGCTCTCGTTTCAGCAGGAAAGCATTTATTATTACTGTTACTTAGAACCACAAGAACCAAACCATTTAGGAGTTATTGTTAGTGAAAGACGCGAAACAGCGCACAAGCAGAAATAAATACGAAGCAAGAGACAAAAACAAATCTGGACCGCCTCTTTGTCACCTCTCGACAATAAAATTTGACTTGGGTCAAACCTTACTGGGCAATGTCCATTGAAACATTAGGTTATCGGCGTTGGGCGTTGCATAAACAGGGTGGTTGTTGTTGGGAAAACAAGTGTGCTGTTAGTATTATTTACGTGAATGAGAAAGGGTAGCGTAAATCACGGCGGCAGTTCACGAACACTATGGCAAAGTTTGAGCAGTGCTGGAAATGTTATCCACGTCATTGGCGGCATTCTTCAAATTCGAGGTGAAATCGGCTGTCCGCTATATAAACAGCCGGGTTTCACATCTTGTTTATTAAGCTATTTACTAGTGCATGAGTTCATACCACCACTCCGTGACGACACGCTCTTGCCCAGTAATATGACAATTTCTTTATTTAAGGAGTTCGCGCTTCCGTAAGAGATGTGTTGTCAGTTTAGTGTACGTGTTCAAAGACGCGTAGTGTATCTTGATGATGCACACCTCCGACATTGGAGGCTGTTCTTGCTTTTCTTTAGAAAAATCAGGCTCAGATGATATAATGTGACCACGTGGTGGCCTAACCAATGCTTTGTCTTACCTATATTCCGGTTCCCAGAGGATGGTAGCAAATGCGGTTGCAGGCTAACCTATCTTTTCTTTACCTATTTGATCTATCTGTCTGTCTGTCTGTCTGTCTGTCTGTCTGTCTGTCTGTCTGTCTGTCTGTCTGTCTGTCTTATCTATCTATCTATCTATCTATCTATCTATCTATCTATCTATCTATCTATCTATCTATCTATCTATCTATCTATCTATCTATCTATCTATCTATCTATCTATCTATCTATCTATCTATCTATCTATCTATCTATCTATCTGTCTGTCTGTCTGTCTGTCTGTCTGTCTGTCTGTCTGTCTGTCTGTCTGTCTGTCTGTCTGTCTGTCTGTCTGTCTATCTATCTATCTATCTATCTATCTATCTATCTATCTATCTATCTATCTATCTATCTATCTATCTATCTATCTATCTATCTATCTATCTATCTATCTATCTATCTATCTATCTATCTATCTATCTATCTATCTGTCTGTCTGTCTGTCTGTCTGTCTGTCTGTCTGTCTGTCTGTCTGTCTGTCTGTCTGTCTGTCTGTCTGTCTGTCTATCTATCTATCTATCTATCTATCTATCTATCTATCTATCTATCTATCTATCTATCTATCTATCTATCTATCTATCTATCTATCTATCTATCTATCTATCTATCTATCTATCTATCTATCTATCTGTGTGTGTGTGTCTATCTGTCTGTGTGTGTGTGTCTATCTGTCTGTGTGTGTGTCTCTGTCTGTGTGTGTGTGTGTGTCTGTCTGTCTGTCTGTCTGTGTGTGTGTCTCTCTCTGTGTGTGTGTGTGTCTGTGTGTGTGTGTCTGTCTGTCGCTCTCTCTCTGTGTGTGTGTGTCGCACTCTTCCTCTCTCTCTCTCTTTGTGTGTGTGTGTGTCGCTCTCTCTCTCTCTCTCTCTGTGTCTGTATGTCTGTCGCGCTCTCTCTCTCTCTCTCTCTCTCTGTGTGTGTCTGTATGTCTGTCACTCTCTCTCTCTGTGTGTGTGTGTCTGTCTGTTGCACACAAGCAATCAATTAGTGAGACGGCTGCCGCATTTAGATGGGGGCGAAATACGAAAACACCCGTGTACTTAGTTTTAGGTGCACGTTAAAAAACCCCAGGTGGTAGAAATTTCCGGAGTCGTCCTCTACGGCGTGCCTCATAATCAGAAAGTGGTTTTGGCACGTAAAACCCCATAATTTAATTATGCTTTAATTGAATCCCAAAGGCAGTGCAATAAGCTTTACGCATTAATCACCACGACGCAGCCAACAGGATAGCATCCTTCTCAGTGGCGTAGCTAGGTCGTCTGGCATCCGGTGCCCATAAGCCTTCTGTCACTGTCCCCTCCCCCTCCCCCCACCCCCGTGTGTAGTCAGGAAGGGGAGGATACCGAAACTTTTTGGGAGTGGGGGAGGTGATGTTTGAGCAGTAGCACAGCTGCATTGAACCCCCCCCCCCTCCACTTTCGTTCCCAGAGATCGCTAATATAGCAGGTATACAGGCTGTTTTACTTTCTGCACGAAATAAACCAGGGTACAGCACTGGTAACTTGTGACAAGCGCATTTGCACATCTGCTGTCCGACTGTAATGCTTGGCAGCCTATGCATATAAAGTTTTAATTAGCCATTTTAGAGGCAACATTTCATTTGCAAACTTGAAGACCGACAGTCATATGCCCAAAAACAACTTCACGAAAATCGTCGTAGGTACTACGTCATGATGTATTTTGGTTTTCACTAGCCCTGAACCCAATCGAAAATTAGACAGTGGGTCAGCGACGCTGATTTCCACATCCTATGAGAAAATGTCATCGGCTTCCTTGCTGCGTGGGCGCCAATACTATGACAATTACGAGTTCTCTTCATTCTTATCCATAAAGCCTTTCTTTATTTGCTGCTATTGGCAAACGTGATCATCCGAACTGCAATACCACGACAAGATTTCAAACGGAATAGAGCCCGCTCCGCGTCGATTCCTGGCGTCGCAATGCAAAAAACGAGAAGGCCACGATGAAGCCCGTGCCAGAGAAAGCTAGCGCTACTTTTGGTCTGCACACGCAATGGAGATGATAGAGAGATCGACGTAACGGATATTTCATAATTCTTTAGGTTCTGCCAAACTGAGCCGCCCCCAGTGCGAAAGTACTGAAGGCTCCTGCAATTGGGTCCTCGATTCCCTATTTGTAATGTTTCCTCTATAATTGCTAATTAAGCACTTATTTCACATATCCTTTTTGATTATCTGCCATATTTTGCACTATATCGAGCTCAAAGACACAGAACCTGACAGACTATGGGGAGATATCCCCACAAAATGCACTTTTTTGTAAAATTCCGTGCAGTTGAATCAGGACACTATATTTGTGACACGAATTCACACAACAACCACCGGAGGAGTTAGAAGAGGAGGAAAAGGAAGGTAGGAAAGGTAGGGAGGTCGACCATACGCACGTCCGGTTTGCTACCCTACGCTGGGGAAGGCGTTTAAGGGGAAAAAGGATAGGGAGGGAAGAAAGTACTATCGGCGTGAATAAGTGCGGATATCCATAACTTGATGCCTATAATAGGTAACTGAGGCCAGTCGCTTTCATCAAACGCAGCAGTGCCCGCGTCGCTTTGTAAGCCTGCGACGCATGGAGCCATGGTCGAAGAATCTTCAAATGGTATGCCATTTAATCGGTTTAACAACCTCCGAAGAACGTTGCGTTCGATCTCACAAAGCTTACAAAACCGCAGGACGTTCTTGATCATCTCTTCACATTTGGACGAGTCACAAATAAATGTGCCCGTCATTCCAATATGGAGTGATAAGGTTTTCGTAAAGGTCACCCCTAGCCAGAGGTGGCATAGTAAAGTTGCATCACGGCGGGAGAAGTTCGATGGAATCTGCATCTTCAGTTTAGGATCCAGCGGTGGAGACGGCAGCTGAAGAAAAATGGGGTGTTCCACAAAGTTTCAGTCTTGGTTTGAGCAAGTAAACGACCCCTCTCAGCGTCTCTCCTTGACAAGGGTACAAAAAGTGCCAGGGTTTCTTTATGGACTGACCAAGTGGCGTCATCACCAAGCTCATTTCCGACGATACCACTGTGCCCCGGAAGTCATCGGAGGATGATGTCATGTCCGTTTATGAGAGCTTGATGGATAACCTATTTGGTCGCAAACACGAGGTATTCATGGGTGTTGCATTGTAAGGCTGACTGCACACTCTCAAGGGCTGCCTTGCAGTCACAAAAAAGGACCCACTTTTGAGATTTGGCGTGTGCGATGTAACTAACGGTGGCACGTACAGCGGCAAGTTCTGTTGCCACAGAGCTCGTTATATCCGACATTTTGAACTAAACTGTGAATTGTAAAGGCGGAGGAATGAAGGAAAAAGTGGAGAAGGAAAGGCAGGGAGGTTAACCAGTTTAGGCTAACCGATTTGCTACCCTACACATGGGAGCGGGATGAGGGATGAAAGATGGGGAGGAGAGAGAGAGAGCACATAACACAGCGTACACATCGTCAGTTACAGTCCGTCACTCTTGCGCGGTACCTGACGTCACTATCAAAGCCGCTTGTCGAAGCCCGTCTCTTTCATAAACCGAAGTAGTCCTTTCGTCGCCTTCAGATGCGATGTCTTCTGTCGGCGATATGTGAAAATAGTTGCAACTGACAATGGTCTGTTGTCAAGGTGCGCTAGAACAGACGCCAGAGACTGTCTGTGAACATTATATTCAGGACATTCGTACAGAATGGGTTCCAGCGTCTCCTCGCAAAGACAGGCATTGCAGAGAGCGTTGTCAGCCATTCCAATGCGATATGAGTAAGATTTCGTGAAGGCCAGCCCTAGCCATAAGTGATAAAGCAGAATGGCCTCACTTCGGTGGAGTCCAGTTGGCATAAAGAGATGCATCAAAGAGGGCAGGTCGTATTGACGATTACTCCGGTTGCTCTGGCTGCTTGATGTGCACCATAGAGAGAGCGTGATCTCCTGTGCAAGCACTCGAAGTCTGCTTGCTGCGTCGGACCGCGAAAGTGGTATGGCCTCTTCCTGTGTGTCTTCAACACCTGCCCATGCGGCATTATCGGCGTGTTCGTTTCCTATGACGCCGCAGTGACTTGGCAGCCACTGCAACGTCACGTGGTGTCCTTTCTTAAGTGATGTGTGGAGTAGGCATCTTATATCGAATACGGGCTGTTCGAATGGCCGGCGACGCAGTGCTGATAGCACAGATTGTAGAGCTGCCTTTGAGTCACTGAAGATTGACCATTGTCGAGGTGGTTCCCGATAGATGAAATAAAGTGCAGCGCGAAGAGCAGCCAGTTCCGCAAATGTCGAAGTTGTTGGGTGGTCAGTCCTAAAGATGATGGCAATAAGTCTTGCTGGGACAACCACATCACCAGATGAACACTGGATGTTTGTGGAACCATCAGTATAAATATGTACGCTGTCCCCATACCTCTCGTGCAGAAGAAGCAGAGACAGTTTTCAGCACACGCGACGACAGCTCAGATTTTTTACGGATTCCTGGTACACTTAGATGGACTGTGGGCCCGATAAGGCACCAAGGGGGTATCGATGGTTTATATGCAGCGGTGAAGCCCGAGGGAAGTTTGTCGTTGTATTTGACGATAGTTTTAGAGAATGATGATTGGTGCCTGTCTGAAGTTAGTGTTACAAGGTGGTGATAGGGGGCGCGTGCAAGATGTCTGATGTGCGTTCTCAGGGCCTCCACCGTAATGTGAGTTTGCATTGGATGGTCCCGAGCAATCGCAATAGTTGCCTCTCTTGACGTGCATCTTGGCAAACAAAGGCAAACTCTTGTGCTGCCTGCAGAACATGAATATTTGTCTTGCAGGTGTTGTTCAGTACAGGTAGACCATATCTTCAGAAACCGAGAAAGAGAGCTCTGTAGAGCTTAAGCATTGCGTCTACTGACATCCCCCACGTCTATACAGTCAAGTATTTAAACAACTGGGGAAGTTGCTGTCAGGCACCGTTTCATTTAGGCCACGTGCGGGCTCCAACAGAGGTCTTGGTCAATAATTACACCAAGAAATCGGCGGGTTCTGACGAAGGATATTCTCCGCCCATTGAGATGACATAAGGCGTCATTGTTTTGCGAGTAAATGGCACTAGTGCGCATTTTTCTGGTGATATGCTGAGACCTTGTTTACACAAGTAGCTCGCTGTCAAAGTAGCCGCTCTTTGAAGCCGCGCACGTATCTGAGGACGTGTGACTGCCGAATTCCAGACACAAATGTCGTCAGCGCATATTGAAATTTTGATAGTAGTTGGCAAGTATTCAGCAAGTCCTAGAAGAGCGAGGTTGAATAACGTCGGGCTGAGAGCACCGCCTTGAGGAACGCCCCTACTGGTATAGCGTCGCGTAGTTGGACCATCGTCAAGTTAACACATAGAATGATCTTGCAGATAGGTAACTTGCAATCCACGGAAAGACTTGACCACCTAGGCTAACCGTCACAAGAGCGTCGAGAATGGCCTCATGTAATACGTTATCGTATGCCCCTTTCACTTTCCAAGAATAAAGTTGCAGGTCAACGCTTACGGGACCTGTCGTGCTGGACATATGAAACGACATCAACTACATTGTCGTTGGAAGAGCGGTCACGTCGGAAACCAGCCATGCAATTCGGATAAATCTTGTAGTGTTCAAGGTACTATTCCAGGCGGCCAAGGATCATCCGTTCCATTATCTTTCCTACACAGCTGGCCAGAGCTATTGGGCGGTAAGAGGTGAGCTTTAGTGGGGATTTGCACTACTTCAAGAGTGGCACGAGGCAGCTTACTTTCCTTTGGTCAAGAACATTTCCCTCCTGCCATGAGGAGTTGTAAAGACTCAACAATTTTATCCCTCCGGATTCTCCGAAATAGCACAAGGCTCGGTATGATAGACCATCTGGACCCGGAGATGATGAACGCCTGCAGAGAGCTAGTGCCGCCTCGAGCTCCTCTACTGTAAAAGGAAGGTCCATGCGGCAATCGCGGGAATGGGGGACGTCATCTCGGCCTGGAGGATCTGGGTGAGTCGCTTGGTCAGCGATCTGCGCACGAAAGTCTCCTGCGACATCGATGTTTTGCCGCCCTTGGAAAAGCACGAGCGCCTTGAATGGAAAACGCTGTTCCGGAAGGCAACGCAGACCTTGCACCGTATTCCAAATGTGAGACAGTAGCCTGCAGGGGTCCAGTGTCTGGCAAAACGTTGCCCAAGGTTCCGACGCTAATCTATCCATACGACGCTGAATCTTCTTTTGCATCCTCCTGGCTGACCTGAGGTCATGGCTTGATTTTGTACGCCGATATCGACGTTCCGCCCGGCGACGAAGTGATTGAAGTCACTCTAATTCTATGTCGAAGTTGTTTTGCGTGGAAGAGATCGTTATCGTTCGAGTGGCGTTTTGCATCATATATTTAATTGTTTGCTCTAACCCAGAGGGTAGGGTGTCGCGGTAGGTATCTTCCGTATCAGATTTGAAGTTTAATCGTCCGAATCGTATTCCGTGGGCCAGATCTAGACCACAAGCCTTTGAAGTTCAGATAGGTGGGAATGTGATCACTCCCATGTGTCTCAATATCTGGAAACCACTTCACACATCTGGCGAGAGAATTGGAGACGAAAGCAAGGTCGAGGAAGCTGCCGTATGTCACGCCTCGAAGAAAGGTGGGGCTACCATCGTTCAGGAGAGTAAGGTCATAGTTGTAGGCGATGCTTGCCAGTCTTCGTCCTCTTGCATTTGTCCTTGCACTTTCCCATGTTGGATGGTGTGCACTGAAATCCCCTACGATGACCCATGGGGTGGGACAAACACTCAAGATGTCCGCTGATCTTCTGGTATCGAAATTTGTGGAAGGCCTATGAGAGTAACAAGAGTTTGTTCTTTTTAACTGTGATGCATATACGTTGATGGTCGTCGTGGGACGCAATTGGTTGCAGAACATAGGGGAGTTCACGACGAACAAGAACGATGATTTTGCTGCATGCACCATTTGTCGATGACATGATAAATTCATACCTTGACAGTCTGACTGGTTTCGATAAGTTGGGCTCACAAATCACGATGAGTGGAAACACATTAGTGCACACAAACGGACAAAAATCTGAAATTCGTGATTTTAGCCCTCTGGCGTTCCACTGGATGACGGACGCTGCCATGACTTCTTTTCGGAAGGATGGGGTATGTGTAGCCATCTTTCCAGTTGAGGGATTCAAGCACTGGGCTTAAGGCGTCCACCACTTTAAGTGTGCTTAGAGCAGACGGTGTCCCTATGTCCACTAAAATCGCTCGGATGACCTCCATGAGAGAACGTAGCACCGAGATGATTTGACGATCTGTTTTAGGTGAACCATCCATGACTGGAAAAAGCTCCGGTGGGGCCGCGACCTTCTGAGGTTCCTTACAAAGGGAACGGCTCGGTAGCGTAGGCCATTCTTCTAAAGAAAGAGTCTTATCTGTTTCCTTCGTGGAAGCGATGGGCCCTTTCGCCACGTGACTAAGCGGTACCGTAGTGGAGTGGGTACTGTCACTTCGCACATGCGCCATCTTTGAAGACCTATGATGGTGCCGACGTCTACGCCGACGCCGAACTACTTCGGCTGCCTCCCTGTGGGCCGAATTGTCTCTGGCCATTTTCTTGAGAACCGCGAGCTCCCTCTTGATGCGGGGACAGCCTTTCGAGGAGGCTGCGTGAGGGCCGCCACATTTGGCGCACTTCAGAACCATGGCAGTGCAGGTCTATTCTGCATGAGGTTCAGCGCAACGGGGACACAGTCACGAGTTAGGATACATGCCCTTGACGTGTCCTAGCTTTAAGCACTGATGGCATTGAAGCGATTTCTGGATGAATGGTCGAACCGGATGTCGGAAATATCCCACTTTAACATGGTATGGTATGCAATCCCTCTTGAAAATTACTTTTACGCAGCGCGTATTGCTAAGGCGGCACACTTGCATAATGATCGTGCCCTCGTTTGCCGGCCTGATGAGGCTAGGTAAATCATCATTGGGAATGACAATGTCAATGTCGTAGATTGCACCGGCTATGGGTGTGTCGTCGATCGGGATAAAGGGGCGCATTTTGATACCGTCTAGCTCCATGATTTCTTGAAGTTTTCCAAGCGCACTCGTGTTGCACAGGTCTATGGCGAGAATATTTTGCCTGGAGTTATTCCGATGTCGTTAATTTGATCCAGCACAGCACATTCCAGAAAAATGGATAAGGCTTGCCTGTTGAGCAATCGTAGGTTGCTTGACGGTTCTTCCGTCATAAAGGTTGAATCCCAGCCACGGCGGCCGGATTTTGATAAGGACTAAATGCGAAAACACTCACGTACTTAGATTTAGGTGCACGTTAAAGAACAGCAGGTAGTAAACATTTCCCGAGTCCTCCACTACACCGTGCCTTATAAACAGAAAGTGATTTTGGCACATAACACCCCATATTTCAACCTAATTTCAATCTATTGAAAGGTCCGTCTGCAGTGTCCTTTTAGGGCATCCCAGTAGAAGACAGTATCCCAACAGTCAATGAATACATATTTTACTGTATCTGGTTTTCTGCATGAAAGATACTTTACTCCCCACAGTACAAACATGCCTCGTCGCTCGAGCTATGTTTTAGAGCGCAGCTCCTAGGCGCCCGTTCCTGCGTTGAGCGTCGGCGTGCCTCGTCGTCGTAAGCGAGCGAACGCGGAGCGCAGCGGTGAGTGAAAGGAGGCGATGACGAAGAGAGCGCGAAGAGGAAAGCGGAGGAGAAGTGTATGGCCAAAAGGTGAGGAGAAACGCAGAAGAATGTGGCGCAGAAGAGAGCGAGAGGAGGAAAACGGAAGAAGTCCCCTTGAAGCAGCACCAGATTGCGCTCACGTCCGCACATCCGCGGAAGCGGCGGCGCCGGCCGTCCAGGGGAACGCATGTATAATAAGTACCACAAAGCTCGCCTTCGCGCACAGCGTTCACCGCAAGCGTTTCCCGCTAAAAGTAACGGCTGCATAATCTGCAGTTGCCGGGAAGCGGCAACTGTGTGGCCGGTCAACATATAGCGCTGCGCGTCGAGGCTCTTGCACTTGGTGCGGTGATCGGTGTGATGCGTCAGTATATCGCGGAATGGATGGATGGAATGGAATGGAATGGAATGGATGGGGTGGGTGGGTGGGTAGATGGATGGATGGATGTTATGAGCGTCCCCTTTGTAACGCTGCAGTGGTTTGTGCCACCAAGCTCTTGCTATTATACTGCCTAATGTCCTGCTTAGGATAAAAAATAAAGAATAATAAATAACATAAAGAAATAAATAAAATAAAGAAAACACCAATATGAACTCCCATAAGCAAATTGTCTGAACACCTAATGCGAACTTTGCTCTTGTTTCACGTTTTCTCTCGTTTCCCTAGTTTTCTTCCACCATTCTTTCAGTCGCCTCTTACTAATCTCTATTGCGGACATGTTTACTTTCACACTGCTCTCACTGAACCCAAGGGCTTCGAGGAGACCAGCAGTGCCTAAATCCAGCGCTGGGCAGATGTCTTCACATTTTAGTGAAATATGTTCCATCGTTTCCCTAGCTTTACCGCAGCAAGCACATGCTTCTTCTTCCTTCTTATATCTCGATTTATAGCAGCGTGTTCTAAGGTATCATGACTTCGCTTCCCTGATGAGCTTCCCTTGGAGTTATCAGAAATTCTTCTCTTTCCGGATTTTGTTTTTTCCCTTAAGTAGTTTCTAATGGCAGCTTTCTTTTCCATTGATGCCACCCATGATATTATTTGAGCCTCTGATTTTCCCCTTGACGTTTTTAGTTGCTGTGTTGTCCACCCTAGAGGTTGCATACTTGCTGGTAAGCTTCCTAGTTCTTTTTCTCCACTGTAAATCAATGTTTTTCCTGTACAGATAACTAAACGCTCTCCCAGCCTATTTATTTTCTTGCATATTCCTCAGTCGCTCTTCATTATATATCTCACTGTGAGCTTCCCTCACTTGAAAACTAGTCCAGCCCATATCACCATGCACAGCTTGATTTGTAGTCTTACCGTGAGCACTCAATGCGAGGCGACCCACTGACCTTTGGTTCCCATCGAGTCCTGATTGTACCCTTGATTTCAAGCAAACAACCAGATTTCCAAAAGTAAGCCCTGTAACCATTACACCTTTCCACATACCACGGAGCACCTCGTACCAATTGTATCCCCATAGCGCTCTGTGCTTCATTATGGCTGCATTTCTCTTCCCCTTTGCTGTTATTGTTTGTCCTTATGTTTCCATATATCTATTGCCTTCGTTTATCCATATACGAAGATATTTATATTCTCTTACCCGATATATTTTCTGGCATATTAAACAGGGATAAGTGGGCTAGTTGGTGGTCGTTATTGGAATGCATCATGTAACCGCACAAGAACAAGGGACAAAGAAGGAATACACAGGACAGGCGCGGAACTTCAACAGTTGAAGTTCCGCGCCTGTCCTGTGCGTTCCTTCTTTGTCCATTGTTTTTGTGCGGTTACATGATGCATTCCAATATTTTCTGGCCCTGTATTGCCACTGTCGGTTCACTGTTTTGATTGAATACCATAACACCTGATTTTGTAACACTAAATTTCAAACCTAAATCCTTGCCTTCCAGTCCAGATATTAGCCAGACGCTGCAAGTCACTTTGCTTGTTAGTACGTGAATCGCTACCAGTTTATACGGTGCATAAAACTATCTTTACTTCGTGCAGCTCTCTACTGATTTGCTATCGCAATCGGTGACTCACCTTTCGGGCAGAACTGCGAATAAAAAAAAACTTTCATTTTCGTGGTTGAGCTTCGCTAACGTTAGCTTGGACAAAGGTCATATCACTTGCTACTGAACTTTTTAAATGGTTTGGTGACACAAAAGTCTGTTGGGAGCGCTTCCGAATTTCTAGCGCATAAGCAATGTTCTGGACGGCATCTGGAGAGGGACATTTTAGCTATTCCTGTATAGTTAGCACCTCCACACATACACTGTTCCTGCAGTGGTACACGCTTTACAGGCAGTAGTAAATTATTGTTTACACACACACACACACACACACACACACACACACACACACACACACACACACACACACACACACACACACACACACACACACACACATACGGAAAAAGTGTTAGCCCCCAGCCATAACTTATTTCAGTCAGCCTCCATGTGTACGGGTACTTTTATTACAAACGAATATATAGTGAAATCATCGTGCGTTGTCTAACCGTACGTCACATGGCATGCGTAATCAGTACAAGAACTCATTCGCGTGAGTCTGATGTTGTGCTGTATAAACGTAATGTACGTAAAGTTGGGTAAATACGCCTCTTCACGTGGGCTCTTCACGTGGTCCTAAATGGCTACGAACCACTAAATAACATCATTTTATGATGTTATTTAGTGGTTCGTAGCCATTTAGGCAAACGGAATTAGTACGCCCTTGTCACGCAAAGATAGTCAAAAAGCAAAACAAGAGTCGGAGTTTTTAATAACGGAGATGCGAACCGTTGCGGAGCACGAGAAGGCCCACACACGTCGATCGCGTTACCGCCTATCATCGCTCACGGCAAGTCGGCCACGATACGAACGATACGGAACACAACTTTTCCGAGAAGTAGGCGAAGGGCGTGGAGAACCATCTCGCTGTAATAGACACGGCCAGAATGGAAGCCGAGTAACAGCAGCATCGCGACGCGTTTCGCTGGTGCAAAACATATATGGCAGCAGGCGAAGTCTGGCTGTGTTGCGAACCAGATGCATTTACAAATTGGATGGCACCGGCTGTCTCTGTCTGGCAAGCGAACGTCGCGTTTGTTGACACCGGACTCGGGACGCAGAACGCTGGATATGGGCATGCACAGTCGCGAAAGGCGCCAGAGAGAAACGAAACACTGATGTGCTCGGTCGCGCGTTCAGGCCAATTCTTGTTTCTCTGTCATGATGCGAAGGCGTCGTCGCGGTGTTTACCACGGCTCAGTGATCCTCGCGCCGTTCATTGTTTAGCCCGCCTGCAACTCTGCAGCAAGGGACCAGCTGTCGGCTGCTGTTTCATGCAAATATGCCATGTCTCACATGCATCGGTTCGCTTGAAAGCGAACGGCTTACTTTAGTTTCTTCTCCCACTGTAGGGTTCTCGCGCTCTTTTTTTATTTTTGCTCGGGATGACACCACGCGCACTTGGCATATAGCGTTGTGTTCTCTGGCTCACAGCGCAAAAAGCCACCATGAAAAGCCGAGGGTTGCAAATTGCAAGACGCCACTACGCCGTCTTTCAGTGGCTGCATTGTCGGCTTTCACTGAACACAAGTGTAATTTATATGTGCCTTACTGAAAGTATTGTGGAGGTGGCAGGCAAAACGCAGCTTTCTCTAGGGACCCTCTAGAAATGTTAGACGTTAGAGGACAGCAAGTGTCGCCCTCTCTTAAGGACACTTCATACGCATGTCCAAGCGCAGCGCTTGAATGTGTGCATGCATGAAGGCCACATACCCCGATTTGAAGACAGAACATGTAGTTGCCTAAGAAAAACTACTACAAGGAACTATGGTGCTATTGTCTATGGTAGCTGCAAGTATATGGGGGTTATGCAAGCATGGGAAGTATGGTTAATACCTACATTCACCAGAAATACGCTCTTCCGGCTTCGAACGGCTTTGCGACTTTGCAAATTCGTTATATTCAGCGAAATATTCCCTTATAAATGCAGCAGTTAGCAAGAATTATTTACGTATGCAGAAACCTGTTGCATTTTTGTGTTTACAAAAACGCTGTACTCGAAAATTTTGAAAAGCAAATCGTATTAAAGTATTCTGCCAGAATGTCTGGAGTCGTATGCCCATACATATCTAGATAAATCCATATGCTATTATCCATTAAATTACTATGGTTGCTGAGAGATACAAGCTCCAAAGTTCCCTCTGGTAATTTTTGTAGGACACTGTATGGTGTCCTTCTACTGTTTTCGTGCGGAAATCAATTTCAAAAGTCACCAAACGCAGAGTCCAAGTAGTCAAGAATGGAAACATCATCCGCGCGTCCATAATCCTTAATGCGTGGGCGGTCCAAGTGCTCATGGCAGCTTAAGTTTGCAACGAAAGACTGGAAATAACCTTTCATTCATATAGGTCTGCGTCATGCATCATATCAACACTATTTCCTTTTTCTTGTAATGTACCTGTACCAAGTGTACCCCAACACATGCACTATACTCGCGGACAACTTTCTGTGGCAATGAAGGAAAATGCTACGGAGGCGAAACGCGCACAAGTGACAGTGCTTGTGAAAGGAGTCCGGCGTTTTAATCCAGGTTTGTTTAGGCTGGGCAAGGCAAAACGAACATTTTACTAGCAACTGGTAAGTAAGACAGAACACACAACTGAGTATAAAAGGTTTATTTTTTTTCCAGCTTTCCACTTCCGCGTCTAGGGAAACGCGAAACCGTCGCACCTGGAAGCTGCGATGATTCAGCGTCTGTTCCACGCTACCAAAATCAATATCAAACGCTGCCGGACTACTCGGCTCCGTAACACGTGTGCAGCAGGCACGAGCCTGTAGCTTCGCCTTCATTGCCACAGAAAGTTGTCCGCGAGTATAAACTTGACGGAACGTTCACGTTAGACACTGCAAGATGGCATATACAGGGCATCCTCAGCGAACAAATCGCCCTCTCCTTGAGAGGGCGATTTGCTACCACCATTACCATGACGGACTGTTGTAGACAAGATTCAGAAACGACCCCGCCTGTAAGTGCGGTTGATGTTAACTACAACGCGCGACACAAAGAAGACCGTCTTTACTTTCATAGCTAGCCATTCACAAGAGATCCCTGTTTGGTTGTGTACGTTAAAAACTGAGCACCATTTGGAGTTTTTTAAGTAGTTTTCCTTATTTAATGCATTTGGCCACTTCAACGCCTCTCAAGATGGCGCGAACGCGAATTACCTCCCATTGGTAACTTCTTCCTAACCCCCCCCCCACCCCTTTTTTTTTGGTGCGTTTAGAGATTGAAGGATATGCAACCGCGTCTCAACCTGATTAACCTCTCCGCCGTTATTTTGCTCGCTGGGCAGATGCATTCATTTCTCAATTGCATTTCTTCCCTCGCACAATAAACACAACTGATCATCGTGATTTTAAGAGGCGGTAGCTTTGAAAAAAAGCAGTTTGGTATTCCCTGGAAGCGTTCAATGGCACGTGGTTTGTGCTGGCGAGCTCCTCCATAGCTCAAACTTGTAGAAAGATACGTCTGCTGTGGCCATGGCAGTCATTCATTGAGAGCACCAAGCCATGCAAGTTGGCGTTGAGAAAGCAATCAGTACGTCTTCAACCAGTTATAAGTGCGTGAGTTTACAGACACGAGTCACCTGCACGTTGCAGCTGCAGGCGCGAACTCCCAACGAAATGTGCTGTTCATTTCGCCACCTTGGCAACTTAAGCTCGCCTGCGCTTGCTAGCTGCTGATGCCTAACATGGGGCCCTGTTTTTTTCTTTCTTTTGACGGATAGCGATGCAAGATGGAGCCCAATGCAATGCGAGATTTGTACACAATCTGGATTCCTGTACTAACGATTAGTACGTTACACATAATACTTTCCGAGAAACCGCAGCACGAAGCTCGCACGCGAGCTGGGTGGGTTCGCGGGCTTGGTGCGCATGAACCGAACAATTCATGCACACCAACCAAATGGTTGGTGTGCATGGCACCAACCGAACGGTTCTTGCGATATCAAAGAAATCGCATGGCGCCTCGCTGCAAGTTCCTCGCGATTTTATGCGCCCTTCGTGAGCCGCCAGAAGACAATCAATATCTTCCGACCACATTATTTCTTATTCCCCCTAGGCTGGAAGAAATATCGTGGGCAACAAGAAAAAGACGTGGAGGGGAGGCCATGAAACGGAAGTATAGCAAAGACGTGGCCAAAGCATAAAAGTATTAAGTGTAAGAAGAAAAAAAAATGAGTGAAATGTAGCAAAGGGAAGCAGTGAAAAGATCATCGGTAGTTGAGGAACAGGGAGGAGTCTCATAAGCTTTCCCGTCCATGGGTTATGAAGCAGCGGTAGGAAACAACTTTCTCTGACCACTTCTATGCAGCCGCCGGCTGTGCCCTGCCAAACTTGTTGGGTGGTCATAGCCTGCGCTGCGACGCCAGAGCGTTGTCCAGCATCCACCGTGGCTTGTCGTGGTTGCTTCTTCAGAACGCCAGCGCGGCTTTCTTTCTTATTGTAGCCACCATTTCTATTCCTCTATAAGCAGCGTACCAGCTTTCATGGCTGGTAGCGTTTCACATTTCTGGTGACAGCTGGCGGGCCACTTGGCGCACCCAAATGGAAATATTTACGGGTGGTCTCTTCCTCGCCTCATGGATTCCTTTTCTTTTTCTTCAGGCCGGCGCTGCCGGTGTGCTTATTTATTTCTACTTGCATTTTCATTCCTTGGCGTGCAGCGTCTCTGTACGCTCCCCCGGCTTTTTTCTTCGTGTTTGCGTCTTCCTGTGGACCTGTATTTGTTTGGTCATACATGTTTATATTCAACAAGACCCGCGGATTTGTACCGAATCTTCCCGAACAGAGGGTATGGTGTCAGTGCTCACGGATTATTCGCGTATTTTATCCGCCGTCACAACCGCCATCTTTAATGGCAGTGCGCTGTAAGATCTTTATTTGGGTAGGTAAATTAATGACATTGGGACCTTAGAGGTGTACGTGAGCGTTGAAGCAGGAATAAGCCTGCTAGACAAATGGCTAAAAATGAAAGAGAAGAGGTTACAACACGTGGAATCCTTCAATCATAAGAGTACTTCAGATGCGGTCGCATTTGTTGTTTCATATTTATTTAATTTTTTTTTTAAAGGAGGGGGTGAGGTGGCGGGGAGGCTTTTCAAGTGAGATACAATAAGCACCGCCGAGACATGTTTAAAAATGGGCCCGACGTGAAATCTCGCTCTGAAAGGAAAAGCAGACGCAACTTGGCTTTCCAAAACCTCTGTTGATATTAAAACTGTAGGCGTCCCAGCACACTTCCGAAGTGTATGTGCGTTAAACTACACATATGCTACCTGTATTCAAGAAAATCCATGGGAATCCAAGGTAACATTTTGGCTTGGTTGAAAGAGTGGCTCTGTTGAGCACGGACATCGTATATGGTTATGACAGGTGCCATATTTTTGACAAAGTTGAGGGTGATTGGTGGGACCGACCAAACGTATAGCGTAAGGACCGACATTCACTGGGAAACCTGCACGATGCCAATCTGGAGAACAAGAGTCCGGTGTAGAGTCCGGTGTTCCTCAGGGCTCCGTCCTGGGACCATTACTTTTCATGGTATCTATAAATGATATTGCAGCCAATATATCAGTTAAAATACGTCTGTTTGCCGATGATTGTATACATTACCATGAGATTTTGTGCAACGACGATCAGGAATTATTAAATATGTCTCTACGTAAAATTCAAGCCTGGTGCTCAACTTGGCAAATGTGCAATAATTATAAAAAAACAGTAGCTATGACTGTGACACGTAAAGTTAATCCTTTGAAGTTCCGCTACACCATCGATAACAACGCCTTGTCTCAGGTTACAAAATACAAATACTTAGGAATCATAATTACATCAGATTTGAAATGGAATGACCACATAACGTACACCGTAAATAAGGCAATGAAACAACTTGGATATTTAAGAAGAACCCTTCGTAAATCTTCCACAGAAATTAGACTGCTCGCGTACAAAACTTTCATTAGATCAATTCTAGAATATGCAGCAATTGTTTGGGATCCACACACAAAGTGCAATATTACCAAACTTGAAAATGTCCAACGCAAATGCGTCAGGTTCATATATAATTGTTATAGTTGGAAAAAATCCCCATCAGCCCTTTTGCAAACAGCCAATTTAGAGACCCTACAGGTAAGGCGACACCAGGAGAAGCTAAAAATGTTCTACTTAATCTACCATAAGCAACTTGGAATAAATAAAAATGCATATTTTCATTCAATTACCCAGCGACAAACCCGTTCTTTCCATTCAAAGAAGATGAGCGAGTTCTTGTGCAGAACAAATGTGTTCAAAGCCTCATTTTTCGCGAGCACAATTCGCACATGGAATAACCTACCTGCCAATGTAGTCGAGTGTTCGATGGTGTCTTCTTTCTTAAATGCATTTCAGAATAGCTAACGATACTTCACATTGTCGTGACATATTGTTTGTACTCCGCTTTGTTTAGCTTGTGTGGGTTCTTCTCATGCCGTACTTGCTCGAACAAATGTACATTGTATTCCTACATGCTGTATTGTTATGTACTCCACTCCTGCCTAAAGCCTGACATCCAGGCTGGCAGTATGTAATAAATAAAATAAAAAGAAACGGGCATGTTCTTGGTGGTGCGAACACAGGTATCTGAGTCATATAGAAAGCATATATACCGCCACAAGCTGCACATTTATTCATATGTTGTTCATTCTTCCCTCTCATCTTTCTTCTCCCAGCTTCCCTTTCCACAGCATATTTATTTATTTATTTATTTATTTATTTATATGCCAGGCACCCAGAAATATTCTGTCGTCCTTCATTTACGTTTATTGTCGGTGTAGACACGGGGATGACTTGACTAGACTCTATCTGATATCTTTAAAAAATAGTCTTTGTATTGGCGATCATCGCAAAAATTGCGATGCCCGCGACATCTATGAGGTTCGATTAACAAAAGTGATCACTTCGTTTCGAATCACCTACTTTTAATAGTTCGCAAAAGCACGTGATTTGCACAGCTGCGAGCGTATACGTATTGAGCGTGCTACGTAAATGCCGACGGGAGACTCCAGAAATACACAAGCGAGCTAGCTAAGGAATCCATGGGCGCTATAACGTAAAACTATTCCAAACTTTTCTATTCCAATTCTGCTATCAGCCCTCCGCGATTGGTCAAAAACTTTTTTCGACCACCCCCCATTTCACCTGTCTGTCACGCGACGTTACAAAAACCGCAATACCTCCCCATCTGATATGATGTGTGCACACTGATTATGCATGATTTGACAGAAAAAAGAAAAACAGTTATTTCTGATTCGACCCCTTTTCGCCATTAGCCCTCGGCTATTGGTAAAAAGTTTTCGGGCTGCACCCACTTCACCTGCCTGTCACGCGACGTCACAAAACCGCATGAACTCACCGCGTCAAAGTGACGTGTACGCGATAAAGATGCATTAATATGCCGAACAAAACTGAATTTTTTTCGGAATAGCCGCAGGCTGCCCCGTTCCGAAAGGAATAAAAGATAGCTGCCGCCGATCGCTGAGACGCTGGCTACTCGCACCTGCCGGAGAGCATGGGTGTATTTGCGTATAATAAAACTTCTTGCGTGACCGTGTAACGTTTTTAAGCACTTTCGACACGTTTACTACCTCATTCTGCCAACTCTTCTTTGCTGAGGGTCAATTTTAGCGTCATTCTTAAGCTTCCGTTGCATGCCGCCGCGATTTTCGACCAGCCACCACAAGCTATGTAAGGGAAAGCCGACCAATCGCCGACGCCGGCACCACCCTCTTCATCCGGTTATCGGTTTTCAGTGCACTGGCTCTGCCCTAGTGAATCCCTCTCCACTTGAGCGTTCTCCTCGCCTCTTGTCAGCCAATTAGATACAACAAGCCGCTCAGTGTAGGCAATGTTATTCGTTTTTCAAGCAAACAAAAGGGACCTCCTATGAACGAAGAGCGTTTGATTGGTCTGTTCAGACAACCCTATGGGTGACCGCCCGGTGCTTGTGTCGGTGGTTACGCAAATTTGACGTCAGGAAATTGGAATAGAAACATATTGGAATAGTTTTACGTTATAGGGCCCCATATCACTTCTCGTAAAACCATTGCTCTCAGCAGTCTATGGGTGCGTATGCCCCTGCTTCCGCTAAAGGGCACTTGTGTCACGCGTAAGTGCACACCTGGTTATTAACGCCTTCGTCGAGGTGCGTTGTCAGCCTAACGGCATCGTTGCAAGATGACGAGAGCAAGAAAAAAAATGCTGGGAAGCCTGAGTTCGAGGATGCTGAGGGCCATAAGATGGCGAGAAATTCATGGAACGGTAAGATTTGTACGGGCGGTGGAATAACGCACGGGTGCCAGGCCTTTCGCAATGACTGTGAGCAAGTTGTTGTCTAGAGTCGCGTCGTGAAACGAGCTTGGTTGGCAGCGGACAGAAGACCGCGGCTTTTTTGCAGGCGCACTTCTCAAGACGATCACAACGGCGAAAGGTGCAGCAGTTTTTATATTGAGTAGCCCTTGTTTGCCGCTCCTGGGCACTCGTTATGAGTTCGCGTGAGAGCACTGGCGAATACTTGCGGAAAAACTTACCGTGGATAAAGGAATCAGAAGTGTGAGGGTGGCGATTTATATGTGAACTGGAAGAAGGGGGCTTAACCGAGGGCCCCGATTTTTATTATTCATGTCATAAGAAGCCAAAAAACAAGGACACCAGGGAGAACATAGGGAAGATTACTTGTACTTACTAAATGAAATAAAGAATGATAAATAAATGGCAATGAAAGTGGATGAAAAATAAATGCTGCAGGTGGCGAAGCAATGACAACGTTGGCAAACACATGCGAGCCCTGTGCTGCAGCTCAACGTAAACAGCCGCCCGGTGGCTACCAGGCATCATGGGTATATCTGACGTTGACGTTGTCGGGGATCATGTATGTATCGAAGCTGCGGCGTTAGCGTTCTGGGCAGATCATGCACACGTGCCCATAGACGAGGCAACCTAAATTTTGCCCGCGCGGCACCAGCGCCGAATGCTCCCCTAGCGGACCGATGGAAGTTTCGAGGGTCGTCGCTGCACTCGCGCGCGCCCGTGGTCTGTACGGCGGGAGCACTCGTGCGCGTGGTTTTTGCGATGCCGAGTGCGACCTCATCAGCCAGGAAAGGTGGCACGCAATACTGATGTGTTGTTGATTGCCACAGCAGCCTCGAAAACACGAAAGGTCGTACGCCGCCCGTGAAGCTCTACAGATTTCCTGGGAAGTGGTACGAGAAGGACAGACGACAAGCATGGATAACTGCAGTGCGCCGAGTCAAGTAAGTCTCATACTTTCGCATTCGCGTGTAATATCTTGAAAGCGGAATAGTCATATGCCTGTTTTTAGTGCACGGCCGTTTGTTTAGTCGTGTCGCGTTGTTGAATTGTGGTGGCATCCGCCGTTTGTTAGCGGTAAATGCATACGTGTTGCGCCGCTAAGATCTACGACGCGTGCTCGATTCCCAGCCAGGGCGGCCGCATTTCGATAGGGGCAAAATGCAAGAACACCCTTGTTACCATGTGCTTTGATTTTTGCGCACTTTAAAGAACCCCCAGAGGTTGAAAGTATTCCTGAGGCTCCCCATTACAGTGGGCCTCATAATGATTTCGTGGTTTTGGCGTGGTTTTGGCACTTAGAACCCCCGAATTTATTTGATTGCACTGTGCCTTCCCTCGCGAACAGCATGGACGAGCTCAAGAGAATTATTTCCCTTTTCCAAACGCTGCAACTTAAATTACTATTTGCGCAGGTAACGAAAGGTGCCGCGCGCTACTTTTGTGTGGTAGCAGACCGTATTTAATGCAAGCCGCGGTCGTCGCGTGCGTCAGGAAGCGGCAGATCGGAAAGCAGCCGCTCGAGACGTGCGCGTTATGTTTGTCGTTTGCCCATGCTTTCTAAGTATCTAAGTGTGCAAGTATCATAACTTGTAGTGGTACCACTCTTGTAGAATAATATATGCACACAATCACAGGAACGTTGCCTTTGCAAACATATTATTGGGAGTAATTTAATCCCCACAAAAATAGGCACACATACTGTTTCATTTATATGCGATGCAGATGGAAGCGGCGCCAAACATACCAATGGCAATCACAACAGTCTTCTCAGCCGTCAGCACCACCGGGACATGTGCTTTCCTACTGCGGCGACGCAGCTCTTGAGCAGCGGCAAGACATGTGTGAAACAGGCTCCAGAACATGCCTTTGTGAATTGACGGAATCGTCAAGAAGCAGCCCAATGGATCTGCAGTCATCGAGTAGTATGACAACAGAAGTTTCTGCTGCCAGTGTGACTTATGTTGTAATTGAAATAAAAGTGGCTCAATTTCTGAACATCGTGCGTACCTCTGACTTGACGTCGTCTATGATCTTGTCGGACACCTGTGACACGCACTTGGCTTTCACTCTCACATCACCGTCCACAATTTGTTCAACGCCGTACACGTTCGGAAGCAGACGCTCCCCTATCGTGAGGTTGCCGCCACGAAAAAAAGCTGTCGGCGGCGGCAGCCTTCTTGAAACCGCACGGCAATCTTTGCATCGCTGTTGCGCAAGCAGGCGATCTGCCGCCGTCGTAAACGGGGCGCCGGGAGAACGAGCAGCGAAGAAAAGCGCGGACGGCACAATGTATACAAAGCGGAGACTGCGCCACGACGCGACCGCGCTGCTTGGCGTTTCCACATTGGGACGCTGTCAGGAGGAGCAGTAGCGCCGCCTGGCCATGGTTTTCTCGTCTATACACATGTTTAAACGTGAGCACATGTACGTTTCAGGAGCGCGCATATCAAGTAGCATCTCTGTGGCGAAGGCAAGCATGCGGTGAAAAGCAAGTGCCATTTCGACGGAGGGCACGCGCTTTTCTTCAGCCCTCTTCAATCCAACGTCTCGTCCTGGCCTCCCAACCCTTACACGAGAGACCCATCCCTCCCTTCCTGGGTATTGTCCTATTCTGGGCCGACCATCCCCTTTAGGCTCCCACTGCCCCAGAAGGCGGCAAAGTATCGCCCTCTCGCGCTAATGGCATGCTATTTGCGTGATGATGATTACATGAAGTAAGTGCTTGGGATAGATTTTCGCTGGGGCTTGGCACGCAAATATTTCATGGATAGTTATATTTGTAGTACATGGAATGACGTGCCATCGACAACGCATATAAGCAGTCATCAAGACTTTCACCCTCCACTGCGTTTGGAGCCAATCGACCGTCCATTCCAATGCATACCTCATGAGATTCAGCATCAAAAGTGGCACGAGTTTTTCTTATAAGTTTCTTTTATTTGCACCTGTTTCTTCACCAAATATATATTTTGTTAAAGATCAATCAGAAGATTTCGAAAGAAAGTAGCGAACTGTAATTCAATCAATTGAAAACAGATTAGTAAAGTATGGTTTACAGTTAATCATCAACTGTATATAAATAAGTTCCCGGGTGCAAAGAAATTTTCATGATGCAGGAGCGACCACTCTCCCTGCGATTGGAGATCGAAAGGAGAGGCCTTCGTTCTGGGTAGTGGACATAAAAATAGGTTGCTGCTGGTGCTGCTACTGACGATCATGATGATGATGGTGGTGGAACACACATACACGCTACATATTTTTGCTGTATCTTGGCAGAGAACACTTCCGTAGCAATTAAAGCTTTACAAATGTGAAGAAGAAGCCCTAACTGAAAAAAAAGTCTCCTAGCTCTATCTGCTGTGCGGACTCCAAGAGTAGATCATATGTGATCGAATGCTTGCGCAGTTTGCTGTGGTTGCGGTCGATCCTTCATCGTATACGCGCAAATTGTCACCTACACGTCTTGGTCACGAAATAACTTTTCACCGGCATGTTTGATTTTACTTATTCTTTTATTTCGTTTTAGGGCAAAGTTCCCTCCGCGCATCCCTGACGGCGCCTGACGGCATAGTTTGTGCGTATGCCACTTCTGTGCTTGCATGCTGAAGCGACAAAAGTGCCTGTGCTATGCTGTGCAGGTCGTGTGCTGAGCTGTGATAGTGTAAACATTACAATCATCGATACCCGGGAAGAGAGCGCCTGGAACTGGCCTCTCAACAGCGTGCTGGTCACGTTTGCACAAGGGGCACGCAAACACGCGCCAGCAATATGGCTCCGAAGTGTGCACTCAGCTTGGCGGACATTGTTGTGCCCTTACCACAAGCCCGGATTCCGAATCTGCAAGATGCAGAATCTATCCTGCGAGCGCCATAATTCTCCCTTCACAAGTCAAGATGCTGCGCCTTCGTGCGGGAGAAGCCTCGGCGAAGCAGCGTGTTTAAACGTGTCCGCGTGTGCCCGACAGCCCGGCGCCGCACCTCCCTTGCCTGGAGGTCACCGCGCGCGCGAACTTTGAACCGGGTGGCCAGCGCGGTCGCTGGTTGGACCCCTCGGACGACCGTCGTGTGCTGACTTTGTATTGGGCCGGTTGAGTGACAATGGGCCTCGGGGATTATAAAAGCAGAGACACGCCGCTCGAAAACAGGATCCGCCGACCCCACCTGGAGAGAGGGTCGCTCCCGACTGGGGTGAGATGTGTCACGCGTTTTCGCCGGACGCCGTCGTGCGAGAACAGTCGCGTTTGTGTGAGCTCTCGGCCCCAGTGCCGATCCGTTCATGTCCTGTATGATAACCTGTATATAATGTATAAAGTCCCTTTTGTTATTCTCATCGACGCCAGGCTCGGAGTCTTCGCTACCAACGCTCTGTCACGAAACGGGTGACGAGCGCTACGGGACCACAAAGCCGTTATCGTGGTGCAGCGGTTGAAGTTCGTAACAACATGCAAGCCCGAAAGAAGCTTCGCGACGAACAGGAGCGTCCTCGCTACGCAGCGAAACGTGGTGCAGGCCAAGAATCTATCTATACGCTGTATACCTACAATTTTATAATAAATAATTGAATTACGTACAGCACCATAGCTTAATTGAAGTTTAACAGTTCTGCCACTGGGCACTGTGCCATGTGAGGCAATGCTATTGCTCAACTCTCAGTCATTATGAAGAATGACGCAGAACAAAGCCTCAAGCAAACACGTCTGCCTGTGTGTTCTGTGCACTACGCAGACAAACAGCAGTGGCGCATGTAAGGTAACGTTTAACATCAGCTCACCACTCTAGCGTTAAACTAAACGCTGAATAAATTACGCATTCGCCGCCAGCACTCCCGCTAATTTTCGACAATCAAAGCAAATGGCACACAAAGCGTCGCATATAGCGATTGCCACTGTGCATGTGATCCCCACTTTTTTTCTAGGTGACACCCTGCAACTATAGCCATTATTTTCTAGTTTCCCCTCATTTCATTTTGTTTTCGTTTTTTTTTCTTTTTTGTTTATGTAAAGGCAAACTGTTTCCTTTTTTTACTATGTTCCTCTCCTTCAAATGCGAAGCTGATATTCTTGCACCTGGCCTTTTGGCTTTAATTGTTTTTTTTTTGTCTGCATTGTGTACGAGGAGGCTTTCAGTAAAATTCCGCCAAACTCCCCTAGCTCCACAGCTGCCACTGCTAGAACGGATTTCGTTCGCACGTCGTACTCTCGTGACTTGATAGATTCTACTTCATTCGAGACATCCTATAAAACTCCTATGGAAAATGGCCTCTACATTTTCCAGGTCAGTTTCAGAAGCCAGGGATTCGCGAAATTGATACTTTAGCGACATCCTACCGCGTCGGAAAGTAACTTCATATTAGGGAAGGGAAATTAGGACGCAGACAAAAGTTTTGTTGTCAGAAAGGTAAGTAAACGTTTCAGATTTTAGGAGGAGGCCTCATTGACGTTTTATAACCTCCTTCACGCTACTAATTTGCTGGCTGTTCTGGATAGAGGTAGGTCAATGATTATCTTACAATTTTATTCATTTGTGCATTTCTTGAGCGGTCTCAGCAGCACACCGGCCATGTTATCCTCGGTATAGGCCAACCATTAAAGGTGGGAGGAAATGAAGGAATGAATTCGACTAAAATAATTTTCTCGTTATGAAGACCATGCCTTTATTCCCCCAGAATCAAACAGAAGCGGGCAAACTAAGGAATCTGTCAGTTTACAACGCCGAACCTCTCGAGTGTGCTTCCTTCAATGGGAAACCCTTCATTTCGCTCTCAGGCCGTCACCGAACGTGGAGTCTGCTATTGGGCAGCTCAGGTATTATGGCCGCATGGCATTAACCAACACAAGTACACCCTTCAGGTTGTTTAGGAATGAATTCCGCCTCCTACAAGCCCGCTTTAGAAAACGCAGGACGCGCAAATCAAAGTTTCACCCGCAGCTCGGAAAACGGTGTGCATAGGCCATGTGCCCACAACGACTTGCGTCTCGTGTGTTTTTTTTTTCATCATTTTTTTAAGTGCAGTTTCGAAAATGCTTGCTCCTGTAGGGATTGCCACTTTGTTTTACATTCCTTAGGATTTCTTGCCTGATTACTGCAACTGGTGCATCGCACTGCAGTACTCCTGTATATGTAAAAAACAAAAGCAGTCCAAGTGAATTCTACGCTGTTCAACTATCTGCACTTCGATCTATATTATAGGGTCTCGTTGCCAAAATAGGTCAATGTGAAAGGATATGCAGCTATCATACACATCAAGACACCATAAGTGACTGGTCCCTAGACAATATGCACTGCAATTATATATTGGTGCCATCACACGATTTTCAAGCATTACATTTTTACTAACATGGTTCTAACATTGACAGGTCACAAGTGAAATTCTCTTCTCTGTTTTTCCTGAATACATACTTTAAATCTAATGAAGGGTTTGCACGTACAAAAAAAATGGCTGTGGCTTAGGTAAGGTTAAGCCCAGGATGCGAAGCATACTAGCCTTTATTTTAGTTGTTGAACCACTGTTTAGCCTGGTGAACTGCTGTTGCTTGGCTATATTTGGTTCGGCTAGACGAAGAAACAACTCATGCATTACTTCTTCGCCTTCAAGAGTGGAACGCGACAGCGTTCCCGTCGACCCGCCAAGGGGTGTAAGACAATGGGCTACAGGGCAGCGACTACGCGCCCCGCATTGGACGCGGTGAGCGTCGAGCAAAGCAGCGTTCGGCGCGGCAACGAAATGTGCGCCTGAGCAAGAGACGCACGCCTTAGAAACAGCGCGTTTCTAAGGCAACACCGCATTCACTAGAGGCGCTTTTGTACCGCTTTGAAGCGTTGTACTCGTGGCTCAGTGGTAGCGTCTCCGTCCCACACTCCGGAGACCCTGGTTCGATTCCCACCCAGCCCGTCTTGCAAGAGTTGAGCCAAAGCCACTTCTCCTCTGTCGTGACGTCACGGTGTCACGTGATTTCATGGTCACCGCCGCGCCTGAGGAGCTGGGTTGAGCCCTCGTAATATGCTTCGCATAAAAAAAAAACGACTGTTAAGTGTCGCCTTTGTCGTCTTTGCTGTCTTTGTCAGCACGCTGTCACGAGTCAGCGGCAAAGCATGCGCAAATACATGAAGAAGACGGCGACACTGGTCGGAAAAACGGAGAGTGGACACGTGATGCGACAAGCGCGCGAAGCACCAGAGATAAAAAAAAATGAAGGAAAATCTGACGAAGGCGGTGGAGCTGGCATTGCTGACGTGGATGAAGATCAGGACAGAAGCATCTCTAGCCGTGCTCAGGAGACGGGAAGCGGCAGCTTCGACGACCACGGACTGGAGAGGTTATGTTGGAGAGCTGGTCGGCAACATCTTCAGCTCCTGAGCCCCGACTACGTCGTCGTGGCTGCGCTACATAGCTCTGGTCAAACCCAGGCTGCCGTAACCAGCCGCTGCCCAGTACCACGGAGGCAGTTACCTGGCCACATCAGCGGACAGACACCCGACTGGCCCAGACCGCGTTATGTGCCACGGTGGTCTTCGCGGATGGCAACAACCCGGCCGCTCGCCGCGGAGGTCGACGCCTACGCCACGTCGGAACCCTACAGGCCGACATATTACGCAATGCCGGGTCGAGGTCCGACACCACTTGTGACGATTAGAACATTCTATTCCTAAGGACCAGTTGTTAAGTGGCTAGATGAACTAGTAACAGTATAGAACCATTATGGCTTCGCTCTTATGTACATAGCTAGTTTTGGGAGTGCTTCGTGTGTATATAGGAATTTCCCTCGTGGTCGGCCGGATGGTAGGCCTAACGAGACCTAGCACGAGAGCGGGGCTCCGCGGGCTCCCCGACCTCGGCCCGAGGTAGAGACGACCCGGAGCGAAGTCCCGAATACCGAACACCAACTTTGAGCAATCATCGATGAGAGGACCGACAGGTTTCATGGCGCAAACCCAGGAAACCATGGAGGACGATTTTCACGACGCCACCGAGCCCGTCCTCTTGCAAGATCAAAGCGGGCCCGCGGCAGGCACCCAAGCCCCCAGAGGCAGCACCCCAACGACAGGAAGACCACAGGCAGAAAGCAATAACGACGCGGACCCGGAATGGGAGATCGCCATGTCCAGGAGACAGAAGAGGCGCCAGCGAGACGGCAAAGGATCGAGCAGCCAAGTTTTGGCGGGAACGGCGCTAGGGAACAGAAATTCCCTAGGCGACGCAAAGATCACAGGCGGCGCGCCAGCTGCGCCGAAGCGAGGAGGAGGAGAGGGGGTGCCGCGGAGGAGACGGCCTCCGCTCCCCAAGGACGATTTAAAGATAGTGCTCAGGCCGAGGGGACTCGCAGTCAAGAGCTTGCAGACACACCAGGTTGCGCGAGCGGTGGTCTTGGCCACCGAATCCGGATGCAAGGCGGAAGACTTGATCATCAGGCTGCGCAATGGCTCCAACATCACTATAGTAAGCACCGACAACGAAGAGGCGGCCCAGCGTATACGGCGCATCACGCAGCTAACGTTCGGGAACAGCAGCTACGCCATCAACGCACACGTGGCGGCGCCGGAGGGCACGTTGCGGAGGGTCATCCACGGGGTGGACGCGGGGACCTCGCCGGAAGAGCTCAAGGCGAACCTACGAACCCGAATGCAGGGAGGGAAGATACTGGCAGCCAGAATGCTAGGCCGATCGAGCACGACCCGTCATTACTTTCGAAGGCCCCATTCTCCCCAAGCAAGTTTTATACTACGGGGGAGAAATGTGGTGCTACCCCTACAGGCCGACCAGATAGATATGCTACATATGTTGCCAGCAAGGACACCGATCGGACGTTTGCCCAAACCCGAACATCAAGGCCTGCAAGCAATGCGGAGAGCAAGACCCAATTACAGAGCATCAATGCACACCCAAATGCCTAGTCTGCGGGGGCGACCACAAGACGGGCACTAGGGACTGCAAACAACGACTAAAGGCAGCGGAGGAGCTGCGCGGCAGATCCGCCCAAAAGGGCAAGCAATGGCGGAGCCGGAGCAGGAGCCGTACCCGAGGAAAAAGACCAAGGTGGTTCGGAGAAGGAGACGACTCCCGGGACCAAAGCAGAAGCAAGTCAAGGAGCCGGAGCCGAGGAAGAAGCACGAGCCAGGACGGACGCCGGGACGAGTCCTAGCCGCCACTGGGGAAGCAGAACGGGCCCGGACCAAAACAACAGCAGACGAAAGGTGGCGTTAAGGTGAGCTGGAGAGCAGGCCTTCCCAAATCACTATTTCCGCACTCGGATACCAACACTACACAGACAAACAATGAAAAGAAACTACAGGAGGAAAACAAGGCATTAAGAAAGGAGTTAGAGCAATGTAGCGAAGAGACTAGGCAACTTAAAAGAAAACTGGACGAGCTCATCAAAGAGTTGCAGTGGCAGAGACAGGGGAGGAACGTGACAAACACGTCGGCTCCATCAGTTGAGGGCACGCAACAGACAGAAGAGCAAAACTTCAGAGACGAGATTAAAGGTTTCATGATAACAGTACAGAAGCAGATGCACAAAATGCAGCAAAAGCAAGCGTTGCAGGAACAGAGTTTCCGCACCTACGTTAAAAACCAAAATACCCAAAGAACCACTAACGACGCCACAGATAGACTCTACAATGAGAGGCGTTTCGGACCTGAAGGCCAAAGTGCAAACAATAACAACACAACATGGCAGGACAAAACCAATTAAACGTATGGCAATGGAACTGTAGAGGGTACCGGAGGAAGCAGGGCCTCTTAGAGCAGTTTATTACCACTAAAAGAGCACAACCAGACATAATCATGCTACAGGAAACCAACATAACACCCACGCTAAGGGGATACACGTGCCATGAGAGTGGAAGGACCGCAACCCTCATTGGCAATAAGATAGTAACCATAGCACACAAAGAGATTGAGGGGACAAAAATCGAACACGTGATCACATAAATCATACCCAAAAGAAATATAAATGGAGAAGCACATTCATAATAAACCTATATAGCCCCCCTAGACAAAAAGATGGAGATTTCGAGAAGCTGTTTGCCGAGGCAGACAAACTAGCCAGATCGAACACACTCATCATAGCAGGGGACTTTAATGCCAAAAGTCCGAACTGGGGCTACCAGAAGGCAGAACGAAAAGCACGAAAGATAAGTGACGCGGCGGAAAGGATAAGATGTGAGCTACTCACAGACGAAAACCAACCTACGCGACTAGGGAGTAGCGTAAGCCCAGATACCTGCCCAGATCTAACCTTTGTGAAAGGAGCAAGCCAGGTCGAATGGGCGAACACGCTAGAAAACCTAGGCAGCGATCACTTCATCATAAGAACGTCAATAGAGGCAGGAACAATCAAGAGAAAGATAGGATCGGCCCATTTAACAGATTTGGACGCGTTCAGACAAGGAAGTCAACAACTAAAGGGAGAGATCACATCCATCAAGGAATGGTGTCGGCAGCCCAAACAAATACAGGAAAGATATATGCATGAAATAGATAGGACGCAGCAAGTACCGGAGGTGGACAAACGTCTGCTTGGGCTATGGGAAGCGAGACGTGGGCTCACTAAAAGATGGAAAAGACAAAAGCTTAACAAGAAACTCAAAAAGAAAATAGCAGAAATCACAGCAAAAGCAGAGGAATATGCAACGCAACTGGCCAGGCAAAGCTGGCAACAGTTTAGCAGTTCGCTACAAGGTACGCTCAACACGGCCAAAACGTGGCGCATTCTGAAAGCATTGATGGACCCAGGGAAAACAAAGGCAGAGAGCAACAAGGCAATCCAGAGGCTGATTCACCGGTACAATGGTACCGAAGAGCAGCTAATGGAGGCTTTGAAAAGCAAATGCTACAGACAGGAAAGACCCGAAGAATATAAAGGGGAATACCAGGGGGAAGAAAACGCAGATATGGATAGGCCAATCACACGAGGAGAAGTGAACGCAGCTCTGGGTTCCCTAACCAAAAACACAGCAGCGGGAGCAGACAAAATTACCAACTCCCTCATTCGCAACCTAAGCGAGGCGGCGATAGATCAATTAACAATCTACTTAAACAAATTGTGGAACGAGGGAACCATCCCGGAGGAATGGAAACACGCCGAGGTCGTAATGATCCCGAAGCCAGGAAAGAAACTACAGATAGAAAACTTAAGACCAATCTCCCTCACCTCGTGCTTGGGAAAGTTATACGAAAGAATAATCACAAAGAGAATACAGCAACTCATGGAAGGCAAGGAACTGTATCCGCACAGTATGTTTGGCTTCCGAGCAAAGCTATCAACACAGGATGTCCTCCTACAGATTAAGGAAGAGGTCCTAAGCAAAGCACCCAAGACAGGAGAAAACATCATCATGGCACTAAACATCAAGGGAGCCTTCGATAATGTCAGACACGCGGCAATAATGGAAGGGCTTCAAAACATAAATTCTGGGAAGAGGACCCATGACTACGTGAGAGCCTTCCTAGCAAAAACAACGGCCACAATAGGACTAGGGGATATAAGAAGCGAAACCTTTGTCACCCCAAGCAAAGGTACGCCAAAGGGCTCAGTCATTTCACCCATACCGTTTAACATTGCGATTCTTGGCCTGGCCAGGGAACTAGGCGAAATCGAGGGCATACGACATGCAATGTATGCGGACGATATCACAATATGGGCCAACCAAGGAACGCTAGGACAAAAGCAAGACAAGCTGCAAGAGGCGGAAAACCGCGTAGAAAACTACGGTAAGGCAAGAGGCCTGGCTTGCTCCACAGAGAAATCGGAAATACTCAGAATTGGAAAGAACGCCACCAAGGCCGAAATCGAAATAAACTTAGAGGGCCAGCTTATAGCGGAAAAGAACATGATAAGAATTCTAGGAATGTGGCTGCAAAGCAGCGGAAAATGCAGTCACACAATTAGCTTACTTCAAATATCGACAGATCAAGTAAGCAGGATGATTACGAGAGTTTCAAATAGAAGACATGGCATGAAAGAGGCAGACACGATCAAGTTGGTTAAAAGTTTAGTGGTCAGCAGAGTCACATACTCGCTACCTTACCACTCGATGAACAAGCTAGAAAGAGAACAAGCAGAAACCATACTAAGGAAGGCGTACAAAGCGGCACTACACCTACCGAGGAATACTTCAAACGACGAGCTACTGCAGCTAGGAATACACAACACGTTCAGCGAACTGGCAGAAGCGCAACTAAACACACAAATAGCAAGACTTTGGCAGTCGGCTACAGGAAGAATGCTCCTAAAGAGACTAGGACACGATACGAAAGGGGCAATAGATCGAGAGGCAGACATCCCAGACAACGTCAGACAAACCCTCAGAATAAGTCCAATTCCGCGCAACATGGATGCGAACCTACACGCAGCCAGAAGGCAGGCAAGGGCAGATTACGTGGAAGGCCACCTGGCAACACAGTAAAACACGGTGTACACGGATGCAGGGCTATACCCATGGGGCAAGCACACTAGAACACACAGAGTAGCTACGGCTGTAGTAGACTACGTGGGAGAGACAATCAGCTGCGCAACCATAAGGAATTGCACGGTAGCGGAGGGGGAAGAGTTCACCATAGCGCTTGCAGCGACCGAAGGCTACCGAAGTAACAGATCACTAACCATATTAACAGACTCCAAAGCTGCATGCAGACATTACATGCAGGGGAGAGTCTGTAAAGAGGCCCTGCGAATCCCTCGGAGCAGGAACCCTCGGAAATAAAGTGAAACACAAACTTTTCTGGATACCGGCCCATACCGGGACAGAAGGGAACGTGATAGCAGACAGTCTAGTTCGCGAGATCACATACCGAGCTGGACAGATAGAGTCTCTCGAGAACCCTACAATGGTGGAGCCGACGTGTGCGGAAATATTAAACTATTATAGAGGGCAGAGAGTCAAATATCCTCCGCCACACACACTGCTTACGCAACAGGAAGCAGCCGACTCGAGAAGGCTACAAACCGGAACTTTCTATAATCTACACATATTAAGTAAAATGTATTCGACACAATACAGAAACTCCTGCCCATGGTGCGGAGAAATACCAACTCTTTACCACATAACATGAGAATGTAAGCATAACTACATATTCCATAAACATAAAAACCCGAGTGCGGAGCAATGGGAGGGCCTGCTCCCCAGCAGCGAGCTCATCGCCCAAAGGCCAATGGTGCAGCACGCGTGCGAAGTGGCCAGGCTCAGTGGAGCCCTGGAATAGGGGCACACCCCTGCTGAAGAGCCAGGCAGCAAGCGCAAGATGGCTCACCGCTAAACCCCTGGATAGAATCAATAAAGTTTTTCTCTCTCTCTCTCTCTCGATTTGGCACGCAAACCTTTCATGAATAGCTATATTTGTGCAGCTACGATACGAAATACATTTGTAGTACGAATATACATTCCATCGACAACGCACATAAGCAGTGATAGTGATTGCCTCAGTAACCCGCCGTGTGATCATAGCGTTTGGAGCCAATCGACCATCTAATCCAATGTATACCTCATGAGTTTCAGCATCAAAAGTGGCACGAGTTTTTCTTGTAAGCTTATTTATTTGCACCTGTTTATTCACCAAATATGTATACTTTGTTAAAGACCAATCAAAAGATTGCGAAAAAAGCAGCGATCTGTAATTCAATCAATTGAAAACAGATTAGTGAAATCTGGTTTACTGCTAATAATCAACTGTATATAAAAACGTTCTTGGGTGCAAGCAAATTTTCATGATGCTGGCTCGACCACTGTCCCTGCGATTGGAGATCGAAAGTAGAGGCCTTCGTTCTGGGCAGTGGGTATAAAAATAGGATGGATGCTGCTGATGCTGCTACTGATGATCATGATGATGATGCTGGTGGAACGCACATACATGATACAGATTTTTCCTGTATCTTGGCAAAGAACACTTCCGTAGCAATCAAAAGCTTTATAAATATGAAAAAGAAGCCCTAACTCTGCTGCACTGAAAAAAAAATCTCCTTGCTCTATCTGCTGTGCGGACTCCAAGAATAGATCATATGTGATCGAATGCTTGCGGAGTTTGCTGTGGTTGCGGTTGAGCCTTCATCGTATACGCGCAAATTCTCGCCTACACGTCTTGGTCACGAAATAGCTTATCATCGGCATGTTTGATTTTACTTATTCTTTTGTTTCGTTTTAGGGCAAGGTTTCCTCCGCGCATTCCGGACGGCGCCACCGTGGGCCGGGATGCGTAGTTTGTGCGTATGCCACTTCTGTGCTTGCATTTTTAAGCGACAGAAGTGCCTGTGCTATGCTGTGGAGGTCGTGTGCTGAGCTGTGATAGTGTAAACATTACAATAATTGATACCCCGGAAGAGAGCGCCTGGAGCTGGCGCCTCAACAGCGTGCTGGTCACGTTTGCACAAGGAGCACATAAAGACGCGCCAGCAATATGGCTCCATAGTGTGCGCTCAGCGTGGAGGATACCGAGGCCCGAAGGAAGCTTTGCGAGGAACAGGAGCGTCTTCGCTACGCAGCGAAACGTGGTGCAGACCACGAACTTATCTATCCGATGCATACATAGAACTTTATAATAATTAACTGACGTACAGCACCCTGGTTCAATTGAAGTTTAACACTTCTGCCACAGTGCGCTGTGACATGTGAGGCAGCCCTATAGCTCAACTCTGAGTGATTATGGAGAATGGCGCAGAACAAAGCCTCAAGCAAACACGTCTGCCCGTGTGTTCTGTGGACTACATAGACAAACAGCAGTGGCGCACGTAAGGTAACGTTTACCATCAGCTCACCACGCTAGCATTAAACTAAACACTGAATAAATTACGCATTCGCCGCCAGCACTCCCGCTAATTTTCGGCAATCAAAGCAAATGGCACACAAAGCGTCGCATATAACGGTTGCCACTGTGCATGTGATCCCCATTATTTTTCTAGGTGACACCCTGAAACTATAGCCATTATTTTCTAGTTTCCCCTCCTTTCTTTTTTCTCCTTTTCTTCTTTTTTGTTTATGTCAAGGGAAACTGTTTCAATTTTTACTATGTTCCTCTCCTTCTAATGCGAAGCTGATATTCTTGCACCTCGCCTTTCGGCTTTAATTGTTTTTTTTTGTCTGCATTGTGTACGTGGAGGCTTTCAGTAAAATTTCGCCAAACTCCCCTAGCTGCACAGCTGCCACTGCTAGAACGCATTTGTTTGCACGTCGTCCTCTCGTGACTTGACAGATTCTACTTAATTCGAGACATGCTATAAAGCTCCTAAGGGAAATGGGCTCTACATTTTCCAGGTCAGTTTCAGATGCTAGGTATTCGCGAAATTGATATTTTAGCGATATCCTGCCATGTCAGGAAGTAACTTCGCATTAGGGAAGGAAAATTAGGACGCATACAGAAGTATTGTTGTCAGAAAGGTAAGCAAATTTATCGGATTTTAAAAGTAGGCCTCATTGACGTTTTATAACCTCCTTCACGGCACTAATTTGCCCAGTCTTCTGGACGGAGGTAGAGCAATGATTATCTTACAAGTTTATTCATTTGTGCATTTCGTGAGTGGTCTCAGCAGCATACCGGCCATGTTAGCGTCGGTATAGGCCAACCATTAAAGGTGGGAGGAAATGAAGGAATAAATTCGGCTAAAATAATTTTCCCGTTATGAAGACCGTGCCTTTATTCCCCCAGAATCAAACAGAAACGGGCAAACTAAGGAATCCGTCAGTTTACAACGCCAAACCTCTCGAGTGTGCTTCCTTCAATGGGAAACCCTTCATTTCGCTCTCAGGCCGTCCCTGAACGCGGAGCCTGCTATTGAGCAGCTCAGGTATTATGGCCGCGTGGCAATAGCCAACGCAAGTACGCCCGTCAGGTTGTTTAGGAATGAATTCTACCTCCTACAAGCCCGCTTTATAAAACGCAGGAGGCGCAAATCAAAGTTTCACCCACCGCTCAGAAAACGGCTTAAATAAGCCATGTGCCCACAACGACTTGCGTCTTGTGTTTTTTTTATCATTTATTTAAGTGCAGTTTCGAAAATTCTTGCTCCTGTAGGGATTGCCACTTTGTTTTACATTCCTTAAGATTTCTTTGCTGATCAGTGAAACTGGTGCATCGTACCGCAGTACTCCTGTATATGTAAAAAACAAAAGCAGTCCAAGTGAATTCTACGCTGTTCAACGATCTGCACTTCAATCAATATTATAGGGTCTCGTTCCCAAAATAGGTCAATGTGAAAAAAATATGCAGCTATCATACACATCAAGACACCATAAGTGACTGGTCCCTAGATAATATGCACTGCGATTATATATTGGTGCCATCACACGATTTTGAAGCATTACATTTTTATTAACATGGTTCTAACATCGACATGTCACAAGTGAAATTCTCTTCTCTGTTTTTCCTGAATACACACTTTAAATCTAATGAAGGGGTTGCACGTACAAAAAAAGACGACTGTAAGTGTCGCCTTTGTCATCTTTGCCGTCTTTGTCAGCACGCTGTCACGAATCAGCGGCAAAGCATGCGCAAATACATGAAGAAGATGCCGACACTGGTCGGCAAAACGGAGAGTGGACACGTGATGCGACAAGCACGCGAAGCGCGAGAGATAAAAAAAATGAATAAAAAGGTGACGAAGGCGGTGGAGCTGGCATTTCTGACGTGGACGAAGATCAGGGCAGAAGCATCTCTAGCTGTGCTCAGGAGACGCGAAGCGGCAGCTTCGAAGACCACGGGCTGGATAGGTTATGTTGGAGAGCTGGTCGGCAACAGCTTCAGCTCCTGAGCCCTGACTACGTCGTCGTGGCTGTGCTACACGGCTCTGGTCCCACCCACGCTGCCGTAACCGGCCGCTGCCCAGTGCCACGGAGGCAGTCACCTGGCCACATCAGCGGACAGATGCCCGACTGGCCCAGACCGCATTATGTGCCTCGATGGTTTTCGCGGATGGCAGCAACCCGGTCGCTCGCCGCGGAGGTCGACGCCTACTCCGCGTCGGAACCACACAGGCCGACGTATTACGCAACGCCGGGTCGAGTTCCGACAGCACTTGTGACGTTCAGAACATTCTATTCCTAAGGACCAGTTGTTAAGTGGCTAGATGAACTAGGAACAGTATAGAACCATTATATTGTTTCGCTCTTATGTACATAGCTGGTTTTAGGAGTGCCTCGTGTGTATATAAGGATTACGTTTTGTCAGGATACTTTGCCTGTTCGTTTTTCTTCATTAGAATTTTTTTCCTGAGATAAATATTTTTTTTTCAAATGTGCTTGCATTTCTTTCCTGTCTATTTTTGGGTCGCAGAAATTCATGACACACACCAAGACGCATTGCTCCGGCTTCAAGATTTATATGAAGACGTGTATACCTATAGTTAGAGAAGCCTATGCACAATAACAGCGGAACGAGATCATCGCATTTCTCACTTGAAGGCACCGATACAGCGAGCTGCACAACCGTTTTGATCCCTATGGCAGTCACAATGATTGCACAACAAATTCAATGTGCACCTGACACATCACAAGTAAGAGCAACAATGGTGCGGCATCTATGTTGCAGACAAAAGTATTAGGCATAGATCAACGAGCATACCAAAATCTCACAAACATGCGATGCATAACAAGCTTTCAAGAGAGAATAGCCGAAGAACACGTAAGAATGAGCGTTAAATATAAGAAAACCTAAAGGAATACTCAGCGTAGCACTTCTCCAAGAGTAAACGACCAAAAAATACGCCCGATACGATCCACCAGCTTGCTCAAGAAAGAATCCCTCTTCTTTGAAAAGAGCTAACCATTGCATCCTTGGTCCATCCTCTCTCCTCACACTTTATACTTCCTTTTCCCATTCTAATTACCACAGCGCCGACATCTCTGTCCAGTGCGCGCACCCAACCACGTGCTCACTCGCACGCCCCATGAAAGGCCTGCTCGGCCAGGGAGGCTCTCGCTGCCAACGACCACCTCAGCCATCTTTCGGGAGAAGCACCGCAGAGTGTCCGGCGAGTCTTGATGCACACAAAACGGGCGGCAGCCAGAGCAGCAGCTGCATTCAAAACACGCGAGGCTATACCGAGCACTCCTTGTCCATGCGCACGCTTCCGCGCACACAAGCACCCACTAACATTTACAAGCACGAACACACACGTATCCACGCGCGCACGCAGGAGTGCAAACACCGCCAGGCCGTCGTTTGCAGACAAGAGCGAGACTGCACAGCTCCTCTTGTGGCGTGACGTTGGGACGGAAGAAGGCACACGGGCGGCTTCTGCATATTCGTCAGCGGGCAGAGAGTTTGAGGGGATGGAAAGGGTGGCAGAGAAAACTGGTTGTTTGCTCTCAGCGTCGTTTCGGCTATTAACTAGGTGCTCAAACATCACCCTTGCGGCAGACAGAGGGGGATCAAGGTGCCTCTTTATTGCTTAATTCTTCTCGGCGTAAGCGGCGCAGGGGCCATCGTTTTACGCCCGCTAAGCTTGTACACGCGTGTACTAACTGCGGCGCCTTCCGTTCAACGAAAGTTTGAGCACATGCGCATGCACTGCGCTCTCTACCATGCTGGGGGGCAGCTGGCTAGGAGGGGAGGAGGGGGCGCTATATCGGTCATAATCAAATTGGCGGTGCTTTTTTTTTGCTTTTCTCAATATACTAGGCCGGCAGGTGGTACTGTATGCACGAGGAAAGATGTATGGAAACATAAACTGTGTTGTCACACCACCCTTACAACCCTTACACCACCCTTACACGCCTCCGTTTTTCTTTATTACCTCCTTTTCGGAACTTCCGAAATTTCGCATCTGAAATATTGGCCCTAAAGTTACCAAGCAAAAGAAATCAGGGTTGAGGTTTTTGCAATTTCTATTCAGAGCTTCACGGTGGGTTATCAAGGAGGCCGACGAAAAGGTCACCTAAATGGCGTGTTAGAGACAGTTTAGGCTATACGAAACAGTTCTTACTCCAACGCTATTGTGATAGCAACTATATGGACACCACAGCCGCATTTCTGCCGTCTCCGTTGCCGTCGCCGTCGTTGTATGGCCCGTATAAAGTCCAAGGGCGATAATACTGTCACCTCGTGCGGTATGCTGTATGTGTGCGCGAAAGCGTGCGAGAGTGAGACGACGATGACGGCTCAATCCCGCGTGCGCAAGATAAGAAAGCGGGGAGAAAGCGCGCCGTCTTTTGTCACACTCAAGGAACTGGAAGGACACGAGGTAGGGGGGAGGTGGGGGGGGGGGCATTACACTTCGCCACCAACTTCGGAAAGCGAGATTGCGTACGGTCGCCCGGGCTTTATTTTGAAAGCGATCCACTTTGGGGGCACAGTCTAGGTGGGCCGACGGCTTCTAGCATTGCGGGCGCTTTGTTCTCGAAGCTCAATTTGCGTTGAAGTGGTAGACAGCACAAAGGTCACATCGTCCGCTGCTGTGGTCGTGCTTCCTCACGTCAGCGTTTTGACAGTGAGTGTCCGCTGTCGTCGTGAGTGATGTGTGCATGTTTGCCTGTGCGCGCGGACACCGTGCTTGCTAATTTACTTAACGGGCGAGTGTTTACAAGTTCATACGGCCAATAAAACTACTATCCTTACGTATTGTGGCTGTCTCCTAATTTGCTGTCGCAATTGATTCTTCGCCTTCCTGGCGAAACTTCGGCTTTTTTAAAGCTTGTGAAAGATTTGGCTTAAGCATAGTAATGGGAAGGTAAGGTTTTCAGGGTAGGTACACATGTCACCTGCAAACTGTGGTTTCCTAGCCAATACAAGGGGCAATACTTACGCGTAATGCGCGCTACTTCAACGCACGCAGTGACTGAAATTTCAACGTGATTTGCACAGACTCTACAATTCATTCTTCTTTTTCTTTGTCTTGTTCTTAGCTCATCTACCAAGGAATGGAAGAAATAAATAAAGGAACAATCCAGTGCGTAGTGATACTTTCTTGTCCTTTTGCAAGGAAGTGACTTTAAACGGGTTACGCGCTATGCCGTGAAAATTCCCCCAAACAATTCAGAGATTGGATATAAATAATAAATGACGACAATAATGCGAAAGCAAACACTGAAGCCAAGTTACCGTTTGGCTCTCTGCCTTCATTCGATAGTCCGGTAGAGTTGCATCAGCCCGCCAGTTCAAGCAAGACGGGCTCGGCATTAAGGGTTTGGCACAACTTACGTAAACGAGCGGACAGATTGGATCCTCGGTTTTCCGCCTACTATAAGGAGCACGGAGCTCTGCATATGCGCTCGTATTTGCGCCCCGAGGCCAGTTGGCACTTATAATTTGGCTCCCCAGAATCAAGCCCGCGTACGATTTTAAATGTACCATTTATTTGCCTCTTTTTCCCATTTTGCAGCTTCTAGTTACTGGTTTTTGGTTTCTGGCGGCTGCTGCCTTGCGCAATTCACCGTTTCCGGGTATATAGCGAACCAGTACCGGATGTACTGCGAACCGGGGTGACCAGAGGCAGCAGGTGTCCTACGTAAGCGCAGACTAGAGTTCTGACACAAGGACGCCTCTGTTTGCACATTATTGTCGTATTCTGTCGTCGATACCATATGAATCTCTTCCCATATTCATTATTCCTTCGTTTCCATGTCATCAGTGTTCTACCTTTCTCGTCAATGTGTCGCCATCATGCGGTCATCGTCGATCGATCATTTTCATTTCATCGTCATGATGAATTCGTCATTAAGCCGCCATCGTTATTCCGTTTTCGTGACACTGTCGCATTATTGCATCGTCATCAATCAATTATCGTCATGCCTTCTGCATTATGCCGTTGACGTCATTCAGTGATCATCATTTCCTCGTCATCAACGCGTCATATGCGATTTCCCATCGTAAAGCCGTCGTCATCACGCGGTCGTGATCATGCCGACGACGTCTTCACGCCATGTAATCATGCAGTCATCCCAATTTGATCCATGATAACAGCGCACGACAAAAAGATGACAAAGAAAGAGATAAAATCTGGACAAACGCTGTCCTTTCTCTTTACTTTTTCATCCTCCCCATTTTCGACAACATTTTTTAGGTGATTTCATCGCAACGCCATCATCATCATCATGCCATCACCGTCATGTAGTCCACATTCTGTTTCTGCCAATCAGGCCTCGTCGTGATGTCCTCGTCATCGTATCGTTGTCATGCCATCGCCGCTATGCCATCGTAGTCATGCCATCGTTGTCACGGTCGCTCCACGTCATCATTCCGTTGTCGTCCTTCCAGCGTCCTTATCCCACGCTGTCGTTGTCACACTGTCATCGTCACTGTATTGTCATTTCTTCGCCGTCTCGCAAGCGAGCGTCACAAGTTTAGGCTGAATGCCGTGTTTCTCTCGATGTAAATGTGCCCAATGGAGCGTGGGCTCTATACCTGCTGGAATGACGTTCATTGCAATTGGATGCAGGGGAGGGCGGAGGGGGTGAATGGGTAGCGGTCCCAGATGTTCACCCAAGGTAGCCAACCACAGCAACTACGAGCTTATATGCTTATAGCGATGCTGCTTACGCATATGTTAAAAATCCTTTTTGTTCAATCCCTCCAAGTGCTGCAAGCTCGCTCCAGCCAGCTAGTAGATGTGGGTGTCTTCTTTGGTGCTTTGAAGCATCTTACCCTACATGCAGTGCTTCACTGTGGGATACAAAAATAACCTCACAACGCAGTATCAATACTGTAACGTGGACAGAGCATGCGTTCAGCCTAAATGGGCGCCAGGAATAAATGCCGATGTTGGGTGTGCGCACAGGCGCAATGTCATGGCGCAACTAAAAGCCCTTCGTCCACGCACCAACACCGCTTTCACAGTGGAGCTGCTGTAATCTCGCTGGGTTTCTGATTGCGTCCGCAGCTTTGCCGAGCTGGGGAGAGAGACCTGAGAGAGAGTGAAAGAGTGTAAAAATGACAAAAGCACCATCGCGTAGAATAGCGACGCGGCAAGCATGGGTGAAGCCTAGCTGAGGAGAAGGAGCGGTGCGCACGCAAGCAAGGAACGTGGCCCGGATGCGTTCCCTCTCCTGCGGCGCGCGAGGCAGGGGTTCAGGAGAGAGAGGAGGGGCGCTCTTCATCTGCAGGCTGCTAGGGTGCCTCGATGTCCTCCTCACCCACCACTCCGAACAAAGTGGAGACAACCGCAGCGACTACTATGGCGTTGGCCACGCGAATCGCGGACGCCGTAGTAGGCGCCTCTGGTGGGCGCCGTAGGGACGCGTTGCCGGCGCTCGTGTCTTGTGTGCTGTTTGCCTGTACTTTACTGGCGATCCCACAGCTCCACTGGTCTCTGGTGTTTGTGATGGTAGAGCCACGCGTAATTTTTCTCATAGCAATGGCGCGCAAATTTTGCGGCTGTGACGAAACCATCGAACATGTGCTCTGCCACTACCTTTTTTTGACGAAGAAATACACTTACCGCGTTGCACTCGCTAGGCCAATCGGACGGCAGACCGCGCAAAGAAAGGGAAATACTAGAGCCATGTGGCGGCTTGCACGAATACTTAACAACAAAAATATTAACGGATTTAAGAATGAGTGTTTAAATGCTTCATAGACAACGCCTTGTCCGCACAAGAACGCGTTCTTAAATTCTTTAGTATTTTCGGTAATAAATGTTTGCGCAAACCGCCCCTGGTCTCGAACGCCCTTCTTACAGAAAACTTATAGATGTCCTACTGGGTTTCTTAAGCACCACTGGACTGAGAAGACACTTCTTAATTCGCAGCTGTGTTGTGTGTGCGTGAGTGCGCGTCACCTCCTGTCACTTTTTAAACGCAGTTTTCTAAGTACCGCCAACCATAGAGGTTCCCACTACAATACTACAGGTAGCGCACTGGCACTGCAATCATTCAGCCACCATAGGACTGATGTTTAGCACGCATGGATTTGTTTGATCTTCATGCTTGTGGCTTAAGAAGGTCCTTTCGCTACGTTAATTACGTTTTATCTGCCTTTGACAGTCTAAATGTCGATGCATCTATACTTTTTTTATGCAGGAGGCAATGAGATGGTGAACGCGTATAGTCGCTGCTAATTTCAGCGCTTCCCCCTTGTCCATGCGTCCTTCGCTGAATAGTTTCAATATCGGGTTTCCGTGCTAGAAGCCCTATGTTCAAATCCTGCCCTATGAAGAAGCCTTATGTTCAAATCCAGTTTATAACTGGAGTTCTTTGCTTTTGGATACATCCGAAAAAATCCCTTGAATACTCGCGGGTAAATTTTTCCCTAATTCGGATTTATCCGATAAACTCCAATTTTAACGCCCAATATGACCGATTTCCATTCTTTATCGAAAGCCTTTCGGTGAATGGTATGTTCTAAGCGGTCACCGATAAATCGGCCGGTTTGGCCGATATAAGCGTTGCCTCACGTAAACAGTATCTCGTAGACCACATTCATCGCACATTCAACAAAGGGCTTGTCGCTCCAGGGAGCGCGAGACGACATCTACATACACGGTACCCTGGCGGCAATCAAGCGCCAGGGGACTGAATCGAGCGCGGAAAGCCTGCTGGCGGAAAGCATGGCGTGCTCACATGACGCATTTGTGTAGCGCGCGAACAGAAATTTTGAGTAAGCGAAATGGGAAGGAAACGAAAGCTTTCCAGCGCCTACTTAACGGAGCTCAGGGATTTTGAAGAGCCAACGTCATCTGAAGGAGCCATTATTTGCATGTTTTGTCGTGTGACAGCATTGCCAACTTCAAGGGCGCCTTGAGAATTGCGGAGCATCTACAATCGCAACGCCACGTTCAGCTGAAGAAGCCCAGTCTAGACGCAAGTTCGTCCTTTTTTAGTTGTTGAAGGGTCCTGTTTTAGCTGTTGGTGCTCTGAATTGATGGCTATATGAGAGTGTGTGTAGCACGCTTCGTGCAGGCTTACACGGTTTCTCCGTTTATCTTGCACGCTTCCTTCTATGCCAGGCGTCTCAACAGACTTCACATGGTCACAATCCAATTTGGTTACATCGTCTTATTGTTTCTATCCCTTTGGCAACTCGTCCAAGCAAAGCTCGCTGGAAAAATGCATCACGCGGGCCCAATCCAACAGACAAGATGCGCATCACTTCACTGCAACAGTTTTTCCGGGCACTTTGTCGTGCTGCGATTCCACTGCACCAGGGTGATGGACCTCTTGGCAGCCTCTTTAGAAGCAAGTGTCCGATGGCACGCACGATGCCAGGTAGGTATCAACTACATCGGAAATACCTACATGAGGTCAGTGTGCAAGACATATCGACGATAAGCTCTTCAACGAAAGACCGCCCCATTTCCATCACCATGGCGAGTCATCGGAACTCCGGGGACGTCCGGCAGTGGCGGCGATTGCAACCTCCTACGACGACGAGCTTGCTGAACGTACGCCTCTCATAATAGGCTTGCAAGTTAGTCAGCAGTGTAAGGCAGTATCAATTGGCATGTTGATACAAACCGCTCTTCAGAAGGTAGAAAAGGCCTTAGTCGACGTTGCTGTGTTGAGCTCTGATTCAGCTTCCTACTTGCAGAAGCTTCACAAGGTCTTGCAACTCTCCAGCCCCGTTTTCAAGGCACTTCACTTTAAAGATCTGTGCACCGGAGGATGGAATTAAGACGAGCTCATTTAAGGTAGTTCACGATTTTGTTGTGCACTTTCCTGCCCTGTTGAAGTCGTTGCGGGAGCTGCGTGGCAAGTGTGGTCTTGTGTGCATGGCTATGGGCATGGCCATCAAGTTGCTGAAGACCGTGTCTCCGTCTAGTTGGTTCGATTTGTATGGAGGCCTAGAACATGTTCTGGACTATTGGTGTGTCATTTTGTCTTTCTTGAAAAGCGACGTTGCCAAGGGAACGAAGTGTGAGAAGCTCAAAACCCTTGTTCTATCGGCTGAAGTTGTGTACGACTGGCTCATTAAGCTGAGCTTAAGACGTAGTATGCTGTGCGCTCACTCATTAAGGAACTTGAGTCAGAGAGTACCCTGGGACACCAGCTTTACCCCATACTAGGGGTTCCTTTGAACGCACGCCTCAGTCAATGGCGTCACCCGCCTGAGGTCTTCACACCAGGTGTCGCAAGTTTGTTGGATCTCCTTGACGCGAATGGCCCCTCAACGACTGTCGCAGACCTTTGTCGATACTGCCTGCTGTTGCTGAATAGTGGAGAAAGACAGTTGAGAGGAACCATTGCGATGAACTTCAATACACCAATGAATCGTTTTAGTACAGTGTTCAAACTGTCAATCCAATTATGAAGCATGAGCTAGCCCACGCGTTCGAAACCTAAGCGCCGATTTTTAAATTAGTGGTTCTTAAAACTGACGACATAAGCCAGCGCATGAGTGATTTTGCGAACTATCAGGGCTATGAAATCAGTAACATAGTTGAACCCCGGTTGTTCTGGAGACTTCACGTTGTACAGCGGCCAGTGCATTCTCGCTGCGCACTAAGTCTTATGGCTCTCCCTGTTTCTAGCGCAGACGTTGAAAGGGCATTTTCAAAGCTGAGGATCATCAATCGAAAGGAGCGCGCTTCCATCACTAACAGCAACCTCGTAAGGTATGCTTGCGTCTATTACAACGAGCTTTAATGTTGTAACACGCACAAACGTAGCTGTTTTGTATACAAGTATTTGTGCTTGTCTGCATACGTGTTTTGTGTTCAAACCTTCCAGACAACCAAAATACGCTTCGTTTGGTCTGATGTTTCTTTTTGTTTGTTCAGATATCATTTCATTTAAGCATTTGGGGTATTGAAAATAATGAAAAATTTAACTCCGAATTTCGGAGAATTGGGGATTTACGAGAAAGAAACTCCGACAAGCGCCGAATTTCCGCAAAAGATATACTCCGAAAACACCCTCCGAAAACGCGGACTCCTGTTTATAGCGCATTACTTTCATGAAAATGGCCAGTTTCCAAAGGAAGTAAGACGAAGTATAGGAAAATCCCTGCACTAACCATCATTCCTACGCTGCCTGAATTGCCACGCTTGCAGCTCTCGCAGGCACTAGCGCCAGAGTTCCCTCTAGTAATTGTGATAAATTGTATGACACGGACCTTTGACGTGCGCCGCGTTCTCTGATTTGTCGCTCACCCTCGCTCAGAATCCGCAGTATTCCATTCCTCCACTTCTGTTCCCGGGATTTCCGCTTCCTTAATTTTTCCATTTCACTGCTGTTACAATCTCGCACCTGTGTGCCACATTAGCAAACTGCAGATGGCGTTGCTTCTGCTTGGAATCAAAAGCCGAGATAGCGCAAGCACCACTTGACGTCTAAAGCTTGAAGGATGAGCTAGAGAGGATCGTGTGTGGAGGAGGAGGAGGAGGAGGAGGAGGCTAGTCTCGCTGCACCTAAGCTGGAGCGTCCTTAGGAGCGACATAATTTGCCTCAGTCTTGCCCGTGGAAGCCGTTACTGTGGCGTGATGATAAGTTTCTAGACGCCCTTGCCATAGTGTTACAACTCAACGGTAACAGTCCTTTGTTCCTCAAGAGGTACAGTAACGACAGGTGTGCTTATTCAGAAGAAATGTGTCATCGTTCTCTTGATTCTTTATCGATTGTACCCCTTAGCTAGCATGCAAGGGTCTCCGAAAGGTACATTTACGTTAAAGCGGTTGGGTACTTTCTTTGGTTTGTGCGATAACATATTGGCACGCGCTAGTTACGCGAGCTGTCGAGAAAGAAGAAGTGTGCGTGGTAGCTGCTGCGAAAAACGAACTGTAAACGGCCGTTCGCTTAGAACTGTCTGACTGGCTTTTCCTCTCGTGACAAACTGGTGGAGGTGCGGGGTACGCATCCATCGTATGCCTGCGGGTCCTCAACCAGAAGCTACCGACGCCAGTACCTCGGGGACGGCAGAAATCTATCGAAGCAGCCGTCGCCTCCAAGGTCTTCCACCGCAATACAGCCCCCTGGCAAGCTCCGTGAGGAAGATGTCAACAACTACCGCAAGCCAAACCGAGGGGATGCCAAATGCTGCCGTACCATGCATTCTCAGCGCGCCTCGCACGCCTAACCCGTTCCATGGCGACGCCTTTGAGGACGTTGAAGACTGGTTGGACCATTTCAACCGGGTCGCCGCCTTTAACGACTGGGACGATCGCCGTAAGTTGAAGAACGTCTACTTTTCCCTTTTAGACGCGGCGAGAGTATGGTACGAAAACCACGAAGCCTCGTTTACCAGCTGGCAGGAGTTTTACCGACTGCTTTGCGAAGCCTTCAGCACTCCCGAAAGGAAAGAAAGAGCCGAACAGGCACTGTCTTCGAGGTTCCAAATGCCAAACGAAACCGTCGCCATGTTCGTCGAAGACATGACGCGATTATTCCGTCGGGCCGATCCACTAATGCCAGAAGACAAGAAGGTGCGTTTGTTAATGCGAGGCGTAAAAGAACAGCTTTTCGCGGGCCTCGTGCGCAATCTTCCTACAACAGTCTCTCAGTTCATTCGTGAGGCAACAGTCATGGAACGTATGCTTCGGCAGCGGCTCTCGCAGTATGAACGCCAGACCACCATGACTGCTGCATGCTCTCTCGTACCTGCAAATGATGACAGGGAGTCCCTTACCGAGCTAATACGACAAATCGTTCGAGAAGAACTGCAGAAGTCCTATGCATCAGCTCCGGTACCTCCCAGTGCCGCGGTTCTTACGGATGTCATTCGGGAAGAAATCGGCAAAGTCGTTCATCCCTCGCCACCAACACGACCCGAACCTCCCACGTTCTCGTACGCGGATGCTCTTCGGGCTTCCGCGCCGTCGACGGGCCGTTTTTCGCAGCCGCCTGCTGGGATTTCTCGACGCTCCCCAAGTCCGATCCACCGCACGAACCCGCAAGCACCTTTTCATCCTGGTCCGCGCAAATCTACAGTATGGCGCGCCCCCGACAACAGTCCGTTGTGCTATCACTGCGGGGAGGCTGGTCACATGTATCGCGACTGCCAGTACCGACGGATTGGTCTGCGGGGATACCATCCGGACGCCCGTTGCCCGCGCTATGGCGAACGCCCGCACGACATCGAGCAATACCTAGAAAGTAACCGGCTTCCTCCTGCCCAACAGCGAAGACAGTCACGGTCGCCTTCACCTCGTCGGTACGCGTCACCAAACCGTGCTCGACCCGCCTTTGATTCCGCTGGAGTCAACGGTGGAAGCCCGCGCCGGGGAAACTGAAAACGGCGACCTCCGGGGGTGAGGCCGCTGTCATGCGAACCGTCAAATATCCTCCGCCGACGCCATCCCCTCGCGACGTACCGCTGACGCCTTCATTCGAAACTGCAAAAAGAACTTCTGCTGTTATTACTGCTTCAATCGACGGTTATCCGGTAACTGCACTTGTCGATACGGGAGCTGACTACTCGGTTATGAGTGCCTCACTGGCCACTCGGCTACGCAAGGTGCTGACAGCGTGGGACGGCCCACATCTGATTACGGCCGGAGGACACCTCGTGTCACCCATTGGACGATGCACCGCCCGACTTGCAATTTCTACTTCGACTTTCGTAGCGTCTTTCCTTGTGCTGCCCAAGTGTGCTCGACTAGTTATACTGGGCATGGATTTTCTCCAGGAGTATGGGGCGATCATTAACCTTCGTGACTTGTTCGTGACTTTTTCTAACTACGTTTCTTCGGATTCGAGTGTGGAGGATGAACATCACCGCGCGGCTTTACGCGTGGTCGATGACTGCGTGACCGCCTCGAAGTAGCATCTTCGTCCTCGTTGAATGCCCCCAAGAACAACTAGGAATAGGCATTGCCGAAGGTAACCTCGCCATATTGCTGGATCGCGAAGTCGGCGTCGCACGAGGTCTCGTAGAGCTCCAACATAGGCAAACCACGATTCTAGTTACCAACTTCAGTGGCGAATACAAGCACTTTGCGAGGCATACCACCATGGCCTACTTTGAAACGGTGGCCGATTCCAACGCCTGTGCTTCGGTAACGACAATCTCGATTCCGGAACCCAGCGATGTGGACTTGACCAGTCACATCAACGTCAACCCACAGCTAGACCAAAATGAGAAGCAGAGGCTCCTCACTCTGCTATCGTCATTTAGCGACTGTTTCGCCACCACGTCGAAGGTCAAACAGACTCCTTTAATCAAACACAGAATCATCACTGAACCGACCGTCCAACCTGTTCGCCAACACGCTTATCGCGTGTCGCAAAGAGAACAGGATGCTATTCGTCATCAAGTTAAACAAATGCTCGACGATGATGTCATTCAACCATCGACAAGTCCTTGGTCTTCACCTGTTGTATTAGTTAAAAAGAAAGATGGTTCACTACGCTTCTGTGTCGATTACCGCAAACTGAACAAGGTCACGAAAAAAGACGTTTACCCACTTCCTCGAATTGACGACTCCTTGGATCGCCTGCGACATGCCCGTTACTTTTCTTCAATGGATCTGCGTAGTGGGTACTGGCAAATTGAAGTTGACGAACGGGACCAGGAAAAAACGGCGTTTATAACACCCGACGGTCTCTATCAATTTAAGGTCCTCCCTTTTGGATTGTGTTCCGCTCCGGCCACATTTCAACGCATGATGGACACAGTTTTATCTGACCTCAAGTGGAACTCGTGTTTAGTCTACTTAGACGATGTAGTTGTTTTTTCCACCACGTTTGAACAACACATCAAGCGGCTTGAGGCGGTTCTTCAAGCTATCCGCACCGCCGGCCTCTCCCTGAAGCCCGAAAAATGTCACTTTGGCTACGAGGAGCTCAAATTTCTAGGTCATATTGTCAGCAGCACCGGTGTGCGCCCTGACCCTGACAAAGCCATGGCAGTCGCTCTGTTCCCGATACCGAAGACAAAACACGATGTCCGCCGATTTTTAGGGCTTTGCGCGTATTACCGGCGTTTTGTACCCAATTTTTGTGAAATTGCCGAACCTTTGCAACGACTCATCAAGAACGACGTCACATTTGTTTGGGGCCCTGCACAATCCGACGCCTTCCACGACCTTCAGCAACGTCTACAGACACCACCGATCCTTGGTCACTTTGACACCGAGGCTGACACAGAAGTGCATACTGATGCTAGTAACGTTGGTCTCGGAGCGACACTCGTACAGTTTCAAGCTGGTGTTGAGCGCGTTATTGCGTATGCCAGCCGAACCTTGTCTGCTGCTGAAAAAAACTACTCAGCAACTGAAAAAGAATGTCTGGCAGTCATATGGTCTCTCCAGAAGTTCCGCCCATACCTGTACGGACGCCCCTTCCGTGTCGTCAGCGACCACCACTCTCTCTGCTGGCTGGCGAATCTCAAAGATCCTTCAGGCCGTCTCGCAAGATGGAGCCTTCGGCTGCAGGAATTTGATGTGACCATCGTCTATAAGTCTGGCCAGAAACACACTGACGCCGACTGTCTCTCTCGCGCCCCCGTCGAACCCGCACCACTAGATACTGACGACGATTCGGGTTTTCTTTGTACTCTTCCGTCTTTAAACCTTGCTCAACAGCAACGCCACAATTCCGAGCTCCAGCCCTTGATTGAATACCTTGAAGGAAGCCGCCCACAACCCCCACGGCAGTTCGCGCGTCACTTGTCATCTTTCTGCCTACGTGGCGACATCCTATACAAGCAGAACTTTCACCCTACGGCAACCGCTTTCCTGCTCGTTGTTCCCGCTACTCTCCGCGACGACGTTATACGTGCATGCCACGACGAACCAACGTCTGGGCATCTTGGTTTCACGCGTACTCTCGCGAGGATCAAGCAGAAGTACTATTGGCAAAAACTCACAAAAACCGTGAAGCAGTACGTCAGAAGTTGTCGAGATTGCCAGCGTCGCAAAGTTCCACCTCTGAAACCAGCCGGTCTGCTTCAGCCTGTCCGACCTCCTTGCTCACCTTTTGAACAAGTCGGGATGGATTTACTCGACCCATTTCCCAAGTCTTCGGCTGATAACCGCTGGATCGTCGTCGCCACCGATTACCTCACTCGATACTGCGAAACACAAGCCGTTCAGCGAGCTACTGCTTCAGATGTTGCTAACTTCTTCATCAAAAATATCGTCCTTCGACATGGTGCTCCCGCTGTCGTCATCACAGACCGTGGTACGGCCTTCACTGCCCAGTTGGTCCGAAATATCCTGCAGCTGAGCGGGACAACGCACCGTACGGCAACTGCGTATCACCCGCAGACTAACGGTTTAACTGAGCGTCTCAACAAAACGATCGCGGATATGCTTTCCATGTGTGTTGCCACGGACCATAAAAATTGGGACGAACTGCTCCCGTATGTGACATTCGCGTACAACACTGCCCTACAAGAAACCACCGGGTTTCCTCCTTTTCGTCTGGTCTACGGACGCGACGTCACCACTATGCTCGACGTGATGCTCCTACCAACTTCGTCGCAACATACCGCACCAGATACAGACGCCTTTGTTCAGCGTGCCGAAGCAGCGCGGCACCTTGCGCGGCAACGAATTCTATCCCGACAACGTCAAGATGCTCGTCGATACAACCTATGTCATCGAGACGTCACATACAACCCGGGAGATCTTGTATGGGTTTGGACCCCTATACGTCAAAGAGGCCGGTCAGAAAAATTATTGCGCCGATACTTTGGACCCTACATTGTTTTGCGTCGTCTAAGTCCTGTTAACTACGAAGTTATTCCAGCCGACAGTTCGCACCACTCCCGTAGACCACGTTCCTCTGACATTGTTCACGTTACCAGGATGAAGCCCTACCATTCGCGCTGACTCTCATCCACAAACTTTGTGATTCGGCCCCTGTCGTCTCGTCCGTTGTCTTTCTCATTTCTTTTATTTTTTCCTTGTGGCATTTAACATCTCCCCAACTTTATGTATTTATTTATTTGTTTTTTTTTTTTGTTTTTTTGGAGGGAGGGGTAATGGCACGCGCTAGTTACGCGAGCTGTCGAGAAAGAAGTGTGCGTGGTAGCTGCTGCGAAAAACGAACTGTAAACGGCCGTTCGCTTAGAACTGTCTGACTGGCTTTTCCTCTCGTGACAATATGCACATACGGCAACATGTACGCTGGTCTCCTGTATTTTTATCTGCGTGCTGATTCAAACCTCATCATTTTCATTTCTGCGAGATGGTGTCACATACTGAAGTGATGAGAGAACGGGGCAACCTCCTTCCATTAATTGCGCTGCCTGATTCTATAAACTCTTCAATACTCAGTTGGTCATCAGCACTTCTTCTGTGGAGTTTATTTCTCTGTGTGTACTTGTTTCAGTCGTGCTGTTTGAGCGTAGCTCTAAAGATGAACCAACTAGCCCTTACTGGGATGTTACTAGTAACTTGGATGCTTTTGTGCCTTCTTCTTTATTTTCTATTTCTTCATCGCGCGAACCTGCACCCTTTTCTTGGCCTTTATTGAACTGCATTTTTCTTTTTCGGCGCGCTTCATTTCAAATGCCTTAAATATCAAAACAAAAGAGAATGAGCAAAAGAAGCCTATGATGCTGAGGCCGATCATTTATGAATCCGGCCATTCCCAGGCTTTCTTTCCAGGGCGATCCCCACTTGCTTTTTCCCCATTACTCGACATTTCACTTTGTGCGCCTATTGCGCTGGCGGCTCTTCCTGAGATTGCCAGCTCAGAGGTTTCCCTTCTACTTTTTTATTCCTTCTTCCCTCCTTTTTCTTCTTCCTTTCTCTATATCTTCCCATCTTTCTTTCTCTTTCTTTTTTTGGGCTGTCGCCAGTCGTTTTCGTACTTTATGTGCACTTCCTACGTGTACTTATAGTATGCCATTTTTCTTTCCCTTCTCTAAGCTGCCTTCTATAACTCCCCGAGCTGGTCGAAAGAAGAGAGAAAAAAAGAAAAGAAAAGATTCCTGCGATCGCTTCGTCTCGCCCTTAGTATCCTAACATTTTCTGTCGCCTCCGAGTGCCTTTGTCTCGCGTGAATACTGCCGCATTGCTCAGTCATGTTTCTCCCTCCGTTTGGTACATATACGTAAAGAGCGTGTACTTCAGAAACGTCCTTTTACTATCACCAGCGTACTCCCCTTCCTTCCCTGCTTACAACGTCGGCCGCTCCCTCCCGCTTTTTCTCGTTCGCGCTGTAGTGCGCGTGCTTTGCCATCTTTCCCGACCTCATTTCCCTGTCCACCATCGTGCCAGCGCATTGTGCGAGCATTCTTTGTTCCAGCCTTTGTTTTTCCCGCCGGTCTCACTCGCTGCCTTTGACTCGCTAGGTACGCCCGAACGGGTATAATACGGCCTTCTGGATGTTACTCAAGAAACGAAGGGTTTCCTTAGTGCATTTCGTGCTCATCGCTCCTTTGTTCCTGCGTCCTTTGCAACCCTTTGTTCTCGTCGCGACCCCTATTGTCGAAAGGAGGAGTGAGGGCGAACGCGTGGCAGTGGTATGAATGGCGCTCACGTTCCTTCGCGATGCATGTCGCTCGTTGCTGAATCAAAGATAGGGCAGGCGGGAGGAAACGGCTGGTCAGAGTTATTTGCAGAATGTGGAAAGGATCCTTGGGTATCACCTTGCCTTCCTCCGGGCAAGTGCTGGCGGAACGCAAATGGCTCTTGAATGTCGGCTCTGCTTCGAAAGTTTTGATAAATTGCACAAAACGCATGTTGCTTTCTCGATTTTAAAACGACTATAAAGGCCAGTTTAATTCACGCTAATGTGTATCCGAAGTAGTGTAAAGCGTCCTCTTTGCGGAGCAAAACAGATTTCGGAATAGGGCAAGTGATGCAAATATATTCATGGTTGGCGCCGCCACTGATGAAGCAGCTGCATTGTTGTTAAATAGGTGTTGTATGTAACATGGAGGCTACGACGCCGCTTTATATGGCTGCAGTAAGCAAAATTAGGGACATGGAACAGTTTTTTCATCGCAATCCCAAGCTCATTGGGGATTCGGTGTCAACTCTACTATTTCTTTGTGTTTTTTTTTCTTACATTTTGGAAAACTCAAGACGTCGCGCGTTTCGGCATGGCTTGTGAACGATGTATTGCATAAACATAAATATTGTACAATATTGTTACGTGGTGTGGCAGACCAGGGGACAGAAGAACAGGAGAACGAGGTTCTCGACAATGCGCGTCGAAGCTTACGCTGAACTACCCAGTTATTAGCCTCTCCCCCGAAATTGGGTATCTGCCACTACTAACATTTAGCCTCTATATCTGCATCTGCAACGATTACGCTCTGTAAAGTGCTGACGTCGGGGTACTCGGCGTGTACTTCAGCAGGGTATACGTGACAATTCTGGTGGATGTTGCTGGATATGCTCGACTTATGAATAAAAGGCGTCACCAGGCAGCAAGAACACCGCCCCTCAATAGCTAAAAAGGAAAACACCCTATATTTCATGTATGACAGTTGCGGTGTATCACCATAAACATTATGTCAAGGAGCCCGCTGCGTAGGACGAAAGCAAACACATTTGTAAGCACCCCCGTTAATTGTACATAATTTATTTAGCCGCTTCTGCAAAGCTTCGGTTCACGTAGATTCCAGCATACGTGTTGGCTCTGCCTAAGTTTAATTGCGAGCCTATCTCCCCTTCGCCTTCGGTACATGCTTCAACCTCATGGTATTTACAGAGGAGCTTGCGTCCGTGCTTATGGTACAATGCCTCTGGTTGCTATGCGACGAGACGCCTTTTGAACAGCAGCTGTTCACTCTCTCCCGTGCTTTCCATGAAGCGCGCGCCTACAACCCCATTGGGCATAACAGCAGCCAGAAGTAAGCATCCTCAAAAGAAGGAGGCATGGGCGAAGAGGAATGTTTAATAGATTGCAGTAACTGTTCCACTTCCTAATGACCTTTACTTAACATCGAAAGTCTGTCATAATAATACTGCGATGCTGGATGCCGATTTTTACCAACCAAAGACCGGTCTCAAGTTTGTTAGTTGGAGCATCCCATAAATGAATCGTCTCTACCAGTACAAAAATACGATTAGACACGTCACAGCTTGATTGTGAACACAGTAGCAACAATTGAGCATTAGCCTTTTTCCACTGCACTTCAAACGAGCAGCCTTCAAACTAACTATAATAATACACTATAATAATTTCCGACCGATTGAAATGCTATAAAGAATATTTTACTTGGTTTAATCGAAACGAATCTGTACATTCAGCCTGGGAAAGAAAGAACTCAATAACAACAAATTTTAGCTTGCAGGAAGCCAATAAGCGATTCATTCCTTTTCCCTGCGGTCTGTGATCAGATCTTGAGTTTTATTTTCTCTATCCGGAATAAAGAACAAGCCAATGAATTTAATAGGGATATTCCTTAGGACTTCGAGTGGGATCTCCGTCCGTAGCCCACATCATAAACCAGGCCACCAAAGGAGCAGGAACCGAAACCGTGGCTCTCTCTTTTCTAGGATAGGCAAGTGGCCAGGCAATACTACCCGCGGCAATAAATAAGCATGAACTTTGGAAGCCCCATCACTACGTTTGCTTATTTTAGCTGTGCTCCTTCTCAGGGCGAAAAGCAGATATTACGTGTTCGAATACATCGCTGACATCACCACCTTTATAAGTTTCTAGCTATAGTCGCATTTCTTTTTTTACCTCAAAGCCTTCCAAACTAACCAAATTGCCAAAGCAAACTGCCAAACCAGTTGAAGCACAATTTTTCAGTGCTCCTAGCACCGTGTCGGTATAGGTACTTTTGAATGCCTATACCGATAGATTTGTGGAAACATTTTTAGTACGCACATGCAATAAAATGTGCCTTATAGAATAGTCCGTGAGCAGGCCTCCTCCAAAGTTTGCTTATGCTGGCCGTAGTGTTTGCACTGTTTATGAGTCAGGGTACAGACAAAGGTAAAGGGTCAGGACCGCTCTGGCTTCCCGTACTAATTCCTAGCACACAGACAACAGCGGGCTCCTACGTAAAGCATGAGCTCCGTCACGTTAACGGCGGCTTTCCAACCCTTGCCATCGAGCGCGTCGAAGCACGCTCCGCATCCGTCCGCGATTATACGCAGTGCGATGACCAGGCGTTAGCATTCGAGAGAGGCAGCCCCTTCTTCGGCCTAGGATGTTCACGCGCGCAAATGAGAAGGCGCGCGCAAATCTGTCGTTTCCTTGCACCGGGCTAATGGGTCTCCGTCTGCAGCGGTCATAAGCTTTCCCGGCGTAGCACTATTCCTGCAGAGCCCTCCGGGTAATGACTGCCGGAGAAGCACCGCATTGCGCCGCGGTGCCGACTGAAGCCACGGTCGAGTCGTTTGCCGAGGGAGTCGCGGCTCCTCTTAAGCGGATTGCCACGTGTAGCGACGACGGCGCCGACCGGCTGCGCGTGAAATCTGCACGATCGAGATTTTCTTTTACAACGCGCGAGCTTACTCCAGAAGGCAAGCCTCGCCGCCTTCAGTGGCAGCCACGAAATCCAGTGAAGAGTATCTGTGAAGTTGAAGTTGAAGTAGGAGGATAAAAAAATTTATTGGTGCTTTTACTTACTATACTTGCTGACTATACTTACTCGCATGGAGTAGCAAGGAGAGGCTAGTGCTGCCAATGTAGATTCGCCAGTTTATTTATAGCCTTACCTTTTTCACTTCTGGCCGTCAGCCAAAAAGTATAATATGGCGTTAATATTGAAGAAATTTCTATATAGAATGTAAAGAGTGAGAAGCGTCGGCGAATCTTATATGGTCTTGTTTATCGTCAGTCACAACCATACGAAGTACGGACAATAAAGCCGGAAGCAGCACAGGGGAACAAATTGCTTTGTCTACTTTCAAATGAATATAATAATTACTTTGCATACTTATCTTAGCTTCATCGTCTGTTACTTCGCATGGTTAGGATTAGAATGTACAGGGGATGTCACAATGTTGTCAGAAGATCGGCTAGCGGACATAGCGATCACAGAGATTCCCCTGCAGAGCTAAGTCAATTCGCTCAGCCAAACATACGCTTTCACCGTGGACACCATCATGTTCTGAAGAACTGTTTTCTTGCGCAGCCCACAACCTGATTTTCGTCCTTTGCTGTACTTCCTCTATATTGTCCGCCGCAATGCTCGTACAGACAGCGCCACCACGAGGGCCTCTGTGGAGCGCAGAGTATTGCACAGCTTACCAAGCGCGAATTTTGAGCCATAATGCCGTGGTTATGCCTATCCTCCTACGAAGCTGACATGTGCCGGAGCGACGTGAGGCAAAATCCAAGTGACCATAATGACGAAAGCTATCGTGCTCAGACAGATGGGTCGGCCGACAAATGAAACACTGTATCGGGGTTTTAATGGATTTCAATGTAAAATATAGCGCAATTTGTTGATAAAGGCAGACCTAGACTATATTTGAACTATTTGACTCACCTATTGCATCCCCTTTCCCTTCCCCCAGAACAGGGTAGCCAACCGGAGATAATCTCTGGTTAACCTCCCTGTCTTTCCTTTGCCTTTCTCTCTCTCTCTCTCTCTTTGACAAGCTGATGTGTATAAATTGAAATTATGCTTACCAAATAGAGAATATTTCAATAATAAATTTATCAGAACTAAGAAATGGATAGAAGTATTATGGTGTGACTGATATGGATGTAATAGCTGAACATCGGTTTACAATGGTCTCACTGATATGGAAATCGCTAAAACTTTTCTAGAAAATTAACCGTGTCTCCACCTATACGTGAGAAATATGTCACGCTACCAAATGACGTAGGGGTTAACACCAATCCACTCAGTGCACATCGATTTAACCTGCCCACATTTTATATTTTTCAGTTGTTTTTACCTGTTGAATTTTATGAAACATGTGGCGTTCAGTGACAAAGTGCCCACAGGCAAGTGTTTCAGCTGGGGACATACTGTACTCCCGGATTATCGCTTTCGGCGATGTCACTTTCAGTGAGTGCTTTTGATTGGCTGGTTGAGCAAAATAGGACGGACTGATCGGTTGATTGAGCAATACGCCAAGCGAAGGGGATCGTATTGCGGAATGTGATTGTCGGATAATACTTCCACTGGATGATGTTTGAAAGGAAAAATTGTCATCCATCCGACTGTAGAACGCAAGTAAAGACAAACGAGTATCTCTGTCTGAGTAACCCGTACAGGCTTATTTGTAGCTTTGTGTTGCAGTAGGCTGGATGACTTCTTTCTTTCCTTTGTATAGGTGTGCAGGATTTTCCAAGTTAGGATCCCCTTTGCGGTTGTTCCGAATATACCAATAAACTTCTTGAAGTACTTGCATTTGTCATTGCGCGTGCTGCTAGGGCTTAAACAGAAACCCAAGCCCGGATTTTCAAAATATTTTGCAAAGGCATTAGGAGTGCTGTCATATTGACTCGATTAACGGCATCCGGTAGTCTCGATTAAATTGCCCTGCATCGATCACTGAGCCCAGAGTTCCTTATTTTGGAAACATTGTACGAAATCATTTCGGAGGCGTCTTATCCAACCCTACTGTTAGTTGGCGAACTTAATTTCCCTGGCATGAAATAGGAAGACGGTGCATGTTAAGTGATAAAGGCTAGAAACCTCATAAATGAAATAAAAAAAAAACTTTTGTTGACATTTCTGGCGTGATACAGTACGTATTGGAACTCACTCCACTTAATCATATACTCGATCCTCTCTTTTGTATTTCTCATAATTTCATAATTATTATTCACATCATTCCAAGGAATAGTGATCGCCAGGCTGTGGTTGCAAAGATTAAAAAGGACACTCGGCGCACGGAGAGTCCAAGAGAAGAAAATAATTTGTCTTTGATAAAAGGCGACTATTCCTGAATTTCTGAAAACCTTATTGACATTACGCATGTTTCGAATGCTTTGGTGAGGATTATGATATAGATTACTTGTGGAGCATATATATAAACGAGTTGCAAGAACTTAGGGACAAGTCCACACAAAATGTTGATGCAGTTAGGCTTAGGAGGTGCCCGAAACCATGGATGGCATTCTGTACATTGAAGGGTGGTAGAGTGCGAAGGTGCATGTTTCGCACACACACACACACACATGTGTACGCACGCACACATGCAGACACGCGCGCATGCACACACGCGCACACGCACATACAGACTCATGATATGATAAATAAAATTCGGGCATCTCGGTTAACCCCCTTTGTTCTCGTTAATACATAACTAGGGTATCGAATCCGGCAGCATTGATGCCTTCGGGTAGCGAGTGTGGGTTTACTGACCAGTTAACCCGAAAAGATCACGTACTCGTGACGCCTGCAGCAGAAAGGGTGGTCCACATACGCCGCCAAGGCTTTCGTGTGGTGGCGTTGGCTGACACTCCTAGGATTAGTTCTAGTAGTAACACATAAATTCCCCAGAAAGTGGATGGGAAGACGGCGCCGCGGTAGCTTATGTGGTTGCACGCGTAATGCGAAGACGTGGAATAGCTCCCCACCTATATATATATATATATATATATATATATATATATATATATATATATATTGTAATGGGTGTACTGAGTAGTTCCGATGGTAACGTCTGTTCGTAACCGAGAAGGCAGGTGACACAGAGCAGGAACAGCTGGTTGCCCGAACGGCTCACACTCGTGCTAAGCACTGGCGATACGGCTGGCCCACTGTTTGCACAGCAGGCATGGAAGAGACGATCTGGCTGGCCTAATTCTTGTGCTCTTCTTTCTCATTACAATGAGAAATGAGCACAATTACAGATATAACTTAATATTCTACGTACGTTATACTATTTTTTCCACATAGTCCGTACACCCGTTCGGAGACATTTGTCACATCGCAGCGCTAAATTTGAGATTGCCCTGCGGTAAAATTCTTTCGGCTGACTGTGGAACTACCGTCCACTGCAGCGGCATAGCAGCCGCCGCAGACAGACCCCCTTTCATGGAGCGCATTGTTTCCATGTATCTTTTTCGGCTCTCGTCGCAAACGATTGGTGAAGAGACGACGGCGCTGGGGGACGCTACATGCAAGCGCCGTTTTAAAAGCAGCGCTTCCGTGTAGGCTGCCTACACGGCGCACTACTCCAGCGGCACCTCGTAGTGTTCGTCGCCACAGAGCCCGTCTTGCACGGTACTGCGCTTTTGTTCTGATGCGTTAGCAAAACCTTCCTCCTCCCCTTTCTGCCTCGCGCTCTCTTCCATATCGGCGTTTTTCATCCCTCGGTGTGCTCCGCGTTTCTGGTGCTCTTTCTCTCCCCCTACTTTCATTCCCTACCCCCTGTGCAGCGCGGTTGAGGTGTCCTCTGCTGAGAGACAGTTACTGCGCTGCACTTTACCCCAACCTTTCCTTCCCATCTTCAAGAATCTCCTTCTCTCTCCGCGTGCGCTGTTTTAATAAACGTTTCTCTCTCTATCGCCTTCGTTGTGCTCGTTCACTTGGTTACGCCGAAGGAAGACGAGGGCCGAGGCGAAATGCAGGAATGCGCGCTTAAGTGCTACGCTTAAAAAAAAGAAAGAAGCGGCAGATCGGACTCCCAGTGGAAATCGATGTTATGCGAAGCTGTGTGCGGCGAGCGCACCAAGTTAACGAAACAATCATGAGAGCACCAATACATATTTTCGCACAAAACGAGATGTAGGCGGTTGTTTCATGACCTGCATGACACGCATGTCACGACATTCCTATCAGGACCTATAACTTATGTTCGTTATACAGCCTTGTGATATTATGCCAATTTCGGTACGTACCAAGTTAACGAAACCACCATGAGAGCACCGAAACGTGGGCGACTGCTTCGTTACCTACGTGACACGCATATGATGACATTCATATCATGAGCTATAATTTATGTTCGTGATACACTATGGTCATACTACGCCAATTTTAGAGCATACCAAGACGTAGGCGGCTCTATCGTGATCTACATGGCGAGCATGTCATAACATTCATGTGATGTACTATAATTTATGTTCGCCATACACTCTTGTCATACTATGTCAATTTTGGTACAAACGAAGACGTAGATGGCTGTTTCACGTCCTACTTGACGCGCATGTCGTGACCTGTCAATTATGTTAGGAGACACATGTGATGACGAATCGTTTATGTTCGTCATACTCTCTTCTCGTATTGGTATTATTGGTCATATTGTATTATCATATTGTCATATTGGTATTGGGTATATTGGTATTATGGTGTGCCAATATTGGTACACACCACTTTAGCGAAACGACCATGTGAGCATGAAAACGTAGGCGGGTAAATAGATAGGCGCTGTCAAAGATAGAAACAAGAAATGTTTTGCATTGAAAACTACCGGTAAATTCATGCAAATAATATACGCAGTGCTGAATGCGCTAAGACATGGTTCGTATATTGAATGACATACCAGTGACAGTTAATATAAGTAGTGCTAACAGGTGTATTTCGATCGCTGTGATGTGCTCATACATTGCGACTGGAGGCAATCTTGTATGCATTCTGGTGCATAAGTCATTCGCGTCAGCATCAACACTGACACGAGGTTCTTTGAAAGGTTTTCTTTGTGGTAACCGTCTGTTCAGTCAATATATCAATTTTGTTAAAACCTACAAGAAGTAGTTTCGAAACGAGCGGTGAACTACAATTCAAAGAATTGAACAGACGTTCGTAAAATCTGTTCTGAGCCATATATCAGTAAGCTTCTTCTCGAATACTACGTGGCTTTTCTTTCTTGCTTCAGAGTATTGTTAGTAATGGTAATTAGGAGCAATGGTAGTAATAGGAGTGCTAATGACTTCGACAGCTTGGCGCCACGCATGGTGCGAAGGTCTGCAGGGACATCACTCCCCGCGTCGCAAGCTGCTGCCGTCGCGGAAGCTTGCGCAACAGTAATCGTTACCGGTAAACGTGCGCATTGTTATCAGGATCGCCTTAGCGTCAGTTATGTTTGACGATTGTTTCGTGCTTGTTCTTTATTGAAATGCACGGTCTTCTTTATGTTGTGTATGTGATTCTAAAGAATGTATGCACTGTTCGCTTCACTTTGCTGAGTGCTTGAAGGCTCTATCTTATGGAGGTACGAGCCAGTGCTCCTGGCCCCGCACTGCCGCCTGGATTGGCCTACATTTTTGTTGACGGACGCTGACACTAAAAATGCCGACCAACTAGAGGGTAACAGCTTCGCCACCGTCATTATGCCCATTGTCGCAATTTCGCCACTTTCTTCCTGTTGCGATCATTCCTCCGTTGTCATGCCCACGTCATTTTTCCGAAGTCTACGATAATTACCTCCATTACGCGTTGTTTCGTACATGACTGCAGTGGGGTTTTTCTTATTTTTTCCAGATTTTGAGTAGTGTTTGGTTGCTCTTGCTTGAGTGTATGATTGCATTATACATTGAGGAAAATAAATAATGAATGCGATGTCATCAAACTCCATCCATATCTAGAACGTATTAGTACATGGTGCACCAAGAGGAAACTGAAATTGGATACAAAGAAGTGTGCATACACGCGTTTTACAGAAAAGTGGAAAATAATTCATATTACTAGATTGGGAATAACACCATGAGTAGGAAATACACACGTAAATATTTGCGTGTGTTGTCGGCTGATCACTCTTGAAAGCAGACGTACACCAGGTGGTTGCTAGATACAGTAAAGCATCGTATGATATCCAAAAGAACTATTAAATCTGTAAACTCTTACCTTAGAAACACGGCGTAGGAAAATGTAATGGACCAAGTATGAAATAAGCTTGCACTTCTATGATCATTGTCAAATATTCTGTATCTATGAACTTGAAAAAATTACTCGCCGTAGTTGCTCAGTGGCTATGGTGTTCGGCTGCTGAGCACGAGGTCTCGTGATCGAATTCCGGCCACGGCGGCCGCATTTCGATGGAGGCGAAATGCGAGAGCACCCGTGTATTTAGATTTCGGTGCACGTTAGAGATCCCCAGGCGCTCGAAATTTCCGGAGTTCCCCACTACGGCGTGCCTGATAATCAAAAAGTGGTTTTTGCACGTTAAACCCCATATTTTTCTTTTACCATAAAGAAATTCAAACAGATCAGCCAGGTTCGTCCCCGCTAGGTATAGATGAAACTGCCGTTGCAGTGCGATGAGAAAAAAGGGTGAATTATTAACCTTTTCGCTTTGTCGAAAACTATTTCAGTTAAAAGTTACCATTTCGAATATTTTATAGGGAAAGCGGTAGCTAAAAGCGACAGATAAATATGAATGTTCAATAATATGTCCGCACGTACTGATGAAGGTACAATAATAGTATATACGAGGGCAGGACTAGTCTGTATGACAATTCTTTCTTTTTTCAGTATCAATGTGTGAAATCAATTTTCAGTTGATCAACTGTGCCATGTAAATAAGGATGCATTTTTTTTTCAAGTTCATGACCACCTTACTGTCAACTTATTCGGCCAAGGAAGGAGATGTCTAAATAAATAATAAATGATTAAATTTGTGCTTTGAAGTTCATGAATATCTCAAAATAAGGGCTGGTCTAGATTTTCGGCTAAATGAATCCGCTAAATACTGTGCCTATTTACTTCCGCATTTGCAGTCGGCGTTCAAGTGCAAAAGTAAAACTGAGGTTACTGCTGTTTTGTGAATTTGTTACATTAATGTCGCAATTCCTTGCGGTGCTGGTAATGTCACCCTCTCCAGAAAAGTTACGTTAGCTTGCAGGACGTTCTCTCGGCCGCAATTAATATATCTACCGAGAATCAGCAAAAAAAGAGGAGCAATTGACATCTACAGAAAATAGGGTTAAAAGTTGCTCAGCTTCTTTATGTAGTTAATACGGGAAAAAATGCCCAGATAGATCACGTTACCTGTACTGGCAGTACGCAGCAGGGTTGCTCAACTCTTGCGCTGTAAGCTGAAATCAGTAAGGTTCAGTATAAAATAAATACATGAATAAAGAAGGTTTGACTGGCCAGAACGCTGAATAATAAAGAATCATGCTTTATTTTTTTTTATTCTGAAAGCAGTAAGCTTGAAGTCACCTTTAGTACGCTACATCTCCAGGCTCAGCAGTGGCGCCTGACACTGGCGAAAATGCCGAGAGACAGTGGAACTTTACTAATCCAGGTACAACCAAATTAGGAAGGCCCACTAAACTTCAAATAAAAGACTCCCTCACCAAAACAGGAATTGGCCTCCCTGTTAGAGTGTTCGGCCACTACGTACCTCATGACTCCTTCAATCAACCAATGGCCGTCAGCCCCCAGCAGCTGCGGAACACCTGACCAAGGTGACGGTCAAACCTGTAAAGCAGTAGAGGGTGCTAAGGAACCTCTGGACCCGGACAGGCCCGCACTGGAAACTGACCCTGGCGACTTTCAACACTCGGACCCTCTGGGGTGAAGCTAGCTTAACAGGAGTTTTCGAGGAACTATCAGGCATTGTTTGGGATATCATTGGCCTTAGTGAGGTTAGAATTCGTGAGGTTTTTGCAGTGCTGACTAACAGCCATGTCCTATTCTGTAGATCACTCCGGATAAGAAGCAATATGGGGTAAGCTTCCAAATCTATAAGAGCATAGCGGACAACATTTACGAATTCTATAGTATAAAGGAGACGCCAGCAGCAGTAACAACAAAACTAAATAGGAGGCACATAATAAACGTAGTACAGGCCTACACTACAAATTACATTCACGATGACGATGAAATAGAACAGTTTCATGAAGCTGTTGAATTAGCGCAGAGAAAAGTGCAAACTCAGTATATTGTAGTTATGGGCGATGTCAATCCAAAAGTGCGGAAAAACCAGGCTATGAGCAGGCAATTGGCAACTACGGCATGGACTCTAGGAACACGCGAGGAGAGATGTTGGTGGAATTCGCGGAAAGGAATAAGCTGCGAGTAAAAGGGAAAGGAAAAGCCATAATGGTGAAACTAGAAATGAAATGCAGTTCATACTTTCTGCCGATCCCAGCATAGTGCAGGATGTAGAAGTGTTAGGCAGGGTAAAGTGCAGTGATCGTAGGTTAGTGAGGACTAAGATTTAGCTCAATATGAAGAGAGAAAGAGTAAAATTGGTCTAGAAGAAACAAGCCAACCTAAACGGAGTGAGTGTAAAAGCAGACCAATTCAGGCTGATACTTGCAAACTAATATGCAGCTTTAGGGCAGAGAGATAAAGATATCATAGAAGTAATGAATGAAATCGTAACTAGGCTGGCTTCAGAAGCAGCAATTGGACTGGGATGTAGGGCACCAAGGCAACCAGTAGGTAAGCTCTATCAAATAGCGAAGAACTTAATAATGAAACGACACAGAACATAAATGTGCAACCCAAGAGACCAGATAGAATTCGCAGAACTGTCAAAATTGATCAACAAGGAGGAAGTAGGGAATATTCGAAATTACAGCGTGAAAAAGGCTGAGGAAGGACTAAAACATGGACGAAACATGAAAACACTGAAACTAAAACTTGGCATAGGACAAGCCAAGATATATTCACTGCAAGGTACGCAGCGTAATAGTATCAGCAATTTAAAAGGTATAGTAAAAGCAGAGAAATATTTCTACACTTACGTGTACATTACCCATAGCAGTTACGCTACCTTCATTCAAAGTAGTAATAAACAGGATACAGGGGCTCATTTTATAATTAATGATGAAGTTAGTAGGGCCTTGCAGTTCATGACCCGGGAAAAGTGGCAGCAGAATATGGAAGAACAGTCAGTTTAATAAAAGAAGAAGCAGATATCATGTCAAAAATGTTTGCGGCACTTTATACGAAGTCTCTCATGACTTCAAGGGTGCCACAGAACCAAAAGAATGCAAACATTACACTAATCTACAAAAGGGAGAGGGTAAAGAATTGAAATAATTTAGGCGCGTTACCTTGCTTTCACTATTGTATAAAATAGTCACCAAGGTAATTTTCATTACAATAAGAGCAACACTTGACTTCAGCCAACCAAGAGAACTGGCTGACTTAAGGAAGGACTGCAGTACAAGTTATCCCATTCATGGCATCATTCAATTTATCGAGGGAAAATCAGAGCAAATCACCCTATCGGTATGGTTTTCATAGATTACGAAAAAGCATTTGATTCAGTAGAGATACCAAGAGACATAGAGACATTACGTAATCAAGGAGTACGGGGGGATTACGTAAACATCTTGAAAAATATCTACAAAGATTCCACAGCTACCCTAATTATCCACAAGAAAAGTAGAAATATACCTATATAGAAAGGGGTCAGGCAGGCTATTCACTGCATACTTGGATGACGTATTCAAGGCATTAAACTGGGAAGGCTTAGGAGTGAGGATGAACGGCAAATATCTCAGCAACCTTCGGTTTGCAGATGACATTCTCCTGTTCAGTAACACTGGGGACAAGTTACAACAAATGATTGAGGACTTTAACAGAGAGAGTGTAAGACTGGGGTTGGAGATTAATATACAGAAGACAAAGAGAATGCCCAATAGCCTGCAAGGAAACAAGAGTTCCGGATCGCCAGTGAGCCTCTATAATATGTTAAGGAGTACGTTTAACTAGGTCGACTACTCACAGTAGGCTCGGACTATGAGAAGGAAATTTACACAAGCATAAAAGTGAAGTGAAGCACATAAGGCCTACATTGTCAGATCCTGACTGGAAGCTTACAACTATCATTGAACAGAAAGGTGCACAATCAATGGATCGTACTGGCGCTAACATATGGGGCAGAAAGTTGGCGATTGACAAAAAAGCTTGAGAACAAATTAACGACCGCGTAAAGAGCGATGGAACGGAGAATGTTAGTCGCGACGTTAAGAGACAGAAAGAGAGGGGTGGTGGATGAGAGATCAAACGGGGATAGCCAACACTCTAGTTCACATTTAGACAAAAAATACAGCAGGGCAGACCATTCAATAGATTGGTTAGATAACCAGTGGACCATTAGGGTTGCAGAATGGGTGCCAAGAGATGGGAAGCGCAGCCGAGGACGGCAGAAAACTAGGTGGGGTGATGAAATTAGGAAATTCTCAGGTGCTAGTTGGAATTTTTTGGCGCAGGACTGTGGTAACTGGAGATCACAGGGAGAGTCCTTCGTCCTGCGGTGGACCTAAAATAGGCTGGTGGTGATGATGACGAAGATGATGATGGTAATGATGGATGGAACACGAAAACAGGATTAAGGAAACGGCCGGAATGAGGAAACATTTGTTTGCGAGGAAGCTGAATGTAGAAAAATTAATTATACCAATCCGACAAACAAGTTGGAAGCCATGTGATGCGAAGCTCTTTTAGTGAAGCTGGTAAATGAGTGATTCACAACTGATGGCGATGTGAACAATTTCGTTTAATCGGATGCTTTAGCACCAAGCGATCACATTAAATATGTACGTTTAACTACTTCAAAGCTCTTGACTGATTTGCCATGCACCGTTTATGTATATGCTCTACATCACTGCGCAAAGGCAATCACCAAGTTAGGCAGATGCACAGTTTGAGAAGTATGCGCAGCGATATCACAAGAATAAATCTTATGCATAATGCTTGTCGCAGGATAAATGGTGATGACAGGTCTGGGCACAGAGACGCAGCACACGTAACAAGCAACATTAAAGAATTGTGCACGTCTTGCGTCATAATGGGACGTTATAATTTGGAGGATTGGCCAAGTGGGGGCACAAGTCTAGTGACACACACTGAGTGGCTGCATAAAAAAAAAGGTTAATCATAGAATTGGTTCATTTAAGTTCACAATTCCACTAACATATCGGTATGCTTGGGATACACATGTGAGCCGACAAATTATATACAGGTTTTATGTAGAAAATGAACTTTTTCTTATGAAGAGCATATGTGGACATACTTTGTTAGCTAATGATAGTTATATACGCTACCGAGCGGGTGCTTTCGTGTTACCATTTTATATATATCCAATAATACATCCGGCGTCCGACTCAGTAACCAGATGTCCCCACGAAACACGAGAGAGTTTCGCTTTAAAAAATGATTTCATTGCTCTTTCTGAGGAATTAGTCATAATACGAAAGGGAAGCGTGTATTATTAGAAGCAGTGGGCAGTTTTGTTGCACATATAAACTGAAAGTTCATAAATTCGCTCAATATTTTCTGAGTTACAGTTTCACTTGGACTGCGGAACAGTGGCAACGATAACAAACACGCGAGGGGGGTGGGGGGGGGGGGGGGCTTGTGCCGCAAGTCAGCGTAAACAGCTCACCAGGGGCTACCAGGCATCATAGGTATATCCGACGTTGACGTTCACGGTGATAGCGCATGTATCGAAGCTGCGTCGTTAGAGCTCCGACCGAATCATGAGCGCATGCGAATACACTTGTTTCGATGCGAGCATATGTAGTACGTTCGATGAGCGCGCTTATTGAGTGGCATCTCTGGGCCGAAGGCGAGCGTGCGGTGAAAAGAAAGCGGCCTTGGCACGGCGGGAGCGCGGTTTTCTTTAGCCATCTGCATTCCAACTGCCAGGAGAAGCGAAGCGCAGTTGCGGATGGCAGGAGACTAAGTGGGACGATGAAATTGAGAAATTCGCGGGAGCTAGTTGCAATCGTTTAGCGCAGCACAGGGGTAATCGAGATCGCAGGGAGCGGCCTTCCTCCTGCTGTGGAAATAAAATAGGCTGATGATGATTATTATTCCAATGGCTCATCCTGACCTGCCCACCCTCTCGAACCGATCCACGGGTGACCAATCCCCCATCCCTTCGTGTCGTCCTACCCTTCTACGACCACCCCTTTAAGCTTTCACAGCCACACAATGCGGCAAAGTATCGCCTTGTCGCGGTAATGAGTGAAAATTTGTGTGATGATGATCGCTTGGCGTACGTACACGGGACAGATTTTCGGTGGGGCTCAGTCGAGAAGAAAACTGGCTGTGGCTTAGCTAAGGTTAAGCCCAGGATGCGAAGCATACTAGCCTTTATTTTAACGCGACAGCGTTAAGGAGCTCGTGTCGCAGAAAAGCCGGTGTCGTCGGCGTCGGCTCAGGCGTGCGGCGCTTGCTCAGGCGCACATTTCGTTGTCGCGCCGAACGCTGCGTTGCTCGACGCTCACCGCGTCCGATGCGGGGCGCGTAGTCGCTGCGCCGTAGCAAAGCCACCTAGAAACAGTCTCTGTAGCACACCGCAACCTTCGCTTCTCATTCCAACGAGCAGCTCTGTCTCCAGGAGGCATCTCACCTCGTGAGTGTCTAGCAGAGGAAAGCGCAGCTGCTTATATTAGCCCCGAGAATTAGGAGTGGCGCCCTCTCGCGAATGACGTCACGGCCAGGACGCCGCTCGCTCCGGCTCGCTTGGCTGCCGCGCGCGCTCGTTCCCTTAATGTATGCTTGGGGTATGGGTGGCTCGAGCCGTACGTATTGAAGAATACGTCGGCTTCTTTCAGCTGCCATACCTTAACCACAGTTTCTTCTTCAAAAGCGTGTGAGTCGAGAAACTTTGCGGCTTGGATATCGCAAGCTAAGTAGCGTTAAAGGGGTCTACTAGGTTTTGCAATGCATATACGCGCCGTGTCTATCGGTAAATTTTGACTCAAAAAAGAATATCTGCAAATTCAACGCGCGAAGTTGTGTATGATGTTTCGTTAAACATTTAACATTCCTTTAGTATTTAGCTATGAGAGGCATTGCATTTTACGTGAAAGAAAAATTTCGTAATTGCCGTCAACATGTTATCTGATTTTAGAAAGACACTGCCAAGCGAAGCTCTCATCATGATCCCTATTACTCTGGTGTGTTGTTCTATTCAAATATGGCCATTCATTAATGCGTAAAAAAATAGTTAGGCGCGCATTTCTTATGAAAAAGTTTGCTGCTACTTTCATCCCCCTCTGAAACAGGCCTCCAAAAAACGAATTGCTCATGGCTGCTAACACGACGGCGCGTCATGTAGAGTATTTACATAGTTAATTCACAAACACCATAGTAGCAATCACCTGAGAGAAAAGTTTCGTTGTTAAGATCGAGAGCCACTCAATTGAAAGTGATGAAATGTTTCATAGTGGCCCTCAGTAGCCTTTATCGACAATATGGCACACCCCTGATCACGTAACGGTAGCAATCGACTGTCCGTATGGCGAGGCACGCTATATTCGCGAAACCCATCAGTTCACTACAACTTCGAATTAAAACCATAAAGCATGTTTTTTACAGCGCCAACTGGAATGGCTAAAGTATTCTCGAGCTACTACACCGCAGCTTAGATTTCCTGTATACAAAAGGAAAATTCAAGCACCTTCTGTCTCACCATGTCTCGATCCAGCGTTATTCAATTATACAAACAGATAACTATTCGCTTCGTCGATACATAAAAGAGAACCTTGCAGGCAAATTAAGTTTGCTCCAATCCAATCGCAAACATTCATAAAGAAAGCACCACAAGCCTTGCATATACTTTCACATGATTTCTGACCCTCCACCGGGGGAATTTCGATATCTTTAATATGTCCCATACTACTAATCATTGACGCTTCGACTTCTTTCTGGCTGCAGCTATGCGGTCCAGCAGGCATACTTCACTAAAGAAATTGGGCCGAGCAGCCTGTGTCAGTCCGCCAAACAGATTCGTCATGTATATTCCTCAAGCAGCAAGCACTAGTAAATTCCTCAAGTGAGTTTGATTTGATTTATTAATTTCCATTTACACACACACATGTACAGAGGAGTGGTAAGTGGAGGTGGATGAGGGAAAAAAGTCGCACAGACGCGGCTTGAGGTAACCTCACCCCCTTAGGTACAGTATGGCTGCATGGGGTAACACATCAAGCGCCATATAAATTACATTTATATAGTGGCCATAAAACATTGCAGTTATACAATATATGAAAGAACAGTGAAATATTTCCACAATAACAATGCAAAACACACTGCGGCATTGAAATAAATAAATGATATACACTTGGTAATATAGACAAAAAAAGAGGAACATAACTTACATTATTAATCATTAACAAACGCGCCCTAAAGAGGTGAGTTGAACGTGTAACACGGAAAAGGAAATATATATTGGTACATTCCTATTTGTACTCTGTAAATAGCTGTAAGCCTTCATTAACTTTACTTCAAATTTCCGTCGCTTAAAGAAAATGAACACATGACGAACCACCTAATGTTGACAGGCAGTTAAAGAAGCAAGTGAGGCGTGTAGAATCTAAGCTCCAGTATTAGTTGAGTCCCCGTGCTACTGCCGAGCGTTTCTGTGAGGAAATGCAAAAATTCGATATTATACCATGAACTACTCGTCGTGAGCAAACCTATTTTAGCGGTATAAAATCAACGTAACTGCTGTAGAAGTCATATATAGCCAGCTTTGTGACATACTTGTTGCACCGCGGCAAGTATGGTATCATAACTGGATTCCTATAGGCTGTGCTTTTGCGATTGTCTATCCGCGCATGAAAAACCCGCAATGGGCTGGTCTGCGTCGCTTCGGCTGGCACTGTAGCGTTGCCTTCGAGAGCTGCATTGTTGTCTAAGAAATTAGCTCTTTGAATAAATGTTCGCAAAGGAAGACGTCGTAAAAATATATTTGAGACGACCACCATAAGTATTCAAGCAGAGAGAACGAGGGCGAACAAACGAAAACACCGCATAAAACGCCCGAACAACGCCCGAACTGTAGCAGACGACAGGCGCGAGTCCGTGCCCTGACGTCACGCGAGCGGCGCTCGCAGCGCCGCTCGCGTTCGTTCTCGGGGCTAATACCGCCGCGACGCCGCGAGTGACGGCGCGAGTTGGAGCCCCGTTTCTCCTCTGTCGTGACGTCACGGTGTCACGTGGTCAGCCTTGAAGGCGACGCCGCGAGCGACGGCGCGAGTTGTAGCCCCGTTTCTCCTCTGTCGTGACGTCACGGTGTCACGTGGTATTGAAGGCGATACCGCCGCGCCTGAGGAGCTGGGTTGAAACAGTCTCTGTTACAATAAACGTTTACTCTCTCTGAGCTCTAGTAATAGGCTTCGCATAAAAAAAATAACTGGAAGCGAAGCTATGGGCCAGTGCGAGCGCGAGTCGTGATAATGTAACGCTGTTGGCGAAAGTTGGCGCGGCGCCGTATGGCACGACGCCCCTTACATAGAGTTTCTCACTACACTGCCTAGAGGGAAATCTGGCGCTGCTGCGCTGTGGTATGCATGGGAATGCCGGTATATTGTGGATTCGGATTGGCATCGTTCTTGTAGAGACAGGACACCTTGAAGACGCGCTTGGCAAGTACCGTTCCGTCTGTCACAATGATTGATTTTCTACTAGAACAGCTCGTGAAAAGCTGTTTTAGCTTTATTATTACGCGAAAACATGTTTTGTTTAACTATGAGAACTTGTTATTGTGTGTACGACTACATGTCACGTAAAAAGTATCAGCGGGCCGCTAAAGTTGGAGGACAGACGACAAGGTTCGCGCTCGCTTTGAAACAGTTGGTCGTCTGTTCTTGCTTTTCTTCGCTTGGTCATGCATTGTGGGTGAGTAAAGATGTAATATGCGTGAATGGAAACATTTTGTGAAGATTTTACTTTGAGAACGCGTTATTTGCGTAGCCATATCCACGTTTTAGACGAAGCCTCTTACAACACCAGCCAACACGAGCCTCGCAGACACATATACCGTCATTCCCATGACGGCACGGTGCCCCCTTAAGAAACTCCCATAGACGGTGGCGCCAGATTACCCGCTAGGTGCGGTGTTTTCGTTTGTTCGCCCTCGTTCTCTCTGCTTGAATACTTATGGTGGTCGTGAGAAACTCTATGGCCCCTTACGAATTACGAACTTCTTTCGTTGTCCCTCGTGGTCGCAGCGGAGCGCGCGTGGCCGGTGCCTCCAACGGCGCCCGGCGCCGTCTGCTTCTGGCTGCTTGCACTGGGTTGTCCAATAACGCCATAAAGTTTTGCGCCAGCGTGGTTTGCGTTCAACGAATAAAAGGACTGCATGCGATTTAGAGTAAATATTTTGTCCAAGATTTATATTTACGATCACATGCTTTTTATGCTGTAATAAGAGCCAGAAGCTAGCGCGCTTGAAAGATCAAACTATTTGCAATCGTAGCCAAGTGCGTATGAAAGGAACAGACGATTGGCAACCATAACCTTCCACGTATAGAAAACTGCACTTGATGCGTTTCATGTTTTCTTGAAGTATACCATATCATAAATAGAAATATGTACATATCATGTGCCATGAAAAGTGATGCTCATAGTTTGCGATACATAACTATTGTGCCGCGAAACAAAAGTTCCTTATATTAGTGCGACACATTTGGGCAGACGTGGACAGACGGAACAGTCGCGAAAAATCTGCCGCGCACTCCAAGGAATCAGAATCATCCCTACGTAAGTTCTGCAACTCCTCCACTGCTCCTCTGCAATGTAAGTGTTCACTGTGTATGCGTTCACTGATTATCGAAAATGAGGACCCAGTGCTTCGTTCCAAACTATAATAGCGAATGTCAGTCATGCCCGGAAAACGCTCAAACTTTCAAAGGGCCAAATGACCTTGAACGCCTGCAAAAATGGACGAGAACTACTGAAAGTGAGGATCAAGAACTGACAACGAGCGACTACGTCTGTCAGAAGTATTTCCCCGGTGGAATTGTCAGCAGGCTCGAATACTAGGCTGACCTTGAAGACGCAGTCATGTTTAGCCAGCCAAAAAAGTCATTTGCTGAGACCAAGTTATAGCGCTAACAAGACAAACGGAAACAAAGTGGGAACAGTACAGAAGATAGGACTCCAGGACAGAACGGAGGACAGAGACAGGACAGAGGACAGGACACTAGGGCTCTGTCCTCTTCCCACTTTTTCCCGTAAGTCTTGTTAGCGCTAGTAACTATGTCTTAGCAAATGCATCAACACCAACTAGCCCAACTTTCTGCGTTGAAAAAGTCATTGTTGCTCCTTGGGGCGGTACTGGTCGGTATACCCGTCCCATGGTGCACCGGCTAGCTTGTCGAGAGCAAGTTGTCATTGCTCCCGTTCCGTTTAGCGGCAGGCCTCATGTTCAGCTAGTGTACTCGATCTACGGCTATCTAAGAAATAGACGGATCTTGAATCTAATGCAAGAGGGACGCCGTGGTATCAAGCAGCCACATGCGAGCATGCGACAAGAGCGCTCCGCTCATCGGACATCATGTGCATTGATTGATTCGGCAGCTTCGACCTAAGCAATGCTAAGCAGGTCACCACAACACTTCTCATTCGAGCCGCTCTTATATGTATTCCGATGTATAACTCATCAGCTTCAGCATTAACACTGGCACGAGGTTCTTTCGCAAGTTTCCTTTGTGGTAAATATCTAATCAACAAATATATCTATTTTGTTAAAGACCACACCGAACGTTTCGACTATAGCGGCGAACTTTTATACAAATAATTCAAAACAGTGGATTAAAGTTTGGTTTCCACCTTATACATCTAGATAGAAATAAGCTTCTTCTCGAGTGCAATAGGGTTTGCGCGATGATGACGCGATGACTCTCCCTGCGAATTAAGATCGCAGGGAGAAGCCTTCGTCCTTCAAGGTACATAAATATACGTGGCAGCGGCGGCGGCTGCTGCCGCCGCCGCCGCCGCCTACGACGATGACGACGACGATGATGATGATTACAGCGGACGTACATACACAGTACGGATTTTCACTGGATCTCTGCAGAGAACAACACTTCCACAGTGAACAAAAAGAGCGCTAACGCTACTGCATTAAAAAAATTGAGAGGACGCCTATGCTCCGCATTTAAAGTGGAGCGCGATAGCGTCCAAAGACCCTTATTGCTTTTCATGCTTCCCGGCAACTGCAGCTTAAGGAACAGTAACGTTTACCGGGAAACGCTGGCTGCGAACACTATGCACGAAGACGAGTTTTCTGGTAAAAGCGCACCCTCTTGCGTGGGTCAATCTACTGTTATTGCTTTGAACTTTTAATATTTCAGTCTGAGAAGAATTAACTGTAAGATTCGTCGGACGATCTCACCGCTGCCACCATTTGTTAGAGTTGTCGGACGATCTACGAGCTGTAGGCCGATCTCACCGCTGCCATTCAGATGTAATATTTGGCAGTCGTAGCTGTAGGAAGGAGCTTGACTCCTCGTCGGGGCTTAAGAGAGCAAGATTTATTTACATGTTATTTACAGTTGAACATGCGATACATTGACAGTCTAGCGTGACTCCCAAATGGAGCCCGCAAGACGAACATACAGCAAACAGCTTACGAGTACATTTCGAGCACGACAACGAGCACCCATTAGCAGCCGACAATCCCTGGTTATATGTACGCCGCACGACGTCATAGTTCGACGTCATTGTAGATGACCCGCCCTTTTGGAGGAGGCGGGCTCTCGACTTAGAGGAGGATGAGGGCTCACACACACGCACGCACACACACACGTTGACGGTCCAAAACCGGCACCACACGAATTTCGTAGAGCTCGGAGCCAGGTAGCGCATTGTCTTGCGTCTTGGTCGGCGCGTGGGAAGGAGCCTTCGTCGGCTTTCCCACGGCAACTCCCCCACCCGTAGCACATCAGGTCCGCGTTGTCGTGTTGCGCACAAAGCCTGCTTCGTCGAACTCCTTCAGTCACAACGGCGATGAGACTAGAGCGTACGGTGGCGGTTTCAACACAAAGCCTGCTTCGTCAAACGCATCGTAGCTGAAGCAACGGAGAGGGGAGGATGCGCGCATTGTTCCCGACACAAAGTCGACTTAGTCACGCCGTGGCTAGAGGTTGGCGGCGGCGTTCCCAGATGAGGTTGCCACCGCTAGCGTAAATGGCTGGCAAACTTGCACTGTCGCTGGCCATTTTTAACATAACATAAAGGACATGTGCGGTAGGTGTTGTTTTCACATTACATTTGTTTGTGGGCTGCCGTTCTCAAAATTCCGAGGGATAGCATTGTAAAGAATGAAAGAAAAGGTATGACGAATTTCGTGGTAGAGAAGTGGTTGGGTATACGCGGTTCAGAACTCGTACGCAATGCTTTTTGCCGAGACGACGCACAACGCTGGACGCCGGACGCGGTACGCCGTATATTCTGCGACACGGGCTATCGGGCTCAAAATCTCTTGGCTCGTTTTTCTAAGCAGACTCAAAGAATAGACATGGATGTGATCGAACGCTTGCAGAGTTTACTGAGGCTCCGGTTGAGGCTTCATCGTGTCCCTACAGAGTCTCGTTTACACGTCTTGGTCACGAAATAACTTTTTATCGGTGTGTTTGATTTTACTCATCCATTCATATTGTTTTTAAGTCGAACCTCTAGCTCTTTGCTGCTTCTCCCCATTTTCCCGGTGCTGCTGCAATAGTCTTGCAGCGCGTGTTGCTGAGTTTCTTGCAACACTTTCCACATAACACTCTCCTCCGCGTATCACGGCCGGCGCCGCCGTGGACAGGGATGCGTAGTTTGTGTGTGTGGCACGCGCGTTGCTTGCTTTTCCATCCGACAAAAGTGCAGGTTCTGGGCTGTGGAGGTCGCGTTCTGGGCTGTCAAGGTGCAAACATTACAACCTTCCGTAGCCTGAAGAAAGCGCTTGGTGCTGGAATCGAAACAGCATGCTGGTCGTGTTTGCACTAGGAGCACGTAAACGCGCGAGAAAAATCGCTACAAAGCGTGCACTAAGTCATGTGGACACATAGGCTCGGAAGAAGTGTTCCTAGGAACAGGAGGGTGTTCGCTACGCAGCGTTATGTGCAGACCGTGAATGCATCCGTAACATGTGCACATACAATTTTCCTGTAATTAATTTCATTATTTAGAGTCCCACAATTCAAATAAAGTTTAAAACTTCTGGCATGATTCGCTGTGCCATGTGAGGCACTGACAATGCTCAACTCTCAAAGACTATAAATAATGACGCTCAGCAATGCCTCAAGCAAACACACCTCCTTGTGTGTTCTGTGGACAGCGCAGACAAACAGCAGTGGTGCACGCAAGGTAAAGTTTAACATCAACTGGCCACTCTCGTATTGGACTAAATACTGAATAAAATTACACATACGGCTCTTTATTTGCCTTTATGACTGCATTATACATAAAAATTCAACATATAGGGAATACGATATTATCAAATATATCGAGATTTAGAACGCATTTGTGCATGGTGTTTGAAGAGGAAAATGGAATCGGTTGCGGAGAAGTTCGCAGATGTCCATTTTACCACAAAGAGGAAAATCATTGATACATGTGATTCTGTACGGATTAACACCGTGAGTAAGAAATAGACGCATAAATATTTACTTGTGTTTTTGTCCATTGATCGATCTTGGACGCACACATAGACCACGTGGCTGCTAAAGCAGGTGCAGCGTTAAATCATTTTCAAAGGAACTTGACCTCTGCAAACTCCAGCTTAAAAAACATGGCGTATCTGACATGTTATAGACCGTTTTTTGTATGACTCTTCTCTTTACAATTATTTTTAAATATTTTGTATCAATGAACATGGAAAAAATAGAATACAGAGCAGTCAGGTTCGTCTTTGCTAGGTAGTGAAGAAAAAGTCAATGTAGTGCGATGAAAAACGAGTTGAATTAGGAACCGCTTCCGATTCGTTGAAAAAAGTTGCGGTAAAAGTTAATATCCCAATTATTTTATAAAGAAAGTGGGAGTTCAAAGGGACAGTTGCATGAAACTGTTCGATAACCTAACTCCACTCGCTGATGAAGTGCGCAATATCAGGAAATACCAGTCTTGGACTTGCCTGTGCAGGGTATTTTTTTTTTGCGTAACACTAAGTGAAATCGATTGTCCATTCATATAGTGCGCAGTGTGAGTAAGCAAGCATTTTTTTTCAAATTTGTAATCTTCTTATTATAACGTGTTTGGGGAAAATGAGATGTCTCAATAAAGAAATATTTTATTTCTTCATTGTTGGGCATGGGTATATGAAGAAGAGGTGCAGTCTAGGAATTTCTGGTAAATGAATCGTTTAAGTACTGTGCCGATGCTTTCCCGCATTTGCAATCCGTGTTAACGTGACAAAATAAAAATTCAGTTAGGTCGGCTATGTGAATTATTTACGCCAGTTTTGCAATTTTCGTGCTGCTTTGGCAATTTCAAGCTCTTCAGAAAATTTATGTATTTCAACAAATGAAAGCAAAAAAGAAACGACCGATTGTCATGAATAAAATATAAAGACTTTGCTTAGCGTTCCTATGCACACAATAGGAAAACAAATGTCCTGAAGGATCACGTTACCCATACAGGCGATGTGCCGCAGGGTTCTTCAATTCGCGTGGTGAATGCTGAAGCCGATAAAACTCAAACAAAAAGTTAGAGAGAGACAATGTTTAATGGCAGAAAGGTGGAGAAGAAAAAAAGTTAGTGCGTTAATAAAACTGTTATCTGGCGAGAACGGCGAACAACAAAACATCTAGTAATGGAATGCAAAAATAAGAGGATGAAGGGAACGGCTGCAATGCGGAAACATTTACTTTTGTCTAGACGCCGAAGCTAGGAAAATAAATTACGCAAATCCAACACGCCTGTTGCAATCTGCGTCGTGCGAAGCTCTTTTAGTGAAGTCTGTAAATGAATGTTTCGCAACTAATGGCGATGTGCACAATTTTGTTTATTGGATGCTTACCCACGTTTGATCACATGAATTACTTATGCTTATCCACCCCAAATTTTCATGCCCCCTTGTCATGCAACATTTATGTATATGCAAACGCCGCTGCAGAAATGCAATCGCCAAGTTAGGCCGACGCAACGTGTGAGAAGTATGCCCAGCAATATCACAAGTACGAATCCTTTCCGTGATGCTTGTCGCGTGAAGAATGGTGCTGATAGGCGTATGCACTGAAATGACGGACTCGTATCAAGCAACGTTTAAGAACTCTGAACCACTTGCGTCGTAATGACACATGATAACTTTGGAGGATTCGGCAAGTACGGGTACAAACCTTGTTACACATACTGAGTGGCTACATGATAAAAAAGGATTATCAAAGTGTCAATTCATATTGGTTCAGCGTTGCATTAACAGACCTGTGTGCTTTTTAGATAGATGTAAGGCGACAAATTATGAGGGGGTTTTCGTAGGAAGTTCTTTTTTTTCTTGCGAATAGCAGAGATGGGCATACGTGATTAGCTTACAGGAGTTATATAAGCTACCAAGCCTGTACATTTGTGTAACCTTTTTTACGTATTCATAAATATATAACGCGGCACACCTAGCTGCCCGACAGGTGCACAAACCCGATAAAGTAGGCAAAGAAAGCATCGCTTCAAAGATTGTTTGATTCTTCTTTCAGGGGAACTGGTCATGATGCGAGAGGTGTACATGTGTTATACGAAGCAATGGGCGTCCTTGTTCCATATTTAAAATGAGAATTCATAAATGCGCACAATATTTTCTGGATTACCGTATCACTCGGAGTGCGAAGCAATGACAACGTTGGCAAACACATGCGAGGCCCGTGCCGCAGCTCAGGGTAAACACCGCCCCGGTGGCTACCGGGCATCATGGGTATATCCGACGTTGACGGCGATCACCTATGTATCGAAGCACCGTCGTCAGCACTTTGCCCGCATCACGCGCGCGCGGCTATACACATGTTCAAATGCGAGCACATCTATGTATGAGGAGCTCGCATATCGAGTGGCATCCCTGTGCCGAAGGTAAGCATGCCGTGAAAAGCAAGCGGCCTTGGCGGAGAGGGCGCGCGGTTTTCTTTAGCCCTCTCCAATCCAGCGTCTCGTCCTGACCTCCCCACCCTTACGGGAGATACCATCCCTCCCCTAGTGCGTATCGTTCTACCCTTCTCCGGCCATCCCCTTTACGCTCCCACTGCCCCTGAATGCGGCGAAGCATCGCACTGTCGTCGTAATGGCATGATATGTGCGCGATGATGATTGCATGACGTACGTTCACGCGATAGATTTTTGCTGGAGCTCCGCACACAAAACTTTCATGGATACAAAATAAACTCCCGTTATATTCATGCAAATATGATATGTAGTACAGAACGCGCAAATACGTTGTTAGTACATAACATAAGGAGCGACAGTGATTTCGTCGCAAGTCACCAGGAGTTGCATGGCGTTTGGAGCCGATGGCATGTGCAATCCAATGTATAAATCATGAGATTCAGCATCAACAGTGGTATGAGGATCTCTTACAAGTTGGATTAATGGTAAATGTCTAATCAGCAAATATATGTATTTTAATAAAGACCATACGGAACTTTTGGGAAATAGCGGTGAACTGTATTTCAATCAATTGAAAACGGATTAGTAATATCTGGTTTGTACAGTAATCAGCAGCTGTATATAAATGAGCTTCTTCTCGAGTGCAGGGAAATTTTAATGATGCTGGCGCGTTGACCCTCCCTGCGATTGGAGATCGCAAGGAGAGGCCTTCGTCCTGCAGTGGACATAAAGATCGGTTGCTGCTGCTGCTGCTACTGATGATGATGATTATGGTGTTGGAATGTACATACACGATACAGATTTTTGCTGGGTCTTGGCAGCGACGGCGGAGAAGATGGACAGTCGCCTCGCCCATCTCTGGGAAGCCAAGAAATCCACAAAAACCCGATGGCAAGGCCAGCGGTTCAATCGAAAGCTGAGAAAAAAGATAGCCGACTTAAACAAACAAATCGAAGAGCACTGCAACACCTTGAGCAAGCAACAGTGGGACGAAGTCTGCAATGCCGCGGATGGCCAACTCCACAACGGAAATACGTGGCGACTGCTGAGGCACCTACTGGGCGAAACCCAGTGCAAATCCAAGCAAAGAGCCGACATGCAGAGACTTCTGCACAAAGAAAAAAGGGCGGCGAGCGAGAAGCAAATCGTCATGAAACTCTGCGACAAATACCTCCCGCAACGACCAACGGTCGAGCACGGCCGGTACACTGGCAGTCCTAGTCCCAAGTTAGATGAAGACTTCAGTGAGGCGGAAATCAGAACGGCACTCCAAGGACTCAACAGCAAGTCAGCCCCAGGACCGGACAGGGTTAACAACGAAACGCTCAAAAACCTGGACGACAAATCTGTTACCAAACTCACGGGTTATATGAACAAGTGCTGGAGAGAAGGCCGCATCCCGGAGCAGTGGAAGAGGTCCAAGGCTATCCTCATACCCAAGCACGGAAAGCCGTTGCGTTTGGAGAACCTACGCCCAATCTCTCTCACGTCGTGCGTGGGTAAGGTCTTGGAACACGCCTTCCTGAACCGTATCAACAGCCATCTAGAAGAGACGGAAGCCTACCCCCACACCATGACAGGCTTCCGATCCCGCCTGTCAACGCAGGACGTCATGTTACAACTAAAGAACCAGATCATTGACGACACGACAAGAAACACCAGAGCCATCCTAGGACTAGACCTGGAGAAAGCATTCGACAACGTCGCTCACGAGTCGATCCTTAAACAAGTGTCTAATCTGAACCTGGGGGAAAGATCCTACAACTACGTGAGGGACTTTCTGAACGATCGCAAAGCCACCCTCACGGTTGGCGACCTCGAGTCCGAAGAACGAGCCCAGGGAAGTGCAGGTACCCCCCAGGGCTCAGTTATATCTCCGCTCCTTTTCAATTTAGTCATGCTGGGTCTCCCCAGCAAACTACGCGAAATCGAAGGAATCCACCGCGCTATATATGCAGACGATATAACGATATGGGCAGACCGCGGCAGTGATGGGCAAATTGAACACGCACTACAAACGGCCATTAACAAAGTGGAAGAGTACCTCCAAGGAACGGGCCTCAAATTCTCCCCGAGCAAGTCCGAACCACTCCTTTACCGGCCCACGCGCAGAGGCATGCCACCAAAGAGCTACACAGGACCCCGGGAGTAAGAGGAAATCCGCCTGTACAACCAAGACGGAAACGCAATCCCCAAAGTGAACAAGATCAAAATCCTCGGAATGATCATTGAGGCCAACGGAGCTAACGGTGAAACCGTGAGGAAGATCGAAGGCAAAGTCATCAGCGCCACGAGACTCATAAAGAGAATAACCAATAGACACGCGGGCATGAAGGAAGACAACGTCATTCGACTGATCCACTCATTCGTTGTCAGCCACATCGCCTATGTAGCCGCCTACCACAACTGGTACGTCGCGGAAAAGAACAAGATTAACACGCTCATAAGGAAAACGTACAAGATAGCCCTGGGCCTACCGGAATCGACGAGCACCGAGCTCCTGACTCAGCTGGGCATATACAACACCATAGAAGCAATAGCCGAAGCACAACGCATCTCGCAGCTCGAACGCCTGCCGACCACCACGACGGGAAGACACATTATGAACACGCTCGGCATAACGTGCCACAACCAGCACGGCAAGAAAATGCAAATCCCCAACAAAATCAGAGAGACCATTACGGTGGCAACCATCCCAAGAAACGTGCACCCCGATTACAACCGAGGCAGACGAAAGGCAAGAGCCGAGGCTCTGCTCCGTTCATTCGGCAGGGACAGAAACGCGCGCTTTGTCGACGCAGCCGAATATGCGAACGGCCAAACATACGCCGCCGTAGTCATAGACGCAGAATCAAAAATCAGAACCACATGTAGTGTATACACCAAACACTCAGAAATAGCGGAGGAAGTAGCGATTGCGCTAGCCCTCACAGAACAGGAATGCGAAGTCGTACTAAGTGACTCGCAAACGGCAGTAAAGAATTATGCCAAAGGTCGAATTTCCAAGGAAGCCATGTCCATTCTGGCCAAAGCGGGCAGATCCAAAACCGCGAGCTCGAGGATCATATGGTTCCCCGCGCACGTCACCACGGAAGGCGACGCGCTCCCGAACCTAAACGAGACGGCGCACCGGACGGCGCGAGACATGACCCGCCGCGCCGAACAGGACAACGCCTCTCGCACGATAGCGAACGCTTCTCGAGCAGAACGGGACAGGCTCACAAGATACAACGACATCAGCAGTGCATATTTGAACGCCAGAAGGATATACCCCCCGCCGAGTCCCACAGTGAACAGGAGGCAGGCCGTCGCCTGGCGACAACTCCAGACAAACACGTTCCCTAATCCATTCCGTCTCAAACGCATCTTCCCAGATAAGCATCAGGACGACACGTGCAAATTGTGCCAGGAAGGACCAGCAACACTCAAACACATGCTGTGGGAGTGCAATGTAGTTATAGGAGGGATGGCAGTTACTCCGGAGACCCTGTCGTCGAGGTGGGCCGCCGCTCTGCGCAGCTCAGACCTCGGAATCCAGACGTGGGCAGTCCAGCAAGCCCGTGAGGCGGCGTTGAGGCAGGGCCTTGACGTTCCTCCATGGGAGACCTGAGCCCGGGTCGCGTTAAACCTTGCCGGACGTACAAGAAAGTTGTATCCATCCATCCATCCATCCATTGGCAGAGAACACTTCCGTAGCAAGAAAAAGCTTTACAAATGTGCAAGAGAAGCGCTAACTCCACTGCAATGAAAAAAATCTTGTAGCTCTGTCCGCTTTGCGGCCTCCAAGAATAGATAACATGTATGTGATGGAATGCTTGAGCAGTTTGCTGTGGTTCCGGTCGAGGGTTAATCGTATCAGCTGAAATTTTCGCCTACATGTCTTCATCATGAAATAGCTTTTCATCGGCGCGTTTGATTTTCCTGATCTCATTATCTTGTTTTTAGGGTCAAGTTTGCTCCGCGCGTCGCGGACCGCGCCACCGCGGGCCGGGATTTGTAGTTTGTGCGTATACCACCGCTGTGCTTATATGTCGAGTCGACAAAAGTGCACGTGCTGGGCTGTGGAGATCGCGGGCTGGGCTGTGATAGCGTAAACATTAAGTTCGTCGATAGCCTGCAGAGAGCGGCTCAATAGCGGACTGGTCACGTTTGCACAAGGAGCACGTAAACATGCGCCAGCAATATGGCTCCGAAGTGTGCACTCAGCATGGAGGACACCCAGGCCCGAAAGCAACTTCGCGAGGGACAGGAGCGTCTTCGCTATGCAGCGAAACGTGGTGCAGGCCAAGAATCTATCTATACGCCGTATACCTACAATTTTATAGTAATTAACTGAGTGACGTACAGTACCATGATTAAATGAAAGTTTAACGCTTTTGTCACAGTGCGCTGTGCCATGTGAGGAAGCGCTATTGCTCAACTCTCAGTGGTTAATGAAGAATGACGCAGAACAATGGCTCAAGCAAACACGTTGGCCTGTGTGTTCTGCGGACTACGCAGACAAACAGAAGTGGTGCCCGCATGGTAACGTTTAACAACAGCTCACCACTCTCGTATTGCAGAAAACGCTGAAGCAATTGCACACCTGCCACCATTACCGTTAATTATCGCCAATCAAAGTAAACAGCATTCAAAGCTTCCCCTTTAAAGGTTACCACAGTGTGTGGGATAAGCCTATGTTTTCCTAAGTTGCGTCTGGCAGCCACGATTATTACATCATATCTCAGCTCACTTTAGCCAAGATTGAACGATAAGACGAAGCTACAAGTTCGCCACCAAATGCGTATTGTTGGACATTGTATAGAGCCACTCGTACTATTTCATTCCAATAGCGATTCTATGGACACTGCAGGCGTTTTCTGCCGTCGCTGTCGCCGTGATGTCACGTATAAAGTCCGAGCATGGTAACGTCGTCGCCACCAGCTGTATGCTGCATGTGCGTGTGAAACTTGAGAGGGTCACGCGAGAATCGCCGCTCAATATCATACGCACGAAGGAGTAAAGAGAGGAGGAAGCGCCCCGTCTTTGTTCGTTCGCGAGGCACTGAGGAGAGTGGAGTCACTAACCGGGGGAGGGGGGGGGGCGAGGGATTCTACTCTGGCGGCTGCTGCGTACGGCGGGGCTGCGCGACTGGCGTACCTTGACAAGGATCTACGATGTGGACAAAACGCGCAGTCACGCGGGCCTCGTCTTCTAAGCGATGTGCAATGTCGACAAAGTGCGCCGGGTGTTGGTAGCTTCGCATGCGCTGGGCTTTCGACGCTTAGTTCGCGTTGAAGCGAGAGGAAGCACGAAGGTCAATTTGCTCGATGCTGCTGCCGCACTTTCTCACTCTAGCGTTCTCACAGCGAGCTTCAGTGGGCCATCGAATGAGATGTGTTCATGTTTGCTTGTGCGCTCTTGACACCATGGTGGTTACTTTAGTTAGTATGCCTGTGTTTAAAAGTTTACACTGCTAGTAAATCTACTAGGCTTAATTCCTACAGCTGCCTTCTAATTTGCTATCGCAATCGATGCTTCGTCTTTCGAACAAAACTCTGACTCTTTTGTATCCTCTTTACCTGCATTAATACTGAAGGTTATTTACAAGCCAAGCAAGTAATAACCTTACGGCGAAATTTCCAATGAGAAAATTGTACAGCTTTATCAGGAGCATATAATTTTACAGGTTTTAACGTCCAATTTGTGGCGCGATCATTTCTTCTGCGTCGTAAAAAAAAGGCCGCAAGGCATTGTTCGCTCCATCGCCCTCATTCTGGTGACAGGTCACTGTAGTACTTCGCGGTAATATGAAAAAAAAAGAAAAGCACACGACATGCCCACTTGTGGGACGTGATCGCCATGCTCTGAAAAGTGCCCCATGTGAAAGAACGTCGCATGCTGCTACCTGAAGAAAGAACGAGCAGCACCGAAGACCTTGACTGCATGCTTTACGACAGTGGTGTACTTCCTACACCGTGGTTCATGATATTGATTGTCAGATCGGGTAGCATTCTTACCTGAAGTTTCAAACTGCCTTGAATAGAGAGTTCCTTTCTAGAAACTATCTACATAACGAATGTTGAGGTTTCGTCTACCGGAGTGCCTCCATTCTGCCATCTCTCTCTCTACATATATATATATATATATATATATATATATATATGTGTGTGTGTGTGTGTGTGTGTGTGTGTGTGTGTGTGTGTGTGTGTGTGTGTGTGTGTGTGTGTGTGCAAATAGGTATCCAAAATGTGCAATCGAGAAATTAACAAAAGTTGTTCAAATAGCTTTGCTGCTTTACTGCATATATTCGAATTAACCAGTTGCAGCCGCTCATTTGTCACGGCATGCCAACTTTAAGCGAATTGTCTTAATGTTACCAGTTTTCAGATATTCATTCCCAAAATATGTGACGACAAACATTGGTGTTTTAATTATTTTAGTGCTTAATGAATAAAAATGATTTCTTGAAGAGAGCAAATGTAATAGCATTGAATGTTTACACAAACTTCGGCAGTACCAACTTCATCACTGCTTCTAGTTTTAAAATTTGTCCCAAGTGGATTTATCTTTTCGACACACAGTCCTAAATTTTGAAATTCCGGTATGTGCCTTAAATAAACAGTTAGAGATATGGTTCGCTACATTTTGATTATCAGTAAGTCGTTCATTTTGATTTAATCTATCTAGTTCAAGCAGCACATTTATGCCGATCGCCAAAGGGGACCTTTATAGTTATCTTGCCAAAAATAATAAACAGAGAAGAAAAGAAAACGGGCTATCGACAAGACTACAGGCAAATAACTGGAGTGCGTGTTTCCTGTAGCGCTATCGCTCGGATGTGTGGCCTTCCTTGCCGCGTGCTCTTTGATGACGTATCCAGCGCTGCGTTGCGGCTTTTCTTACGCTCCATCTTGACTCTCTTATGGCCAAACAATGAAATCTTCCTTTACCTCAGTAAGGAAGCCTTCATTGCGGTGAGGCTACCTTATGTCACTCTGAAAGCTTCCTTACTGAGGGGCCCTCGGTGAAGGCTTCCTTGGTGCTTCCTCAGCATAAGGCAGCTCCAAAGCTACTTTCATGCGTCCTTACGCCGCTCCTGGCCCTGAACGAGCGCTTCACCTCACTGCTTAACAACGTGACGTTTGCTTGCGCATGCGCGCTGTCGCCCACCTGCGGAGATGTGCGAGCACGGCACGTCTTGTCAGGCACGCTCGTTTCAGTCACGCGTGCGGCATGGAAGCGTTGCTAGGCGTTGCACGTCGCCGGCGTGCCAGCGTTGCTGGAGTACATCAAGTTTTGCCCTGTAATGCGCTACTTCTTTTAACTTTAGTAAACAAAACTAGAAGAAAGCGTCTACGCTTCTCTATATTTGCTCTTCAATTTAAAGATTGTGCGACGATACAACATTTTTTTATTGAATAATGGTGTTCGCATAAAGCTTTTAAGAGATAATCTCGAACCCAGGCATGCGGCAACCACTCCTAACGTGAGGACGGGTGAAGGGAGCTTTCAGAGTACGCTTGCTTCCTCCATCGGTCCTTCGCTGTAAGCAGACCTCACGTAAGGTTAGGAAGCGCTCGAAGGAAAGGAACGTTTCATTGTTTGGGCCTTTCTTGAAAATTCTTGTGGCACACGTAGGCAGTCCTATGGTCGTGCCTCCTATCAGCAAATATCTTAAGTTCTGTACATGTGCGCTTTTACTTTTCTACCAATGACAACCACAATGTTCTGTGCCGAAGCACTATACAACAGAGATATCCATCCCACGTTAAAACCGCGACAACAACATCAGCGGCAACATAATCGTAGAAATAATGACAATTGGTGGTTGAATTCTGAAGAAACATCATTTTTTGATCATTTCTCTTTATATTCTCCTTCAATATCTCTCTTTTTTTTTCCATAACTCGCAACGCCTTCTCTCCAGAAGAGAAGTGTGCCTACAGCTGCTTCTTTCCTGCAAGTTGGCAGCCACTTAAGAACACCAATTGTGAGCCGACCCAGTAATTTTTAGCCGATAGCCAGTTGGATTCATTCCGTATTTGTGGTAGCGCATGTGCAGTTCCCGAGAAGGAAATCACGAACGGCTGCTCGAATTTCTGTTAGATTGTCCAGCGCAACAATCTGCACCCATGCATGCATTACTCCAAATAAAAGGTTTTACTAAATGTCTGCGCAGATATTACTGAAAGGAACCTTAGAAAGGATAGTGTGGCATAATAATTATACCAACAAACAAAATGTAAAATCCAGGTAGAACTTGTTAAGCAAGCGATCGCCTTATAGGCACCAGATACTAAAAGCAGCTGTAGAAATAATAAAAGGTGCGTCTCGCGCATGCAGTGTACCTGTACTGTCCAAACCCCTGTTCTTCTAACCCTTTCACTTTCTCGTCTCCGCCCACACAATGAAGTAGCAAACTGATCAAAATCGAGTTAACCATTGTCGTTTTCTCTCTCTCTATCGAGAAAAGCAGAGGGAAGCGACGAAGTTATACATAATTGGAATCACCGATACTGCGGGGGACATTGATGACTCCGTTTAATCTCCGGGGGAGCAGATGCATCAACTGACACTTATAAAGCCGTACATCACAACCGATCTACATATTGAAGTCGCTGCGGATTCAAGTGGTTATGAACAGGTGGCAAGAGGCCCGACCGCACTACTGTTGCTCCAGAAATTTCCATCAGGCGACGGAACAACAAATTGTTTGCCTCGTACGCGACGTTTTACTTTATTTTCATAAGATGGCGCTGTCTGCTCATTTCGATGTTTGCACTGGATGCAAAGTCTTGTGTTTGCTAAAGAAGACACACACAAGGACCGGCTTTAAAAGGGCCCTGAAACACTTTTCAAAATAATCATAATGTGGTCTAACTATTAAACGACGTTGTCTCACAAATATTATGCCGAAAACATTTTTGGATGCTTCAAATATATACGATATTATCGCACCGATAAACGCCTTTCTCACTCTTTTGGTTTACAAAGCGCGCCTGAGGGTACCCAGCGGAAAAATTACGGCGAAACTCGACTGCAGTTGTCCAGGTATGCGTAAGCATAACTCCAAATGTCAGTTGGTCCACCCGCAGAATTCAAGTTGGCCCACTCCAAGATTTCAAGTTCAACCGCTCCCAAGTTTTAAGTTCACCCAACCGCAAGTTTCACTTGGGCCTCCCCGATATTTCAAGTTGGTCGAGCCCCAAATTTCAGTTTTGCCACCCGTAAATTACAAGCTGGCTCACCTCCACATTTCAAATTGGCCCACCGCCAAATTTAGGTTAGCCTACCGCCAAATTTAAGTTAGCCCACCCCCAAATTTATATTAGCCCACCCCTAAATTTAAGTTGTCCCATGCCTAAACTTTAAGATGGTCCACCCCCAAACTTCAGGTTCGCCCACCACTAAAATTTTAGTTGGCCGTCGCTCAAACTTCAAACGAGCCAACCCTCATATTTCAAATTGGTCCATCCCCAGATTTTAGGTTGGCCCACCCCTGCTTGAGCCTTCCCCATGTGTTTTCTACAGAGCCCTATGTATCCCTACGGGTAGGCATTAACCTGATCGTATGGGTATACTCATTGATCATTTCTTTTTTCTTTGAATTGTTTCGGAACACTTATAAAGCAACCAATCATCTACATTTGTACTATCATCATCATCATCATCATCATCAGCCTAGTTACGCCCACTGCAGGGCAAAGCCCTCTCCCATACTTCTCCAACTACCCCGGTCATGTACTAATTGTGGCCATGTTGTCCCTGCAAACGTCTTAATGTCATCCGCCCACCTAACTTTCTGCCGCCCCCTGCTACGCTTCCCTTCCCTTGGAATCTAGTCCGTAACCCTTAGTGACCATCGGTTATCTTCCCTCCTCATTACATGTCCGGCTCATGCCCATTTCTTTTTCTTGATTTCAACTAAGATGTCATTTTCCCGCGTTTGTTGCCTCACCCAATCTGCTCCTTTCTTATCCCTTAACGTTACACCCATCATTCTTCTTTCCATAGCTCGTTGCGTCGTCCTCAATTTCAGCAGAACCCTTTTCGTAAGCCTCCAGGTTTCTGCCCCATATGTGAGTACTGGTAACACACAGCTGTTATACACTTTCCTTTTGAGGGATAGTGGCAACCTGCTGTTCATGATTTGAGAATGCCTGCCAAACGCACCCCAGCCCATTCTTATTCTTATGGTTATTTCAGTCTCATGATCCGGATCCGTGGTCGCTAACTGCCCTAAGTAGATGTATTCCCTTACCACTTCCAGTGCTTCGCTACCTATAGTAAACTGCTGTTCTCTTCCGAGACTGTTAAACAATACTTTAGTTTTCCGCAGACTAATTTTCAGACCCACCCTTCTGCTTTGCCTCTCCAGGTCAGTGAGCATGCATTGCAATTGGTCTCCTGAGTTACTAAGCAAGGCAATATCATCAGCGAATCGCAAGTTGCTAAGGTATTCTCCATCAACTTATATCCCCAATTCTTACCACTCCAGGCCTCTGAATACCTCCTGTAAACATGCTGTGAATAGCATTGGAGATATCGTATCTCCCTGTCTGACGCCTTTCTTTATAGGGATTTTGTTGCTTTCTTTGTGGAGGACTATGGTGCCTTTGGAGCCGCTATAGATATCTTCCAGTATTTTTACATATGGCTCATCTACACCCTGATTCCGTAATGCCTCCATGACTGCTGAGGTTTCGACTGGATCAAACGCTTTCTCGTAATCAATGAAAGCTATATATAGGGGTTCGTTATATTCTGCACATTTCTCTATCACTTGATTGATAGTGTGAATATGGTCTATTCTTGAGTAGCCTTTACGGAATCCTGCCTGGTCCTTTGGTTGATAGAAGTCTAAGGTGTTCCTGATTCTATTTGCGATTACCTTAGTAAATACTTTGTAGGCAACGGACAGTAAGCTGATCAGTCAGTCAAGAACTTTATTGAAGTCCTGAGGAGTTTCAATCCGTTGGAGATCCCATGCGGGGAACTCCTCCGGCAGAAACCGTAGGCGACACCCAAGTCGGGACGGGAACGTGGTGACGCTCCGCCAGTTCTTGGGCCCTCTGGACGGCCTTGAGTTGTAGTTTGAGGTCCGGGCTTTTGAGGGCTTCTTCCCATTCGGGCTCACTGGAGAGAGGGCCCTTTGGTAACGCGGTACATTGCCATAGCATGTGCGAGAGTGAGCAATAAAGTTCTGGGCAGTCTGGGCAATTTGCCGGGATTTCTGAGTTATAGTGACTTAGAAGGCCTCGGGACGGATACGAGTCCGTTTGTAGCATTCGAAACGCGGCCGCCTGCGCGCGTTCGAGTTTGGCGTGTGGGAGCGGGAATTTGGTTCTGCCTTTCCGATAGTGGGAGGTGATCTCTTGGTAAGTGAGCAGCGGGTCATTAAACTGAATGTCCAGCCCCTCGTAGGCCGTGGGACCGTCGCGGCGGGCAAGTTCTCGCGCACGGTCGTGGGCCGTTTCATTGAGGTTAGCTTTTTGCGGGTGAATGTCTTTCCCCATGTGAGCGGGGAACCAGGAGAGGCACCGTTTGCTCTCCTTTGAGCTCGCTAGTAGTATACGCGCTGCTTCTTTAGATACGTTGCCGCATTCGTAGGCCCGAATTGCGGCACGCGAGTCCGTGAAGACATAAGTAAATGTGGGGTCTGCCATGGCAATGGCTACGGCTATTTGTTCCGCTTTAGCGCTGGTGCTCGTTTTAACCGATGCGGATGATCGTAGCGTTCCGTTGCCGTCCACGACCGCTATTGCGAAAGTGGATGTGCTGCCGTACTGGGCTGCGTCCACAAATGCGGTGGCTTCACGATCCGCGTCGATGCGGTCGAGAATTGCGCGGGCGCGGGCCCGGCGCCTACCCACGTTGTGTTGTGGGTGGACGTTTCTGGGAAACGGTGAGACTTTGTATTTGTCTCTAATTTCGCTCGGTAGGGTAACCGCGTGCTCGAGATAGGGAGACGGGGAGACATTGGCGTCATTTAGGATTAGCCTACCGGCTTTGGACGAGGATAGGCGGAGTATTTGCGCCATAGTCTGAGCCTCGATCACTTCGTCGATGTTGTTGTGCATACCTAGCTGGTCAACCTTTGCTGTACTTGCTCTTTGTGGAATTCCCAAGACCTGTTTGATGCTTTTGCGCATGAGTGTGTTTAGCTTCGTCTTTTCTAGTTTCGTCCAGTTGTGGGCAGAGGCGACGTAATTAATGTGACTCATAAGGAACGCGTGGTATACGCGCAGAAGGTTATCTTCGCGGAGACCCTTCCTGCGCCCCGAGACTCTGTGGATGAGTCTGATCATGTTTTCGGTTTTGGCGGTCAAGTGTTTGATCGTGAGTCCGTGGCATCCGGTGGATTCGATTAGGAGCCCAAGAATGCGTATGTGGTTGACTCGCGGAATCTGTTGTCCGTCTCTTGTGTGTAGTGCGAGCGGAAGTTCGTCTAGAGGTGTTAGGTGGCGGACTCCTTGGCAAGACTTGCGAAATAGTAATAGTTCCGATTTCTTTGAAGATAGTTTCATTCCTGTGTTTAGAAGGTACTCTTCCGTGGCATCAAGGGCAGACTGTAATGCCTGCTCCATGTCTCCCAGGGAGCCTCCCGGGCTCCAGATGGTAATGTCATCTGCGTATAGTGCGCAGTTTACGTTTGGGATGTGTCGTAGTTTGTCTGCAAGTCCCTTCATCACTATGTTAAATAGTAATGGAGAGATGACTGAGCCTTGTGGTGTTCCGACGGAGCCCAGCGCGTAGGGGTCCGACTTAAGGTGCGAGACTCGCAGTCGGGCTTCTCTGTCTTTTAGGAAGGAGCGTACGTACTCCTGAAATCTCTGGCCGAGGCCGAGGCCTGCCACAGACTCCAGTACGAAGCGGTGCGAGACGGTATCGAATGCTTTCGTGAGATCGAGGGCGAGGATGCCTCGAACGTCTCTTGTTTTAACGTCGAAGATCTGTCTCTTTAGGAGTAACATCACGTCTTGGGTGGATAGGTGGGGTCGAAACCCTACCATGTTGTGTGGTAGGAGTTCGTGTTCTTCAATGTAGCGTGACACTCGGTTTTGAATTACGTGCTCGGCTACTTTACCCACGCATGACGTAAGAGAGATGGGTCGTAAGTTGTCGAGGCTAAGTGGTTTGCCGGGTTTTGGTATGAGGACCACCGTGGCAGTGCGCCATTGCGTTGGTACCTCTCCTGTTTCCCACACGTGATTGATGTCTTTCGTCAGTAATGTAACGGCTTGGTCGTCTAGGTTACGCAACAGTCGGTTGGTTACACCGTCGGGTCCTGAAGCAGACCTGCTGTTTAGATTGTGTAGCGCCTCTCGGACTTCTGCTTCCGTGAAGGCAGCGTCTAGTTCGGGAGTGGTTTCGCACTTTATGATCGGGTAATCAGTGGGGTGAGCGACGCCTAGCGGAAGATACCGTTTGGCAATTTCTTCCAAGAAGGACTCTTCCGTTCCCCCTTTCCCTTTATGTGAGTGTAGAAGTCGGTCTAGCGCGTGACTTTGATTATCCTTCGTTTGGCTGTCGTCTAACATGCGTTTCAGGAGGTTCCACTTACCTCCTGTCCGCATGCGGCCGTCTACTGCCGAACAGAGTTCGTGCCATTGGAGTCTTGTGAGCTCCGTACACTATTCGTCTATGTCTCGGTTGAGGATCGCGATGCGTTTGCGCAGGCGTCTGTTGAGACGCTGCTTTCTCCATCGCGCAAGTATCGAAGCCTTGGCCTCGAGTAAGTGTGCGAGGTGAGGGTCAACCCTTGGGACTTCCAGTTCCGTCTCTATGGTTTTCGTGGCTCTGGTAACGTCGCCCTTTATCGCAGAGAGGAGTTCCGCGAAGGAGTCATACGTATTCGTATCTTCCTTCCGTAACTTACGGAAGGTATCCCAGTCTGTGAGGGTGAAAGATCGGGGTGGGGCCGTCGTGTTCGGTATTTGTGTGCGTATGACGAAGTGATCGCTGCCCAGGTTCTCTTGCGTGTTCGTCCATATGTAGTTTGCAACATTTCGGAGTAACGTGAGGTCTGGCGTAGTATCGCGCTGCGTCGACGTACCCAATCTGGTGGGGAACCTGTGGTCCGTCACCAGGGTGAGGGACAGGTCGTCTATTGCGCGCGAGAGGTTGTTGCCGCTAGGCCTGTTTATGGGGTAACCCCACGACGTGTGGGGGGCGTTGAAATCACCTGCTATAATGAGCGGTGAGTTTCGTGCCAATGACGTGGCTTTAGTGAGGATCGCGTGGAAGGATTGGTTGTAGTGCGCGGGGGAACTATAGACGTTTAGTACAAAGACACTTTGTTTTAAGAATCGGTTAGGGACGAGCTCGATTAGGATCGCCTCGATGCGACTGTTTTTTGGTGGGACGTCGTGAACGATGTGCGCGAGCTTTCTACTAACGAGCGTGGCGATGCCTCTCCTGGCGTCCCCTTCTCTTTTTGAGACGGTGCAGTAACCTGAGAGCGTGAGGGTTTCGCATAGGGTTTCCTGTAATAGTATTACGTGCGGTCTTTGGGGTTGAATTTTGAGGTACTGTTGCAGCGAGGATTTGCGTTTCGCGTAGCTAGCGCAATTCCACTGCCAAATTTCTAAAGTATCCCGTGTCGTGTTAGCCATGATGGTTTTGTGAGGAATTTATTGGCGCCGAAGGCTGCGTAGTCGTGTCCATTTGTTGTGGCTGGCTAGCTTTGTTTTTAATTTTTATGGCGACTTTGTTTTCGACAACCTCTACACGATTTGCTAGGGTACGAATACTTTGTAGGTTCTCTCGCGTGAGGCGCAGAATTTCATCTAGGGTGTCTTGCGGTACATTACACTCTTCTTCCGTCTCTGGGAGCGGAGGTGGTTTGCGTTTCACTGTGCTTACTTTTACATTTGTCTCCTGGGGTGGTGCCTGTTTGGGAGATTTAAGGTTTTGAATCTCCTGTTTCGCGTCATTAAGCTGTGCTGTAAGCACTTGTATGGTCGCTCGGAGACCCGCTAGTTCCTGTCGTAGGGCTGTGACTATCTCGCTCTCATGCTCGGGCAATGAAGACCGCGTTACCTGTTTCATAGATGAGGCGTCCTGTTGCTGCTGCTGGTGGTGTTTCCCTCGCACTCGGTCGGCCCACGTCAGTTCGGTGTGGCCGGATGTAGGGCGCCCCCTGGAGCGGGAGCGGCTGTTGCGTCGTCCCCTGGAGCGGGAGCGGCTGCTGCGGAGGGTGCTGCGGCGCTCGGGTGTCGGCGTGACTGAGCGACTCCTTGTGGTCGCTACGGGAATTCCCGAGGTGGCGCTCGAATCGCGGTGACTGGCGCCGCTCGGTCCTCGGGAGCGGTTGCGGCCGCGTTGGTTGCGTCTGCGGCGGCGTCTCTGTCGCACGATGTAAGGAACTTGAAACTTGCGTTTGCAGTCCTTGTCGGCGGTGGGGTGTGGTCCACCACACAGAGTGCAGTGAGGAGTACACTGGTGATCTTCTGGTGGTGTTTTGAGGCCACACTTACGGCACCACGTGGTGCTGGGGTTAGGACAGACATCTGCGCGGTGACCGATGTTGCCACAGTTGTAGCAAATTTCGGTGTGCCTGCTAAAGAGCGTGCATCGAACAATGCTTGCTCCGCAGTAGATGTAACTTGGTACTCGCATTCCTTGGAAAAGGATTGTCACGGCTGTGGTGTTCTTGATTCTCTTCACCTCCAAGGCGTTGGGGTTGCGCTTCGTGACGATCAGTTCTCGGAGTTGGGAGTCGTTGAGCTCGAGGTCAATGCCTCGGACTACGCCTTTGCAGGTATCATCGGGTGGGGCCGGGTATACCGCGACCCGATACGTAGAGTCTTTCATGCGAATCTGTTGCGCCGTGGCGTATGCTCTTGCGTTACGTTCGCTGGGGGTGCAGATGATGAAGATATTCTGAGTAACGTTGGGGCATATGGAGTCTTCCGTGAGGTCTTGAGGAGCCAGGGCTGCCGCCATTGCCAGGGCTTGCTCAACCTGCACTGGTGTGGATTTGGCCACGTTGAGACCGTCTCGGGGCCTTACGATGATACGGAACGTGTCCCTCGGTAGCTGAGGGAGTCTCGAGGAGGTGGCGACGAGGCGCTGGTATGCGCTGTTCGGTCCGGCGGTGCGATCGCCGTCCCTTCGTCTGCCACGTGTACATGACGAACTTGCTCCTTGGGGTTGACTGGCCTTGCCCTTGCGTGGTTTGCGGTTATATGCCGCGATCCAGCCCGGGTCATTCGCGTCTTCCGGCGATATCGTCTCACCGGGGACGATTTCCATGTCGGTAGTGAGTGACTTGCGTTGGTCGCCCTAGGCCTATAATAATATATAATTTTTCAAGTCTTTGGCGTCCCCTTTCTTATGGATTAGGATTATGTTGGCGTTCTTCCAAGATTCCGGTACGCTCGAGGTTATGAGGCATTGCGTATACAGGGTGGCCAGTTTCTCTAGAACAATCTGACCACCATCCTTCAACAAATCTGCTGTTACCTGATCCTCCCCAGCTGCCTTCCCCCTTTGCATATCTCCTAAGGCTTTCTTTACTTCTTCTGGCGTTACCTGTGAGATTTCGAATTCCTCTAGGCTATTCTCTCTTGCACTATCGTCGTGGGTGCCACTGGTACTGTATGAATCTCTATAGAACTCCTCAGCCACTTGAACTATCTCATCCATATTAGTAACGATATTGCCGGCTTTGTCTCTTAACGCACACATCTGATTCTTGCCTATTCCTAGTTTCTTCTTCACTGTTTTTAGGCTTCCACCGTTCCTGAGAGACTGTTCAATTCTATCCATATTATGGTTCCTGATGTCCGCTGTTTTACGCTTGTTGATTAACTTAGAAAGTTCTGCCAGTTCTATTCTAGCTGTAGGGATAGAGGCTTTCATACATTGGCGTTTCTTGATCAGATCTTTCGTCTCCTGCGATAGCTTACTGGTTTCCTGTCTAACGGCGTTACCACCGACTTCCATTGCACACTCCTTAATGATGCCCACAAGACAGTCGTTCATTGCTTCAACACTAAGGTCCTCTTCCTGAGTTAAAGCCGAATACCTGTTCTGTAGCTTGATCCGGAATTCCTCTAGTTTCCCTCTTACCGCAAACTCATTGATTGGCTTCTTGTGTACCAGTTTCTTCCGTTCCCTCCTCAAGTCTAGGCTAATTCGAGTTCTTACCATCCTATGGTCACTGCAGCGTACCTTGCCGAGCACGTCTGCATCTTGTATGATGCCAGGGTTCGCGCAGAGTATGAAGTCGATTTCATTTCTAGTCTCACCATTTGGGCTCCTCCACGTCCACTTTCGACTAACCCGCTTGCGGAAAAAGGTATTCATTATGCGCATATTATTCTGTTCTGCAAACTCTACTAATAATTCTCCTCTGCTATTCCTAGAGCCTATTCCATATTCCCCCACTGACTTGTCTCCAGCCTGCTTCTTGCCCACCCTGGCATTGAAGTCGCCCATCAGTATAGTGTATTTTGTTTTGACTTTACCCATCGCCGATTCTACGTCTTCATAAAAGCTTTCGACTTCCTGGTCATCATGACTGCATGTAGGGGCATAGACTTGTACCACCTTCAATTTGTACCTCTTATTAAGTTTCACAACAAGAGCTGCCACCCTCTCGTTAATGCTATAGAATTCCTGTATGTTACCAGCTATTTCCTTATTAATCAGGAATCCGACTCCTAGTTCTCGTCTCTCCGCTAAGCCCCGGTAACACAGTACATGCCCGCTTTTTAGCACTGTATATGCTTCTTTTGTCCTCCTAACCTCATTGAGCCCTATTATATCCCATTTACTACCCTCTAATTCCTCCAATAACACTGCTAGACTCGCCTCACTAGATAGCGTTCTAACGTTAAACATTGCCAGGTTCAGATTCCAATGGCGGCCTGTCCTGTATAGTAACGATTAAATGTCTTAACTTCGCAAATCACACATTTTTTGGCAGATACACGTCATTACACTTTTCAGTGACAAGCAGATCTTGCTGGGGTACTCACCATAGAAAGCTTGTGCATTAATAGCCTACAGGGCTAAGCGCCTCCAAAAACTTGAACGTCGCGGCAGAGTAAGGGCTCGTGATGGTACGACGTGGCGACCGCGATAGACCGCGCTACACAGCACCCCGATGCTATTTCGGAAGCCACCAGCAGTTTTGCATGTCATGTAAATTGCAATGGGACAGCTGCTGTCAAGGATAACGTTCGAATAGTGCTCTTGCGAACAAAAAAAAAAAGAACGTTGTGAATTACGCATCTCCGGGCGAATTCACGAAGCTTTTTGTTCGTAAATGCTCTTCTTCATTGGGTGATCGCCTGCGCTAAAAATATATCCTGCATAACTATTGGCTATTAAGAATGGTTTTAGCGTAAAAACTTTTTGTAAATACGGGCCCTGGCTTTTTGGGGCAAAACCAGCTCCTAAAATAACATCTGATTTTCTGTCTCTCAGGCACAAACAACTATTTCCATCGCGACGGACAATAAATAAGGGATACATCTTTTTTCTTCCTGCCACCGCTGCTCGTTTTTTTGCACAAGGTTTCTATAGTTTCTGACTTGTAACAACATTCTTACTTTATCTACACCAAACACATTTTCATTTGGTGTATGTCAGTTAGGTGCCAGACGAAGCTCCGCTAAAGAAGTGCTCTATTGGTTCGTTAAATAGTCCCGAAGGTTAGCCTCCTAGGGCAGGTGATCGCGGAACAATTTTATTTCGTTGATATGGTGCCATTCAAATATCTGCTGCTACTATGTAAACGAGTCTCCCGTTTTAGAGTGCAGCTGTTAGGTTCCATTTCCTGCGTTGAGCGTCGCGGTGTCTCGAGCGAATGAGCACAGCGACGCATGAAAGCAGACGCGGGGCGCAGCGGTAGATCCAAGAATGCTGCGCGAGGAGGTAGGTGGAGGAGGAGGCTAGAGAGAATGCATGAGGCTGAAAGTGTAGGAGGAGCTGAGGGTAACATCCTGCACGTGCGCTGAGTTGATGTCTAGGCATCCACCCCTAAGGTCCATCTAAATTTGTCGCGAAGCTTGGAACGAAAACCGTGCCAAAACCTATCGTCAGGGATATCAGTAAGTGGTGCACGATTGAAGCGCAACTAGGTTAGGGGGAGAGGACCAACAGTGAAACTAGAATACCTACGTGAAAAAGGAATTGTTCTAAAATTTTTAGTCAGAATACTGGCACACGAGTAAATTTTTCGTTTCAGATATTTTTCCTGTACTAAAAGAACAAACCTTATTTTTTTCTTCTAGTTCACAATTTATTAGTTCCTTCTTGGCAGCCCCTACCAACGAGTGATTCAGGCGCAAGACTTGGCAAGCCTGTGCAAGACAGCTATTACGTTGCGAGGAATGGGGTCATGGTGATGTCTCACTTGAACGTGGCTGTTCCGTCCGAGTTTTTTTTTTATTATTATTATTTCCTTGCGTGTTCCTTACAACTGTGACGTGCGCTTCATTTTCAAGCGTTGCGTGACCGAGTTCACTGCATTCGTTGACGAAAGGTGTGAGTGCACGTTTTTTGTTATCGCGCAAGTTCACGCTGCAGCATTCAACGCGTGTCCTCGTCGTGATGATGATTGCGGAACGCCCCGCGAATAAACGTCGCGCTATGTTCATTTGCTCTCCGTAACACAGGCTCTGAGTGTCCGACGGGCAGAAATATTAGTAAGTGCAATGTTCTCTAAATGATAATGTGGCGCAATGTTGTCTTGTCTGATAACGGTTGTGTATGAATACATGGCGTGGTACGGAATTGCAAATGATTCTATGAGAAGGATTCGCATAGGTTGCTATACATTACGACTGTGTGCTGGCCATAGTACTTGTTATTACTGAAACATGTTTCGTTTGCTCATTTATATTGGCTGCATTATTCAAGACGAATAAAAGTCAAGTTGATTTGAAAAGTCTTTGGCAGCGTCATTTATTTCCATTATATTCACTCACCTTCTTAAGGAAGCTATTGGAGCAATTGCGGTCAATAACAGCCTAATTACGTTCACATTCAGATATACGCCACTCTTAATATTTAAAGGACACGCTGGCGTTTCAGCTGAGGTGAGCAGCAAGCTCGGCTGAGAGACCGAAGACCGCCATCGAGGAAAGGGTAGGCGCCTTCTAGTTCTCTTCTTAGTCTTGGGCTCGGGTCTCTCAGGCCCTACGTAGAGCGACATGGTTCTCTATACCAGGGTGATTTAAGCGAAATAAAGTGGTTTGAATATTTCGCAGTGAACAGTGGAGCACGCCGCACCCTGTCTCTAGCGACAACTCCACTTTTACATCCATAGCTCTCGCATGGACAGGCACAAGGCATCAATCAATCCACTAGTGGCTGTTTCCTTTCACAGCCAAAAATCGGAGAGACACAGAAGGCTTACGTGTATTCACAGCAGTGGTAGGAGCATTAAGGCGAACTCTTTCCTCCACATGCCGTTCGGGGTGTCGATACTATCATCAATAGGATAGGGATGAGTTTAATAAAGTGCCGGCAAACGACGATTTAACGAGTCGTGACGCTGGCCAAGCGTCGACCCGGGGTTATACCCTATTTTGCACTAGCCCAGTTGGGCCCGTTTGTAGTGGGTCATGAGGCTTGTGCTTTTCGAGCACACCCCGGGCCTGCTGGATGGCCCATAGTTGTGAGTCCTTGTCTGCAGACTGCAGTGCACTTTGAAGTCTTTTCTCTTCCAGTGGCGTTGAAATTGTTGCCCGCAGAGACAGGCTTAGCCCGTGCATAAGAAATGCGTCAGCGGCGAGTGCTTCGTTTGGAACCACATCGTTTGGTAGCGGGTCACCGTTTTGCTGTTGTTTCCACTAGGGAAATTTTTTTTTTCCTCGCGAACATTCTCTGTTGCAAGTTGCAGACCGTCTTTCCAAGGAAAGCAAGAAATTTGTTCGCATTAGGTCTATGCACCAGCAAGAAAGAAATGTGCTGTTTTCTTGCTCTGGAAGTACAGTTTTTCCTTTCTCCTTTATTTGGGGGGGAGGGGGGATTACCAGCACTGAAGCAAACTATGTCGTTCGGTTTTGGTGAATATGTACCTTTGTTCGTTTTCACGTCTGAATAGTTTAGTGCACTTGAAACACACAAACACACGCACATGACTATTCAGAAAGTAGTTGTATTCCATATGAACATTGAATTTAATAGTTCAAAATTCGGTTAATCAATTGAAAGCGTTCATTGTTCGCGCACCCCTAGTATTTAAGCACGAGAGAGAGAGAGAGAGAGAGAGACAGACAGACAGACAGAGAGAGAGATAGACAGACAGACAGAGAGAGATGCATAGAAAGGCAAGGAGGTTAACCAGAAGCAGTTAAGCACGAGTAATTAAATATCGCTGTCAGCCTAACTGGCAGCGCCGCACCACACAGAGTGAAACCACGGTGAAGGTCCTCTGCTCGAAGAGCTCCGCTGCAGAGGCTTGCTAATTAGGTATTTAAGACATTATCTTGCTTGCACTACTCCAGCCTTTTGAACATTCTCGTTTCTTCTATTGCTTTGCTAGCTAAGATGGAGTAATTAAAACGGTTACCCCGCATACCAGTCCTTCAAAAGTTCTAAGAACAGAGTGTCGCAAGGTATAATGAGTAAAGCTAAAGGAACCAGTAGTTAATTTGTCGCTGATATAGGCTCTCCATTAAAGATCGTCGGCGAAACAGTATTGCCCGTTAGAGCGTTCTATAGCCACTCCCGTTAGTTTCTTCTCTGAGACAGAAAGGCAAGATTGGGTGGGGGCGAAGAAATGTTCATGGTTTTCGTGTTGTCATTAGTTTTTAGTTCGCGGGGGTTTCCTTTAGTGGGTCAGCTTGTTTCCCAGTTTTATTTTTCCATATTTTTTTCGTTTCACATGCCGTTTCTGTTATTTCGCAGGCGACTAAGAATGTTACCGTTACGCATTGCTTAACTTTCTGTATATCGATATTTTTTTTTGTTATCTTGTTCAAATCACTGGGAAACCACGTTTTTTTTTTTCCTCGGGAGGCTCATCTTTATCTCTGCAATTTTTTTTGACAGCTGTAAGATTTTAACCATGACACGTTCAAGCGTTTTCTAGAACAAGCTCATGGAGTGCGTTCTCAACGCTGGGCCAGTTTTCTTTGTTCTACCTAACTATTTTTCTTACTAGTTATTTGTCTTACCTGCTGAATGCAGATGAGAAATAAATATCCGCTCTTTAGTTAGAAAGAATAAGGCTGTAGGACATGTTCCGTAAGTAAAGAATTCTAGGTTGTAACACTGGTTAATTACCTAGATCGATAAGCATAAAAATATTTCAAAGTGGGAAACCAGCACACTGTGGACTAGAAACTTATGAAACTGCTTAGAAAACTTCTCTTTGTGAAACTACACTATAAAAATGTTTGCGCCCTTAATGGTATTTTCTTGTCGCACTGGTAGCATCCTTACCGTTGGGCCCCTAGAGAAATTGAAAGGCCGACAACGGAGCTCTAACAAGGCGTGCGATGACAAAAGACGTAGTTGAAAACTGTGTAATCAATCTGACAGCCTTGGGTGCAGAGAAATATCCGACAAGAAAATTTCACAAGCAGAGATATCAAACTTTTCTGTCGCATATTTCTGTGCGCCTAAGGCTGTCAGAATATTTAGAGCTCCCTTGTCGTCCTCTGTAAATTTTTGTAAGGCCATAACGGTAAGGGTGTTACCAATGCGATAAAGAACGCCCTTAAGCGTGTAAACATTTTTGCAGTGTATTTCAAGTCGAGAACTACTTAAAGCACAATTAGTACTTAATCACCTAATATCTCTTGTGGGCTCCGATACTAAAATACATGCTGGATATATCTTGTCCAATGTATACTTTCCGCATTGAAACATTTTTGATTCTGTTTCAATATATGTATTTTTTTCGGTTTCATCTTAAAATTAGTGCTTGTCTTCCACCAGCATATCGGGGCAATTTTTTTCCCTGGTTTCATTCTTGCTTTGCAGAATGATGTTCTGAGAACGAATGAATTTATATGTTTTTGATATATCATAAAAAAATTTTCGCGCTCCGGTGCGCCGGTAGCCAGTGCTCACTAGATCTCATCCTTTTGAGATAGACCCGTAGTTACGAGGAGTTACACGAGTTGGAATTACTATTGGAAAATAGCACGAGTGCAGGACTAAGAATAGTAAACACACACGAGGGGCAATGACTTCCAGCTGGCTTCTCTATCTTTGTTGCTTTTTATCGCGCCGTTTGCAATAGTATGCCATCCTACCAACCAACCCCGCGAGCATAATATTTAGGTGGGAGTGTTTTAGTTAGGTAAATATCCTGGGACAGTCTGTCTCGCAGCGTAATTTTCTCGCAAATTATTTTTTTTCCTCTGTGGAGCTTTGGGTAGAAGCTTGAGCAATTCTTGAGGGCTTCAAAATTTTGCCGCTTCATTCGGAACTGCGTTGAGCCGCTGAAGGCGGCACCATTCAAGCGTTGTGTGCAGCTGCCTATCTGTAAAATATATTTTCTGCGTAAATGCTTGGTTTGTTGCCTCTGCACGTAGTGATTTGCGGAAAAAAGAAGGTGCTCGTCCACAAAACCAGTGTGTCTTTCAGCTTCCAGTCATACAGCGCCTACAGCCCCCTGTAACTCAGTGGCTGTCACGTTGGAGGCTGCCGTGAACGTATTTTCACTGGGGCGGAAGCAGAAACGCACGTGTATTGGGCGTTGGGTGCACACTACAGAAACCGCAGCCCTGGTGACCGAAATCAGTCCGTGGTCCCTAACTATTGCATGCGTTATAATGAGATGTTAATTCTGGCACATAAAACCCTCGTTGTATATGAAAAAAAAGAAACCAAATTCGCAGGTACTTTTGACGATCCTAATTGCCGACTGCAGAACACCTGTGACAGTACCATAACTCGGCTATTTAAAACGAGTCTTTTGTTGTTGGACCATTTATTGATCACATTACCTATCGTAATTTTCTAGTTTGCTTAAGGTTGTGGAAGCGCGATAGAATATGTTTTAATGTGAGACAGTAAAGGTCTAAAAACTTCGTTTGCCTTGTCCTCTTGTCCTGTCCGTCTTTCCGTCCATTCTGCTATGCTTATCACGATTGCAGGCATCGGCGGCTGCACACAGCGATGATTTTTTTTCGTCATTGAGCCACCGCATCATCTCCAGCTTCAGCATTGCCACAGCGTGAAGAAAACTGAAGAATCCTTCATCAGAATCGCCCTCACTGGAATTAGAACCCATGCCTCGAAAGTAAGTGAATTTCAGAGTGGAGCGCACTAATCTTTAAATTTTTGCACTACAGTGGCGCTGTGCGAAATAGCTCAGTGGTTTGGGCTTCACACAGGCTCTTGAGAGCAGGGGTATTAGTGCACGTGTTTAGAAGGCCAGAACGAATAAACCTGTAGTGGACGAGGATTACGTCATGTGGCATCGCACAGAAATTGATGTGGCATTGCACAGACATGTACCAGGAGTCGCTGATCGCAGAAAATCTGATCTGCAGGTCAAACGCGTCGGCCCTTATACGTGGCTCGTCGAAGGTTAAAGTATAATCACTGCTTCCGCGTGGCTTCTAGAAAGTAGTGCATGATTCGCGTTGCGCATACAACGAGTTTACAAAGCAATCGCAAACCATTACTTTCGAAACAAGCATGAACGAGACCAAACCAAGCAAACCAAACAAGTGCGAGAGACAGCTGGTGCGAGCCGACGGTGACAAGAAACGAGCGGTCCGGCTGAGACAGGATATGATTACGCATCGAGTGTTCGAGCGGATCCACATGACACCAGATGGCCGTGAGCACGTCATTGAAGGTGGTGCTCTCCATTGGTCTCCCGCTCCGTGTTCGCTCTTTCATCTCTCGCTAAGCCCGTTCGCTTGGTTACGACGGCGCCGACGCTTGCCGCAGTAACGGGCGGCAAAGACCTGCGCTCGAAACGCCAAGAAATTCAAGTGTTACGAATTATTATCGAGTCACCAGATGCAGCGAGCACGCCTGTAATCCGCTCTGCAGATTCGAGACGTTAAAGTGCACATATCGCTAAACTGAAGCTGTCAATGCCTACCCTTTTCCTGGTGTTGCGTGGCAACTGTCTCCTACTGGGTGGGTGGGGGTTGGTAACTGAGCAATAAATAAATGAATGAATAAATTATATACATGACGTCTATATATGTATATATATATATATATATATATATATATATATATATAGGAGAAATTAGCCGTGGTCGAAGTTGACATGTAGTAACTAATAAAAATGGAAATGAAAGTAACGGAAAGCTAACTTAATGGCCTCCTGTGGGAAGCGCACCCAGAACCTGCTCATTCTGCGTTCTTGTACTGCCGATTGTGCTGTGGCGACAGCCATCAATCCCTCCAGGAACTTCGGCATATATATATATATATGTATGTATATATATATATATATATATATATATATATATATATATATATATATATATATATATATATATATATATATATATATATATATATATATATGTGTGTGTGTGTGTGTGTGTGTGTGTGTGTGTGTGTGTGTGTGTGTGTGTGTGTGTGTGTGTGTGTGTGTGTGTGTGTGTGTGTGTGTGTTTGTGTGTGTGTGTTTTGAGAGGCATGGTTTTCAATGTCTTCGCTGTCACGAATGATAGAACAAGACACTACGATTGAAGAACATCACATCTTGTACTGCAGCTTCAATCTCTAGCTTCAGCTACTTCTTTCACTTCGTCCTTCTTCTCTTCCTCTCTTGGTTCATCTGTAAACATTGTTCTTGCAAAGAGATGTAACCCGTAACATTATACGTGTATACTGCTGCCGCTATGCCGCCTGTGATAAGGACAGCGGCGGCGGCGGCGGCGATTTATACATGACATATGTACGCAGACTGTAAGCATCAGTGAGCGGGCTTACATAACATACGTAAACGACTGACATGTTAGTATCATTAAGCGCATCACTGTTAGGCGCAGTAAAAAAAGAAATTCCACCATAAAACCTGCACATATTATCTAGGCTCTAGGTAAATCTAACGAAGATCGACCTCTTAACAGAATAGCACATTATATGAACGTATTCTTCCATTTATGCATATGTTTATTTTGCGTTTTGCCACTGGGTGTGAGCTCATTCTGGACCAGTCCTTCAGAATGAGTACATGTCAATCTGATACAAGAGTTATCGAATCCTTCAATGTAGCATGATATGTGTCGGGCTTCGCCGCGCACGGGCCTGCCGTGAGTGCCCATCGCCACTCTTCCCTCGCGACGTCGCTGCGTACACGTCTCACACTGTGCATAAGCTTGGTTTGGCACTTGCATTTCCGCATAGTTTGCGAGCGTAGTGCTACGTGAACATATAAATTGCAGAGATTAAGCTCGCGATCTTTGTGGGGGATAAACGTAAACCTTTCGTGAGGATGCGAGCTGAATAGGACCAATGCTACCGCCAGTGTACGAGTTGCCGTTTGTTGTACATAATGTGCACGGGAAGTAATAACGTTTTTTTTTTTCGGCGAGTAGAGCAGCTGCATGGCGGCACCGACAAGCAAAGTAGGCAGAGGGGAGTCTGAGGTACGCATGCGTGTCACGGCAGGCGTTGATGAGGCGTTACATAAAAAAGAAATGCAATTTATATACAAAGTATCATATTATATGGTCCAATGTTTAAAGGAAGCGTGCCATTGAGCAACGGAATTCGTACCATGTGCGCAAACTGCCGACGCTACATTTTACCCAGGATTACTTGTTCGTTTGAGAAAGGGAGTTTTCCGCGTCAGCTATGAGATCGCCACTGCGAGAATTGTCCATCACGACTATGCTCTGATTCACACCTCGCTTGAAAATGAAAGTTTTTGTCCAAGCGCTGCCTGGCGACGCTGATGAAGCCGTCTTACAAACATGACGTGGCCCCAGGCGATTTCTTTTTGCTCCGCCGAATACCGCGGCTTTAAATTTTGAGACTGTACACAAAGCCGAAGCTGCCGCCCCATAGGCCTTAAAACACGTTCTATTTGGCGCCTATCAGGAGGCCTACTGGTATTTACAGAAACGTTGACAACGGTGTATCGACGCCCAAGCACCATATCTTGAATATTATTCGGTGTTCGTATAAGAAAGTTCAAATAAGCTTGCTTTCTGGCGGTAGTACTTGCTTTTAAGACAAACCTTGCTTAGAATTTAGCACACGCTGTTGGAGTGTGCTATGGACTACATCAGGTGAGTTGGACCTGCGTGAATTCCTTTAGAGTACTTGGTGGCAGATGCCATGAATTCACCTGTTCAGTCTCCTATTGCATCTCGTCTGTCCGGAACCTAAAAAAAAAAGGCAGACTGTCATGCTCTCCCTGATAAGGTTTCTAACGCCAGGCGTCGCGCAGGTGCAACACAAGGCTGCCAGGTTTAAGCAACTCGCGCGCTTCCTTGTGGGCTCGTTGCTTGCGAGAGAGACCGCACCTTCAGAGAAACGCGATTATTTTACCACGACCAGAAACAAGGTGAGCCATGGACGCGTCGGCGAACAGCGCAATTTTCTTTCCGGTATACTGAGTCCGGCCAGCCTGCAATGTTACACGCACTACTAATGAAGTCTGGCCCGGCGCGTTGATCTAATATGTCGCGCTGCGCCAAAAAAAAGTAAGTGGGCTGAAAGCACCTTCAAAGGGAAGACACGGACTACTTGGTGCAGAAAGGTAAGCATGGAAACATGGAGGGTTCTCGTATTTATGCCTCCTTTCCTCGATTAGATTTGGCAACCAGCGAATCAAGCCTGCAAAGAACAAAGATTACCTACAAAGCTATGGCCGTTGTAGGTGTCCCGCCATTAGTGCTAGACTTGCTAAGACCCTATAGCATGAAGTGAAACAACGCACCGTCAGTTTGAGCGCCATATAGGGCCCGCAGAAATCCGTCGGAAAAAGAGGCCGCACTAATAACAAGAGTGAGCGAGACATCGAAGCTTGTGTTCGACACTCGAGAGACGAGCAAGGTATTAGGCGCGGCGAGATCCTTTCTGTTACAGCGCGGTCGCCTCCAGTTTCATTATGTCGCCAGCGATAGTTCCATCCGACCATACTTCGAAGACATAAGTAGTACGTACGTTTTGCCTTTATGCATATAGTCAGTGACACTGAGTGCAGCATGCCACCTGCATGTTCAGCCTGCCTTCTTTTTTTTTCCTTTTACTTTTTTTGTGTTCTTATGTATGGAGTACGCGATACATGAGTAAATTCTTTTTAGGTAAAGTGCAAATACTAACTGGAATGCCGCTAAGAGGGCGCTAGTGCTACGGGACCAGATGTAAACGTACGCAGGTGCGATAAATGAGAATTAATTAATTAATTTATTTATTTATTTATTTATTTATTTATTTATTTATTTATTTATTTATTTATTTATTTATTTATTACAATATCTTCAGGATCCAGGGAGAGCTACATAGGTGTTTGCATTACATATTCATTGCAACAGTAACAGACACAAATATTCAAGTGCCTTTAATTAGAAAAGAGGTTCGCGATGGCAATTTTGAATAACTTAATTGTTACCCTTAGTGGGCAGCGCCGGAGGGTGGAAGGTGATACCAGTTCCTGGTCGTCTTTCGCAAGAGCAATTATAAGGTAAGCGTTACATAAATGAAGGGCCCCATTATTGGGGTGGTCCTCGAGCGATTACAAATGCGATAGTTCTGAAATGAACGCACACTTTGGGGTTTGATTTGAGAGAACAGATATTTGAAAAACAGAAAGGCGAGAAATGTTTCTTCGTTCTATGAGATCTAGAGGGCAAAGTGCAAGAGTGCAACAAAGTGACACTCGACGTATGACTGCCTACCACGAGAATAAATCCGATTGGTATTGCACGGTTTACGACACATTATTTAACGCGTCTTTCAGAGGATCCCATATTACTGCAGCATATTCTAGCTTTAGGTGAATTATTGTTGCGTATAGAAATAGGTTAAGATGCGGAGGGGCCTTGTTAATGTTTCTGCGGAGGTATTCCAGTGCGCCATTAGCTTTGTTGGAAATAAATGTTATGTATTCCTACCATGATCGGTTACCGTTTATTTTCACTCCGAGATATTTACGTGTTAAGGTTATTGATTATGTAGCATGCTTGAGTTCAGGTGTATTATAATTAAAATTGTGGGTTGTAAGTACTGCTGTGTAACCCATGATATGCGTAGAAGATAGAACGTTACAACGCTGTTGCAACGGCAGTTCCACGTTACAACGGCAGTTCGGCAGCGGTGCACCTGTGTTCAACGTCACTGAGATTCATATCTGCTCTTTGCAGTTCTTTCATCGCAGAAGCCGTAGAAGATTGCTATCGGCCAGCACAGACCGCACTGCTGGGATCGACGTGAAGGCAAGACTGACGCCCCCCAGACATCGGCTGTTAACCGCAAGCATTCGTTTTGCGACGACAGAGGGCTGCAAGCATCTTCTGCTGGGCTTAAAAGGGATCGCCGAATCCTTCCTCACGGCAGTTCGGCAGCGGTGCACCTGTGTTCAACGTCACTGAGATTCATATCTGCTCTTTGCAGTTCTTTCATCGCAGAAGCCGTAGAAGATTGCTATCGGCCAGCACAGACCGCACTGCTGGGATCGACGTGAAGGCAAGACTGACGCCCCCCAGACATCGGCTGTTAACCGCAAGCATTGGTTTTGCGACGACAGAGGGCTGCAAGCATCTTCTGCTGGGCTTAAAAGGGATCGCCGAATCCTTCCTCACGGCAGTTCGGCAGCGGTGCACCTGTGTTCAACGTCACTGAGATTCATATCTGCTCTTTGCAGGTAAGCATTGTCCTTTGCTATTCCAAAACAATACCAGTGCACCGCTGCCGAACGCACCTGCCGAATGTACATGTGGCCTAGTCTGCTGCTGATTTACTTGTTGTAAATCTTTGTTTACTTTTGCATCGATTTATTATGCCAGGGGAAACGGCTAAAGCGATTGAGGACTTGCGGCGGGAGCTGAGAGCTGAGCTCAGGGCAATCAAAGATAGCTTGCAAGATGTAAAGACACTGAAAGAAGACATTCAGGACCTAAGGACACTAAGAGATGACATTCATAATTTGCTTCAAGAAAATAAAGATCTTAAAGCTGACAACGCGCGACTGTCACGCCGCATCGAGGAGCTGGAGCAATACCAGAGGGGAAATAACCTCGAAATTAAGGGAGTGCCACTTGATGGCGAGCCAGTGATCATAATTAAAAAGATTGGTGCGCTTGTGGATGAAGAAATTACCGATGCCGACATTGATGCATGCCACAGAGTGCCGACTGCAAGACATGATGAGACAAATATCATCGTTCGTTTTGTCCGACGCACAAAACGCAATGCTGTCCTTCAGAAGGCCAGAAAAATCCGGATTAACACTACAAAACTGGGTTTTGAAGAATCTAAGCCAGTCTACGTGAATGAGCATCTTACCCGTCATGGTAAGCAGCTTCTCGGTGCGGCGACAAAGAAAAAGCGTGAAGTAGGCTGGAAGTTTGTGTGGACAAACGGTGGCAAAATCTTTGCTCGAAGGGACGAACAGTCTGCAACTTTGCGGATAAACGCTACGAGTGACCTGGAAAAAATATCCCGCGAAACTAAGTGAAGTGATTAACCACATGCCAGAAATAGCAACAAGCAAGAATATGGCAGCTTTAAACTCTTCTCACTACTATACTATAAACGCCTTCAATTCTTTGGCAGAGACTACTCAGAACCAATTGCGAGTGTTCCACTTGAACGTGCGCAGTATAAGAAACAAACAAGAAGAATTACGCGACTTCTTCACTTCATTGACCGTTGAATTTAATTTGATGTTATTCACAGAAACGTGGTTAAGAGTTGAAGAACAACCCCCATTCTTTCAAAACTATGCTTATCAAGGTGCTGTTAGGTCGCATGGAAGGGGCGGTGGCGTAGCCGCGTACATCAAACGACCTATGTCTCATGAAGTTTTGCGTGATTTTTCGGTCGTTAACAATGATGTTGAGTGCCTTACCATACATGTGGAAAATAATGTAGCTGCCGTTATCTATAGGCCACCCGCAGGTAACAAAACAAATTTCTTCGAGTTCCTAGACAATCTACTGCGACACCTTACTTGTACTGGTCTGTCTTTCGTGATAATGGGTGACGTCAACATAGATATGCTATCGCATGATGCCCCTTCAAGACAACTGACAGAATTAGTCACATCTTACGCATGCGTAAACACTATCGTCGAAGCAACAAGAGTGACACCCAATACTGCAACTTTGCTTGATGTATGTATTACGAACATACACCCACCGAATTGTGCTGCTGGATTGCTGACGCTAGGAATTAGTGATCACCTTCCAGCTTTTTGTCTTATCCCCTCTTTGTGTGGTAAACGTAGTCATGTACCAAAGAAGATCATCCGCAGGATAAATGATCAGTCATTGAAACTCTTTTGCGTTCTCGTTGCTACCGTTGATTGGGCATGCGTATTAAAAGAAGACGACCCTAGTAAGGCGTACAATATTTTTCTTGATAAACTTATTGCATGCTACAATCAAGCATTTCCAACGGAACTGAGTAGGCCAAGATGTAAAAGAATACGGAAGCCCTGGATTAACAACTCCTTATTAAAGAAAATAACAAAAAAGAACCGTTTGTTCCATATGTTTTTAAAAACGCGAGGAGAAGATGCCCTAATCACTTTCAAACAGTATAGAAATAAACTGAGCAGTGAAATTAAAAATGCTAAGGTAGAATATTATGAACAGGTTTTTGCCAAAATAGGTAAGGATCCTAGGAAAATATGGAATGAAGTAAAAAATCTAACTGGGAAGAAAGAACAATGTACCGTACTAAAAATAGTCACACCTACAGGCACACTAACCGGTCTTGAAGCGGCCACCGCCCTTAACGCCTATTTTGCCACGAGCGCAGTGTACGAGCAGGAAAATGATGAAGAGCATAACTTGGTTGATAACAGTGTTACGATAGTGAACTCTATGGTTCTCGCACCAGTAACTCCTCACGAAATCAACAAACTTATCAATGGGATTAGAAATGATGTTGCTTCTGGTTCTGATGAAATTAAAGCAATGCCAATTAAACATGTGTCTGAAATCCTATCCCCCATCCTAGCAGACATAATAAATAAAATGTTTGAGACTGGAATCTTCCCTGACTCGCTCAAGATAGCCCGCATCTGTCCTATTCACAAGGGTGGTGCTGAAGGAGACATAAGCAACTATAGGCCAATCTCGGTCCTGCCTGTTCTATCGAAAGTATTTGAAGGGGCCATAAATATAAGACTAGAAAAATTCTTTGCGAAATATGGGGTAATAAGTGACATGCAGTTCGGATTTCAAAAAGGAAAATCTACCGAGGACGCACTTCTCAGTATCAAGCATGATATTATACATAACTTTGAGCACAGGCTTTACACGCTAGGACTGTTTGTAGATCTACGAAAAGCTTTTGACTCAGTGTGTCATGATGTGCTATTAATTAAACTAAAAAGATACGGTGTTCGCGGCGTCGTCCTTAAACTGATAGAGAGTTACTTAAGCAATAGGCTTCAATATGTAAGTGTCCACCAAGGAACGACTACAAAAATAGTAATTAAACAAGGTGTTCCTCAAGGCTCTATTCTTGGACCGCTATTATTCTTAGTCTATATTAATGATCTCTGTAGCATCTATAATTCCCCTAAACTAATAATGTACGCAGATGACACGAACATTTTCTTCACTGCACGTACCCTTACAGAGCTTCAGGAGATTGTTAATAAGTATATGGAGTCACTTTCTGACTGGTTACATGCCAACAGGTTACAGTTGAATACTAATAAAACCAAATATATTATATTCGCTCCGATTAACAAGCCAATGAAGAATGATATTCATATTACCTTTCGGGGCACTCCGTTAAAACAAGAGGTGAAGCAAAAATTTCTGGGAGTATGGTTCCAAGAAAATTTGTCTTGGAACACCCACATTGATAATCTTGCTTTGGAGCTCAGTAGATCGCTCGGCTGCTTGTATAGAATAAGCTCACTTATACCTTTGTGGCTTAAAGTTTCTCTTTATTATACTCTCTTTTATTCCAGACTTTCCTACTGTATTTTGGTTTGGGGTACAACCTCTAGTAGAAACTACCTCCGAATACTAAAGTTTCAGAAGCGTGTACTTCGCCTACTCGAAAGATATGCAGGACACCCACAAGACTTGCCAACAGGTCCACTGTTTGTAAAGTATTCTCTGCTAAGAGCTGATGAAATTTATTGCTTCAAGTTATTGCAGTATGTACAAAAACATAAACTACACGCATTTAGCAATCCCGCTGAAACACACACGCTCGCCCTTCGAAGGCAAGAGCGCAGAAAGCCTCGAACACGCACGAATTATGGAAAACAACATTTAAATTACCAAATTCCGGTGCTTCTAAATAAACTTCCAGATGATGTCGACCTCAACAAATCGATTAAGAAAAAAACATTCAAAACAATGGTTATCGAGAAAGAAATTCGCTACCAGTGACATCTCATTTAAAACCATATGTAGCGTTTGTCTGTAAAACAGTGCTCTTTTACTGTGTGTTGGATGTCGCCTTTTTTCTCTTTTTTCATATGTTCGCTACGATGATTGACATTTTGCATTTGCGTTCATATGTTTTTTTTTTTTTCCCGTTCTGTCACATCTATGACAAGAAATCTGTTTTATATATTTGTGTGCAGTGATATGAACTAGATCCTCTATGACATAGAACTGTGTAGAGTGTAACTACAAATGTGTGTGCTGTTTTTCTCAAATCTCTTTTGTAATGTTGTCGAAACTGTATGCGGAGGGAGGGCCTCGTCAGGCTAGTAGCCTTTAGCTCTCCCTTCGCTTTTTCCTTGTATTGGAAAGAAACCAATAAACAAACAAACAAACAAACAAACGCTTACATGCCGCCTTTGTGCATAGGTAAATTTAGTCAGGAGTGCAAAGCTTTGCTCAAGAGATAGCAAGTTTCTTTACCACAAGTTGCCGAAACACAAACACACGGGAGGTTCTAGCATTCTGATGGTTTAAAATGGTGTTGACCAAATTAAAAATATTCATAGATCAACTAGTATGTCAAGATCAATATCAGCGTTAGTAAGTGAATCATTCGAAATATCCGACAGACGTCGTTTTCTATTTGATGCGGCTTCACTCTTCATGAGTAAACGTGCTCTAGTTTTCAAAAAAGCTCTCTTACGCTAGGTTTGTCCATGCAAACAAACTTCAACCAATCCTGAGGATATATCTATTACTGGCGAAGGCAGCCAGCCAATGACAAAGAACACCTACGAATGAAACGAAAAGCTTTGTGAATGCGGGTGCTGAAGCCTTATGAGGAAGCTTTAGCTCGACTCCAACTCAGACGCCGCTTATTCAAATACATGAAAAACGCAGAAATGTTTTGCTGAGATAACCCCTTAGCCGATCTTATTGAAATTTGTGGAATTTGAGACAAAAAGTTAAGTTTTAGTGACTGTTGGAAACGTAATTTTGCTTTATTGCCTGAGCTATTGTACAAATGTTTTTTAATAATCGTGTGCTTAAAAATGGGGAACCCGAAGTTTAGAAATTGGTCACTCTGCCTCAAAAACAGATATCGCCGTTCCGTAAATTGAATCAGGCAGAACATCTAAAGCAGACAAATTTAATATATTGTTCTATGTCTTACGTGAGTATGTTACAATGTTTACGAATGTCTTGCAAAAGTGTTACTCACATATTAGTGGTAAATTTTAGAACCATGTATAATACATCAAATTTGTCCACCTGAATGTGTTATAATGTAATATACAGAATTGTGATACCTTTGTTCATTGTTGAGTTTCTGAGTTGTAAACTTTATAGTTTCGTTTTCCGAAAACTTGTGACTTATTAGAGTATTTATCAAAAAATATCAGTGGCCTAAGTAAAAATCCATTTCCAACAGTCACTAGATATTGACGCTTTCTTTTAAACTCAAGAAACCCCACCAAACTTGGTGCCATCGTTGCCGAAAAAAAAATCGATTTCTCCTTTCCCATATTTCTCCTTTCTCCTTTCTCCTTTCTCCTTTCCCACGCTGGGCCAAATAATAGTTTATAGAGGAGCCGCGGATAGGAAGCTTTAACTCGGGGGCTCCTATCCCACGTGTCTCGCGCATGAGCAGAGGGTGCAGAGCAGATCGTACCCGCCAAAGCGCGGCGCAAGCCCAGATATCTTCTCCAGACAAATATCGGCGCCATGGCTCCCTCACAGAAACACGAAACGATTATTCTAGAAAAAAAATATTGTAAAATAATTCAGGCCATAAATCAAAAGGCGAAACTAGTGAGTCTAGAGGCCGCACGCTGGCACGCGGCTTGTAGGTTGCTCGCCAGGCGCGGCAAACGCAATGCGCGTGTGGGTGAGCTTCCGCGCGCCGCGAAGCCAGTGGTGTACGCATAAGCACGTAAGATGTACTGGCCTGTTTCAAATGACTGGAGGATCGTGTTTCCTCGCGGCTTAGTTTGTCACGCTCTCGTTCATGAATGATACGAATGTTTTTCTCTATAGTGTTTAAACGATTTCCCAAGTAGCATGACGTAAAAACCGAAAATATAGTAATCGCGGATAGCAACAGCGGAGGGAAATGATGAGCCTAAAAGCGCTAGTAGGCAACAAAACTTCCGTTAGTTTATAATATTTCTACATCAGGTGTGGCGAGCTGACGCTAGAGTTGGCGTTCATTTACCATCCTGTGATTGCGCAATTTGCACGTTGTAGTGCATCCTTGTCTCCAATGCTTCTCTCCAATTTCACACCTGGTTGACGAAAGCAGAGAATCGTGTATGATAAACCATTCGGATTTTAAAGCGAAAACTTTACTGGCTGCGAACTTGCGATATCGCCGAGGCGGTGCTCCGAGGAGGCACATGACGTCACAACGCGCGCCTCACCGCTGATATTTCTCTCTCTCTCTCGTTCCCTAGTCACTACTGCGCATGCGCCACTAGTAGCACCGAGCCACAAGTGTTCCGCCGCTGCGCAGCGCCACGTCTTTCCGCCTCCGCCGTTTGGTATTAAGTCACACGTGTTCCTCGTCGTTGCGCTCGCCTCCGCTCACTTCACCAGCTGCGTCGCATGCCTGATAACATGTCGGAAGATTGAAAAGGCGAGCTCGCGTGCGCCACAACTACTGTTGAGGCGGCAGTATGGACGGTGACAATTCTGATAAGCAGGAGGAGGCCTGGAATCGACATCGGAACGAGATGAACAGGAAACGAATCAACCAGGAAACAGACGAACAGCGCGCCGAACGACTGGCTAAGCGCCGCAACATAGCTAGGCAACCAGACTAACCTGGACTTGCAATCAAGATTAACCAAGGCTAACCATACTATGCCTTAGCTTTCGCTACGTATAACCTGGCATAGCCGAGCTAAGCCACTGCCAATTGTTTATTTATGATTGACTGTGACTTCGAGAACATCTATCTCATGTCTCACATGACGGCAAGAACCGCCACCTTTGTTTCTTGGGTGAAAAAAAATGGCTGTGGCTTAGGTAAGGTTAAGCCCAGGATGCGAAGCATACTAGCCTTTATTTTAGTTGTTGAACCACTGTTTAGCTTGGTGAACTGCTGTTGCTTGGCTATATTTGGTTCGGCTAGACGAAGAAACAACTCATGCGTTACTCTGCTTCGCCTTGGACGCCCCGCATTGGACGCGGTGAGCGTCGAGCAACGCAGCGTTCGGAGCGGCAACGAAATGTGTGCCTGAGCAAGCGACGCACGCCTGAGCCTTAGAAACAGCTCGTTTCTAAGGCAACACCGCATTCACTAGAGGCGCTTTTGTACTGCTTTGAAGCATCGTACTCGTGGCTCAGTGGTAGCGTCTCCGTCTCACACTCCGGAGACCCTGGTTCGATTCCCACCCAGCCCATCTTGCAAGAGTTGAGCCAAAGCCACTTCTCCTCTGCCGTGACGTCACGGTGTCACGTGGTTTCAAGGCGACACCGCCGCGCCTGAGGAGCTGGGTTGAGCTCTCGTAATATGCTTCGCATAAAACAAAAACAAAAGCTGGATATGCTCACATTTAACAACGGAAGCCAAATATGATGCCAAGAACACCGTCGAACAAAACGTGTGCAAGCGTACTGTCAGCATTAGAATCACTGACACATCCACCATTCTCCGAGGATGCCACTTGACACGTGGCCTCACCAAACTTGCGGGCAGCGCGTGGGAAAGCTGTGTCATCAGTAATGCTGTGGACAATTGGCGCCAAAGTCGAGGCACTCGAAGAAGCAGTCACTGGTTTTGTAGATGCTCCTTTGAATTGAAATTATCGTTCAATAATCATTACCACCCAGCACCATTTTGGAAGGAAAGCAGGATATTTGTTTTGCTTATGAGACTGTAGTAAACCCGGGGCTCCCCTCCCGACTTAGGGACCAAAATGCAGCTCGTCTTGAAGATACTATGGATGGCTTGGATATACAGTACGCGGTGCCAAAAGGCCGGAATTCAGGAAGTTTTTCCACTCCGCAATTAGTTTCGACGCACACAACCAGCATAAGTCGAGCCTTATCTATTTATGTTGGTTGCTCAAAGAGAACCGCCCCTGGGTCTTGAATTCGGCCGCCATGTATTGGCACCAATATATCTGTCAGTTCCGTCGTGAGATTAGCCGGGTGCGCGTTTTATTGCGTTTCGCTGGGCCAAATAATAGTTTATTCACTCACTCACTCACTCACGCCTGACAGGCTGATTTGTACCTCAGACATATTTCCCATTCACTCTGACATAAGTGTGATTATGTTCCCCCTGATGCCGAAGTGCTGACCCCCCCTCTTGCCGCCTCCTGCTTGTTAACAGCGGAGTAATCTCTTCTTGCCACGCTTTGCAGGGCACTTTCCAGTACACACTACTCGAGTAATACCGTAATAGGGTAGACATCCATCACTATACTTTTAGGGATTTCCGAAATTGTTGCGAAAACTGTTGATTTAGTGCGCTTTAGGTTTGGGCCACATCGCCAATATTGAAAAAGGCGTGTTCTATCGCCGAATGGCAGGTATACTGTTCAAAGCCACCATATAGCAATGCCAAGTTGATCGATTATCTCAGGTGCTGCGTTAATTAATTCCTTTCCTGTGCCACAAGTTCGTCTAATGAAGTTCTTGAAGTTATAAGTTCGTCGTTTCCGCCTGTCTGCCTCCCAGAGAACAAACTCGTGACAGAACTCCATTTTATAACGGTCAAAGGCATTACACTATTGTTGTCAAGGCAAGCAATGTGCCCACCTATGAAGAATATGATGCATTTACATCTTTCTTCTGATCTGTTTATTCACTTCTCTTTTAAATAAACTGGGCCTTTTTTTCTGAATATCTGGATGTTTTCCGGCCAAATGCTGGGGCTAAATGAAGTTGAGTAGGGTCCAATAGACACTATACTTTGCGATTGCGACAGAACACGTAGGTGTGAGATAGTAGAGGTGAAACTACATAGAATAACTAGGCAGCTTCAATCATTTACAGAAAAATATGGTAAAACTCTAGCTTATGTTTTCTGCTTATGCAAGTGGCTTTTATTATCTCCGTTTAGCAGATAACGCTACAAAGCAGGAGGAAACTTGAAATGCGTGCTTAATTTTTTCCATCGCTCTTTTCCGCTCTCGAATATATTTTACAGGTGAGATGATTGCTTCTGCATCTCAGAAACTAATTGGTGGATGGATTCTGGGGTTTTACGTGCCAAAACCCCGATTTGATTATGAGGCACACCATAGTGGGGGACTCCGCATTGATTTTGACCACGAGGGGACCTTAGACGTGCCAGCAATGCATGGGACATGGGTGTTTTCCATTTCGCCTCGATCAAAATACGGCTGCTTCCGCCGAGATTTGGGGCGCTATAACATAAAGCTATTCCAAACTTTCCCATTCCAATTCTGCAATCACCTCTCCACAATTGGTCAAAAAATTTTGGAGCCACCACCCATGCGCCTGTCTGTCACGAAAAACGCGAAATCACGAAAAACGAAAACCACATCACGAAAAACGCGAAAACGCCCCATCTAATATGATATGCACACGCTGATTATGCATGATTAGACCGAACGGAAGAAAAACAACATCCGATGTGACTTCTTTCTCGCCATTAGCGAAAAAGACGTTGTTTGACCAATTGCTATTGGTCGAACTATTTCTGGCTGCACCCACTTTGCCCGTCTGTCAAGCGACGCCACAAAACCGCAAAATTTCACCGCGTCAAAGTTATGTGTACACGTTAAAAACGCATTAATATGCCCCAAAATATTGAAAATTCTTGTGAATAGCCGGGCACTGCCCCGTTAAGAAAGGAATAGAAGATGGCTGCCCGGCGACCGCTGCGGTACTGGCTACTCGAAGCTGCCGGGGAGTATGGATTTCTTTGCGTATAATAAAATATTTTGCGTAGCCGTATCACGTTATATGGACCTTTCAGCACGACATTGCACTGTCAATTATACCTTTCTCAGTATCCGTTTTAGCGGTATTTTTAACCTTCCGTTGCAAGATGCCGCAATTTTCGATCAGCCACCGCAAGCCAAGTAAGCAGAAGCGGATCAATTGCAGACGCCGGCACCACCCTCCTCATCCTGTTACCTAGTTTCACTGGGCTGGCTCAGTTGACCTGAAAATCGAGGCACTCACAGGGCAAGCAATGTATTACACAATTACAGGAAGAGCAACAGTTCTAGCAGCCACATAAATGACAGTGAACATTCACTTACTAACTAAATAAGAGAAACATGAGCACCTCTCACTCGATGACCACGAGCAAGAGGCGCACGCTTTCCTCCACTAGCGCGCTCTCGACGTCTATAGCGCTAACAATGAGCGCGCAGAAACGCAGCAGGCGTCAATCCACCAATCTTCTCGGTTCAACATCGCATGTTCGCGCTCGCATCCGGAGCATACGCCATGTGGGGCGCTCCTACTATCGCACTCGGAATATATACGCACCATCACGGTGACGGTGATGGCCCTAAGTGTGCATAAGTTAACGTTGATGTGGCAATAGGCTAATAATCTTTTCTGGGGCCTAAACGCAACTGAAACAGTCCAAGAAAAATCGACTTCTCCACGCTTACCGAGCTTTTCACTGCTGTGTCCTACTTAACGTGTAAGATTCCTGAAAAGAGCACATGCCGCGCACATTCAAAAAGACACACTCGGAATACTCGGAAGCTGCAGTTTTCTACACTCCACATGAAGACGACGCATATATACAGCACACTACTGCACCAAAAATTGATTTTCTTAGTCGGAGGATGTTTACAGAAATACCTAAATTATACCACACTCGCCACAGCATGTATGGAGGAAACGTAAGCTCGAATATCCATATCAAACAAAAGGAGAACTTGAAGCTTTCCGTTCCCCACCTTCACGTCTCTTGTAAAGCCCAAAAAACGCAGCTCTCCTAGTTTCTGCGTCTAGCGCTAACGTTGCCGACGGCGACTGGTGCCCTCGCTATGCCACAAACCTACACCAGCCACCTTGAAACTTCGGGATTTGGTTGCGCTTCTTTTTTTTTTTACGCATGCTCTTTTCAATATTCTGCTCTTTCTTGCTCTTCCATATATACCCAAACCAAGGAGATTTGTTGCCACTGAACGCATGTTTGCGCAGATGCTGACAGAGCAAAGTCTAGGTTCTTTTTCTGCCTCTCTGCCGGCATTCAGCGCCCCCAGAGGGCGGTGAGGTAACCGATTCGAAGTGCGTCATTTTTTATTTCATGCTTCATCTGTTTGCACTTGTTTCCGACCTGGTTTTTAACGATTTAGTTGAACCTCTCCATGAAAAAAAGAAAAGAAAAAAATTCATACATGAAAGGAAGACGAGGCGACGAGGGGGACGATGTTCGCAGGAAGCATTTATTTCCCTCCGTTGTTACAGTCGCTGTTTGACGTTGTTTTACTGTAAAATATCGGCGCCATAGTTTCTTTTGTTTTTCTTACTTTCTACGCGGGTATGTTTTTGCTTGTTATATTGTTTACGTGCGTGTGTAAATTTGTCTTCCATCATTCCCGACACCCTATAGACAATGATGCCTCTCCATCACCGCGGATCCCTCGGGTTTTTAAAACACGTGCTTTACGATCTTTGCCAAAAAGATCGGTGCCGTCGAATTCACGTTAACGCGAATAGGAAATCATTAAGTAAAAAAAAATGGTTTCTCTGGATGTAAAAAAAAAAAATGCTCGGCAAGGGTGGAATGTTCAGCGCAGAGTGAGACAGAATACACAGTGCACAAAGCTGTAGGCATTGGCAGACTCACAGCCTTTTGCCTGTCTCACAGTAGCAAAAGCCCACCTCGTGAGCCCAATATCTCCAGTGGTCTCTATGAAGCCTAAAGACGGAATTTTCTGAAGTGTCACGGATGTAACGAAATAATTGTAACTCTAGAAGAGCAGCAAACTGGTATATTGTAGGCGCAATGGGAGACCAATACGGTCCGATAGTTAGACCAATGTATAGTGCGATTTATGAAGCACCAAGGCATTTCCTCGCTTCATTATTATTTGGAAGAAATAGAAGGACGTGCATGGGTGTAGCTGTTCAATGTGGTCATTCAAATAATCTGGCTTTTCAGGTCAATCATTATTTTTTTGTGACCAGAGGCGCAATCGAAGATCGTTCTTCGAAACGAGCGTTCAGTTTAGCCTCACGCGATTGGCGTAGGCAGCGACGCGGGGTGCGGCTGACGACGTCGGCGCGACCTAGGCCAATCGCGTGAGGCGAAACTGAACGCAAATTGAACGCGCGTTTCGAATAACGAACTCCGGCCACACGCCAGCTTTGCGATATTCGACTTCTTCGTTTAATTCCTGAAATCATTATATATGCTTATCCTACAATAACCATACTGTTCGCAGACCCAATTTGAGCATGTGCCATGTTTCTTCGTCAAGGTTGTTAGCATGAAAATAATCGTTGTCATATTCATGATCGTCATTATCACCACAACCCCGCACTTAGTATCTCTCGTTGTGTTTATAGTTTTTCGTCACGTCATACCGTTTTAGTGAAGTCACTATCCCCTAGAGCGAAAGAAAGCTCCTACAATAACCTAGCCGAGGTTGGTAGTCCATTTGAATGCTTCTAATATAACGACGTGCCCGGCAGGCTGGAATATTCAGAGCTCAGTCCATGATATAATGAACGCTGACATGTACATCGTGGCCATGAGTCATCGGGCGAAGAAAAGTGTGCGCCGAAGATTAGCAGTGATCCAGCGCACTCTATTGAGCAAGCGGAAATTTTTCATGATTTCTTTCTTAGTGTGATGTACATGGCGTCGTCTTCAGCCATGTGACCAGAGCGTCCTCCACGAAAGTCAGCTGATGCAGTCGTAATTACCTCTCATCACACGCTAACATCTCCTTTACCACTTCGCCTGTCAAGGGCAGCAGTCTTAAGTGCGGTAGCCCAGGCCCACCTCTCTTCGTTTCCTCAAATTCACTATTTCTCTCACTTTCTCTATCACGATGCTAGTGGAAATTACTATGGCTTCAGGGGATATGTGATCATGCCCTAACTAGGCCCTTCAGTGTTTTAGACTATCACAAATAAAAATGCTTCTACAAAGCCTGACCGATGATACGTAAAAGCACCCGAGTTTATTACTGAATCTCGAGTCTCGATGGTACGTTCTTACTAGAGGAACTTTCCGTAGATTCATAGCTGGCGAGGCTTAGAGTATACTGAATCAGTCTAAAGCACATGCTCACTTACGCATTTACATCCGGTCATGGCGTGATTTTTGCAGCGCGAAACACGGAAGTCTGGAAAGAAACAAAAACAAAGTAGGGTTAGCGAAAAACGGACAAACAGGACCGCTGACTACCAAGTGGATTTATTGGTCAAGAACACGCAAATATACAAACGAGGTTAAGCGTTATCAAGCACCGTATCAGAGGCACTAGTTACATTGGTACGTGAAAACCAAATAGTAAGTGTTTGTAAAAATTCAATTCATGGCAAGAATTTTTGATAGATTAAATGCCAAACAAGGTTATGGTTGGCATAGGCTCAAAAGCACGTGCTCCTTATCGTCTTGATGGTTGACTCACGCACGTGTTCCCGTGTTTCTTGATATAGCAAGTCTCAGCAATTCCCCGCCTTCCCTGATCATGATGGCAATCAACACATTTACCTCTTCAAATCGGGGCTTACTATCGCATTGCACATTAGGTTTGGCGTTCTAGCTTTCGTTTAGTCGTTCTTGTGTTTCCCAGCCTTTTGTTGATGCAGCCTCTCGCTTGGCCTATATAACTAAGGCCGCATGTGAATGGACACATTGTGAGCATTGTTTGTGATCATAACGCCTGCGCAGTAATCCACAAATTTCTTTTCACGATTAGCTGCGCACGCCCAGCTTCTTTATTTTATCTCCCGCTAAGGCGTTCGTTGGTCATTCTTTAAATGCGCCCGACCATGCGTGGGGATGGTAAGACTACCTTGACATCGCATCGCGACATGATTATTTTTTTCAGCCTAAGCGAGATGTTGTGCATATATGGGATAACTGCTGCTCATTTCTTCTTATCTTGCGCTTCTGGTATTATTACGCATGGTCACGTTATCCTTCTTTTTACTATTTAAAACAACCTTTTGCAAACTGATAAAATGACAAACTTCGGGAATCCTGCCGATAGAAGCCGGTCCATCTGTACTTTTACGCTGTTCCCGCCATGCGTAAACAAGCCTTTGTTAACCCTGGCCGAAATGGGGGACAAAGCGGTTGCTCTCGTTATTAAATGGGCGTGACAAGAGGCGTAATAATTAAGAACGGACTTAAAGCTTCGCGGCTGGTGTCCCCAGCAAGAAATGATCTCACGATTGTCGAACATTGATATCTAAGCGACGCAATGAGTTATCTTGAGGAACTTCGCAAGTAAAATCCATATCAAGTGGAAGCTATAGGGACGACATTGTTCTGAATTCTTTGCGCACGCTGTTAGCAGAAACCTCCGTTTCAGTTCGCCGGCTTTTGCGTGAGCTGCAGCTCAGGCGCTCGGTTTACCGTCGGCCTTTCCTTTATGTCTCCTGTTGCGCTGCCGTCCCAAAAAACTATGTGGTCGGATCGATGCCTGCGCTTTTTTCACGACCCCGGAGGAAGGACAGTCCGCGATCACGACGTCGTCCTTTGTTCTTGGCTCTCGGGCGATTGTTTCTGCGGCTGACCTCAGACTCGTATCGTCTTCACTGCTGCTCCTTTCAAGCGAAACTTTTTTTACCGTTTCACGTCCCATATCTCCTTTTCATCTTTTAATGGACTCCGTTTTCCAGAGATGGGAAAGTGAGCATCTATGCGGGAAATAAAAAGAAGCATAGGTGTCGCGTTTCAGAAGAAGAAGAAAATAAAGGGAAGCTCTCACAATGCACTTACGGTAGAAACGCTGGCGGCTCTTTAGAATTCTTCAGCTGGTGGAGATAGTCTTGCTTTTTTTTTAGCAAATGTGTACTTACCCTTTCTATTTTTTGGTTGTTATGAGAGGCACTACAAGATATCCAAAAGCGCGACTGTCTTTCTTACGACGTTCCTCTCGGTTCCCCGAATTGTCGCCATAACACTTTTTATGTTGCACCTTCCTTGAATGTCATGCTTGTGACGGGGTGAAGTGCACCCCCATTTTTTTTATTACTTTCCCTTCTTCAGCTTGCCCTTTCGGGCGTAGCGCTAGACACATTCCTTTGTCTCTCGTGAAGCTAAAGCTCCTCGTCCCATGCATCTCTTAAAGCCGTTGTCGAGAATGGAGGTCTTCATTTCAAACACAGATGAATATATTTGATTCCGCTAATTCCAGAAAAGAATTTCAGAAGAAAATATAGCTTGCAGCGACCAAGTTACTTAGCATGCAATTGATATCGCCAGTTGCGGAGCAGTCCACATTACAATTACTATTTAAAAGAACATCAAATGTTCAATTTGAAATCTATTGCCTTTTGTGTCCTGAGCGTGTGTTTAGCACTCGAAGATGTCAGAAGACTAGGTGGAGCGATGAAATTAGGAAATTCGTGGATGCTAGTTGGAATTGGTTGGCGCAGGACAGGGGTATTTGGAGATCGCAGGGGGAGGCCTTCGTCCTGCAGTGGACATAAAACAGGCTGCCGCTACTGCTGATGATGATGATGACGTGTGTTCAGCTAAGCCGTCTCTTTTAACCTTACATCCTTCCATGCCTGAACGAAAGCATGACGAACAAAGTTTAAACGCACGAGCGAACGAACACGATTTGCCCATTTCCTATTGTATCGGAGCATTTCGCAGAAAACTTCGGGGAGGCCTCTGCTGTTTTCAGCAGGCGCATAATTATAGCTAACGGCGGCCAATAGCGCTTAACTTCTGTGAACCCGTTGCAGATTTACCATAATGTGGTTGATGAGAGTACGCCACATAGTGATGACTGGGTGAATTCAACATAGTACTTCTTTCTTGTTTTCCTTGAAGAAGGCTATGCGTGCCCCTCGCAGGAATGGAATGGTGAGGGGCACTGGGTTGGTCGAAGATTCAAAACTTGGTTGGAAAGCGGGAACAAGACGAAAACAACCACACTCAAAACAATTGTTCTCTCTCTTTCTCTCACTCTCCCAAAAACAGAAACCAATAAACTAATCTTTACCGCGTTTGTTTGTCATCGTAAATATATAATTTTTTGTTTTTATCTGTTCCATAACTTCCATCCGGCTATGTATTTGAATTATCTTTATTCTGGCAAAATCCTGCATGTACTAAATTTGCGTTTTCTTTGTTCTTCGTCGTATATAAGCATTCATTTCTGGTGCGCACGCTAACCAATCCTTGGCCAAAGTTCCAGTTTGGAGCACGTACCATTACCTGGAAATGTCTACTGGAAATACCGTACAATAAGTATTACGAGTCATCTGATCAACAAAAAAAAAAAGCAGAACGACAAGCAAAAGCGCTTCATCGACACCACCACAGACACGGCCTCTCTCCCTCTTCTCCCCCCTCCCCCCATGGAAAAAACATATACATGCAGCTACCAGGTACACGAACGAAGGCAGAGCGCGTCTAGATTGTCGGGAATGTGTTTGCCGGTAGCGCTGATAACAAAAGCCTTCTCGCGAAAATTCGATCTTGAAGCGAGGAAGTGCGTGGAGGGGTGAAATTTCGTTAAGAGGTCGCCTCACGCCCGAGGGACTCTCTTGGAACGCCGCCAGGACACCTCTGCGCTTCACTTAACTTTTCACTATAGCATGCAAGATGCGTAAAGCGAATGAGCTGTAGAAAGGAGAACTGCGACTAAACGGCGAAAAGATGCAAGGTTCAAAGAGAAAACGCACAGACAACACTTGCCGTTCTGCTCAGTGCTGCAATGTCAGGCGCCCAGTTGCTTTTCTACAGTGTATAATGTAAATAGAGATTTCTCTTGGAGAAACTTCAAACCTTCCGCGAAGGCGCTAAAACCACATGAATAGACGTCCATGATGTGATCTTTGTTTTCTACTCCTAAAGTACGCATTTTATGCGCATGACAAGATTTGCATAAATAAATGAAGTGGTTCCTTTCGCTTAGTCGTCATGTTGCTTATAGCTTACGTCATTAGAGAGCGTGTGCTTACGTCGTTCATAAAAGATTTTTAGCCCTCGTCGAAAGATGTGATGGGTTAGCAACCTAGACAAGAAAGAGCACCAACCAAATATTGTATTTCGCAAGAAGCCCGTAGAATGCTCAATACCTCCGAAATCTTTCGTATGCTTTAGGTTACCTTCGTTGGATGCCCTTTGGGCCATACTTGCTAAAGCCTCAAAGCATTTTGATCGCAGAGCTTCCTTCTTGAACCTATTTAACTGTGTCGATTGCACTCTTGCTCCTTCTTACAATTTTGCTCTGCTACATTCACCTTAACATATTCCTAACCATTTCTTTTATCACAGAACGATATCGGAATAGTGCTCTAGTTTGATGTGTAAATATCATTATTTAAGCGTCATTGCTGATTACCTTTCTAAATCCGTCGAAATCTCCCTTTGTTCGTACTATTCGTACTTTGGCCCTCCCAAGATAATATAGAATGCGCAGGCGTTTTCAGCTATGACTGCCGGGGAGCCCTTTAGCGAGAGGAGTCACATAAGGATGGCGAATGAGTAGGCTGCACAAAAAAAAAAGAGAATGCTTTCTCTTTGGATGAAACAACCTGCCACCGTGATGATGCAGATTGGAAGAGATGCTTGAGCGACAGAAAAGTTCTTTTTCATTTCAAAAAAGAAGCATTGCTTCAGCATTTTTTCTTAACACTACGGCTTGTTTTTTTATGCTCTACAATCTGTCTTCCTCTTTGGTAACTCACTCGCCGCGGCAGCCATGTGACATAAGCGCCGCACTGCGGAGCTGGAGGTCGGGAGTTTCATCCCAGCCGCTACTATCACATTTCGTTAGGGGCTACATGCAAGGACGCCCACGTACTTAAATTTTGGCGCACCTTAAAGAACCACAAGTAGTCTAAATTCATCCGAAGTCCGCCACTGTGCAGTGGCTCAATAAGCAGATCGTATTTCTGGCACCCAAAGCCACACGATGAAACGTATATACGAGAAAATAAGGCGACATTATTAACACCGACAATGCAGCACCGTCCGGCTAGCGTAGGATCTGTTGAAGGCCTTGGAAGTTTGAAAACCTCTTTTGTTGCGTGCTTACATTCCTCCGATTTTAACAGGAAATCACGTCGTTGCATCCCCCCCCCACTTCCCACCTTTCCCGCCCCCACCCCCCCACACACACCTTTCGCCCCTTCGCTCTGTGCCGGATCGGCAGATCATGCTTTCCTTGAACGTGGAATAGCGCTTCGTAGACATATTACACCGCGGCAAAGTATCGGGACAAGGCCAGTTGAAAGTTCTGGAGAAGAAAAACCAGCCTGTCGGGGAGAAGGTAAATATGCAGACGGAAAAAAGAACGAAACTACACTGCACGAGAAAAATTGGCCATTTAAATTTTTCAGTTCAGCGGCCCACTTACCGATAGTTTTTTGCTTCTTATGACATATTTTTTTTTTCTTTTACCGCAACACACTTGCAGAAGCTTGAGCTCTCCAAGATTGCTTCGACAAGGAGAGTGAGCGCTTTCTTCAGCTCCAGCATTCATCTTTCTAACGTGTAGAATGGTCTTTACTGCTCCTTGTGTTATTATGAACTGAAAGGAGATGTTGGTGCTATTATTCACATCGGTTACTTTTTTTCGCAGGGTAATTAAAGAAAGAGCGCAAACGCATGGGGAAGGCCTAGAAAGTTAACAAATCCGTTCTTGCGTGCCTTGACTCATTCGGTTTCAACAGGGCATCGCGTTGTCGTCGCCCTCCTTCCCCCTTTGCCCCCACACCCTTCGCTCCCTTCGTTGTGTGCTGGATCTGCAGATCACGCTTTCCTTGAACGGGATATGCACTGGCGACAGTCAAGACGTAATAACATTTGCAGAGTAAACGGGCACAAAGATACATACACACTACTTTGATGAATACACTAGTCGGCACACTAGTCTGCACACGTCGCGTGACATCGGAATGAATGTGGCTCGTTTGCGAGTGAATGCAAACGAATCTGTTGCGGCGTACTTAAGGTCGGTCCATTCAGCGACCGAAGCAACCAAGTGTTTCTGAGCAATCGTTATCTCGCAGGTGGCAGGACTGGGGTTCTAATCTAATTATTAGTTGCTTCAATAGGGTGCTAAACTATAGGGAAATTGTAGAAAAAGAAGTTACGGGCAAGCGCTGACTCGCAGCCTGCAACGGTACATACATAGACACATCGCGGCGTCACTATGTCTTTTGCCGATTCAGTTTTAGCTGTGGTTGGCACCACAGGAAGATTTCCATCTCTATGTTTCAGGGGAAAAGTTGGAAGGGTAGAATTAGCACTGTGTGCTTATCTTCAAGACACAGGCTTAATTCCCTGGGCTTCGCCGCCGATTTTCTTCATCCGCAAAACTTCGCATATACAAGAGACACCAGGGCTCGTATTTACAAAAATTTCTTACGCTAAAAGCGTTCGTGCGAGTCAACAATGATGTGGGACATATTGTTAGCGAAGGTGATAAGCCAGTGGAAAACAGCACTTATGAGTTAAAAGCTTTGTGAATTCGGCCCCAGATGTTAAAGTGGACATCGCGTTTAAAAAGATGTAAAAAAGCGCTCACTTGATGTTTTCATCACATCGTTCATGCCAAAACGCAGTGACATTTTTTTACATATTTCTGTAATACACTCCTTACGTAATGCCACCGTGCGGGGCCTTTAACGAAAATAAAATGAAGGTTATGTTCTTCACAACCAATTAAAAGCCACGCATTTACAGGTTGTCTTATGTAGTGCGCGGCTATATGCATGCAATTCGCCACCCGCCGTCTCGCTGGCCCAGCAGGCTAGCCATTCTCAAGTGCCTCTCACCGAGCAGTTGCTTGTTTTGAGGGAACACCTCACTTGACCGTGCACGCCGTGATGCTCCCTGTGATGTTCACGTCGTTGTGCTCCTAGCTCTTTTCACTGGGTAGCTCCGACGTTCCTCTAACCTACCACGTGATTAATCCTTCTTTATTTCAAGTAAGCCTTGCACTGTAACGTGAGCTTACGACATTGTTGCTTTGTTTTATATGGGCGAACGAACTTCTTAAGATGAAAGGCAGTCTTCAGCGGAGCTCTCTATGGCGCGTGCTCTCTTTCTTTATAATCGCAACGCCCCAGGTTGCACTGCCCTGATTACATCCTATGAAGAGCGAGCTTTAATGCTTCGTGGGGCCGCAAATATTACAGACAAAAAAGTTCGGGAATGCCAACGCGGCAAGGCCTGCGCACAGCAGCGACTCGTCGTTCGTGAAGAAAAATGTCTAGCCATGAAGAAATTCTGCTTTTTCACGGAGAACGTTATTTTCTGCCAACAAAGAAGTTTTCTGCTCTGAAGCTTCGATTTTCCACAATTTATTAGTATACTTATTTTGGACTGATGGCGTACTCAGCCCATAGTTTAGCCATCTTCGCTCTATGCTGTGAGAAAGATGAGAAACAGACGGGGACAAAGACGTGGTATCCGGAAGAATACCGGCGTTTGTTCGTTTTTTTTTTAAAGAAATGTGGTTCTGCACATTTCTCTTGAATGCGTTTTGTACAAAAGCTTTTCCAACCGTTGCTTCGCCAGCAGCTGCCTTAATTACGGACTGCTGGCTCATAATCCCCCTGAGCATATAGAGTTACGAGTCAAAATAGCTGGTCCTAGATTATTTCTTCTTGTTTAAAATTAGCTCAGCACTGCGTTGCGAGCCCATCGCTTACTCTTTCTCAAGGCTAAATTAAACTTCATACTGAGAACCCTGTGAGAAAAAGTGAATTGTGTTTTTCAGGGGTTTATCATCTTCCACCGGTTTTTAGGCTTCGTCATTGTACACCGATAGTTGCTAAGTTCGCTTTTTTATTGCTTCTCCTCTTTCAATCACCTTTCCCCTTCCCCAGTGCAGGCTTGCTTACTGGGCTCAGCCATGGTTAACCTCCCGGCCTTTCCCTTGTAACTTCTCTCTCTCTTCTCCTAATTAGGCGAAGTCTGTCATCACTTCAATCATATTTCATTGGCATGAGTAACACGTATTTGTCCTCATCCAGGTATAGTTATCAGGCATGACTGTGCCAACAATACTGCCATCGCTTCATTTGCTGTCTATGTCGCATAGTTTTCAGCTTTGTTGCAGCCGGTCAGCCAGACGCCACTGATTGATGTGGCACTTACGGCTTGCCCTTAGTGACCCACTGCAATTCTTCGTATTGCGATAGCAATTATATCTACTTATTATTAGCTCAAATATCTACACGCTCCAGGCAAAAGAAACCCGCGAACTAACCATGACTATGTCATAAAGCCGTACCGTACCAACACAGATACATTTCGATACTCTTTTTTCCCGGATGCAATAGAAATGTGGAACCAATTGCCAAACGCTATTGTTAGTCTAAAAGATGCCACCAACTTTGAAAATGCTGCTGAGGCGTATTTACGGGAGTTTCCAATTTAGCTTTGAAGTGCCAAGTGATATGTGCGACTTGATGTTCATTGTAAGTACTTTGATAGAGGTCAGAAGTGTGCTGAACATCATTCAGGTGAACATCTTATTCACTGTGAATTGAGATGTGTTGAGCTACTTTACGTACATTTGCATTGTACATATTTGATGTATGTAATTGTATTGTCCTCTCTGTTATGACCCTCTATGAGGGTTGACAGTATTAATAAATAATAATAATAATATGGACACTCCAGCCGCATTTCTACCGTCGCCGTCGCCGTCGCCGTGAGGTTCCTATGAGTGAAAGCGTGTGAGGGTTAGCCGGCGAACGTGGTTCAATCTCGCGAGGATTTTTGAATAACGATGGTAATAACCATTGCTCAAGGGTGCTTGAGCCATTCACTGTCTTACTTGACGGATGCATTTAATAACAGAGGTAATGCGAGAATGTTTCTCCATAGCTATCGTCATTATGACCACCGATTAGGACAATAAGTATGTTCGTACCTTTGTTCAAGAATCTGTACCCCCTCTGTGTCGTGTGCTCAACAGCTTCACTGCTCATCCACATTCGCAGAGTGGAAGGCCTCATGACTTTTTAAAATAGTATTTTCTTTTTCTAGACTTCCCTTCTGAACCATTCGAGTGACATGAACGAGTGACAGCTCCGCTTGAAAATATTGTCTTGTGCATTTCGGCGTGTAAACGTTTCCTGTATGGACTCTTAGAAAGTCATTCGACGGGTAGAGCTGTGTTGTATCCTAATCTGATTGTGCCAAGGTAGGAGTACTTTACAGCGGTTCAGGAAGGTGTTTTTCGTTAAGAGCCTCTTTAGTTTAATATTTTTCGAACCACACAGCTGCGGTGAGACAACCAATAGGTTTAGCGTTTCCCGAGTGCACACTGACCTCAGAAAGTGATTCTCCGCTAAACAACGAGACAGAGGCAATGCTGGAAACTCGTGGACATTTGACTGCACATATACTCCTCTTCCACCCACCCTCAGCGTAGGTTTTCTGGTGTTTTGTAAAAAAATGGTGCCTGATCCACGGTGGTCAGGACAGCGAAGCTGTAAACGACAACTAGAACGATTACCGATTGCGATGTAGGGGGAAATTATTCATCGTAGCGACATTCGCATGCACTCTAACTAATTATTAGGCCAAGATGTTTCGACCGCCTGCGACTTGGCTTGCGCTGCTATATTCTGCACCCTGGAAGAGTGGACCATAGAGGAGAGAAATTCGCTGCGCCTGGTACGTACGCTGTTCCTCCGTAGTCATCATTATACGAAGCCTTCCCATTGCACTGTCTCATCACAAGTGAGTTCCTAGGCGGATTCTTCTTTTATGTATGGAGGTGTAGTTACGCCAACCCCTGCTTCGTATGCTACAGTTAAGTTGCCGTCACCATGGCAGCTCGCGCCACAGCAATCTTTACCGGGAAACGTTTGCGGGGAGCGCGAAGTGCTTCGCATTGCATGTAGGCACACAAGAGCGTTATCGCCAATTATGTGGTTCGGATGCGTGTTTTGAGTTTCTCTTTTATTGAAAGTATGCTGTTCTTTACGTTATATGCACGATTCCATAGAATGCATGCACTGTTCCTTTTGCTGAGTGCTTGCACCCTCTCACTTACAGGGGTATCAGCCATTGCATTGGGTGGTATGAGTCAATAATGCTGAATTTTCTGTCTACATTACGCCATGGAGAAAACCCAGGGATCCTACCCATAGACAGCTTCGCTATAAAAAAACAAAGAATGGTGGCAATGGCAGCGCCTGAAGCAAACTTCAAAAGTCTGGCCTTGGAGCCATGGAGAGAGTTTTCGAAAAGTCGATATTCATTTGCCAATCTTTGGACCAGTTACACAAGTCAGCAAAATAATTGTTAAGGACAGCGTGATCAGTAGGAGATTTAATGGTTCGATATAAAACGCAATCATCTGCAAAAAGACGCATTTTAACTCAGGTGTGTACGGGCAAATCATTATTATAAAGCATGAACAAAAGAAGACCCAGTACTGAGCCTTGGGGAACCCGTGATGAAACAGGCATCAAGATTGAGTTAGTAGAGCTGAAACATACATATTGAGAACGATGGGAAACAACGTCCGATATCCAGCCAACCAAAGATCCATTCTTTAGTATAGCGAACAGCTTGTACATAAGTTTAGGGTGCGAGACAGTGTGAAAGGCGTTTGCAAAGTCCATAAATATAGCATCAATCTGAGCACCTATGTGTGAAGAGATGCTGATGTCATGAACGAATTCTGTCAGTTGAGTTACAGTGCTAAGGCCATGTCTAAAACCATGCTGGAAAGTGCCTGACATTTTGTTAGTTTCAAGAAATTCCATAATCTGTTTAAAGAGGATGCGTTCGAGTAATTTACATGAGTGTGCTGTTACGGAGATTGGCCTATATCTATATAACCATTGTACGTTACCCGACTTAAATAATGGCAGAATTGAAGCAAGTTTCTACGATGGAAGAAGGGTGGTGGTTGAGAGAGATTTCCAGACGACAATTATTAGATATCGGCTGCACCAAATGGAGTATCGAACCAGAAAAACAGTTAAAGTACTGCCAGGACATCACAATTCTTCGTGTCTAATTTTAGGATTAAGTACAACCTCAGGAAACAGTGATATATCGTCTATTGTAGGGTATGGTTTGCAATCAAAACTAAGGGTTACAGAGCTATGAGTTGCAAAAACAGAGTGGAAGTTGGTGTTAAAATAAGAATCTATTTGTTAATTATTAAGGTGTCCGAGGAAGACCCAGGTCGTAGGATAGGTTTCCAAATTTTTCGGGGATTAGCCATCATTTTTTTCGGCAAGGTTACCTTGTAGCAAAATTCTTTTGCAGCAGCCATTTTAGAACAGAGTTCCTTTTTTAGTGCTATAGAATTGAATGAGTTTTGTTAAGTCACGGCACTAGTAGCAATAGATACTGCTGTAGTGACGCCACGTGTCTGTCTGGATTCACATGATCGATGTAACATGCTTCAAAACATGCCCTTCCTTCCACATTTAGGTGTGCAAGAGCTGACCTAGTTCTGCACTGCTCTAAATTACTTGTCTCTTCCATTCTTCCATTGCTTCCATCTTGCAAGGCTCTCCCACTATTTTTTAATGGAGATGGGCACAAAAGTCTTGAATCTGTAAGACCATAGAGTATCGAAACCCTAAAATAAATGAAGTAGATGGAGGTAAGGATGGCGCTGCAGTCTATAAATCCGCGTGTAACAACCTGCACTTCGTAATTGTGTAAAACCCGCGGGGAAACAGATACGACGTCGCTGTGACAAGTGTCTCAATTCCCAGCGCTGCCGCCGCCGAAGCAGTGGCGATTACTTTTTCCCGCCCTCGGAGGACAATCTGGCCGCTCCACCCGAACGCTTTCATCCTGCTCCAAATTAATGAACCGAAGATGGCTCTGAGCGTGTTTCTTTTTCGCTGCAGAACTGGAAGAAACGAAGAAAAAAACAGAAAAAAGAAGCTACGCATGAGCCCCAAATGCGATCAGTAGCGTAATATGAGCCTTGAGACACGAATACCTTCGACGATCCCGAAGAAATGAATGGGGATAAAATGAATTGTGCAGTCTTAGCGGCTGTAATGCATGAAAAAAAAAAGATAATAAAAGAAGACATTGTGGCTAAGGTTTGAAGCTGGCCGCGAACGTGAAGGAAAGAAATTAGGACGAGAGAAAAGACATCATGTGAGCCAGCAGCAAATGGTGCAAGAAGCGCAGAATATCATTTATTGCGAGCCCGGGGGAAATGGCTGAGGGTCTCTGTACGCGCAGGCTTTTGAGAACTCGAACTCTTGTGTTTAGTAGTCGGCATGCGTGGTCTTTATCTCTATGAGCAGTTCGGAGATTAGCTGAAAAGCGAAAGTACTCCCCATACCAGCGCGGACCTCAATCTTGAGCGTTTGTAGCAGAGAACTGCACTATTCTGCAAGTTTTCTTCTAATTATGACAGAAACAAGTAATTTTTCTCTAGTTTAGAAACGAAACGCTTCAGCCCAGAGGCTTTCCGCTGTCTCGTAGCAGCCCATAAAATTCTGTTACGAGTTTACACACTGGGTCGTCGTAAATTATTCCAGACCTAATACTAAAGCCTCCCACGTCCCTCCACTCGGGATGTAAATAATGCTAGTAAACTTCTGCGACATTTTCATGTGCCACATGCCTTTAAAGCGGCTGAAGTGCTCCTTGCGTTTCTGCAGCACTGGATGCATAGCTAAAGAGACAAGGCAGTGGACACAGTCATTGCGGCAGCGTTGATGGGAAGGCGCACTTGTTTATAGTAAAATTTTACACAGCGCTACATCGGATTATAATCTATGCTGAGTTGTATTGTGCGAAGAATATTTCGCAGAAAGCACTTTGAGCTTATACTTTCAATTTAAATTCAGTTTAATGCCTCATGGGCTTATTAGGGAGGAAAAACTCCTTTAGTGTAGGAATGATGATGCTAGACTCTCCGCCCATCAACAAAATTACTACGTGTAGAGTGGTCTCCAATGGCCAGACACTTGACGGCAGTTTCGCTAGCTGGTGAAGCTCATAACATCATAACTATGGAATTCAGCGCAAGTTGCTTGAAATAGATTCTGTTAATTCCATTTCTTGCTTCAATTTTCTCTGCCACTCGCACTATCACGTGGCGATGCTACAGCATATTGTGCCGCTTCTCACCGAGCGCCTCCGTAACTAGTGCTTGTGCATTCCTCACCTGAACGATTATCAGTACCGCGTCTAACATCGGTGGTTGCGACCAACTTCCACAGTAGGTCTTTGTGCGTGGCCTTTCTTCGATGTGTGAATGTGAGTCTATAACTTTTAGGCTGTGCTGGATATATCCGGTGCAGGCTCGCACCGTCCATCGTCTTTAGACAATGGGCTGCTTACGTAGAGAGAGTAATGATGGGGCCTACCTTTTGGGGACGTCATCTAGGCACGCATCTGCGATAGCGCTGCTGCTATAGCCTTTAAAACCAACTGAACCGGGAGGCCTCCTCTAAGTGCCTGAAGGGAACTGACAGGTGCGTTTGCGTGGTGTTGCCTTATGTGGCATGCATGCGTGAATAAGCAGCTGAATGGGTAAATACGCGTTTCTGCCTGTACGTTTGAGAGAGAGTGAGAGAGATTTAAACATTTGTATTCTATACTTTTCGCATAGGATGACGTCCTGTCATGCAGTGTCCCCTACCCCCCTCCTCCTAAAGGAATTAAGCTTGTCCAGTTATCCCATTCAAATGCATGTAAAAGGCAGAAAGAATGTAATATGTTGCATTTATTAGAATAAACGGGTTTATACAAATTTAGTAAAACTGAACTTGTATTTATAGCATTGCGGCTTTTGTGATAATTTTCTCGGCATTCTAAGGTAACAATAAATTGATGCACGAAGTTTACAAATCGATAATTTTGTAGCGATGAAAGATGTCGTAGTTGTATTGTTGAAAGCAGACAAAAGGCATACATTAAGTTTACGGCTGCCGTCTTAAGCCTTACGAGTGTTTCGCAAAAGCGCTACTGTGAAATCTGTACTACGCTGGAAAGCGATGTATACTACATCAATTTTTTGCTGATTTAAAGGTCTCAATTGGTACATTAAATATAAGTGTGACGTCATTTGCATTGCTCAGTTACATTGTGGCAAACTTCATTCTTCATGTTTCTTTAATTAGAAAATATTCAATATCCTTGCAAAAAAATTGACGGCGTAGAAATAAAAATATACTCACTACAATTCGTAATCTTTAACTTTCCCTTGCTGATAACACGAACATGATCAAAATTGGTGTTGTTGACGGTGAGAAACCTATGTCTCCATGCCCCTGCCCATGCTTCTTTTCTTTTTTAATATGAAATTAAGAGAGAGGTTGGCACCATTATTCAAGCTGGCTGCTATATTTCGCTTGACGAAAAAACGAGAAGCACAATGAAACCTCTAGGGGGCGAATAACACCATGGCCAATCCAATCTATTCAGGAGAGCAACGTTTTACTTTGCGCTTTCTCTTAAGAGGTTGATTGCAAAGTGTGTATAGAGTCCACTATTTGTTGGATTTTACACATAGCAGTATGTGTACAAAATGCACGTTTGCAGACTGTGTGACAGCAGCGACAAACGTAATTTCTTGTTTTAGTTGTAACATGAAAACCAACCTGACAGCGAGTCCACGTCGATTGTGGTAAAAAAAGGAAAGGCAATTAGGCTACCACGTCCCCATCGCAAGAGTTGGCTACGCGCAATTCGCGAAAGTTCTCATCTCCTGCGTTCGCTGCGACCAGGGAGAGTGAAGCATATTTATGCTGCGTTCTCTCGCAAGAGGTATCCCATCGAGCAAACTTAACTATCTTTATTTGCACTAAAACTCTTCGGCGTTGGAATCAGCTGTTCAGAAGTGCGTTAAGGACATTTAAATGCCTTTTTTTTATGGGCAGCCTCTATATCATACGGGGTACCGAAGTACCCCCATTCAGAGTGTGTGTAAGGAAATTGGAGGTACTACATAGCACTGCTTGCCTTTCTTCGCCATGCCCAAACTTTTCTTGCATTTCACGGATAGTGTTGCAATAAAGGCTACAGTCGTTTTTTACCTAATGAAGGCTTGTAATGATTCTCAAGCACTACATAATAAAATGAGCGCACGAGCGGCCTGCTCACGCCTATAAGGACACCACTATCGGTACTGGCCCATTTGGTGCGTCATACGAGTTTATGGAAAAGCGGTCCTGTTATGCGCCAGCGCGACAACACAATTGGAACCAAGAAGTACTAGAATCCGCGAGCTCCATTTTACGCGCTGCGTAAGGTAGGCCAACAAATCTACAAATAGTCGGATGATTAAAAGAATATTTGGTCTCAATTAGCGATAACAATGACTCATTACATTCATGTCTGGGTAAATTATAGCGAAGTGCTTCCTTTTGGTTCCTGTGCTTCCTGCTCGTTACCTGTTAGCATCGGCTTTGCGTGCTTTTTATATATCTCGTTGCGTAGATTTGTTTCTCAGCTTATAATGAGTAGGCCACTCACGCTACTGTCTTACCCAATGAGTCTGGAAACAGGCATTTATTGCTGAGCCTGAAATCAGGAAAATAAAAGAAAGAAAAGTTGACAGTCACTTTAGCCTACGCTAAATAGGATGAAGGTGAAAGCCCGGGCGCTCACGAGAGATTGTTCAGTTACTTCACAATGTCATTCGAATGCATTGTAGTTCGTATTACTTGTTTTGTCCCATCAGAGATCATGATTTCGAGTGTTTTGGGAACTATATCTTAAATAACCATGCCTTAATTAACACAAAGGTCATGGTTTCGAATGCCAACAATGGTCCTGAGTTGGACTTGTAATATTGGTACCGTCAATTTTGGTGCCACTAAAGGTCGTGGGTTCGAGTATGTTAATGAACTTTACCTTAACACCAAAGGCCATGGGATCGACTCCCGCCAATGATATTGCGCTCGTCCATCACTGGTTGTTCCATCATTTTTGGTGCCATTAAAGTTTGGTCCCACCAAAAGTTGATGGTTGGACTCCCACCAGAGGTCAGTGGTTCGAGTGCCTTAGTTCGAGTGCCTCCCACCAATGGTCCTCGATTCGACCATCAATGGTGGCTCCATCAATGTTGGTGCCTGTGAATTTTGGTCTTACCGGAGTTCGAGGGCTTGACTCCCACTAAAGGTCGTGGATGCGAGTGCCTTAATTAACTTTACCTTAATTAACGCAAGGGGCGTTGGTTCGACTTCCAGCAATGGCCGTGAGTGCCACCGTCCAATTATGATGCCATAACGCTGGACTCGCAAATTTTTCTCTCACGCCTAACAACAGATTTTGCGATGCATGAGGCACCTAAGGGAAGGGTTTCGCCTTAAAAGAAGCATTTGTTGTTGCATAGAAAAAAGAACTAAACAAGAAGTTTTTAAGCAGGAAAGCGCCTTTTGCAACGACACGCAGTAAACCAAGTTCGGGTTACCCGGCAAGTCCTTCAGTGAGCGCCACATTGATCCGAGCAGCTCATCGCAAGTTTGGAATTTTAATTAACTTCGCCTGTCGCTGCACGCTGTCGAACTTTCATCGTACTGTAAGTGCGTGCAGGGCGCTCTCGTCAATGTCATGCAACACCGTGCTTCTCGTTGCCCAGCCTAAATGTTGGAAGCGCTCGTGCATGGTGGATATGCCCGACAACAGCTGCACCGGTATCCCGCACTTTGTAATAGTGGATCGCCTGGTAACGCTTGATTGTGGATGAAATTAGCGTTTGGGGGTTCTCAGCGCAATCTACAATATGTGCTCTCGTAATAGACAATAGAGGCAAGGAAGTAAACTAAGTGAGCGCTGTGGCATTGTGATGTTATGGTTTTCGACTGATAACAAAGATACATCAGCGATAAAAAGTTAAAATCAGAAAAAGAATATCGTACCTGTGTTAGTGATATTGTCGAAAGCTTTCGTGAAGCGATCTATATTTTTGTTGTCGTTTATAACGTTGCTACTTCGGCTTTTTTTTTTCGTGGATGTTCCTTAAACTCTTCGCGCCTGCGCGTAGAGCTATAGACGTATTTTAAGTTTCAATGAAAGAGTGACACAGCTAAGACTGGAGCAGTCGTGTCGTTTTTCTTTCTGTAATCTGAATTCGTGCTCATAGCGGGAACAGAAGTAGAGGAGGTTTTCGATACGCTCCTTGACATGCTGAAAACTTACTCCTACAAGGAAAGACAATTTCGATATAAACCACGTAAGCCCAAAGCCCCACAGTGAGCCTGCACGCGATCACGGCGGGAAAGGCAATAGTGGCTGCTGCAACTTCAACGAAAAATTAGGCTGTGTATACGAAGTTACACAATGTCACTTTTTCGCTGACTTCATAGCTCCGACTTTAAAAGTGTGAGGCGACTTTGCTACCATATTATTGTCTTTCTCTGCCCACATTTAGAGACATGTAGGGTAGGCTGATAATCAGACGACTCGGAGAAATCTATATAGCAGCACTGATTACGGTTGAAACCTCAGATTCAATTCCAATATCGCCATGCCTATTTCACAGTGCTTGTGAAGCGTTCAAGCGCAACTACAATTGCACGTTCTTCCGTAACCCTATCGTTGTAAATATGACCATGCAATTTTTTTCAACACACAGCTGAACGTATACCGGACAACGGGACCTTGCCGCGCTTTCAACTGTACGGCGATGAGCGACGCTCCAGACCTGGGGCCTGCGGAGGCGCAGCACCGTTGAAGCCGCCGACGGGCTATGACCTTCGCTACGCTCATTCTCGGAAGACCCCGACGCAACGGCCACTGGCATATTCATATCGGGCGTATCGACCAAAGCATAAGCCAGTAAGTTGCAGATTCATGCGTTGCTCACCATGAACCTCTCTTCTCTCCTTCCACCCTAGCTCCTTCCCTATACTATTAACCGTAGCCCTTTATACAAGGGCATAAAAATGAATAGAGGCTGTAAACTCTGACAAGTACGTGAAATATTCGAATCAAATAGAATGTTCTGGTTTTAGCTGCCAAAACCCCGATGTTCTTTTCAGGCACACCGTAGTGGGGAACTCGATCCAGGATAATTTTGACTGCCAGGGATCTTTATCTTGTCCCTATTACATGGAACACGGGCGTTATTTGCATTTCGCCTCCATCGAAATGCGGCCACCGCGACCACGATTGCACCGCTCTACCTCGTGCTTATCAGCGCAGCCTCATAGCCGCTAAGCCACCACGGCGGATGAAAATATATGATGCCTACCCTCAATGTGCAACAAAAGTAAAACAAAATGTCCCACTAGTGCTTAACGTTATGTTCGCGTACCTGAGTGCTTCCATGCAAGCCCCCCAAGCGGAGCGAGTTCTTTATGCATTCAGTAGGAAGTGCCTATTAGGTAATTAGACACCCTTTGCACGAACCGCGCAAAGCAAAATGCAGAAAACCTTCCTTTCGGGTTCCTTTCAAAAGACACTTCGGGAAGTTTTTCAGCACGTTTCATGTCCTGAATGCACGCGTATGGAAGGACTAAAACGGGTCGTAAATGAAGCCCGCAGTGACTGGAGGTCCCAGAACAAAAATAACATCGTTTTGAGGAATGAGCAAATAAATAAGGTGCAATTATTAAATTATGACAAAAAGGAAAACGAAAATCTGGGAGCATGCGCAGGAGAACCTGCAGAAACTAAGTCTAAACATTAGAGCGGCGCCATTCCATCATTTTGCCGTACTTCCATTTTCTGTCCGATACTTGTCTCTGAAACACGGAACAGCCGTGACACTTCCGCCGGCAAACTCATAGATGAAGTTTCCGCTGGCAGGAATACAAAATTCCTTCGCTTTTTTTTCTTGCTTTTCATTTTGCTCTGTATGTTCCATGCCTCGACTCCTCCCGATCGCCATGCGCTGTTGGCTGCAGACGTTCTCCTAATTAACGCTTATATAATTGACAGAGAGAACATATAATGATAGCATTACGGCTAATAAGATATAGGAGGGCGATGAGTCCATACAATTTACCCAGCTAACACGTAGCTCTTAGAGAAGACCGCACTTGAGCCCCAGGGACACGCACATATCGTGGAGTCGGGGGTTCATTTTGAACTAATTGCGGCGATAGAAGCAAGGAATGACGAAATAATTAGTAGTTCATGAACGAGTTTATTGTACATGTGTTATTTCTTGAATCTCTCATAGGAAAAACATGCTTTACACTCTTTATTCCCGAATATCACGAAAATAGGAAGGACACTCGGCGTAGAGCGATCGATCCTAAAGTGCAGTTTCACTCATGGCGCCACATATGATATATATGTCAAGGAGTCATAAGTCATGTTCAAACTGAACAGCGCTTTGCTCTTCGTCTTCAGATATGAGATAGTGTTTCCCTGCTTGCTTGCTATTTACTGTATTCGCTAGGCGCATACGAATACGCTCCTTGTAAAGTACCTATACCAGCGGTCTTCTGGAGTTAATTTGAAAGAAGAATAACCAGAAGGATAATGGGCCTGTTTCTTAGGCAGGCAACTAATGTTCTTGGCCCTGCCCTATGACAATTCCGCAATATCTTAATATAGCTGAGAAACTCTTTTCCTGCGTTTAGCGCTATTGGCACAGCACGGGCCTGTACAAGCCTTCGCTTCAGGAAGAACACAATCAGAAGCCCTCCAATCAATGGCCTAAAATAAACAGGCAGACTGTTTTTAAACAGCCTTCAGGCAATGTACTTTTATTTCGACGTACGAAAGGAGCGTGTATGGTTGATCTTGCATTAATAAATTCGGATCTTGCGTCTATCACAAAAATTCAAAATGACGTGGGCCTATGCGCAAACACGCCTGGTAATACCAAACTGAGCATAGCTATTCATGCAGTCACGACACGTAAGTTTTAATATCTACCGTTGAGGCTGACATGCGCTGGGGATAACAGAAGCCCAAGTGTGTACGATTCAATTTCTCGTAGATCCTTGATGGCAAAAAATATTTGCTTAGACTGGTTTTCAAAGTGGAAATGATAAAGCGCGCCATAGATATGATCAAGTTGAGAAGAACCATACATAATTAGGCCGGCTAGCAGTTGGTATCTGTATTATATAGGCTGTTGTATATATATATATAGGGCCTACATTGCAAAGTTGAATAAGCTTATTTTGCAAAAATGGCTTGTTGGTCCTTCCAGTAGCGAATCAATGAGGATGCATGAATATGTTTTGTCTGGTTATGGAAGTCCCTCTAAACGCTATGGTAGCGTTCCGTCTAGCATGTGCAGTGGACGCATAGTGGCGCTGGCGCAGATAGAAGGGTATTCGAGCCTCCTAGACGGACTTCCGTTCTGTCAGGTGTTGTGCGCGTTATGCCCACTTCTGCGCAAGGGTCGAATTTTTTTAGCGGCATGTAAGCACTGTCGGCGCATGTGCATTTGACCACTCCGTTTCTGTAGAGTGCTCACAGTATGACGCAAGGGCAATTTCGAAACTATGGCGTTGTTTCATTTCCGCGGTTGAGTTGCATCTGTAGCGGAAGCCTAGTTGAGACTGCAACATGTTTACTTGGGACTAGTCCATGCTTAGAAACCGGTTACAGAGACAATTCCATATGGCACTATTATGTACTGAAGTGTAAAATGTGTTCGTTGTAGATTTTTGTTCGTGCTTCAATAATTTAGCGCACTATATATAGCACTGCAGAGTGACATGTATATATGGTCCATTGAAACCGTGGCATTTGCAGGTATCATCTAGCAAGTCCTTTATGATGGCAATCTTTCGACCCTTTCATTATGCAAAACCATTGCCTTCCATGGGAATGAGCTAGCGCAGGTCATAATTCCAACCCAAGGAGATTCTAAAATAAATTTTTTCATCGCCCCTGATTGACTACTCAAAAATAGAAAGAGTCAAGGTTTATTTCGTTTAAGTTGTCAACTTCATCCGCTTCACTACCACGAAGTTATTTAACCGCCATGGTCGCTCAGTGGCTACGTCGTTCTCCTGATAAGCACGTGTTCATGGGTTCCGAAGCTCTCCCCTACACTGTGAGCAAAATTTAGCCGAGATTGGGGTATGGGACACTCATGCGCTTTGAAAACTGCCCTTGTTCTAAAGTATTACCCTGGCATGGTGCAGCAAAATGCACTACACTACATCGTTTTACTACCACCTCTAAGAAGCGTAGTAACAGGATGTCATTAACCGACTTATCGACGTGCCCAGTTTTAGGCCCCGTGAATAGAAAAAAATCATAGGGGGTTTAAAACCACTTGATCTAATAACCTTCCTCAAGATCACGTGATTAAACACTACCGTTATACTCCGCAAAGCCCTCACGACCTCCGTCCCTTCCAGTTAAACCTGTGCTCGGCGACAGGCGCAGCCTCGCTATCGGGAAACGTGCCGTAGTGGCGCATCGACCACCAGGGCATGTCGAAGGGGAGCACGTACGGCAGCGCCGATCCCGTAAGTGCTTGCTTGGGCTTGCAACTGAACAATTTAAGGTTGTCAGTAGGGTGAGCAGCGAACACTGTTTACGGAGCATGATCGTATTTGTTTGTTTGTGAAAGTATTCAAGCAGTAGGCCTGTTTCAAATCCACCGCAGATCCAGCGGCCGTATCAAGCCAGCCGTCGCGACGCTTTGTCGTCTTTGTTTCCCACGCTACGAGTCAATATGATTCCACTGATTCAAGATGAGGCCACATATTCTCGAAAGAACGACACTTGGCGCCATAATCGGTGAGCTGTCCAGAATAACTTTCACGAATACCCGCAAAACCTTCGTGCAGGGAATAAAAGATAGTGCGGCTATCTTCCCAAACAATCTTCACACGGATGAAATGGTAGACCCGTTTTAGCATGCAAAAATCCGGACAGCAGGGGAGTGAATTTTTAACCCGACTGGTACATAGTATGAAAAAAAAAACACCACCGGTAATGCAATGCGGGACAAGCGGTTTACTCCTATTTCGCGTTATTCTTGTTTACAGTGATAGAGCAGTCTCTTATAGCCGCATTTTAGGGTGTTAAACACAGTCAATGAATGAGTGTACGCAAATAATTCTTCCGACTGAAAGCAAGAATGTGCTCGTGTTAGCCTTGCTTGTACTGCATATAATGAGCACGTGCATTTTACGCGCCGCTTCAACTTGTGCAAAGCTAGCTGAATGCTCAGGGTGCTTGGCTTTCAGCCCCTATGTGACAGGTCTATTGAACGGACAGGTGGGAGGAAGGGCGTGGTCAACTCCTATCACGGTGCAAGCCTGATGGTGGATCGCTCAACGCGCTCAGGTGTAATTTAAACACAATAGCATCGCACGCTAAGTGCCATAATTATTTTGCCTAGAGTTGTCCTGGCATGTTAAGTACGAAGAAATGCGGAAATAAATGTGGGACAAGCGCCTTTCCTCGTAAATACTTTGCGTCATTGCATAGTCCGGCCATCCCAGCGTGGCAGCTTGATGCTCTTCCACTTACGCCATTGCCTGTCGTGGGGTCTTGGATACTTATATAAAGGATTTGAAAAACCTTTCTGACCAAAAGAAAATGTATACAACGACCCTTGCGAAATGTTTGAAGCATAGTTGCATCAACAATAAATGTAAACTTTGCTTTTAGAAACTCCTTCCTATTGTAACATTCGAATGCCGAAAGTCTGACCATCCAACAATTTATCCAGTGCGAGTTTGTTTATGAAGAAAGCCCACTGGCACATAGCTGCACGAAATATTGCTGTATTTATAACGATATACTCTTGGGCCCGATACAATGTACAGAAGGTGAGAGAAAAAAATGCGAGCGCACGATCAACGGTTTTGAAAACGACAGGCAACAATAAATGGTAGAAGAGACAGTAAACAACATAGAACGAAAAAAAAGGAATATACCTGACGTGCGCCGTTCTTTTAGGAAGTTAGTCCTCTCCTCTGGATAAGAAATGATGAAACGATTATGCAATTTCTCGCGTCCAACCAAGCAATCCTTTTTCGCACCCTCATGAGCTCACTGTACATGCAATAGCCAAGAGCCCTGCCACGACCAGAGCCGCCAAATCCGAGATATGGAGATACGCACTCCTAGTATACGGAATTTTCGCTCAAGATATGAGCTGCTGTTCCTGCAACTAAAATGTTTTGTAGTGAAATTCTGCCACTGGTTATTCAATAACACAATAATCTAGCTTTATTTTCACATTGTAATTTTTTTTCCTTTATGTTACTTAAACATTGTCCTGTCATGTTTGATACTTCATATATATTTCTTTTCTGAACATTGTTGATTTTGAATTTTGCTCTATTGTTAAGGCCACTCCACTCTGTAAACCTCTACCTTAATGTTGAGAAAATAGAAACACCATCAGTGGATATTTTGTCTCCAGACATGGGTAGGCACTGTCGCTGGTAACACTTCGTTGAGCGCAACAGCTCGGTACTTGTTTGCTTGTCGTTGCCTTTATCCCGATTCAAATCGGCCATCGGCTTAAGTTTTGTCTCTGTGCATCCCAGGGCGGAGAATCAGCAGCGCTACAGCGCTAGCTACACAGAGCTTGATGAAGAACAATAATAGAAGAAGCGGACTACCAGAGATGGCTGCAACGCGCAAAGGACGAGGACAGAAAAAAAGGACATGGCACAGGAGCTGTAACATACCTTCAGACAAGAAAGATGTGAGTCATCTGCTCAAAAACACATGCGATTACATTGTTAAAACTAGAAGGCATACGGTATTTTTGGCTCACGTTCCATTACTTTTTGTTGTCTTTTTTGTTTCTTTCATTAACCACTACCTTCTCTTATTCCAATTGCCATAAGGGCGTTAAAGAAATAAAAAAATAAACGCACAATTTTCGTTGCTGGTAGAGTAGAGAATGGCTTGAGAGCCATGGAAGATACCGCGGGTATAATGTACCGATTCAATTCCAATTGTGTTCCGTTACTCGCTTAGCTAGTTGTCCAAACAGTGATCCAGCGCAGTTTTCACCGGCATTGTCCAGCCGTAAGCGGTTGCTGATAAAGAGAGACCAGGTTTGAGCGAAAGGGATCATTACATTAACCGGCTCCTGCTCATGTAACATCTGTGACTTCGCGAAAAATTTCTTACACAGTGGGTTACGCACAAGAGAAGCTTTCGGTACACGTACCCAGAAAACACAACGTGCGCAGCATTATACGAAACATCTGGGCCTAAATGGGGCATCCCGCTGGTGACAGTCGTAACTCGCCTTCTGAGCAACTTCGCAAGCCGGCTCACGATCTGAGGCAATTATTCAAGGGACGTCAGCACAGGCTGAGCATCCAGTGTCTAGAGACTACTCGGAACACTACCAAATAAGAGGAGAAGTGAGAGTTAGAAGTGTATGGAAGCAAATATTCATTCGTTTAGGTAATTATTATGCACAATAATTGAAAAATAGCGGACAGTAGCATAGGTCATGAGGAGTTGTCGGTTGACGTAACAAACGGAGATGCAGAATCTCGTTTCCTGCTACCATCATAGACGGGGAAATCATGGAAATCATTTGCGTGAGCATGTGTTTGAGATGTGTTTAGAAAAATTCATAATGTTAGAGATGACATGCTGCCTTGAAGGTTTGATTAGTCAAATAATTGTTCATTCCTCATATAAACGTATCACACTACCATATTAGAGTTAACGTTCTGTATGTCGTTAGACACAGTGCAGAGGTGAAGACCTAATGAAGCGCGAGCGCTGCCCTAATCTGTAAAACCAATGCAGTCGCGCGTCCACCTTTCCTGTTCCAACTAACATTGCCAGCTACTTTCGCGAAAGGGGATACGGAGAATGCACGGAAATTATGCCACCATGTACTAACCCATCATGGCGTATGGCGAGTGCGTAGTTAAATAAACGAGAATGTCCGTCCAGAGTGGTGCTACGCCATCTCGTCGTTGCAAATAGTCTGGTCAAATATGAAACTTCACGGTGGGACGCTGGCCACCTTGCAGTATCCGCATGAAGCAGGCGCGATGCGACGACACTTGCGCAAACTGCGGAGGTAACGCATTGCCCATTCCAACGTCCTCTGAGCACACAAGACGTGCTGCTTCAGTAACAGAGGGAGCTACAAGGTGCATTAATCCCTCGCCCTAGAGCACGGTGCCTTAATTTCGCCACCGTTAGCGAATGCAGCCTTAATCGCCGCTCAGTTCCTGCGCATAAGAAGGCACGTAGCTCGGCAGGTGGTGCGATGGCGAGGTGAGGCATTTTTCTAAATAGTCTATGAAATGAAAAAGCTGTTCATTATGGGTGCACACTCGTGAATTGCGAGAGTGAAGGCTCTGGGGCACTGCCTCAGCGCGCAAAGGCAATCAACATGCGAACACAGCGGAGGTGCTGCTTGTTGTTTCGCTATCAGCCGATTTTGCTCGAACCAGCGGCGACCGTTCAACGACAAAGGCCTTTGCAGACTGCAGCTGATATTCTCTGTTTTGTGATGTATATACTCCGTTCCATACATACCAGTCAACGCTGTGGACTTCTTGATGTGGCTTCGTTGGCACTTGGATCTATAGTTGAAAGTGTTTTACGGCAATTGCGCGCAACTGCCTTTTTAAAATAGGCTTAGTATTGAATGAAACAAGTTTTAATCCTTGGAAACAAACACAGTGTGGTAAACGACTGCTAATACGTTGTTTTAGATCATTTTTTTTAATTTTTGTCGTTCTTTTCGGGTTTTTATTTACAACCCATGGCGAGGAGCCTCCCGTGCACGCCTGCGCGACTGAACGTTGTTGGCGCGCAGCGAAGCATAGACGGAACGCGCGAAGTTAAAACTTTTCTTGGCCGAACTCCTTGCGTGGCTTCCACAGCGTTGACTGCTATGTGTGGAATAGAGTATAGGTGCAAGCTGATTTCTATTGGCTTCTGCCACCACTCGCAATTCACCGCCATTCCAACAACGGAAGATAAATTACTTGCAAATTGCCTTAACTTCTGTTCAAGCAAAAAAAAAAAAACAATTGTTGCATTTGAACACAGTCGGTCACAGAAGAAAGAAAGCGTGACGATTTTCCACTTTAAGAGAGAATGCATGCTAACCGAAATCTGTGCTCAACCAAGATAGGCTTCACTCCAACCACTCCTACTCGCGCATTTCGCTTGTGCACTTGATGACGATTTGGAATTTTAGTGGCGCAGCAGCCGTTTGTAAAGCCGCCAGAATGGCTAACTGCTTAAAAAAGTGCGGCGCTACCCTTCAGCTGGAACTTGTGAGACATACAAAGTGAAATACGTTAGCTCTAAAAACGACCATTCTGCAAGGAGGGGCACCGCAGTTGTAGCCTCAATTGATTCGCTTTCAGCGCGTAGTACGGTTAAGTCCTATGGAAAAGGCACTGCAGCGTAAAATGTTGTCCCGCCATTACAAAACGCTTTTCTGGAAAAGATGAATTGCGGGTCTTCACCAAAGCGAAATATATTCCGGATTTAATTTTTTTGGTGCGCTGAAATCCACGCTGTGAATGTTGTTGGCCAGCGAAGCGGGGGTGTCACCTGATCAGATAGACCACTGTGACGTAGCCTTGAACTATTGAGCAATGCACTGCGTGGAATACTCTGCGTGGCTTGCTTTGGGCAGGAACCGCTCCGTCCTGCCTAGCCTGAGCACGACGCCGTGTTTCATATTGACGCTGCGGTTTCTGTCACCACTTATCATGGTCACGCAGCTCATCGGGAGCCCTAAATATTCTTGGCCTTCCCATAGCGCTATCACAACACAAATAAAATCGTTGCTAGGTGAGTTCTTCTTTTACCGTGAAGCTGTTAGCCTCTCAGGGGTCGGAATTTTTGGCGTCCGCCTACGTTGGCAAAAATGTGCACCAATCCCGGCTGCAGTGCAGTGCACTCCAGGAGCAGTAGCTCGTGCCCGCGTAAGGCAAAGGCTCTCGACATTCAGCAAAGTGAAAAGAAGAAAGCACACATTTCACGATCCAAAGCCCCCCATGGGATATGATGGAGGGAGTTTTGGGGGCTTGCGGATCGATATAAGTACACAATGGTTTTTACAGTCCTCCCCCAATGCAGTGCGCCAAAAACGGGTGTCGAGCCCGCGACTTCGTCCTCTGTAGCAGAACGCCGTCGCCATTGAGCTATTGCAGCGGGTAGGATCAGATTCTTCTAAAGCATAGTCACTGATATCACAGATAGGTTTACCATGGAATCCAGTAGATGTAGGGATTGAAAAAATGGACGTTGCACATTAGACACGGGAATCAAATTGCTCGTATGGTGCATGAGACACGAAACAGAAATCTTTTGCAGAAGGATCCCAATGACTCGACCTGCAAAGCCTGGACCGCAGCAGTGTAGTGCTGGCTGACTGGCTCCAAGACATTTGCTTAGCAAAGCGAAAAACTTACGATGGGAAAATAGATAGAAAAACAATAAGAAAGATGGAAAGCCCAATTACTGAAGTTTATAAATATTTGCGTACCTCAAACACTAATACATTGCAATACTTTTCGTCATGATTTAATTGCCGTTATAATTTATAGGCCTCCCTCCGGAAAGATCAGCAGCTTCTTGTCGTATATAGGGGATACACTTCAGTGCATTGCTAACACTAACAACTCGCTTGTTGTACTCGGTGATTTTAACATTAACATGAAATCAGGTAGTGTGGCGTCTAGAGACCTATCTGATATTTTCTCGAGATATAATTGTGAGAATGTAATTACAGCGCCGACAAGGATAACTGAATATAATGAAACTAGTATTGACTTGTGCCTCCCTCCGGAAAGATCAGCAACTTTCTGTCGTATATAGGGGATACACTTCAGTGCATTGCTAACACTAACAACTCGCTTGCTGTAATCGGTGATTTTAACATTAACATGAAATCAGGTAGTGTGGCGTCTAGAGACCTATGTGATATTTTCTCAAGTTATAATTGTGAGAATGTAATTATGGCGCCGACAAGAATAACTGAATATATTGAAACTAGTATTGACTTGTGTTTCACGAGTTGTCTATGCTGTGATGTTATTTCTGGTGTACCAGCATCTGATATCAGTGACCATCTTCCATTTTTTGTTATCCTGCCTATTCATAAACATTAGTTAAATAATTCAACACAACATTCTTGTTACAGAAAATATAATGAGAAAACATTAAACCATTTTTACGAATTAGCCCTTCAGTTGGACTGGTCTGAAATATACAAAAAAAAACCCAGCCTTTGTTACGATATATTACTAAAAAGATTATAGCGGTATACGAAATTGCTTTCCCACTGACTCGTCGTACGAAACACAAGAGGTCGAGAAAGCCCTGGATAAATATAGAACTATACAATAGAATTGTTCATAATAACAAACTTTCCGCCAAGTTTTTCCAAAGTAGAGATTTAAACTTACTTCATACTTTTAAAATAAGAGAAATAAACTAAGTTCTGACTTGAATAATGCTAAGCAAGAATATTATACCAAGATGTTTTTTGAGAAACGTACTCCGGAGCAACTATGAAAAGTTTTATTAAATTGGGTTCGAAAACTAATCCATTAATACCAAACAAGATCAAGATCGATGGAACGTGTTATAGCGGTGCCTCTTTGTCAAATAAATTTAATAATTACTTTCTAACTGTTTGAGAAAATAAAAATGTTGCCTCTACCGGTCCAGATCCTACTCACTATTTGCTTAATTGTTCGGCAAGTTCACTCTATCTCGAGCCGACGACGCCATAGGACGTAGAGAAGTATGTATCACAACTGAGAATTCTTTTTCTACTGGAACTGACGATATTAAAGCGGAAGCAGTGAAAACTAGAACTAATGTAGTTGCACCCGTCCTGGTGCACATATGTAACCTAATGTAAGAAAAATGAATATTTCCGCCACAGTTAAAAACGGCAAGGGTGTACGTCATTCACAAAGGCGGGAGTCATGATGATCTGAATAAATACCGCCCAATCTCGGTTTTATCTGTTTTCTTAAAAATTGCAGGAAACGTTATCAAGAGCTCATTAACACAATACCTCACTAATACATCAGCATTAATAATTGATAAGTATGGTTTCCAGAAAGGAAAATGCACTTAAATTGCACTTATCAAAATAAAAGACAAAGTTATTAGTAATATTGACACTAAGTGTATTACACTTGGGATATTCCTAGACATCAAAAACGTGTTCGATTCTATTAAACTTGAAATATTACGAAAATTGCCGTTTTATGGAATCAGAGGTATTGCTCTGGAGCTTATTAATAGCCATTTATGGTCAAGAATACAGTGCACAGTTATAAACGGCGTTCCATCTGCTTTTGGCACAATATGTACAGGGGTTCCACAGGGCTCCATTTTAGGGCCGTTACTTTTCCTATTTTCTTTTATTGATATTATCAATGTACCTAGTTCAGCTGATATGGTTATGTATGCAGAGGACCCAAACATATTTTTCTCTGGTAATGACTTCTTGAACACCATAGCAAATGCAAACAAATATTTGCCTGAACTATCATTATGAGTAAATGCCAATAAACTTCAGCTAAAATGTAAAGAAAGCGAAATTGATAGTGTTTAAACCTAAATATAAAATTCTAGCCTTCGAGCCTGTCCTCAGTTTCAGAGGGGAAAGCATTGAACGTGTGAGGTCTGCACGTTTTCTTGGTGTGGTCTTCAATGATCAGCTAACCTGGACTGAGCATAATAATTACTTGTGTTCCAAAATATCATGCTCTGTTGGACTAACGCATAAATTAAGGCTTCTTCTACCAACCTGGTTAAAAAAACAACTTTAATTACCCTTATCCAGTCACTTCTTCATTACTGCTTATTTGTAATCCCCGCAGGGGCGTCTGCATAAGTAGACGTTTGGTGATTTGCGACACCACGTACCCGAGCACACGAGGGTTGGACCCTCCCGCGTGTAGCCGTGCGCGGCTTAGCCGTGTCTGGGGAAAAGGGGATTCTGGGGGTTGAGCCGATGCTGGGTGTTTGGACCTTTAAGGCCCCCCGGCGGAGGCAACACACCCCTTTGGCCTCTGCTTCACATAGACGGCACCCCCGGACTGACCCACCCGGGGGAAATCGGCAGTCGCCTTTTCCTGTCTCATCCTCTCGAATCTTCGTCTTTTTCTCTTACTTTTGACCTTTCCTGTCTTCTCCTCTCTTCCATTTACTTCATTCTCCTCGGCGGCAAGGGTTAACCTTGTGTGGGATAGGCAACCTTGGTTATAACAGATTTGGTTATTGTAGTGTCGTACAGCTGGCGCATGTAGGCAGTCTTTTCACGGTCCTGCAGCGTCCCCTTGTTGGGCTCCATGGTGGGTGGCTGGCGGCGCTGCCGAATTTTCACATATATCTATGGCAAGTTTTTTTCCAACACTTCCTGATCGCCCTCATAAACGAGGGCGCACCGAAGAAGCTTTCAAATTTTTTGGCCGAAATCATGACAATTTCCCAAGGTTTCATGTAGTACATTCCGAGAAAAAAGAAAAAGCAGCTAGAACTATCTCACCTTTTCTTGTGGCGAAGATACTTAGTGAAGCTTTTGGCCCAGGTTACAAAGTCTCTAAGTTGGCAAGTGGCGACCTCCTGTTAGAACTGCGTGATAAGACACAGTACGAGAAACTCTCTAATCTAGTATCTTTCGGGAGTCTTCCAGTGACGGTCACACCACACCGCGCAATGAACACCACCCGCGGAGTCGTTTCCGACGCCGATCTGATGGAACTGACTGAAGCCGAACTACTGGAGGGCTGGAGCGACCAAAATGTGACTAATGTCAAGAGAATAAAGATCAGACGCGATGGCAAGGAGATTGAGACAAAGCACTTAATTCTAACTTTTGCATCAAGTATGCTACCTGAGACGATTGAGGCTGGCTACATAAAGATCCGTGTCAGACCGTACATTCCCAATCCTCTCCGATGCTTTAAGTGTCAAAGATTTGGCCACAGTTCACAGAACTGCCGAGGCCGCCAGACTTGCGCAAAATGTAGTGCCCAAGAACACCCATCTGAAAATTGCGAGAATGCTCCACACTGCGTGAACTGCGATGGTGAACCCACCGCGTACTCGCGGTCCTGTCCATCATGGAAAAAAGAAAAAGAAATATTTACAATCAAAGTTAAGGAAAATATATCGTTCAAAGAGGCACGCAGGCGGGTAGCATACCTGCCAAAGAAAAGCTTTGCCGAAGTGGCGCGTCAGGGGGCAGCGTCACAACGGCCTCCGGCGACTGTCCGACCCACACGCAGTGAGTCGGCAGTTACGCCATCTGCCCCCACGGTGGTTGCAGCTAGCGCTCCTCCGCCAACCGAGGAAAAGGGGCCATCGACCCCGAAGGTGGGCGCAGCCGAGGCTGCCTCAACCTCCCAGGTCCCTTCCAGTGCTGGCAATGGCCGGCGCAGCCACATCCCTCAGGGAACCCCATCGACCTCCGGGCTGGTGGGCGCAGGGGTCTTGCCCTCCAAGGCGGGACCTTCCCTGGTAACTTCTCGCTCACAAGAGCATGTGTCCGGCGCCTCACAAGAGGCAATGGACACCACACCTACCCCCAAGGCGCCCCAGGCGCCTAAGGAGCGGCGAGGTTCCCTCGAACGCTTCAAAAAGAGCAAAACCCCGGTTACAGGGCCTCGAAAGGGCTCTGTAATCTAAGACATCCCTTCCATTTCCGTAAACACAGCACCAATTAAATTTAACATATGGATACACAAATCATTCAATGGAATATCAGAGGCCTACTTAGGAATCTTGATGATTTGCAAGAACTCATCCACAAACATAATCCAAAAGTGCTGTGTTTACAGGAAACACGCTTAAAATCTAAACACACAAACTTTCTCCGTACGTATGTTACGTTTCGCAAAGATCGCGATAATGCGACGGCATCATCAGGTGGTGTTGCGATTCTTACTCATAGAAGTATTGCGTGTCAGCCTTTACAGCTACAAACGCCCCTTGAAGCAGTGGCGGTTCGAGTTGTCCTACTAAACAAACTCATCACCATTTGCTCCCTTTACATACCCCCGCATTACCAACTGAACAAACATGAATTTCACTCCTTGATCGATCAATTGCCAGAACCTTATGCTGTTCTTGGCGATTTCAATGCGCACAGCTCCCTGTGGGGCGACTCTCGTATAGATGCGCGAGGTCGCCTTGTTGAACAGTTCCTTTTTTCTTCTGGAGCGTGCCTTCTCAACAAGAAAGAACCCACATATTACTCTCTTGCAAACCGATCCTTTTCGTCAATAGATCTTAGTATAGTCTCCCCGTCTGTGCTGCCTGAACTTGAATGGGAAGTTACCGACAACCCTTACGGTAGCGACCACTTCCCTATACTGCTAAGATCATATAAAGAAAACGAATATCCATCATACGCTCCTAGGTGGAAGATTGAGACAGCTGATTGGGAGAAATTTCGATCTCTAACTAGTATCTCATGGGCTGAGCTGTCTTCGTTAGGAATTGACGCTGCAGTCGAGTTTTTTACAGCATTCATAATAGATGTCGCATTTATATGCATATCAGAAGTAAAAGGCTTGGCCTGCAAACGGCGTGTCCCATGGTGGAACGACGATTGTAGGATCGCTCGTAAAAAACAGAACAGGGCGTGGGGGTTGCTACGCGCTTCTCCCACCGCAGAGAATCTAGTCAACTTTAAAAAAGTAAAATCCGAAGGCAGGCGAACCCGCCGACAGGCCAGACGAGAAAGTTGGCACAAGCTTTTATCAAGTATTAACTCGTTTAGGGATGAGGCCAAAGCCTGGAACAGAGTAAATAGGATTAGAGGGCGGCAAACACATTCACTCCCCCTAGTAAACACACAGGGAGATACACTGCAAGATCAGGCCAACTCACTCGGAGAGCACTTTGAGAGCGTATCAAGCTCAAATCATTATACGCAATCCTTCCTAAAATATAAACAAATAGAAGAACGTAAGCCATTAACAAGAAAAGGTCGAGAGAATGAGCCTTACAACCGTCCTTTCTGTATTGCCGAATTGAGAGCTGCCTTGAGCGCATGCAACAGCTCCGCACCAGGATCTGATAGAATCATGTATGAAATGCTCAAACACTTACAGAATGACACGCAGGTTACACTACTCACACTTTTCAACACCATTTGGGATGCAGGGTACCTTCCAGCTGCATGGAAGGAAGCCATTGTGATCCCTGTTTTGAAACAAGGCAAGGACCCTTCCTCAGTGGCAAGTTACCGCCCGATAGCCCTCACAAGTTGCATTTGTAAGGTGTTCGAAAAAATGATAAATCGGCGACTCATCTTTTTCCTTGAACAGAGCAAAAATCTTGATCCTTATCAGTGCGGCTTCCGAGAAGGACGCTCCACAACTGACCACCTTGTACGTGTAGAAGCAAATATCCGTGACGCATTTGTACACAAACAATTCTTCTTATCTATATTCCTCGATATGGAGAAGGCGTACGATACGACCTGGCGTTACGGAATCTTAAGAGACTTGTCAGAAATGGGCATCCACGGTAATATGCATAATATAATAGAAAGCTATCTGTCAAATCGTACCTTCCGAGTAAAAGTCGGCAATGCACTTTCAGGCCCTTTTACGCAAGAAACGGGTGTACCCCAAGGAGGCGTGCTCAGCTGCACGCTCTTTATAGTGAAGATGAACACGCTTCGTGCTTCATTACCACCCGCCATCTTTTACTCTGTCTACGTGGACGACATTCAAATAGCTTTCAAATCTTGTAACCTCGCAGTCTGCGAGAGACAGGTACAGCATGGCCTGAACAAAGTCTCAGTATGGGCAGACAAGAATGGATTTAAGATCAATCCTAACAAAAGCTCTTGCGTTCTTTTTACAAGAAAGAGAGGCCTGGTTCCGGATCCTTCTTTAGAACTGTGTGGACAACGAATACCTATCAGCAAAGAGCACAAGTTCCTAGGTATCATACTTGACTACAGACTCACTTTCGTCTCCCACATTAAACATCTTAGAGAAAAATGTCTGAAAACAATGAATATAATGAAACTTCTATCCCAGACTACGTGGGGTAGTGACAGAAAGTGTTTAATGAATCTATATAAAAGCCTCATTCGATCGCGACTAGACTATGGTGCCGTGATTTATCACTCTGCCGCCCCGAGCGCACTAAAGATGCTAAACCCAGTGCACCATCTAGGAATCCGACTGGCCACTGGCGCTTTCAGAACGAGTCCCATACAAAGTCTATATGTAGAATCAAATGAATGGTCTCTCCACCTACAGAGATCATACATCAGCTTTACATATTTCCTTAAAATACGCTCCAATCCTGAACATCCATGTTTTCATAACGCTACCGATATGACGTGCGCTACACTTTTCAGCAATCGTCCCTCCATAAGACAGCCTTTCTCGCTGCGTGTGAAGGAGCTTAGCGAGGAAATGCATGTCCCACTCCTCGGGCATCGATTAATGCACCTAACCAAGCTCTTACCTCCTTGGGAGTGGCAGGTGATACAGTGTGACATATCCTTTATAAAAGTTACAAAGCACGCTCCTGAGGCCGAAATCCGAATGCATTTCCTAGAGCTCCAGCAGAAGCACTCCTGCGCAGAGTTTTACACAGATGCTTCGAAGTCAAATGCCGGGGTATCCTATGCAGCCGTCGGCCCATCGTTTTCGGAATCCGATGTACTGCATCCGGAAACAAGTATCTTTACGGCCGAGGCCTACGCACTACTCTCTGCTGTAAAGCACATAAGAAAATCGAAACTTCCGAAAGCAGCGATCTATACAGACTCTCTCAGCGTCGTGAAGGCCTTAATGTCACTCAGCAAACATAAAAATCCCGTATTTAATGAACTATATTCGGTCTTGTGCAAAGCGTGCTCAACTAACCAGAACATCATAATATGCTGGGTCCCTGGCCATAGGGGAATCAAAGGTAACGTTCTGGCGGACGAGATGGCCACGTCAATCACATTGCAAGCTGTTAACCCTACTGCTGCAGTGCCTGTCACAGATCTGAGGCCTTTCTTGCGAAGGAGGCTGCGAGATCACTGGCAACACATGTGGGATGCGGAAACGGATAATAAGCTCCACCTGATAAAACCACAGTTAGGATTTTGGCCGTCTACTACAAAATCACGCCGAACGGATGTCCTATTCTGTCGTCTCAGAATAGGACACATGTTTGGCACCCACAATTTCCTACTCACCGGAAGAGAGCCTCCAGTCTGTGGAAGATGCGGAGAGAGGCTGACCGTCCTCCATGTCCTCCTGGAGTGTCGGAAAGCCGAATCTGACAGAAAGAAACATTTTCCGTTAGCATACCAGCAGCATATTCCCCTTCATCCTGTAATGTTACTCGGCCCAGAACCGCTCTTCGACACTAACGCTGTCCTAAGTTATCTGAAAAATGTTGTGTTGCATGTTGTTAGCCCAACATGTTCGTAGCGTCTCCTCTCTTCAGAGGATGGCGCTGCGATAGTTTTTTCGTGTAGCACGTGCCTCTAGGCCCTTGTGTTTCAAGGGCTCTGGCGAGGCAACAGTGCTCCAGGCATTTTTACCATCTCATATATTTTCTATTCTGCATCATTCTTTTACGATGGATTTTAATGTTCGTAGTATTCGTCATCTGTCATCGCCATAATTTTATAACAAGTTAATTTTACGCACTTTACAGCGAATATTTTTAGGCCACTTTACAGCCAAGTTACATGTTCCATAATACATCCTCAACATTACCACTTGTCATGGCGCTCTTTGGCCAAACCTGGCCCTTGCGCCACAAAAAAACCACACATCATCATCATCATTTGTAAGGGGTACAACAACATCTACAAACCTAAACTCCGTATTTATCTTACAAAAAAAGCAATTACAGCAATCATTAATGTCCCCTACACTTCGAGTACACGAGAATACTGGCTACCACTGGGCCTTTTTAACATCTATAAGTTTAACATTTCTGCCGGCAATAGAGGCTCATTGCTTGATCCACAGCAAACCTAACCTTAGCTTTTGTTTAGTTGCACGGCCTGATGCTGTCTATGTTACTCCGATATGTCTCTCGCCGAAGTCATGAGGTTAGAACTATGGGCTTCAAACATTTGAACATATCATTATGACTTTCTTTAATCGCAACAAAATATCTAAACGCTAATACACGAGTTCCCAAGTAAAATACATTACGAAAAAAGAATTATTGATCTATTACTTAGGCCATAACACACAACTTCGACCTACTGTAGTCAATGTGGGAGATTATTTACAATATTTCTAGACAACGGTGGTTTACTTATTTATTTATTTTTGTGCGCTCTCTCTCTTGTTTTTTTTTCACAGCTGTAATTTCAAAAATTGCTACGTCGAGACATTAATATACTGTACAGAATTGTGGATGCTCATTTCTAGGGAGATTTTATTCTCACCTTAGAAGAAAGCGTGTTGTCGTCTCAAATGCAGTGTTTGTGACCACTAGGAGTGTAGGCTTCGTCAGGCATACACAGCGTTTAGCCTCCCTCCTGATGTGGCGATGTATGTTTGGATACTGTATATGAAATTGGTAAAAAGAAAATGAACTTGAAAAAAGGAACTCGAATCGATAGCCCAACCGGACAAGTTAGGGCACGACGGTCGGATGTAAGAAAAAAGCAAATCATTGATTATTACGAGACTTCCTAATCGGAATTTTGAGCAGAATTGCTTAGGTGTTTTGAATTCGCGATATATTGTAGCAAAAATTTGATTCAAGATAACGCAATCCTCTGGGCGGTGGCACTGTGCCTCTGCTCGAGCAGCCCGTTTGGCATGAGCGGCAGATGAAGCATTTCCACCAGTTGGGCCACTCATTGTTCGGAAAGAGAGCATCAACGCGGGAACGCTTAGTCGGCGCGGAACGCATTTTGTAGCGGTGGTAGCACAGGCGAAGTAGTGCATGCGCTGTGGGTCGGAAGGCCATGCCAGCGCCTTGTTTCCATATATGGCATCGGTGGACGCGCTCGCCGCATGCCTCGTCGCCGCCGTGGAGCACGTCTCGAGCGGCACTCCGCTTTCCTCCTCACCCTTTCGCCATGCTTTCCTCCTCTTCCACTTTCCTCCTCATGCTTTTGCTGCACCCTCTTCCTCCGCTTTCCTCCTCGCGATCTCTTCCCTCCCGCCATCCTTCAGCCCCCACTGCGCTCCGCGCTCTGTTTCGTCCTTCGCTATGCTCGTTCACTCGGTTGTTAGGCCGAGGACGCAAAGGGACGCCGACGCTCAGTGCAGGAAAGGGCACGTAAGAGCGGCGCTCTAAAATGGAATATTAAGAAATGAATAAAAGCTGTATTGTCACATTGATTGATAGAGCACAATTCCTGCTGGAAAGTAACTCGACACGTCCTGTTTCCGTTTGTCGCGTTGAAGTGCTTCCTGAATATGACAAATTCTATGCTATTCTATGCTTCGCGAGCGGTATATGAGTCGTACCAGGAAAAGTTCCCCGACGCCAAAAGACGTCAAGAACAGTTTGCCGCAGTTTTGCCTAAAAAGCTGCTCGGCCTATATTTTAAACTTAGAACATCGAATGTACTTGAGTGGTGGCCGCGATCAGCGCGATAGCCGACGAGGCGTACCGTTGCAGGAAACTACCTAAAGGCTAGAAAAAAAAACAAGAAAAATTGAAACTGGCCTGACGTGCGTCTATCTTTGGAAAGTTAGTCCACGAGTTATATCTGGCAGAAAAAGACACAGAAAAAAGAAACCGGAAAAGGAAACGCCACTGGACAGGAGATTTTCTTTCTGCACACGATTTTGGAAGCGATGCAGGAAAGGAGCAGCTGCAGTAATTGTGGGATGTGCGTCTGGCTTGTTAAAGACCGGGATCGCGACCTTTAGGAAGTTCTTGTTCTTCACTTTTTTACTTCTGCTATTGTAAGCACGACCGCAAGCAATTGGAAAAAAATTCTTTCCCGTGAAGGAAATGTAAAAGAATGAAAGGAGCTTCAATGCGGTCAACCACAGAGGAGACCAGTTTCTGGACGTTATCTTGCTGCACTTTATTCTGCGATAAAAAAACCCTGTGACCTTAATCTTTGCGGATTTGGCTGTTTGGACGTGTCTAGCATATCCTCCGAGAACTGACGGCAGCTGTTCAGACATGTGCCACGATTAAACACTTGTACAAAATAAAGTGAGAAAAAAAAAAGGCGGACGCACTGTTGCTTTCTTTCTATTTTTTCCCTTTTAAATTCTGTCTACTTGCCACTGAAGGATAGATTGCTGCCGCCCTCACTGCTTTGAGCGTTTGTGATTGTTTCCATCTGTTGTCTAGTCGGACGAGGTTTTGAGTGCTGTTTCCAGCGCTGCTTTTGCTGCCGGCACTGGTGGTCTGTCCAGCATGCCGCACACAATCTCGTAATGGTGCTGTCCCATCCGCGTCTAAAGTTCGGCGGTAAGACGTGGGACTGAGCATAACAAAATTAGGTTTATTACGAAGTTTGAGTACACATAAGCAGAAACTTCCATTGACCTGACTAGTGGCATACTAGGAATATATATTTTGATGTTACTTAAACCACCAATTTCACAATATCTCTCTCTCTCTATCTCTTTCTTTTTTTCTTATGTGCTTGACAGGAAGACATTTTCGAGCAAAAAAGTGACGCTCACTACTGCTTGTCTGCTAAATAGGGTGATGCAGTAATATTGTGGTCACGTGTGCATAATAGTTTTTAAAACCGAATGCAATAGTGCCAGAAGCGAATCGAATCAAAGACGAATGGAATAGTGCTACGAGCGAATGAAATCGAATGCGTGCCATATGCGAATAGTGCCACTAGTGAATCGAATATAATGTGAATGCAGTAATGAGAGACGTGAATGGAATGGAACCACCAAATTTGTCAAAACAGTCAAAACATCAAACAGGCAAAAAAAATATGCCCTACAAACTGGCCTCGCAACACAGTCTGCTTGAATAAACAATAATTTTTTTTACTTGAGTAACTAACCCCCAACAATAGCGCTGTCTTCAATAAATTTCATTGCTATCAAAGCGCCCGTGTACCTGACTCTTGTTGGTCATTGGTGCAAACAAGTCAGTGTCTTGGTGAATTTCAGTGCGGCCAATTTTGTGTAAAAAGCTTTTCGCGCAGGCGTAGCCAAACCATAGTTGAAAAGCAAGGGATCATACCTCTCTATCTAAAGTTAGCTAAATGCTGAATTCAGTGCGCGAATGTGCCCTGTGCGCCTTCACTCAGGTTCTTCAAGGCGCGGTAGGATATTCCATCTGGTCCCGGGGATGAAGAACGCCTGCACAGAGTAATACCCGCTTCTAGTTCCTCCATTATGAAAGGAAGATCCATGCGGCAGTCACGTGAAACGGGGATGTGACTGGGGTTTGGAAAGCCTGAACCGGTTGCTTGGCCAGTGATCCTTGCACAGAAGTCTTCTGCAACATCAGCATCCAGTCGCCTCTGGAAGAGCGCCAGCGCTTTCAATGGGAAGCGTTGTCCAGGGAAGGAACGCAGACCACGTCTGCTCCTCCAGATGTGGCAAAGTGGCTTTTGGGGGTCTAGTGACGGTCAAAATATTGTCCGACGTGTAGATGCCAGTCTGTCCATGCGACGTTGCATTTTCTTTTGTAGTGATCTGGCTGTCCTAAGGTCTTCGATGGATTTTGTACGCCGGTAGCGCCGCTCTGCACGACGACGGAGTGCACGAAGTCGCTCCAACTCTATCTCTAATTCCATGTGCTTCGATGAAACCGTGACCGTCCGCGTGGCGTCTCGTATTGCAGACTTGATTGTTTCCTTTATTCCAGAAGACAAGCGCTCCCCACGAGCATCTTCCAGGGTGGAAGTAAGATCAGTCCTGCCAATTAATCGAATGGTGTTCTGTGGGAAGGACCTGGACATCCCTTTGATGACAAGGTTCGTGGGAATCTGATCACTCCCGTGTGTCTCGATAACCGAAAACCATTTAACACATCTTGTGAAAGAGCTGAAGACGGAAGCTAGGTCACGACCGCTGCAATAATTCATGCCTCGTATAAACGTTGGGCTGCCGTCATTCAGGAGTGACAGGCCGTGGTTACAGGCGAAGCTTGCAAGTCTTTGCCCTCTTGCATGTGCCCTTGTGATTCCCCATGCCATATGGTGGCCATTGAAATCTCCGATGATGACATATGGAGCAGGGCACACCCACAAGATGTTCGTTAATCTTTTGGGATGAAAATTACTTGAAGGCGATATATAATCTCCTACAAGTGTAAACATCGGTTTCCCCTTTTATATTGTTAGGCAAACATATTGTTTGTTATCACGAGGCGGAATCGGCTGGGGAACATAGATCAGTTTTTGATGAATAAAAACGACGACTGAGCTGCATGCCTCAGTTGTTGTGGATATAACAGCTTCATATCCCAATAATCTGTCTGGTTTTGACACGTTAGGCTCACAATTACTGGGAACAAATCAGTACATATATTCATAAATAAATAAATAAATGTATATTGAAATACCACGGTTGAGACGACGCTTTATTCCAAAAAGGAAAAAATGGCGCCGACGCAAAAACGAACACGAGCCGATGATTGATGATGACTTTGTACAGATGAAGATGAAGTCCGCATAAATGCTTACACTAATTTCCCCCGTGGACGGAAGCGTCCAGCCTGGCCGCACATTAGACAGTGGAACGGATATGAAAGGGCTTGAGGCGAGAAACGTGCACGATCTCTGTTCCGCGGCAGCGTCGGTCGGTTGGGGTCTCGACAGGTGTAACGTGATAGTTCACCGGCGAGGTCTGTGCGATGACTTTGTAGGGGCCAAGATATCGAGACTCAAGCTTCTCACATAAACTGGGTGTTCGCGCAGGGGTCCATAGGAGCACATCGTCACCAGGGCGGTAGGAAATGGCGCGATGAGATGCATCGTACCGATGTTTGCAATCGTCTTGGCTGGCTGCAGTGTTCATACGGGCGCGTCGACGACATTGGGCAAGACGAGACACAAACTGGTCGCAAATGAATGGTGAAGCGTTGACGGGGCCAGAGAAGAAAGAAACGTCGAGTGATGAGGTTGGGTGGCGGCCGTATACTAAGAACAACGGAGAGTATCCGGTTGTCCGTTGAACAGACGTGTTGTACGCAAATGTTACAAATGGGAGAATCGCATCCCAGTTACGATGATCAGGTTGAATATACATGGATAGCATGTCACACAGCGTGCGATTAAATCGCTGTTAGGCCGTTGGTTTGAGGGTGGTAGCTAGACGTTGTCTTGTGCACGGTGTTGTACGCTTACAGAACTTGATTAAGAGTGCTTGAAAGGAATGCCTTGCCTCGGTCGCTCAAAAGAACGTGAGGCGCCCCGTGACGTAAGTAGACAGCCTGCAAGAAGAAGGCCGCTATACTTCTGAGGCAGCTCCTGAGCGTATTGAGGCTGTTTCAGCGTACCGAGTCAAATGGTCAACAGCAGTGGCGATCCATCGGTTGCCGTCTGGAGTAGGTGGGAGTGGCCCGACAAGGTCAATGCCGACGACAGAGAAGGGTTGTGCTGGACAAGGAAGTGGTTGTAGGGTCCCGACCGGAGCAGTAGTAGGTCGCTTACGGTGTTGGCAAAGCGTGCACGAGGCAACATATCTAGCTATGCTCGTGGAAAGGCCTGGCCAATAGAATCGGCTGCGTATGCGCTCGTGTGTTTTGTTGTAACCCAAGTGGCCTGCCGTCGGGTCATCATGTGAGGCCTGCAGAACTGCAGCGCGAAGAGAGCGCGGTAGAACGGGAACCCATAGATGGCCTTCTGGGTGAAAAATGTACCGGTAGAGCACGTCGTCTTCAAACTTGAACAGTTTGAGTTGTTTCCGTAGCCTGGCATTGGGAGGAGATGAAACACCGCTAAGGCGATTGATGATACTATGGCAATAGGAATCGGCGCGCTGGTGAGTGGAAAGCACTGAAAGGCGGTTTGGTGAAGTCAAGCAAGAAATCTGTGTAAGAGACGAAGCGTCCTCCGTGCGGCCAATTTGACAAGGTGATGTGATGTGCTCCGATGATGGTGGTAATGGGCATCGTGAAAGAGCATCGGCATCTTGGTGCTTCCGTCCGGACTTATATATGACATTGAAATCATATGCTTGCAATCGGAGTATCCAGCGGCCAAGGCGCCCGGACAAGTTTTTGATCGTCGACAACCAACATAGGGCATGGTGGTCGGTCACAACCGTGAAATATCGACCGTGGAGGTATGGACGAAATTTCTGAATGGAGCAGACAACAGCCGAACACTCTTGTTCGGTTATCGAGTACTTCTTTTCCGCGGAAGTGAGAGTGCGGCTTGCATATGCAACAACCTTTTCGCAAAATTCGTGGTCGCGCTGCAGCAGTACGGCACCAATTCCGTGACCGCTGGCGTCAGTATGCACTAATGTGGGCGCCTTGTCATCAAAATGACAAAGAACAGGTGGGGATGTTAGTGCGCGCTTGAGTTCTTGGAACGCGGCTTCACACTGATCGTTCCAATCGAAGGAACTGGAACTAGCAAGGAGCTTGTGGAAGGGCGAGGCAATGCTGGCAAAGTTCTGGATAAAACGTCGAAAGTATGAGGCGAGTCCAATGAAGCTGCGCAGTTCTTTTGCACGAAGTGGACGTGGAAAGTTGAGCACCGCGGAAATTTTATCCGGATCGGGCTGGATGCCGTCTTTGCTAACGAGATGACCCAGGACTTTAATCGTTGTGCTAGCGAAACGGCACTTCCTCGTGTTTAGTTGAAGTCCGGCATTAGAAAGGCATGTGAGCACTTCATCTAAGCGTTGCAGATGGTCAGTGAAAGTCGAGGAAAACACGACGATGTCGTCGAGGTAACATAGACAAGTTTTCCACTTGAGGCCGCGAAGAACCGTGTCGATTATTCTTTCAAATGTGGCGGGAGCATTGCATAGACCGAAAGGCATTACATTAAACTCATAAAGACCATCCGGAGTAGTAAAGGCGGTGTTTTCTTTGTCCGCTTCGTGCATTGGGATTTGCCAATATCCGCAGCGAAGATCAAGGCTGAAGAAATATTGCGAGCCTTGCAACGAATCAAGGGCATCATCGATACGGGGCATCGGATATAGATCCTTACGGGTGATCTTGTTTAGCGCACGGTAGTCAACACAAAATCGTACCGATCCATCCTTCTTCTGCACCAGAACGACGGGTGATGACCAAGCACTGGCGGAGGGACGTATGACGTTTCTTTTCAGCATATCGGCGACGTTCTCCTCGATGATTTTGCGTTCGGCCAAAGAGACTCGGTAGGGACGACGGCGTACAATAGTCTGGCCATCGGTGTCGATACGATGGAAGGCAACGGAAGTCTGTCCGAGGGACGAAGTATCCATATCGAAGGAGGCCTGGTGCTTCGTAAGCAATTTTAGCAACGCTTCATGTTGAGCAGCAGTAAGGTCAGGGCTTATCACGGAAGTAAGGGCAGATGAAGCAGATTTGTCCTGTTGAGGAAGAACTGGCGAGGCGGCAAGAGGAAGCAGGGAGACTGGTTGGGTATCCACATAACAGGTCATTGCGGAGCCTTGAGGTAGGAGGATTTGCTCAGTGGTCGCATTTAAAGCGATGATTAATGCAGAGCTTTCGTTGAACCGCACCATGCAGGAAGCGAAGGCAATCCCACGGGCAAGACAGCGACCGTAAGGAGTGATGAACACGTCGCCATTGGTGATGTCCGTAGAAGAGAGACTTATGACTTGCTCGTGGCCGGGAGGCAGTACAGAATCGGCAGCAGTGAGAAAACGCAGTCGTGGCTCATCGGTACTCCCGCCGCAATGAACTGTCTCGCTCATATGGACTACACGTTGACGGCAAGAGATTAAAGCGGACGCTGACGAGAGAAAGTCCCAACCCAAAATTAGTTCATGAGCGCATGGGAATAAAATCGCGAACTTAATGTGATGACAGATACCATCAACGAAGACGCGTGCTGTACATTGGGCTGATGGTCGAATGATTGCTCCATTAGCCCCAATCAGGGATGATCCAGTATAAGGCGTCTTCACTTTCCGCAGACGAGAGCACAGGTCGGCACGCATAACAGATATAGTAGCTCCCGTGTCAATCAGAGCTAACAAAGGCACACCCTCCACAGACACCAATAACATGTTCGAAGGACGTTCAGGAGGACTTGGAGCACTTCGCGGTGATGCAGTTTTCCCTCCAAAAACTGCACTGGTTAGTTTTCCGGTCGCTGGACATGGAGTTGGGAGACAGGTCGAAGTGGTGAAACAGAACGTCGGAGCGGCGATGGGGAGCGGCGTCTTGAGGCACGTGTGTTGAGTGCGCTGTTGGAGAAGTCGGCCGGAGATGGAGATCGGCGAACGGGAGGATTATCGTCATAAGTGCGGTAAACGTGAGGAGGTGGCTCATCGCGTTCAAAGGCCGCGTAACCACGACGTTCGTCTTGCTGGCGGCGTCGGCAAAACCGGGAGATATGTCCTCGAAAGCCGCAGTAGTAGCAGATAGGCCTCGACGAACGCCAGGCAGAGTAGTAAGGCGGGTTCGGAGCTCGGGTGACTAAGGGTGCCAGGTGATCGTGAACAGGCGCAGATGGTGTAATTGGAGACGGCGCGGCTGGCATTGCAGCAATCTGGGCGTAAGAAGCCGGTTGTGGCAAGGAGAAGTGTTGGTATGCAGGGCGTTCTGCAGGGAGGCCAATTCCTCCTTAGTAATACCGCGCAGGTCAGTAGAAGCAGGTTGGACGTGAGCGCTGCTGCAAGGGGTTGAGCCATGCGCTTGCAATTCCTCACGAATTATGGCTCGAATGACAGACCGGAGCTCAATACTGTTTGCCAGGGGGTTGTCGGAAAAGTCCGGTTGCAAGCGGATTGACTGCAGGGCGTCGAGGCGCTGACAGACGGAGACGACGTCCGACACCGTCGAAGGGTTTTGAGCGGCGAGTGCGTTGAAGGTAGTAGATCAGATACCCTTAAGAAGGTGTCGCACTCGATCAGGTTCTGGCATGGCACTGTCGACGCGGCGGCAGAGCGCGAGGATGTCCTCAATGTACGAGGTATACGATTCGCCAGAATGCTGGACGCGCTCAGACAGCCTCTTTTTCGGAACTTCCGAACGAACCGTGGGCGTGCCGAAAATCCGCCGTAGCTGCTCCCTGAAAGACGACCAATCACGGAAGTCTCTCTCATGATTCAGGAACCATGTCTTGGCTACTTGAGAGACGTAAAATGGCACGTTGTTTAACCGCGATGTCTCGTTCCAGTTGTTGTATTCGCAGACACGATCGTAGTTGTCGAGCCAATCTTCAACGTCCTCACCAGGAAAGCCAGAGAAGATTTCAGGATCGCGATACCGGTTGTTGGCAGGGCTGGGATTGGGGGTGGCTGGCACTTGAACCGAGATGGTGGATGCTGCGGTCTGGCCTTGCGACATGGCGGTCTCTTGGCGTAAGCGGCGTCCCGAACGTAGCTCCAGGAGAGATCTTGAAGTGGATTGAGGTCGAAGGGATCTTAAAGCGCCTCCACCACTTGAAATACCATGGTTGAGACGACGCTTTATTCCAAAAAGGAAAAAATGACACCGACGCAAAAACGAACACGAGCCGATGATTGATGATGACTTTGTACAGATGATGAAGTCCGCATAAATGCTTTCAATATATATATATGTACTGACGAAAGTCTGAAAGGCATTACTTTAGTCCTCTTGCGTTCCTCTGGATGATTTACGCTGCCTTGACTTCTTCACGAACGGATGGGCGATGGTTGGCCATGTCTCTATACGAGAGACTGAAACACTGGGCTTAAGCTGTCCAGTACTTTCAATGCACTTCGAGCAGACGAGTTTCCAAGTTTCGACACAATCACTCGAGTGGCATCTATGTGGGGACGCAGCATTGAAATGACTTGACGATCTGCTTTGGACGTGTCATCAGCGGCAGGAGTAGGCTCCCGAGCTGGCTTGACTATCTGTGGTTCTATGGTAGGAGGAGGAGGGAAAGAGATAAGAAGAAGGTAGGGAGGTTAACCATAATCACATCCGGTTGGCTACCCTACACCGGGGGAACGGGAAAGGGGGAAAACAAAGATAACAGGGAGAGAGCGGAGGGAAGGAAAGAAGGAAATTGCAGTGAGTTCGCTGACGTGTGTGGCCTTACAGAAATTGCAATTAGAGTCACAAATGTTCGCACAAGCCCGTCGTCCTTAAGAAGCACAAAAGTGCCTTCACCGCTTTTTGGGCCGACGGGCGATGGGGGCGGTGTTCCAGCAGCACCTGCACAGAAAGCGGCCGATTGTCCAGTTGCAGATTTGCAGCGGTGGCGTAGAGGTAGAACACCCGCCTCGCGTGCAAGAGGTCCGTGGTTCGAATCCCGGTGCCGGCAATTTTCCACCGGATTAAAAAAAAAATCCGCGTGTTGATAAATTGCATAAACAGGCCTGGAGTGTGGCCTGATCCCGGTGACCAGAACTGGTAACGCACTCCCTCACCAGAGCAGGATTGGCCACCCTGGTGCAGTACTTGGCCACAACCTCCTATATGAACAACACAATCAAACCCCGGCCATCAGTCCCCAGCAGCTGCGAAGCAACTGACCACGGCGGCGGTCAGACCTGCGACGCTGCAGAGGGTGCTAAGAATCACTGGCTCCGGACAGGCCGGCATTGGAATATGAACCTGGCAACGTTTAACGCTAGAACGTTATCTAGTGAGGCGAGTCTAGCAGTGCTATTGGAGGAATTAGAGGGCAGTAAATGGGATATAATAGGGCTCAGCGAAGTTAGGAGGCCAAAAGAAGCATATACAGTGCTAAAAAGCGGGCACGTCCTGTGCTACCGGGGGTTAGAAGAGAGAAGGGAACTAGGCGTCGGATTCCTGATTAATAAGAATATAGCTGGTAACATACAGGAATTCTATAGCATTAACGAGAGGGTGGCAGGTCTTGTTGTGAAACTTAATAAGAGGTACAAAATGAGGATTGTACAGGTCTACGCCCATACATCCAGTCATGATCACCAGGAAGTCGAAAGCTTCTATGAAGACGTGGAATCGGCGATGGGTAGAGTGAAAACTAAATACACTATACTAATGGGTGACTTTAATGCCAAGGTAGGCAAAAAGCAGGCTGGAGACAAGGCAGTGGGGGAATATGGCATAGGCACTAGGAATATCAGGGGGGAGTTATTGGTAGAGTTTGCGGAACAGAGTAATATGAGGATAATGAATACCTTCTTCCGCAAGCGGGATAGCCGAAAGTGGACGTGGAGGGGCCCGAACGGCGAGACTAGAAATGAAATAGACTTCATACTCTGCGCTAACCCTGGCATCATAAAAGATGTGGACGTGCTCGGCAAGGTGCGCTGTAGTGACCACAGGATGGGAAGAACTCGAATTAGCCTAGACCTGAGAAGGGAACGGAAGAAACTGGTACATAAGAAGCCGATCAATGAGTTAGCGGTAAGAGGGAACATAGAGCAATTCCAGATCAAGCTACAGAACAGGTATTCGGCTTTAACTCAGGAAGAGGACCTTAGTGTTGAAGCAATGAACGACAATCTTGTGGACATCATTAAGGAGTGTGCAATGGAAGTCGGTGGTCTCTCCGTTAGGCAGGATACCAGTAAACTATCGCAGGAGACGAAAGATCTGATCAAGAAACGCCAATGTATGAAAACCTCTAACCCTACAGCTAGAATAGAACTGGCAGAACTTTCGAAGTTAATCAACAAGCGTAAGACAGCTGACATAAGGAAGTATAGTATGGATAGAATTGAACATGCTCTCAGGAACGGAGGAAGCCTAAAAACAGTGAAGAAGAAACTAGAAATTGGCAAGAATCAGATGTATGCGTTAAGAGACAAAGCCGGCAATATCATTACTAATATGGATGAGATAGTACAAGTGGCTGAGGAGTTCTATAGAGATTTGTACAGTACTAGTGCCACCCACGACGATAATGGAAGAGAAAATAGTCTAGAGGAATTCGAAATCCCACAGGTAACGCCGGAAGAAGTAAAGAAAGCCTTGGGAGATATGCAAAGGGAGAAGGCAGCTGGGGAGGATCAGGTAACAGCAGATTTGCTGAAGGATGGTGGGCAGATTGTTCTAGACAAACTGGCCACCCTGTATACGCAATGACTCATAACGTCGAGCGTACCGGAATCTTGGAAAAATGCTAACATAATCCTAATCCATAAGAATGGGGACGCCAAAGACTTGAAAAATTATAGACCAATCAGCTTACTGTCCGTTGCCTACAAACTATTTACTAAGGTAATCGCAAATAGAATCAGGAACACCTTAGACTTCTGTCAAGCAAAGGACCAGGCAGGATTCCGTAAAGGCTACTCAACAATAGACCATATTCACACTATCAATCAGGTGATAGAAAAATATACGGAATATAAGCCACCTTTATATATCGCTTTCATTGATAACGAGGAAGCGTTTGATTCAGTCGAAACCTCAACAGTCATGGAGGCATTGCGGAATCAGGGTGTAGATGAGCCGTATGTAAAAATACTGAAAAATATCTATAGCGGCTCCACAGCCACCATAGTCCTCCATAAAGAAAGCAACAAAATCCCAATAAAGAAAGGCGGTAGATAGCAGGTAGATACGATCTCTCCAATGCTATTCACAGCGTGTTTACAGGAGGTATTCAGAGACCTGGATTGGGAAGAAATGGGGATAAATGTTAATGGAGAATACCTTAGTAACTTGCGATTCGCTGATGATATTGCCTTGCTTAGTAACTCAGGGCACCAACTGCAATGCATGCTCACTGACCTGGAGAGGCAAAGCAGAAGAGTGGGTCTAAAAATTAATCTGCAGAAAACTAAAGTAATGTTTAACAGTCTCGGAAGAGAACAGCAGTATACAATAGGCAGCGAGGCACTGGAAGTCGTAAGGGAATACATCTACTTAGGGCAGGTAGTGACTGCGGATCCGGATCATGAGACAGAAATAATCAGAAGAATAAGAATGGGCTGGGGTGCGTTTGGCAGGCATTCTCAGATCATGAACAGCAGGTTGCCATTATCCCTCAAGAGAAAAGTGTATAATAGCTGTGTCTTACCAGTACTCACCTACGGGGCAGAAACCTGGAGGCTTACGAAAAGGGTTCTACTCAAATTGAGGACGACGCAACGAACTATGGAAAGAAGAATGATAGGTGTAACGTTAAGGGATAAGAAAAGAGCAGATTGGGTGAGGGAACAAACGCGAGTTAATGACATCTTAGTTGAAATCAAGAAAAAGAAATGGGCATGGGCAGGACATGTAATGAGGAGGGTAGATAACCGATGGTCATTAAGGGTTACGGAGTGGATTCCAAGGGAAGGGAAGCGTAGCAGGGGACGGCAGAAAGTTAGGTGGGCGGATGAGATTAAGAAGTTTGCAGGGACGGCATGGCCACAATTAGTACATGACCGGGGTTGTTGGAGAAATATGTGAGAGGCCCTTACCATGCAGGCCTTTGCCCTGCATGGTAAGTTGCTGGATCGGAAGCGCAGGCCATTCTTCCTGAGAAAGGTTCTTTTCACCTGACTTTCTTGTGCTGTTCAGCTCCTTTTTGGCCTGATTCGAGAACGTCGATGCTACATAGGAAGAGCCCTTTTCCTTTCGTGCCTCTGCCTTTTGGCAGAGGCACGAAAGGAAAAGGCCGTCCGACGGCGACGCCGACGCCGACGCCGACGCCGACGCCAGATCGTTTCAGCAGCCTCCATGTGTGTCAAATTGTCCCGAACCATTTGCTTGAGAACAGTGACCTCTTTCGTGATGGATGGGCAGGCCCTAGACGAGGCAGCATAACAACCACTGCAGTCGCCGCACTTTAGGACAGTAGGATGGCACGTGTCCTCCGCGTGAGGTTCAGCACACCGAGGACACAGTAACGAGATTGGATAGACCCCCTTCACATGTCCAAGCCTAAAGCAGTGATGGCATTGAAGAGACTTTTGTAGGAAGCGCCGGACAGGGTGTCGGAAGTGACCGACTTTGACTTGAGGGGGTAGGCAATCTCCTTTGAAGATCAGTTGACACAGCGCGAAGTTCCAAGGCGGCTACACGCGTGAGGACAATACCCTCCCTTGCTGGTTTGACGCGGATAGGCAAGTCCGTGTTGGGACTGGTGACATCAATGTCATAAATTACACCTGCTGTGGATGGATGCATCATCCATCGAGATATAGGAATGCACATTGATGCACCCTAGCTCCGAGATTTGCGTCAGTTTTTCGAGCGCACTCCCGTTGGAAACATCGACTGCGAGGACATTTTTGCGTGTATTTATCCGAATGTCCTTAATTTCATTCGGCACGACCCCTTCCAAGAAAACAGATATTTCTTGCCTGTTTAGCAGTCGGAGGTTGCTTGAGAGTTCCTCGATTACGAACAAAATGGCGTGAGGCCAGCGTTCAGGCCTTGATTTCAGAGTCGCCATGCTCGTTTGCATTGATGTATTCGAGTTGATGTCCTTTTTTTGGCCCTCTTTCTGCGGACAGTCATGAAGCTATCATCCGACGAGTCTTCATTCGACACGGAGTACAGCTCAGTGTCATCGGTGTCACTGAGTACGCTTCCTCTCTTCCTCGTGAAGGACGGCCTTGATGACCTCTGGCCAGGATGGCCTCTGGAAGGCTTCGCGTCCATGGCCACAAGACCGGGAGCCGAGGCACCAGGAAATTCCGAAGATTTCGCCAGAAACCAGAGAACACAGATAGAAGCGTTCTACCAAGAAGATACTTCATCGTTATATAGATTATTTACACATTGCATAGCGTATTTTTAGCCGTTGTTGACGATGCTGCACTCAACATAATTGCCTCGTTCTTATTGAATTGCGCTATAGGAAATGGGGAATTTGAAGAGCTGGCTAAGTTTGATTGGAAGTTTAAAAAAATACATTTTTGGCCGGGATTAACCTAGGTGTAGTTTCTTCGGGGAAGCCACACTACCGTCTGAGCATGACCTTTAGGCGAGATGATGATATCGCGATGCCGAATCACTCCATAATGTGAAGCGCTAGAAGCTTGAAACAAATGAAATACTGACTTAGGTTCTGTAGAAATGGGCATGCTGGAAGGTAGCCTTCGATTACATTCGGGCGTGCACTAAAGTAGCGTTTCCTTTCCGTGTAACTTTCTACGATGAGTTCGTGAATGAAAGAAACGTTTGACGAATGTGTAGCCGTAGTGCGCGTGAATGGCGCGAAAAGTGAGCGCTCAAATCACATTTCGAGATTGATACGCATGCAGGGGCTAGAGCAAGTAGCGGCAATGTGCTACGCCGGCGGGCAGAAAGCAACCGCAGCCGTACGAGCGTCGCACACTGCCAAATACGTGTGCTTCCCAAACTGCTACTGCGGTAAACACTCGTTCGTACGAAGTGCTGGCGTTTTCGCTCAACTCAGCAGCTGCTGCCTAAATACATTGAAATGGAGAAATATTTTTTAATTATACACTGAAGTGATTGGGATGCATTTCAATATAAAGAGGTAATATAGAGGTTGTTTTGTTGAGGCGACAAATATTATTATAATTTTTTTCTAAAAGCGCCAAAAAGTTGAGTAAAGGTTTTGGAAAGCTTGTAATCTTGTCATCAAAAAAAGGTATGCCTTTTCTGCAAACTCATCCTTTTGAGACATCTAAAGCCAAAATAAATTTATGTAATATACACCGCTATGGAATGTATGTACAGATCTGTACATATCTATACAGTCGTACGTACATATCTGTATGTACGACTCATCTCTAAGTCGGGCTTTTGCAAAGCCCTCCTGGACCTAGTACCGATTTCTTTCTAAAGTGTACTTGGTAATCTCAATTTTCTGCTTTAGATAATCTAATAGGTTCAGTTTATAAAACTGGGATATGCTTTGGGGGAAGAATTATGCTTTTGAACATGTCGCGCATCGGCTTTGTTTTCAAACTTACTGGTTTGCGAGGTCCAAAATGAAATTCTCTTGAATCGGTACAACATATCTTCCTCTATTCAATGCCAAAATTTTATTCGAATAGGAAACCATTTGTCCAACGAAAGCACTTGTACGTTTGACGTGTGCGCGAATAGAATAATTGTAGTTGGCTCCGAGTAGACCACATCGAATCTGCATACGCGTGCCATTTGCAAGTACCGCGTACCGTACCCTTACAGGTGCGTGGACCATGTACATGCGCGTACCGGTACTTGCATGTGGACATGCGTCCTGTGTACGCTTTACCGACTACAGACGGTCTTGTTGTAGAGCATCCGCATCAGCCGCGGGAGGCAGATTGGCGCTGCCGTCTAGTGCCTACGGCTAAAATGGGTACAAGCCCTCTCCCGGCCAGTTGCTCAGCCATTCATGGACCTCAACGCTTGGAAATGGGTGTATTTCCCCAACCCGAAAGCTGCCCCACCTAACGGGTGGCCTGAAACGCCACTGGAGGAACTGCCGCCAAAGAAGCGGCGCAGACTCCTATATCTATAGGACACCTTTTGTGATGCCAACCCCCAAAAGTAGTGGAGCGCCAGACCTGTGGACATTTTTCCTCATTGGAAAAGTCAGTGGGTTTCCGGGTGCACCGGGATTCAAACGAAGTGCTTCCCTTATACGAGGTGGATGCTCTGCCATATTCTCTCAAGGGATTTTTCTGTATTACATGGCTATTATCCTAGCCATGTAGAGAGAACATTATATCCGCCTCATTGAGACACGCAAACGCAAAAAAGCACACTATATTAGGCAGCCCAATGAATGTTCAAAAATTGACCAAAGGAGCACATGCGTCCAGAAGTAAAAGCCACTCAAGCATGGGATCAAGCGTACGGACCACGCTACGTACATGAGCAGTCTTTTCTCGAAAGACAGATCTTGTCGAACGACGTGCTCAGCATCGTGTCTATCGATCACGTGGCTCCGTTCTACGACAATCGAGAAGAGCAGTTGCGGCATTCGGCTGTTAATCCTGATGTCCCGGTATCAATCACTAGCCCCGGCCACCACCAATTATGATAGAGTAAGAATGCAAAACCGATCTTGTTAGAGAATTGAATACGCGCTAAAGAAACCAACGCTCTGAAAAAGGGCTGCAACTTAGTAGTATCCCAATTTCAACAACTCTAAAAATTATCATCGTGAAATAGTCAACTACAATGTTTCGCACAGTTCATATGTTGCTTTACAACATTAAAGGCACTTTATCGATATCTTTCATCGATTCACCGCGAGTTTCAGCCGCCGGGGTTGTTCAGTGGCTATGGTGCTGAGCTGCTGAGCACGGGATCACGGGATCGCATCCCGGCCGCGGCGGCCGCATTTCTATGGGGGCGAAATGCGAAAGCACTAGTGTACATAGCTTTAGGTGCACGTTAAAGAAACCCAGGTGGTCGAAATTTCCGGAGTCCTCCACTGCAAGTTTCCCAAACAAGGGCCCCAACTCGAGCGCCTATCCAAAACCAGCTCGGGCAGACACGTGCTCGAAAAGCTCGGCATCACGTACCACACGCAGCATGGCATCAAAGTAGAAAATCCAAGAATCATACGCTAGCAACTATACGTACCCCCATTGCCTCGCAACATGCATCCCCAACACCACACGGCACAACACATGAACCAAAGTTACTCCTACAACAAGAAGGCGGTCTTCACCGACGCAGCCCGTTATCGAGACAGGAAGGGTTTCGTGGCGGCTGTTGCTAGCCACCGAGGCAACCACCTCACGAGCGTCACCATGAACACGGTACATGCCGAAGCGGCAGAGGAAGCGGCCATAGCACTGGCCCTCACACAAACCAAAGCTACATTTGTAATCTGCGACTCGCAAACGGCAATTCGCAATTTCGCAAGTGGATGCATCTCGCAAGAGGCGTATCACATACTCCAGCGACATCCCATACACCAGGGAGAGGCCGACTTCGATAACCGAAGGCATTTGCTATAGATCCCTGCACACACTGGATAGAGCAACCCCAACGAAGCGGCTCACCGCGTTGCTCGAGGCCTCACTCGAGGAGCCCCGGCGGGGTACTGCAAACGTCTGGGCGTGGGAGGATCGTATGACCAGGTTCCACGACATTAAGACACACTACCAGTTACAAAGACGCGTATACCCATTCCCTCACGCTAAGTTAGACAGGACGCAAGCAGTACACTTTAGATAATTACAAACGACTCTTACAGAAACCCTAGACTCATGCACGCCATATATCCAGACATGTACATTACGAACAGATGCACATCGTGTGGCGAGGTTGACACACTTAATCACATGTTAAGGAAGTGTCGGGACTTAACAAACAAGTCGTGCAGTGCTGCCCTCTCCCTCTCTTCTACCGCCAGCCTCCGCTCGCGTTGGAAGACCGCACTGCTCAGCTCGAACCTGATAGCGCAACTCTGGGCCGTCCAGTGAACCGAGGAAGCCGCTTCGAGAAAAGGTCTCGGAACTGCGTCCGCAGCGGGTGCCCAGACTCATTAAATAGACGCCTCACTCGAATCTTTTTGATTTGAAATTAAACGTTTACGCTCTCTCTCCAGTACGGGGTGCCTCATAATCAGAAAGTGGTTTTAGTACCTTAAACATAGTTTCATCAATTTTAGCCATGAGTTTCACACAAGTGCATGTCTTATTTGCACAAGAGTTGCTTACTGCCGGCACAGAATCTTTCTCCGCCAGGTTTCAAGGGGTACGCTGTTTAAAAATTCTGCATGGCACAAAGTGTAAAGGACTGCTAGGTATTTGTACCCTTTTATTAAAGAAGGCACATATCACATGAGATTTCAGATCACGTGTACGAGACTTTCAAACTGCCGTTCTGAAACCTCTTGGACAAATTAAATACGCGGCGCCAGGAAACGAACTACAACCAAAACGACGCGCTTCTCAGGACCAAAGAAATGATGCTCACAAGATCTGCCTCCCAATTTGCGTAAGAAGTGGTTCTCTTTCCTGTCAGGTAGCCCTTCGACTGCAGGATGGCAGTGCGGTAAAGCTTTGCCAGAGCAGACCTTTAAAATAGTAAAAACTTTGCTTGTTGGTGGATCATGACACCCCTAATTTAGAACAACTACAGTATAATTTAGAGCGTGAATAAGAGGGACACGATCGATTAAATATACCATCTACCCGAGACAGCATCCCATACAATGGCCCGTGAACCTTCGTAGTAATGGAAGATTTACTTACCATTAGCAGTCACAAAGCGCTATTCACTTTAAGCGGAGGCAGTGAACCTTTCTTTCAGGAAAGAACAAAGGCTCCGGTAGAACAAAGCTGCCCGCAGTGACGGCCTTTACTTAGCGTTAGGCAGCTTCTCAAAGAGCAGCGGGCCTGAGGAAACTGCATGAGAACAAAACTATGACGACTAAGTGGTCTAGTAGAAGGAGGCGGAAACAGACATTAGTGACTGCAAAGAAAGCAAGTAAGGCCCAGCGCCAGAACTCCTCAAGGATGAACGGAGGTCGTAATGACAGACTTTGTGGTTGAGCTTGACAACTGCTTAGGCTGTAACCTGGGATGCGCTACCCATGCCTCAATATGCGCAGAAGAAAAAAATTGCAGCCCATTGTACGGGGCGAATCCGTTCATTGGGTTATACGAGTGCTAACAAAGGGGCACATATAGTTCTAATAACCCCGTCAAGAACAGACGCGGTGATGGATCTTTGTTTGCTTGCTCCCTCCAAGACCACAATTTCGGGAAGTACGCTGAGACTCCGCTAGCTAGGTTCTTCATTGAAACTGCAGTTTACATTAACTTCCCCCACAGTGATAAACTCTACATGTCGCCTCTGGTTACGTTGGCTTTTACGAAAGCCTATTCATTCCTTATCGAGATATCAGGTACAGCCATCTGTGAGGCGCACAACCGTGAGGAGGCAATCGAGCACGTGTCGTCTCTATCTGATCTTTGATACTTCAATGCCCGGAATGTGTTAAACCGACTGTGTCATCGACCATTTTCCGAAACGCAGATCATTGACCGGGGCCCCACACGTGGCATGCTTACAAAGCTAACGTTGGCACTACTCCGCTTCATGGAGTTGCTGGGCTCAGTGACCGACTGTAGGTGCGATGGATAATCGCACATCTTCACAGTACTAGTGATTTCCTATAGGAAGTTTCCCGCTACATCCCACAGTGCGGGCCGCCCCAGCCACCGGAGAATTTGACTGTCCACCTTGGCTGCAGCGTGTGTGCCGTGCGCGGCCCACCTCCTCCCACAATGCCTTGCGCCGAACCACCAGCGGTGCGGCTGCCGCTGACAGCGCTCGCGCATTTTTTCGGAAGGTCCACTGAATTAAGCGAGTCTCTTAAAACTTGTCTATAAACCAGCACCGTAATTAAACAATTTTAGCACTGTTAACTTTAGCAAGCCAGAACTACAGTGGTGAGATGAGCAAGAAAAAGTCACTTCTCACATTTTTTTTTTATTGCGATAAATACTTGCCCTTAAGGCATAATTCTTGATGCGTATATGTGTATTATATGTGCGCTGTGAGGCCTGTGTTGTGTGTCACTTCTCACATCTGCCTCCGCGAAACGGCACTGTCGGAAATGAATTAGAACAGGAGCAGCGGGATGCTGTCGCCAAGCAGGCGGATCTACTCTTGCTGGAATTACCGGCAATTGTACGTACTAGCGCCGTCGTTCAAAAGATTTTGATGGACCTAAAGCCTAAAAGTATGTAATTAGGCGCGTCCTCATTCGTCTTCATTCGTCAAACTTCATCCACATCACTCTTCCCGAAGATTCTGCAGTCTAAAAATGTGCTCTGATCCCGAAACTAGTGGAGCCTAGCCTTTCTGACACCAACTTGAATATGGGCCAATGGTCATTTAACACTTTGTATGTGCCACTTTGTATAAGCCACTGGGTATGAGCAGCACTAGAACAAACCTCTGTCACCAACTTGGCCCACTGGATATCACAACAACCACAAACAACACCATTTTTTTCTTTGTGTACAGACTACAAGATCTGCACATATTTATTTTTAATTTATGTGACTCGGAGATAATTCCTCGAATTAGAAAAAGAAGGACGCGAAGGTATATAAATAGAGGCGCTGTGATGGAGATCCACTGAGAGCGTGGCTTGAGATAAAGAAGGACATGTGAAGTGAAGGCACAATCCTCAAGATCGACCTGCACATGAGAGAAATATTCCATGCTCACGCTAGACATCGGAAGCGTATGCTAGGACAGTGAGTAGCCAGAGGTAAAGCAAGCGCATTACCCTTGTTTGCCTCTTTCATTTCTAAGTATATATACTGGCCGCAGCCTCCTTGTGATGCGCAAGGCCCAAAAAAGAGAAATTAGACGAAAAGAAGAAATGGGGATACGCGAAAATCTGCACATGAGAAAACGCATCTCAATAGCGCCCTCAGCACAGCAACGTCCGATGATGCAGCGGAGGAAGAAACAATTTTGTTGCACCTATGATGTCCCCTGCAAAGAGGAAGAGAGAGAGAGAAGCATGATTAAATACTGAGCACAGAAAAAAGCTAATTTAGTGCTAGGCGAAAACCGACATGATAAATGCAGGAAACAAGTAGATATGAAGAAAAAATGCATCGCGGAAGGTCTTATCTCTTGTATGTGTTCACCATCCTCCCTTGCTTCTGCCTAATGTTTTCACATTTTGTTGATATTTGTCTTTGACTTTGTTTTCTAAAGAAAGACATGGGACGTGCTGAAAACTGCGATGACGGTTAGATATACGCGGAAAGGGTAGCCAGAAAAGCGAATGAAGAAAAAAAGAAGGTGCAGCAGAGAATGTGATGCCAGTGTCAAGTCAGCCGAGGTGGCTGGCCGCCTCTGCCCTATACGCAGCGTTCATCTCCCCAACTCTTAGTAAGAACAGTGGTCGAGAGGCGAATATACAAAATAGCAGAGCAGTGGCATCCGAGATGGCACACGTTGGAAGGTTTTGCTCCGGCCGTCTCATTCGCCACGCTCCCCAGCACAAAAGGTGTAATCGGGTGCGCGTTCCAGGCTGGCTGCCCCGAGGTGGCGCTCTTAGCCGAAGGTTATGGCACCCATAAAAGCGGCCTTGCTAGGCAGATTGCGCGAGATCTCCACGAGTACCCTGCCTCTCGTTTCACGAGTTGAGGTGCATTTTCACGTGCTATATAGCAGTCAACTTTTCAGATGTACCTATGTGCTCGACCTCGAACGATTTTCTGCCTCAAACGCCTAGCCATTGTCTTTAGCCATTAGTTTTGACGTATGTATAGACTGTACTCATGTGATGAATATTATTTATCTTTCTTGATAAATATTGTGTGGTTTAAGACACAGTTCGTTGCCTAGATTGACAATTTATCCTCGATGGCAAAGTTTAATTGTTGTCTGTCTAGTTTCTTTTTTTTTCATTACATTTCAACGATTCAGTACTTGATATGGCAATTTTCTCGTCTGTATTGCTACTCTGTAACGCAATTATGTTCTTGTAATATATACTAGTCTCCCACCGCTGGTACTTTTTTTCTGTTTTTAGTTTCATGTTGCTTCCTATTAGATTATGTGGATAATGTTTTCGTTACGTGACGTTTTCTTTTTTTTTACTTTGCTGAATAACTTGTTTTACGCTGATTTAACCGTACTCCACTATTACTAAATACTTTTCTGAAGCACACTTAAGATACTGATAAATAAATATATACAAAAATAAACATGCCCTAAGCAGAGGTGCGGAAAAACTGCTAGTATACTTATATTCGAGGTAATCACCATTTCAAACATTCGTGTCTTTAGTTATTCCAATGTCTCCTAGGCTGGCAACTAAATACAGCAAAAAACAGCAATTAATTGCATCATTTGTCACTTCACACTTGGTTCACAAATTCCTGCTCCATCCAGCCTTGTGACTGCGGCACGCAGCAGGTAATGCCATCAAAAATCACGCAGCAGAACATAAGAATTTTTTTCATTTCTCAAAAAGCCTTTCATAAAGCTTGCCGCAACTTAGCTGAAACATTCTTTATGCACATTTGAGTGACAGTTCACCTTGAATATTTGCCTTTAGACTGACACACTTAAAGGGACACTAAAGTGAAAAGTGATTTCTTCTGCATCAGTAAATCACCGTTCTACAACACCAAAAACACCACTCTTACAACGATAAGACGTTTGGTAAGCCAGAAAAAGCGAAAGAACGAAATGCGGGTGGCGACGCCTACTTCAGTTCCCGCACCTGGGGGCTTTGACGTCTTGGATTTTGATGGCATCTTCTAGGGCCTACTAATTATATATAGCGGTACAGATTGACTACATTGTGTTCTAAAGGAACCAAATATTAAACATTCCAAGTTTCGGGAACCTTTATTCAGCCAACGCGGCCCAAATGCGAAAACAAACTTTGGAATCCCTGACGTCACGCTGACGTACCGGCGCTGGCGTTTAGGCGCGAAATTCAAATACTGATACTTGGACCTTCATTTTCTCATATTCAAACTATTTTCTTGAAATGACTGCCTGCAGGTATCTCAAACAATGGTTTATTAGTGTAAACTGATTTATTGTTTCCCTTTAGTGTCCCTTTAATAAGCAAATAAATAAATATTACATAAAGACTTGAGAGATGAATAAATGAATAAATTATTGAGCTGACATGCGAGAAACATGACATAATTATGAGGCACGCCATATTAGGGGGCTCGGAAATAATTTTAACACCTAGGGTACTCTCACGTAAACATAAATCCAACTGCACGAGCGTTTGCAAGATGTTTAAGTGGGTGGATTATACTACTTGTTTCACCCCCTATCACGGTGGGAAAATGCTTAGACACCAGGCGACTCGTTCAAAGCTTTGAAACCAGCTCACAAAGTTTTAAACATGCATATAACCCCCAAATTTTGAAGTACAGTGCGTTTCCGCACATCAAGAGCTTTTGCATATATATCCTCTTGTGCATTCCAATGTGAATGTAGTATGTTTATGTGCAGGAAAAAAAAAGAAGCATAACACATTTGAAAATAAATAGGCACCTCGTAGACCATCATGTTTCATTTGAAAATCAGAAAGGGATCAGCTAGCACTGCAAAAAATTTTTATTCTGGCCTCATCCAAGCCGCAGCAACAGTAGCGGAGCGCGCGAAAGCGTCCCCAACGCATGAAAGGATGTACGGATGGACGGACGTTATGAGCGTCTCCTTTGCAACGGGCGGTGGGTTACGCCACCAAGCTCTGGCTATTATACTGCCTAACTTCCCGCGAAGGTTAAAAAGGAAAGAGAAACACAATGAATTCTTAGAACCAAATTTTCCGATCCCCTATTGCGAACTTTGTTTTTGTACGTCTCCGTTTTTTTTTTTTTCGTCTCCCCACTTTGCTTCCATCCTCGGGTGCTAGCGCCGCGGTGCGGACACGGATCCAGCCACGCCCACCATTGAACTTACGCCCTCTGCGTGCGAATGGGACGGCCGGAGAAAAACCTGCCGGCGCGCGCGCAATCTCTGAGGCCATTGTACAACGCACGCCATACTCGTGGCCCCCGCGGCGAGCGACCGCTGCCCACGCTCGAGTGTCGTGCAATACAAGGGTGGAACCGATGAGACAGAGGTGCACGGGAGGAACGTAAGTAGCGACGAAAGCTAACGCAAATGTTTTGTGCCCAAATAAAGCGTGAACTATGCAAACAAGAAATAAAAATGATCATAATTCAAAAACTGTATCGAAAGCGGGAGGCTATAAGAAAAAAAAAAAACACGCACGATATTGCGATATCGTCACCACGACGAAGCACCCAAACAGAATAGACGCACTCACTGCATTTCGTGTTTTCTTTTTTCTGGCGCCGGCGGGTGCCCAGTATAGCGCTGAGTAGATCCCGCGGCAAGCAGAAGTTATCGTAAGATATGATGCGCCGCAAGAAACACTGTTGCATGTACATGGAGAATGTAAGGAATGCAAGGCGCAAGACAGCGTGCTGAGAAAAGCCAATAATAATGTCGACGAAAACGAAGAAGCAGCGATGCCTACTCAATGGGCACGGAATACCGAAGGCGAACAAAGCACCCTCTATTTCTGCTCCCTCCAAACATATATACGAAGGTCTACATCTACTGATGTACATCTCAAAGCCATCAGGGAAAAAACACGCTGCTCGATTTTCTGCTGTTTCTTTATTGTTGTTTTTTGTGTGTGGAGCCGTTCGCTTTTGTGTACACAGGCGTTGGCCACAGGGGTTCATTCCAACGACGATACCATTTCAAAGCTTCATCTCCTTCTTGTGGTACTGAAGTACGTGCACATTTGCTCTTCTCTGCCCTCTGCAGTAAATGCGCTGCTTGAATAACGACAAACACGGAAGAAAAAAGATAACACAGGCACTTCCGAAATAGCAAAGAAGGAACGAACGTGTGGTCATGTGGCCATACATTCTTTATTTTAAGCGAGAAAATTATTAAAAATAAGCTTCAGCCCGCCTCATATAAGTATAGCAAGTAACGTGGTCATGCAGTTGAACACGCTTCTTCATATAATCTAAAGTTGCGGAATGGAGTTTATGACATGGCCGCGTTTTTCGGTCACGTTCGCCACGTAGAGACTGTCAATGAAGAAACATTTTTGCGTGCTCCCTAATGGCGTGCCAAGGAACGAAGTGGTGCCGGTCTCTGGCAAGTGAGACGTGACCGGGGTTCTTCTCACTAAAAGTACGTATAGGGCTAGCCTGGTCGCGGATTGCATAGGTTATGTTCGGTTCCACTGCTCTAGGCACTCAAAAAGTACGTTCAGGACAGCCTCTATAAGGCCGTGGAATTTGAAATGACACGGAACGGAAATCAAATACAGCGTGGTGCCTAATTATTCTCTTTGTTTATTTGAGATATTCAGTTGTATGTCTAAGGAACTGTCATCAAAGTTAGTGGCAAGACCACAGACCACGTTTCAGGGTGGCACGAACAAGAAACGGACTACTTGAGCAGCGTATCCTCTAATTATGCAAATGCTGTCATTCAATGGACTTTGGGCCCTCGTAAAGCTGCTATAAGAGCTTTTCTTTTTGCCAAGGAGTCCTTCCAATCTATTCACTGTGAATCAACGGAACTGAACTGAACTGAAGCATTTTCCTCATTCTTTTTTTACTATTCTTGCTCGCTGTCGCTGGCTGGCCCGAAACGATGCTTTGTTATTGACTTGATCAGCTACTCATTGCGTAGGGCGACAGGAAATCAATTAAATCTTTTGAAGATGATCATTGCAGGAAAATAAAAGTACACTGGTTTTGTTCTGAGAAAAAAAAATGTCTTTACGTAAGTACATTCGCAAACGGCCATCGCTGCGACGAATTTCTCGCTATCGTGGCAATCGCTACCATGAATGGTGGACGCGCCAACGCTGGCCACTCAGCGATATTCCTTGCTTAGAAGTTCCAGCCAGTCACCATGAAGGCTGGCTATAAGACTAAATAGCAGCGTACTGCTACGTATCCCGTATTTGATGAATACTCGTGCGAACCTTGCAGAGACTAACACCAAGTTCTTCAAACAATAGCTCGGAGAAAGAGGAGGTGTCGAACGGCTAAACACGGTGAAGTATCCGTAATTCCCGCCCCAAGCATGAGCGAGCGTGCGCACACAGCGACACCTGCGTGTGTGTTTGTGCTCCACCATCTCCCTTTGTTAGCGATTGTAAAGAGTGGGAAAGATAGATTTCTAGACAGATGAAAGGAAAGCTAATGCTCCAGCGGGCTGGTGACATCTGAACATCGGTAAGCAGTATGCGGAAAGAGGAGAAACGACGGAAAGATGAGTGGCGCTAGGAAGAAAGATAATATTCGAAGCTGATAGCTCTGGTGGTCTAAGACGTTCTGCGACTATGTGAATAGTGATCGACGTTCGACGCGGAACACCGCAAGCCTGTCTGCAAATGTTCTTTATGCCAGGACATGAGAATTTCGCCTGAATCAGGCTACGTGAGCTATCTTACCAGGGGATGATATATAAATCGTCACACAGCCTTTACACTACGCGTCCCATTTTTTACGCTGTTCGATTATCTTGAACGTGCGCGCACACGCCCAGTTCACCACGCTCCTGCAATGGTAAAGTTGCTTCGCGCTTAATATCGGCCGCACTCGGGGAGAAAGGACTAAGGCTTTACGAAAGCCTGACTTTGCCGCATTGGAGGCGAACGTTCTCCGCTGAGTCTTATTCTGATGGCCGTAAAGGGCTGCTGAGCGGCGACATCGCTGCCGAAGCTTCCGGTACTCTGCATTGCGCAACACCACATATCTGTAACATCCATTATGGCGCTTATGAACTGCATCGCAAACACTAGATACCCAGGCGATGCTGAAAATCCGCCATCGAAAATTTTTCACTAAGTTTTGGACAGTTACGTGCCAAATCTACGATATGATAATGAGATATGGCATATAGAAGCACCCCTGGTTAGTTTTGATCCCTTGGGGTTCATTACCATGCACCCCATTCTGGTACGCAGCCGTCCTTGCATTTCTTCCCCCTCGAAATGCGGCCGTCGCGGTCCTGCGCCCTCAGGCTTAGCAGCGCTACGCCAAAGCCATTATGCCACCTTTGCGTGTGCAAGCAAAGCAAAAGTATGCTCAAGCTACACCTAGCCTTCGGCACCGGGGCCGAGGTCGCAAAGAGTTCCGTTCGTAAGTGTTCTTTTCCATTGGCAAGCCACTTTCACTAAAAAGAAAATGTCCACTATCAGGATTTGATGGAATTTGCGCCATAAATAACCATGCATGCCATTGGCATTGTAAAAAACGAAGTGAATGTGTGTATGCCAGGATAGATTATCGGTTATGTAAACACCTGTAAATACAGTTAGTTATCAGATAAGGGGTCAGCAATGCTTTGATTGCGGAGTTTGACTAGGCTTTTTTACGATAAGTGACCGTTGCATCGGAGCATTTGATGGAGAAGTCGGTGGAGCAGTCGATCCTTGACAAAATAAGCTTCCTGTGCATTCGGTCGTAGCGCACAACAAAGAAAGCAATTGAAGTAAATGTCACGCCTTTCCGCAGAATGGCAAAACAACAAAGGCTATACTGAGACCTAACATATTGAATACTCTGTTACGCTGTCTCCGAGGACTTCGGATCTTTTATAAAAGAAAATCAATTTAGATAATTTCGAACGCTTGCGAAATAAAAAATTACCGACGATTACGTTACTTCCTAATGCGAAATTTGAGCGCAGCAAATAAGCTGTTTCACCTTTTCGATAGATTGAGGCAAAAAAATCGAGCAACACATGTATGCGCTATCACAGATTTTTTTTTTTTATTTTTCACACGTATTCCTTTAACAAAGACTCCACTAACAGTCCTTGACAGTCATGAAGGAAGCTTTGTGGTCGGAGAAATAGACTGATATATGTTCGACTTGGTACACCAATGCTTGATTCTCAAAGACGTTCACAAAGACGTTCACAACTGGGCCCTTAATGCCATATTGGCCTCCGCCGTGCATCAGTCGTCGCACTTGCATGAATGGGATTCGCGGAGATACGAGTCTTACACTCACCGCATTAAGTTGTGGAAGGTGCGCTGGCCTCGAGGGATATTTGTAACCGTTTGTTGTCGAAATAACAACCAAAACAAGCGCGAACGAGACCGACCCAACAGAAGCAAACAGGCGCGGGCGAGAGCTGTGGCGCGAGCAGACGATAGTACGAAACGAGCGGATCGGCTGAGACCAGACACGAGTGCGCATCGAGCCGTAAGGAGGGTCCGCATGACACCAGCATCGCGCGCGCACGTCACTGAAGGGGCCGCTCTCATTGGTCTCCGCCATTCGTGGCTCGCGTCCTTCGTCTCCCACTCCAGCGAAGGGGGGCGGAGCTGGTTACGAGGCCGACGCCGACGACGACAACGACGACGCCGACGCGAAACCCAGGAACGGACGCCAAAGAGCTGCGCTCTAAAAAAAAAGTTCTATTTCTGGGTAGTACAGCCCGTACACTATACGACTTGGTGGAAAACACCTAAGCTGTATATTATGTGCACTAACATCCCGACTTCAAAGCAACGTTCTTCACTTAAGTGTGCTTGTGAACAAAAAAAAAGAAACAAAGAGAGCTATTATAAATATTTACGCAACAACGTGCGAATAAGAACGACGCAAGCAAGAAGCAATAAATGTACGTATGTGTAAAGTCCGATAAGCGCTTGAGCATTCAAGACGCACAAATTAGGCTTATACAGAAGACATTTCATACAATAAACAAACTGACAAAACGAAGATGGAGAGTTTCTGCAAACAACGGCGCTTCTACAGCTTCTGCCTTGAGACGTGGCGAGAAACTCGAAATGACGTGCATCATGGGTACAACATTTAAAAGTGGGATCTTCTTTCCGGTGTTAGAATAACTCGGCTTCGCATTGGTATTTATTTTCTCTTTATGGTTTCCCTTGTAACTCTTCGAGCGCCTGCTGTTTTATGCCGGAGGGGTGGTCTTAATTACCTTTGCTGAATTAGCGGAGAGAAGTACACAGCGGGAACCACGCCCAACAAGAATGGGGCGGAGCGGACGCGAAGGCTTAAGACAAGAATTGTCAAATACGAAAGTCCCGTTGAAACGTCTGCATCTTCTGTAGGGGAAAGTATTGGGCAAGGCACAATATGTCGCTAGGAGAACGCCAGCAAATCAATATTAAAAATATTTGACTCCCATCATAAGCACTATTTCGCGGGGCTAAACTGAACAAAGTGAATATCCTGTATTCTGTTTTTCATCTAACGAAGTAAACTGAATATTTTACAACACTGAGAAAGGAAAGAAGTAAAGGTACAAAAACTTACCTGTCTGTTGTCTTTATTGCAAGCACCAGGAATAATGACACCAAGAACACTTAGTCATACGATCTTCATTACTGTTTGTTCTCACTGCTACGTCCTCGGCTTCAAAACCGTGCTCCTGCGTCATCTTCCTTCTCGTACACACTACACTAGCCTCATTCCTCTTGTTCACCCCTCCTGGGATGATAGTGGAGAACATTGCTTGCGGCAGCAAATTCTAGCTGTCCATTATTGAGGTACCTGATAGTCTCAAGCACAAGCTGTTATATCGATGTTTGCATGACTTTGAATGGGCCAAGTGGTCTAGTATCGCTGCGGCATTTCCCCTTCCGTTCTAGTATAAGATCGTTCAGTGCAATATGAACCCGGCACCCTTGGTGCCATTTATCAAATTGCAACTTCCTCGCTTTTCAATATCTGGTTTGCTCCTCATTGCTCTTACGACATTCAAGCTGTCGCGTGTTGTCTTCGCTTCCAAGTTCTTTCTCAGCTGGCAGCGTCAGTATTTTTTCATCAGCCGCAAAGTGAAGACTACACGTCCTGTTGTGGTGAGCCGCAGCCGCTTCTAGACAGGATTTCCACCCCCTTTAAACTTTGGGTACATCGAGATTAACTGCTTAAGGTCACCAATAACTCTCTCGGCCATTCCATTTGCTTGCGGATGATATGGAGCACAATGTCGCAGCATAACACAATGGCTCTCTGCACCCTGCTGGAGCTTATTGCTTAGGAATGCGGGTCCATTGTCTGATATCGCAACTTTGAGCTGTGATAAACAGTGCTCGGTCAAAAAGGGTCATAACACTCTTATTGTCTTAGCGTCTTCCCCTCCAGGGCACGCTGCTACCGTTCTGGTGCATTGATATATTGCAACGAGAAAAGATTGCGTCTAGGAACTTCAGTACTATTATAAAGTTCAGCAAAGAATATGCGCACTACTTCGAAGGGTTTCTCGGTATGATATCACAAGATAGTTAGTCGGGTCAAGGCCGATACTTGGCCTTGTTATTTCATGCTTTTCCACGTCAACTTCTGAAGAAGTTTATTATACGCCCGACAGAAACTGTCATAGCCACCATATTCAGGGTTGTCGTGATATAAGAGAAATCATTCAGTATTTCAGTTTCAGAAAATTATGACCGGCTTTCTGAAACCTTACTTGAGCACATTTTGCAATGCGCACGTCTGCGAGATATCATCTACTCAGAGATAAAAGGGGAGCACCGCAGTCATCTTTCAAAAGTTCTTCACGCTATCAGCCTTACTCATCAGCAGTAAACAGGAATCCGTACAAAGTATCCCGAAGCTTACAAAGCCGCATGGCAGGCACTCTCCCCGTTTTTCTCAAGACTGTCATTCTGCGTCATGTTCTTTCTCGTCCACCTTACAATGTTCATCTTCCTAAAGGAACGCTCCGCAGACCAAATATACTGTTCTTCCTTTCTGTTACAACGATCTTGTTAACTTTGCTTTACGAACGTTTTACTTTGAAATTCATAAAACTGGAAAAGCGAACCACGGAGCTTCCGCAATAAAGAAAGAAGAAAGTACTGGAGGAGGAAAGTTTATTGCACAGAATTTCATATGAGAATTCAGTCTTTGTCCTCCTGCTGTGGCATTAATTTGCTATGTTTTGCATTCGCCTGTGAGAAACCTGGGAAAGGTAAAGTAAAGAGAAACACGACAGAACCATTCCCACAATGACTGTCGACGGTATTTTGATTAGCATTCATGCTATGTAGCGACACACCGCATTACTGAAGTCAAATTACGTTCTGGGATTCTACGTCAAAAAAAAAAACGATCTCATTGTGAGGAATGACATAGTGGAGGACTCCAGCTTAACTTTTACCATTGGGTTTTCTTTAGCGTGCACCCAACGCATGGCACGAGGCATTTTTGCATATCGATGGGAGCGAAACGCGGCCACCATCACGGGGATTTGATCCTGAGAAATCTTACCTAGCAATGCAGCGCCGAAGCCGCCATGGCGGTAGAAATCAAGCTAATTAAATATCTGTAGCGGTCATTCTGAGATTTTCGTTGCTTCGGCTATATGCGATCTTCACTGTCTCTGGTATCGCCCACTTTGGCATCACCCTCACTTATCGAGGTCGCCCATGAACAATGGGAAGTCAAAAGTGGTATGACAACGGTGGCATGACGACATTGAGATGATTCCGAAATGATGGCTATGGAATAATGACAGCGTGACAACGACGTCATGGGGACAATGAGATGGCAACGAGTACATGACGGCAACCAGAAGGCGAAGCTGGAATGACAATTGCTGCGGGCTGCTATGAAGGCATGACAACGGATGCATGGACACGACTGTCTGACGACGACACAATAATGGCGCCCACATGACAACGGCGACATTATGACAATTGAATGATGACAGCATGATTACGCTAGAATGACGAAGAAGAAATACGTCGATGGAACGAAGAAGGCAATATGACGGCGATGAGATGTTTCGGAGGCGATGACGATGCTAAAACAATCTGACGACGATGGCGTAATAAACCTGATTGCGAAGTTAAAATGACGGTGCTGAAAGGACCACGACCGCATCACGGAGACCGTATGGCAACGAATGCACGATGACTATGGTATAACGACGTCGCAATGACGACGATGGCATGAAAATGGCATGACAGTCACTATACGCACTTCATACTCTTGCAGCATAGTGGGATACTGTAGGGCTAGAATGTGGTGCAGGTCAGGCAGACGCACGAAGGAAGCACCTAGAGACACAAAGAGACACATTTATACCAACAACACGGCACATGGGACTAACACGGAAGATATTAACAATAAACATAGGATCTGGTTCCATGTAGCGACAGTCACGCTGAGGCACTCACAGTTCCGGCTTAGGGGCTGAGGCATCGCGGCGATGGCTTGGGCGACTTGGCTCCGACGACGGTGAACGCCGTAGGGTTGTTGACTTGCGACGCACCACCCGTCAGGATCTGGCCCGGGCTCAGGAACACAGCTCTGGCGTGTGGACTAGTTCAAGCTGGATGGCAACGGCGAGGTTCAGGTTCAGGGGACGCGGCGCCAGGAGCCCATGTTTCGGAGCGTTTGCTCTGGTACGTGGCCCGAGCTTGGCAGCACAGTAGCGTTTTTGAGAGCCGGGACGACGAACAGCTCAGCAGGCCCGGTTGACAGTACAAAACCGGTACGTCTGGACGTGGCCCGGCGTTCGACCCACTCCAAGGCTCGCGGTGCTGCGTTGTTTCTTGAGCCGATGCATCCCGTCGCTACAGCTGATGTCACGGGGCACGTGTAGCAACAGTGCGCACTCCCGCGCTCTTGGCTCCGCAAGCCGAACACAAGCACAGAAAGCCCGAGCATTTCACTTCTCAGCCTCGCACGCCGAGCGCAAGCAACTAAGTGTCTTCCTTCTACCACACGCATCTTCACCGCATGGTGCGAAGATCGCTTTATGCTTGTAGCACTGAATCCATGTCTTCTACCTGAGTTAACGTTATACTGATTGCGCATTTTGAAAAAGTTCCTCAGGTGCCGGAAATATGAGAGTGAAACCAAGTTGCGATGTGAAATCCTAATAATTTAGCACAATAATTGAGTCAGGGAAAAATTGCGTGCATGTACTCTGCGAAAGTAGTTGAAAATTCAAACGCAAGCACGCGGACCATCATTGCCAGGACAATCAGATTTTTGCTACTAAACCCTGACTGCCTTCCGTGGGAACTCTTTTTCGCACCATCTGCAATACTAGCACATGTAACGCGCAGATAACTGAGTGTTATTCGCAGCTTCCATCCGACACTCATGCGAGCACCCACTCAAATAAAGACTTCTCGGCTAGCTCTTTCAATGCGTCGCTCACATTCTGAACGATTACATGCAGTGTATTGACATGGGTGTACAGACGCTTTTCGCATAACATCCGCCTTGCACAGCACGGTCGCTTCGCACGAGCGACTCGAATATTGTTAGCTTCACGGCTTACATGTTTTCCTTTGTATGAATGGCGCGCCAAATTCGAGCATCACATAACGTGAAAAGCTCCTCACAGTGTTCTTGATGGCATAAAAAAAAACAAAGCGTAAACATAAGATATACCAGAGCGGAAATAAATTACTATACAGGAAAGGTTGCAAGGGGCGGCAATAGGTTCGGGGCTGTATTGTGTACTGATGCGGCAATAAGTTATAGGTACATTATAGCACTCATGAATGTTTGCATTGCAGTAAGCAATACAGCTGAAAGACGCCGCAATATTGCCCGGACGATGTCGCTTCCCTCTAATACCTTGCATTCTTCGTCTTTCCTCGCGCTACGAGTTCTTCACGCCCGAAACTGTCCCGAGCCTTCATTATTAATGTATCTTACCGGGGTACTTCGGCGTATTATGTGCCACGCTTGTGCCGGCTTAGACCGCAAATTATTTTGGGTTCTTGCGCGTCACTATTGGTCTTCAGAAGTAATTTCGGGCTACAAACAGCACCTCCAGCACGAATTCCATCCTTCCAATTTTTCTTGGTCTTCTGTGTTCACATTCGTGAACAGCGAATGAAGAAGCCACGAAGGAAGCGCGCCCCGCGCAATACGGCGCGCTTTGCGTGAGAGGCCGAAAAGATTATTTTCTCTACACTTCTTCTGAGGTACCACATTTGGTTTCTTCCCTGTTTAATGCACACTCTATTGCAACCACGCGTTAAGCCAACCTAGAATGCTCTCTGGCGCTTCGCATGTTATAGGTACAGCAATATGCACCTGGGCATAGCTCTTGTCGCTTCTGTCAGGAGCACTCTGACTGCATGGTTCAGCGTGCTCAGGCTATATTTATTCGGTACGTGAAATATGTTTAGGCAGGGCTCTCACATAAATAATGGAACACCTTTCGTAGTACAGTGTATGCTAAGGAAGAGAATACGAGCTCGCCGCCATGGTTTAATGCGTCGTGGATGAGCCTCCAGTCGCCTCTAGCGTACTGTAAAGAAGTGTGCCTGGAGGCATATGAGCTCCCACTGATGCGTTAACTGAGTAGCATACTAGAGCGCACCTTCTTAAGTGTAGCACTCCGCGTTTCCTGTAAATAAAAAGTGTCGTCTAGCTGGTGTTTGAAACGATGTTTGTAATATTGCAACAAAAGTAGGTCACGTTGTCGCTAGTGTATGTGGTGGACGATCGCATTTTTCTGTGGATAGAATGTGCGACTTCTTAACACTTTAGTCGAAAAGAGAGTTGATAAATATGTACACTTTCGTTTCACTGGGTTGAAGCAAGCAGCTGATGCGTCGCATACAACGGAATAGGCAACAAGACATACTGCTTATGTGCCATCCTGTCACTGGACAGTTTTACGCGAAACATATTCTACCTGTGACTGAATCAGTCATATATTAAAAAAACAGACGGCAACCCCGTAAATCCAAATATTTTCGACGCAATTGCTAAATATGTTTTGTTATTCGCCATGCGTTTTGTTCAGCTCTGATTGAACGTTTCTGCAACAGTAAGAAGCTTCCATATTTCTTGAGTAAGTTTCTTTCTTTCAGGTATCCATGTGATGCAAGGGAAATCAATTGCTCGCGTTTAATTATTTGGCGATCCTCATGCCGTATCCTTTTGAGTTCGTTTATGACGTGGTTAATTATTCAGCAAGCCGCCACTCCAACTCAGGACATCGTCTTATTTCGCTGTGTTTTTATCTGAATTTTCTTGCCATATTCGATGATGACGCCATCAGAAGTATAACATCTTATCGTGGCGCTTGCTTAGCTGCTACAAAAGCGGCTATCATCGGTTCAGAAGATGTCAAACAAACTGCCGGATAAGCTATGGTAAAAGCCACTAAAGAATATATGATAGCCAACGTATCATGTGCAAGTTAGACAGCAATGTATTAGGCCAGCTCACATAAATGCGTCTCCCTACATTCTATGCCACTGTTACGTGGTTGAAACATCGTTAAGACTGTAGCGAGATTATAGGAAGACCGTATACTGTGAGCCCATCTATCGCAGTGAACCTGTATGCGCTAGGCACCACTATTGCATGAGCAACCAGCCATAGCAGCCATAGCAGCCAGAGCTGGCGCAGATAATCACTCTGTTACAAATACTCTATATGAACTTTAGTTAAGAGGAATTAAATTACATCACTGTCGGCAAGCGAGAACTACGTTTTTCTGCTTTAGTGCGTGCTTCCCCATCCTTGGTTCCTAGAAGGCGCCAAGAGGATCCCGAAATGCTCAAATGAAGCCGTGCCTCCATGCATATGACGGCACCCGGCCTGCCCTCTTCAGACTGAAAGGGTAGCCATCGTACTTTCTAACCCGATTGCCCATTCAACGCGGGCTTTTCCCACCCCTTCACTACTGTCATCTCACTGTTTGCTGCCCTTCGTCCCACCTTTTTACAAAGTTCGAGTGTTGTCTTTACGATGTGCTTCAGGTCGGTTCTCGATATCGGGGTGCTAATATCTAGATTATGGTTGGAGTTAAGCGTTGTCGGTAAAAAAAAAGTATGCGAAACGTGCCACGATCTTTTTTCCAAGAATTTAGTTTTAAACAAGAGGGTCAATGAAAGTAGTTTTTTTTCCAACAGCTAAATTGGCGATCGGCTTGCAGCTGAGAGCCAAAATGCGCTCCAGTACAAGCTGGTGAGGACAAGGTCATCTGCCCTCCCCAAAGAAATCTTTGCCATTTTCTTATTAATGCCTATGTTGCCAGTTGCTCTGACAAAAATGAGAAGTGAGGAAGCAGTAGAGTTGGGAGGGCAGAGAGTTTGGTTGAGCCCTGGCCTGGGTTCTTGCAGTCTTCGCGCTGTGTTATATGAACTGTGAAATTTTGATGATGATAATGCGGGATGGTATTAATCTTGTTATTTATTCCCTATATTATTCTTCGGCTGTGTGTATGCATAATGTTTCAAGAAGTTTCATTCTGTTGGTGCTCGAATATTAATTAAATTTTCTTAATTGTTGGCTTTCGTAAAGCATGCTCTTGGAAACTTTGTTAGTCGCGTAAAGGATGCAACTACTGTGTTTAAGAGCAGGACATGCTGTCATGTAGCACGTTTCTGCGTCAAAACAATTTGTGAGCCAGATACTCGTCACGAGAGAAAAAAAAAAGGAAGAGCCGAGCCAGTTATCGCGCAGCCTTGAAAATGTTTTCAGTCAATGTGGCCAATTTCGCATACGCAACTTCTTTTTCCTAGTTTGGCTCCATAAAATAAACAAACCACGCACGTCGAGCCGCAGGGGGAGTCAAGCGCAATCTTTTACCCACTGTGGCTCCATTTTATCTCAGCGTGCAAGTATTGCCACACATAACACAGTATGTATCTGGTGTAAAACTCGTGTAAGGACTGCACCCGTGTAAGGGACACACTCCCCAACTTCGCGGCCCAAAAATTCTGAAAGAAAAATTACAACGAAGAAGCAATCGTGTTAGGCACGCCGAGGCCGCACACGCGCATAGGCAAATTTTTGCGCTGCGCGTATTTCCGCTTGCCGCTACTAGATGGCGAGAGCTGAGCGGTGACTTCTAATGTAATGGCAAACCCGGAGTTCGGGGTGTGCACAAGTCGTCGGCTGCGCCGATCCCACTTTGATCGCAAAGTTCGGTCGCGTGTAAGGGTTGCACCTCCTCAAAATTGTGGCAAGAAAAAAAAAAGTGCGGCCTTTACAGGAGTCTATTATAGGGTACCTATTTACTCAAGACACTACCACCTTTGAAACTATGTTAGATGTAACGCTTACATTCACGATTTGCGGAAGACTTTTTCCTGCATTACTGTGCCTATAGACAATAATGAATTTATGCATCTCCTTCGAGCAGGCGATTGAAATTTGTCCAACATTCGAACAGCCGTTTCGGGTAGCGATGGTTTCCGCCACAGCCGCTGACGGTGTCCCGTGTCCGTAGCAGCTATTGCTGCGAATGAGAAAAAAAAAGAACCAGTTGCACCCGGGATCCAACCCGGGCGCGCTGCGTGAAAGTCAGCGACCCTACCACTGAGTCACGATAGCGTTTTTTTTTTTTTAGCCTATCTATTGATACAACCAGATCCAATGTGGTGGCATAATGCGTGAGGGCGGACAGCTCAGATCGTTCTCTTGAAAACGATGTGAAGTTACTTCGCCGTGAAGACTTCTAGTGCGTAGTGCCGAAAATAGAGCTCCTATGTAGTCGCTCCTTCACCTTACGTGGCAACTGCGCTGCGTGTACTGCGCCGGCCTGTGACTTTTTTCATTAAAGAACGTGACGTAAGTGACTGCAAAAGAACGATAATTATTTACTCTAATTACTGCGACTCACTACAATTTATAGTCTCCATCATTCGTATCACCTTGACGCCCTTTAGATGAAGTCTCAAGCGCTTTGAAACTAAATTATTCGTCCTTCACGCTTTCACGGAGCGGGCATCATAATTTCCGAATGAAGGGATAATGTAACATGTCTGTTAAAATTATTTCCTTCTTCGCATCCCACCAGTGATCTGATCGGTGCTCCTTTAACTTAAGCGCCGGCCTTGGACGGCCGATCAAGAGAAAGAAATGCAATCTAGCAAATAGAACATTTACGATATATCGGCCCTGCTGTTAGTTGTACTGAACATAAAGTTGTTTGTTTACTTGTTGATCAAGAATTCTGCATTTCAATAAAGTTCGGCTGCGTACTGCCAATTCAGCACAAACCTGTCTTATCACAAAACAAAAGGACGCGCAGTCCTTCGCGTACTTTCAGCTATTTTCTTTCTTCCCGCTTATGAACAGTGTTTATCGCAAACTTCGAACAAACGATCCTATCAAGGAGGGCGACGATAACATGCAATGGCAATGTACGAGGCAATGAAGTATTATAAAACAATGAAGAACAGGAAATTAATAATACAAGATTAGGACCTCGATTCGTATACATAGAAAGGTTCCATTGTAATAAAGTACCAGGAAGAAGAATATTTGTGTATTTCTTCGTGCAAAGTACGGTGGAGACGCGTAGCGCTTACACTGACGAATAGGGTCAAGTAGGAGTACGAAGTAGGTTCCTGTTTCTTTGTTTTGAGTGCGTGTGGTATGATCTCATTAATTTCCTTTAGTTTTGTGGGAGAATCAGGTTGCGAAAATTTGTTAAAAATAAATTTCGCGGGCTTTTTTTCGATTGTTGCAAAGCTATTGATAGTAGCTCTAGTGTAGAGATTTGAAACGATGCACGCGTAGTCCAGTTGGGGTAGGTTATAATGAAACATTTCATTAAACATGCGCAATATACTATGGTAAATTATTACCTTGCACTCGTTTCTAATTCAAGAATAAATTGCTTTTCTTTCTTCTTTTTTTTTCTTGATGGAACCTGAATACAGCGATTTTCCCCAGAAAGTTAATTAGTTCCCTATTTCGCGTCGCTCGTCGCTATTTTCGCTATCGGTAGCTGGGGGAACCTCGTCTGCTTCACAGATAATAGCAAGGCCCTGTGATGAAGCCTAATCCCATACGACAACATCAGAGCTCTGTAATTAGCATTTATATTATCCGGATTTGAGGCTCCGACAAGCACTTGCAGCCTTGCAGTCGTGTTGTCCCGTAGATTAATCCCTCTGCCACAATGACCGCCGCCATCAGGCTTGGCGGAAAAGCCCTTTATTCGGTAGAATTTAGCAAGTTCTGATGAAACCACAGCAGTATATGCTTGGCAAAGGATTTCGTCGCGGGACTGCTCCTAAAGTCTCTGCTTAGTACGAACTCCCAACTGAGTCTCTTGGATGAAACAACCCAACGTTTATGTGCTCCTACAACCTTCATCCCTACAGCCCAATTAATTAGCTTGCAGACGTATTTGCATGTTATCCGGTCATTCAACTAACCAAATTATCTAACCATTGAGTGAGTGAGTGAGTGAGTGAGTGAGTGAGTGAGTGAGTGAGTGAGTGAGTGAGTGAGTGAGTGAGTGAGTGAGTGAGTGAGTGAGTGAGTGAGTGAGTGAGTGAGTGAGTGAGTGAGTGAGTGAGTGAGTGAGTGAGTGAGTGAGTGAGTGAGTGAGTGAGTGAGTGAGTGAGTGAGTGAGTGAGTGAGTGAGTGAGTGAGTGAGTGAGTGAGTGAGTGAGTGAGTGAGTGAGTGAGTGAGTGAGTGAGTGAGTGAGTGAGTGCGTGGGTGGTTGCGTGGTTGAGCTAGAGCTAGAGCCCGTCGGTCAGAAATTCTTCACTTATAAAGTACATAATTAAAAAAATTTCGTAACATCGTGGCCACACTGGGATGGTATAATGATTATGGATAATTTAATGACATTTCAACGACACAAATATGCTTGAGTAGAATACAACACAAACACCTTGAAGCTGATGGCGAGAGTGCACGATTGGAGCCGAAGTTTGATCCTTTCTAGCGTGCTTACGGAATAAGAAAACATCGCCATCACTTGCCTAGTGGCTGCGCCTGTAATTAATTTTTTCAGAACACTAAAAGCTGGGCAAGACTGATTGCACGATAGCAAGCGACGCATAAAAAACTTACAGATGCGCACCAAGCCCACAATGTGTAAGTATAAAATCATATACCAGGGCATAAAGTGTAGAAAGAAGTATCATTATACAGTTTGTTATATTGCTTGTGGATATATTTTAATTCTAATAGTCCCAGACTTCTCGGTCGAAGCCCAATACTGTTATTTTCAAGTAACACAAATTTTTGCCTACGTCAACTCTCAGCAATAATGCGTACGCCATGCCTTTTTTTCAAATTCTGGTTTATAATGCATGCTAGAAGGCTGTGTCTTTCTTGGGTGCTCTACAGCAGACTACCTGTAATGGCTGTATTCCTCTATTCGTGCTTCGTCTATTTACTTTAGTACTGCTTGACTTGATGCGGTAGAGAGCTACATAATCGCTACAAGGGCACACTTTAACTTAAAGCATTTTTAATGCGAAAGCCTTATGTGCCCCATTGCACGAAAATCCAGCGTTGTCGGCGGCGGCATGAACGAATGGTGGCACCGAAAATGGTCGAACGCAAATAGTAAAACCACACCAAAAAATACTCCAATTGACATCACATTTGTCAGGCAGGGTAGCGTAAACAGATTGAATTAAATCATTTGAAAGAATATTAGGTGAATTTCGATCTGGGTGGGAATCGAACTTCGGCCTTCGGGGCTCGAGACGAGTACGCTCCCTCCAGCAGCAGGAGCTTGATGTGGGTGAGTTGGTGTAACATACTTGAAGAAAAAGAAAGCAGCCTTGAAACGACGCAGTCGTGGAAAATGTGCGACAGTAAGGGACTTTCTGCAATTGTGGTCGTTCATTCGTCTGTTACCCGCCCCGCAGACACCGGCAAATGATGGCTGCCACTTACAAGCCTTCGAAATTCTGGTCTATATGCAAAACAAGCGCCCGCATAGACACCAAGCAACGTTTTCGTTATACCAAGAGTACTTACTCTATTCCCTCCAAAAGTGTCTAGACACCCCCCCCCCCCTTTCCTCTTTTCTACTCCGGAAATATATTCCTTGCGATTTCCCGAAAACGCCTTAAAACAGAAAGCGATAGAGAGTGTGCAAGAAATGTTAAACAAGGGTGAACAGACGAAAATAATGAAAAAAAAGTATACGTGAAGACCACAAGAGCAGCACGTTTTCGTTTACTTCACAGAACAGAACAGAACAACTTTATTGTAGAATGAAACGCTCAATGGGTGGAGCCCCTAGACAAGGGCCCCACTGGCTTCCGCGCGCCGTCTTGCTTGTTGGATGATGGCCCTTTGGACCTCTTCCTGTGAGCTGGACAGCGCCGCCTCCCATTGTGTATGCTCCGTAATTTCTGCGTTTGTCTTTTGTGTATATGCCGTGCATGCCCATGAGATGTGGTCTAAGGTTGGCGTGGCTCCGCACCATGGGCATGTGTCCGTATATCTTTCCGGATGAATTTTATGGAGAATGTGCAGGTTGTTATATGTATAGGTTTGCAGCTTTCTCCATATAACCTGTTCTTCCTTAGTGAGATTCTTATCTGGGGGTGGTAGCTTCATTCTATTTCCTCTGTGATAGTTTAAAATTGCTGAGTAGTTCTGGTCAATCGGGATCGGGTCGTCAGAGGCTTCCTGTGAGCACCCGTGGGGTGTAGCATGCGCACGGGCTACTCTGTCAGCCTCTTCGTTTCCCCTGATTCCCTCATGACCGGGTATCCATAAAAGGTGAAATCTGGCTCGGGGTTTTATATCTTGTATAATCCTATAGGCTGCGGTGCATACTCGTCCCCTGAGGTAGCTTCTGCATGCCGCTTGAGAGTCTGATAGGATGGTTATTTGTTGTTGATTTGGTTCCATCGCTTTGATAGCAAGGGCTATTGCGATTTCTTCTGCTTCCACGATAGTGGTGTTGTGAGTTGAGGCGCTGATGATTTCTCTGCCCATGTAGTCAGTGACAGCAGCTACCGTTCTTTTCTGCCTGCCTGGGTATCTTGCCGCGTCCACGAAGCGGGAGTTTGGTTTGTCGCCGTGCGTTTTTTCAATGTATGCAGCTCTGGCTTCTCTTCTGCCTGCATGTAGAGTTGGGTCCATATTTCTGG